>NC_079213.1:38370244-38977351 GCF_029633865.1 Lampris incognitus | reverse complement strand
TAGACATCATGAGCAGTAGACATGCTGAACAGCAGACATTCTGAACAAGAGACATGCTGAACAGCAGACATTCTGAAAAGCAGACATTCTGATCAATAGACAAGCTGACACAGGCTGACATGCCCAACAGTAGACATGCTGAACAGCAGACATGCTGAACAGTAGACATCATCAATAGCAGCCATGCTGAGCAGTAGACATGCTGAACAGTAGACATCCTGAAGAGTAGACATAATGTAGAGTGGACATGATGAAGAGCAGAACTCCTGAACAGTACACATCCGGAAAAGTAAACATGATGAACAGTAGACATGCTGAACAGTACACGTTCTGAAAAAGAGACATGCTGAACAGTAGACATGCTGAACAGTAGACATTCTGAAGAGTGGATATGCTGAACAGTAGACATGCTGAACAGCAGACATTCTGAACAAGAGACATGCTGAACAATAGACATGGTGAACAACAGACATCCTGAACAGTAGACAAGCTGAACAGCAGACATTCGGAACAAGAGACATGCTGATCAGTAGACATGCTGAGCAGTAGACATGCAGACACAGGCTGACATGCTGAACAGCAGACTTGCCGAACAGTAGACATGCTGAACAATAGACATGCTGAACAGTAGACATCCTCGATAGCAGACATACTGAGCAGTAGACATGCTGAACAGCAGACATCCTAAACAGTAGACATGCTGACACAGGCTGACATGCGGAGCAACACACCTGCTGAACAGTAGACATCCTGAGGAATGAATATGCTGAACAGTAGACATGCTGAACAGTAGACATCCTGAAATGTGGATATGCTGAACAGTAGACATGCTGAAAAGCAGATATTCTGAACAAGAGTCATGCTGAACAGCAGACATTCTGAACAGCAGACATTCTGATCAATAGACAAGCTGACACAGGCTGACATGCCCAACAGTAGACATGCTGAACAGCAGACATGCTGAACAGTAGACATCATCAATAGCAGACATGCTGAGCAGTAGACATGCTGAACAGCAGACATCCTAAACGGTAGACATGCTGACACAGGCTGACATGCTGAACAGTAGACATGCTGAACAGCAGACATTGTGAACAAGAGACATGCTGAACAATAGACATGTTGAACAACAGACATCCTGAACAGTAGACAAGCTGAACAGCAGACATTCTGAACAAGAGACACGCTGAACAGTAGACATGCTGAGCAGTAGACATGCTGACACAGGCTGATATGCTGAACAGCAGACTTGCCGAACAGTAGACATGCTGAACAGCAGACATCCTGAAAAGTGGATGTGCTGAACAGCAGACATGCTGAACAGTATACATCCTGAACAGCACACATGCTAAGCAGTAGACATCATGAGCAGTAGACATGCTGAACAGCAGACATTCTGAACAAGAGACATGCTGAACAGCAGACATTCTGAAAAGCAGACATTCTGATCAATAGACAAGCTGACACAGGCTGACATGCCCAACAGTAGACATGCTGAACAGCAGACATGCTGAACAGTAGACATCATCAATAGCAGCCATGCTGAGCAGTAGACATGCTGAACAGCTGACATCCTAAACAGTAGACATGCTGAACAGTAAACATGCTGAACAACAGACATGCTGAACAGTAGACATCCTGAAGAGTGGATATGCTGAACAGTAGACATGCTGAACAACAGACATTCTGAACAAGAGACATGCTGAACAGTAGACATGCTGAACAGCAGACATTCAGAACAAGAGACATGCTGAACAGTAGACAAGCTGACACAGGCTGACATGCTGAACAGCAGACTTGCCGAACAGTAGACATGCTGAACAGTAGACATGCTGAACAGCAGAAATTCTGAACAGCAGACATGCTGAAGAGTAGACAGGCTGAACATTAGACATCCTGAACAGCAGACTTGCTGAACAGTAGACATGCTGAAGAGTAGACATGCTGAACATTAGACATCATGAACAGCAGACTTGCTGAACAGTAGACATCCTGAAGAGTAGACATGCTGAACAGCAGACATTCGGAACAAGAGACATGCTGAACAGTAGACATCCTGACACTGGCTGACATGCTGAAAAGCAGACATGCTGAACAGTAGACATCCTGAACAGTGGATATGCTGAAAAGTAGACATGCTGAACAGCAGACATTCTGAACAAGAGACATGCTGAACAGTAGACATGCTGAACAGCAGACATTCGGAACAAGAGACATGCTGAACAGTAAACATGCTGACACAGGCTGACATGCTGAACAGCAGACTTGCCAAACAGTAGACATGCTGAACAGTAGACATGCTGACACAGGCTGACATGCTGAACAACAGATATGCTGAACAGTAGACATCATCAATAGCAGACATGCTGAGCAGTAGATGTGCTGAACAGCAGACATCCTAAATAGTAGACATGCTGACACAGGCTGACATGCTGAACAACAGACATGCTGAACAGTAGACATCCTGAACAGTGGATAAGCTGAACAGTAGACATGCTGAACAGCAGACATTCTGAACAAGAGACATGCTGAACAGTAGACATGCTGAACAGCAGACCTTCGGAACAAGAGACATGCTGAACAGTAAACATGCTGACACAGGCTGACATGCTGAACAGCAGACTTGCCGAACAGTAGACATGCTGAACAGTAGACATGCTGAACAGTAGACATGCAGACACAGGCAGACATGCTGAACAGCAGACTTGCCGAACAGTAGACATGCTGAGCAGTAGACATTCTGAACAAGAGACATGCTGAACAGTAGACATGCTGAACAGTGGACATCCTGAACAGCAGACATTCTGATCAATTGACAAGCTGACACAGGCTGACATGCCCAACAGTAGACATGCTGAACAGCAGACATGCTGAACAGTAGACATCATCAATAGCAGCCATGCTGAGCAGTAGACATGCTGAACAGCAGACATCCTAAAGAGTAGACATGCTGACACAGGCTGACATGCTGAACAACAGACATGCTGAACAGTAGATATCCTGAAGAGTGGATATGCTGAACAGTAGACACGCTGAACAACAGACATTCTGAACAAGAGACATGCTGAACAGTAGACATGCTGAACAGCAGACATTCAGAACAAGAGACATGCTGAACAGTAGACAAGCTGACACAGGCTGACATGCTGAACAGCAGGCTTGCCGAACAGTAGACATGCTGAACAGTAGACATGCTGAACAGCAGAAATTCTGAACAGCAGACATGCTGAACAGCAGACATGCTGAACATTAGACATCCTGAACAGCAGACTTGCTGAACAGTAGACATGCTGAAGAGTAGACATTCTGAACATTAGACATCATGAACAGCAGACTTGCTGAACAGTAGAAATGCTAAAGAGTAGACATGCTTAACAGCAGACATTCGGAACAAGAGACATGCTGAACAGTAGACATCCTGACACTGGCTGACATGCTGAAAAGCAGACATGCAGAACAGTAGACATCCTGAACAGTGGATATGCTGAAAAGTAGACATGCTGAACAGCAGACATTCTGAACAAGAGACATGCTGAACAGTAGATATGCTGAACAGCAGACATTCTGAACAACAGACATGCTGAGCAGTAGACATCATGTACAGTAGACATGCTGAACAGCAGAACTCCTGAACAGTAGACATCCTGAAAAGTAAACATGATGAACAGTAGATATGCCAAACATTAGACACGCTGAACAGTGATCATCCTGAACAGTAGACATCCAGAACTATGGATATTCTGAATAGCACACATGCTGTACAGCAGACATCATGACAAGTTGACAAGCTGAACAGCAGATATTCTGAATAAGAGACATGCGAAAGAGTAGACAAGCTGAACAGCAGACATGCTGACACAGGCTGACATGCTGAACAGCAGACTTGCCGAACAGTAGACAAGCTGAACAGTAGACATCCTCAATAGCAGACATGCTGAGAAGTAGACATGCTGAACAGCAGAAATCCTGAACAGTAGACATCCTGAACAGCTGACATTCTGAAAAGTAGACACGCTGAACAGTAGACAAGCTGAACAGTAGAAATGCTGAACAGCAGACATGCTGACCAGTAGATATGCTGAGCAGTGGTCATCCTGAACAGTTGACATCCTGAACAGTAGACATGCTTAACAGTAGGCATACTGGACAGTAGACATGCTGAAGAGTAGACATGCTGACACAGGCTGACATGCTGAACACTAGACAAGCTCACTCAGGCTGACATGCTGAACAGTAGACATCCTGTACAGTGGATATGCTGAACAGTAGTCATGTTGAACAACATTCATTTTTAACAGTAGACGTGCTGAACAGCAGACATGCTGAACAGCAGACATCCTGAAGAGTAGACATAATGTAGAGTGGACATGATGAACAGCAGAACTCCTGAACAGTAGACATCCTGAAAAGTAAACATGATGAACAGTAGACATGCTGAACACTAGAGATGCTGAACAGTAGACATCCTCAATAGCAGACATGCTGAGCAGTAGACATGCTGAACAGCAGACATTCTTAAAAAGAGACATGCTGAACAGTAGACATGCTGAACAGTAGACATGCTGAACAGTAGACATTCTGAACAAGAGACATGCTGATCAGTAGACAAGCTGAACAGTAGACATGCTGAAACAGGCTGACATGCTGAACAGTAAACGTGATGAACAGAAGACATGCTGATCAGTAGACATGTTGACCAGAGGACACGCTGAACATTGGTCATCCTGAACAGTGGACATCCTGAACTATGGATATGCTGAATAGTAGACATGCTGTACAGCAGACATCCTGAAAAGTAGACGATCTGAAAAGTGGACATCCTGTACAGTAGACATGCTGAAAAGCAGACGTGCTGAACAGTAGACAAGCTGAACAGTAGACATGCTGAACAGCAGTCATGCTGACCAGTAGATATGCTGAACAGTAGACACGCTGAACAGTAGACAAGCTGAACAGTAGAAATGCTGAACAGCAGACATGCTGACCAGTAGATATGCTGAGCAGTGGTCATCCTGAACAGTTGACATCCTGAACAGTAGACATGCTTAACAGTAGGCATACTGGACAGTAGACATGCTGAAGAGTAGACATGCTGACACAGGATGACATGCTGAACATTAGACAAGCTCACTCACGCTGACATGCTGAACAGTAGACATCCTGTACAGTGGATATGCTGAACAGTGGTCATGTTGAACAACATTCATTTTTTAACAGTAGACGTGCTGAACAGCAGACATGCTGAACAGCAGACATCCTGAAGAGTAGACATAATGTAGAGTGGACATGATGAACAGCAGAACTCCTGAACAGTAGACATCCCGAAAAGTAAACGTGATGAACAGTAGACATGCTGAACACTAGACATGCTGAACAGTAGACATCCTCAATAGCAGACATGCTGAGCAGTAGACATGCTGGACAGCAGACATTCTTAAAAAGAGACATGCTGAACAGTAGACATGCTGAACAGTAGACATGTTGAACAGCAGATATTCGGAACTAGAGACATGCTGAACAGTAGACATCCTGAACAGTAGACATGCTGAGCAGCAGACATTCTTAAAAAGAGACATGCTAAACAGTAGACATGCTGAACAGTAGAATTGCTGAACAGTAGACATTCTGAACAAGAGACATGCTGATCAGTAGACAAGCTGAACAGTAGACATGCTGAAACAGGCTGACATGCTGAACAGTAAACATGATGAACAGAAGACATGCTGATCAGTAGACATGCTGAACGGTAGACATGTTGACCAGAGGACACGCTGAACATTGGTCATCTTGAACAGTGGACATCCTGAACTATGGATATGCTGAATAGTAGACATGCTGTACAGCAGACATCCTGAAAAGTAGACGATCTGAAAAGTGGACATCCTGTACAGTAGACATGCTGAAAAGCAGACATGCTGAACAGTAGATATGCTGAACAGTAGACATGCTGAACAGCACACATTCTGAACAGTAGACACGCTGAACAGTAGACAAGCTGAACAGTAGACATGCTGAACAGCAGACATGCTGACCAGTAGATATGCTGAGCAGTGGTCATACTGAACAGTTGACATCCTGAACAGTAGACATGCTGAACAGTAGGCATACTGGACAGCAGACATGCTGAACAGTAGACATCCTTAACAGTAGACATGCTGAACAGTAGACATGCTGAACAGTAGACATGCTGACACAGGCTGACATGTTGAACAGTAGGCATACTGTCGAGTAGACATGCTGAACAATAGACAAGCTCACTCAGGCTGACATGCTGAGCAGTACACATCCTGTACAGTGGAAATGCTGAACAGTAGTCATGTTGAACAACATTCATTTTTAACAGTAGACATGCTGAACAGCAGACATGCTGAACAGTAGACATCCTGAAGAGTAGACATAATGTAGAGTGGACATGATGAACAGCAGAACTCCTGAACAGTAGACATCCTGAAAAGTAAACATGATGAACAGTAGACATGCTGAACAGTAGACATTCTGAAAAAGAGACATGCTGAACAGTAGACATGCTGAACAGTAGACATCCTGAAGAGTGGATATGCTGAACAGTAGACAT
Source organism: Lampris incognitus (assembly GCF_029633865.1). Lineage (NCBI taxonomy): Eukaryota > Metazoa > Chordata > Actinopteri > Lampriformes > Lampridae > Lampris > Lampris incognitus. The sequence goes on along the minus strand of NC_079213.1, from coordinate 38,970,777 downwards.
GCTGAACAGCAGACATTCTGAACAAGAGACATGCTGAACAATAGACATGCTGAACAACAGACATACTGAACAGTAGACAAGCTGAACAGCAGACATTCGGAACAAGAGACATGCTGATCAGTAGACATGATGAGCAGTAGACATGCTGACACAGGCTGACATGCTGAACAACAGACTTGCCGAACAGTAGACATGCTGAACAATAGACATGCTGAACAGTAGACATCCTCGATAGCAGACAAACTGAGCAGTAGACATGCTGAACAGCAGACATCCTAAACAGTAGACATGCTGACACAGGCTGACATGCGGAGCAACAGACATGCTGAACAGTATCCATCCTGAATAATGGATATGCTGAACAGTAGACATGCTGAACAGCAGACATTCTGAACAAGAGACATGCTGAACAAGAGACATGCTGAACAGTAGACATGCTGAACAGTAAACATGATGAACAGAAGACATGCTGATCAATAGACATGCTGAGCAGTAGACATGTTGACCAGAGGACATGCTGAACATTGGTCATCCTGAACAGTGGACATCCTGAACTATGGATATGCTGAATAGTAGACATGCTGTACAGCAGATATCCTGAAAAGTAGACGATCTGAAAAGTGGACATCCTGTACAGTAGACATGCTGAAAAGCAGACATGCTGAACAGTAGACAAGCTGAACAGTAGACATGCTGAACAGCAGTCATGCTGACCAGTAGATATGCTGAACAGTAGACATCCTGAACAGCAGACATTCTGAACAGTAGACACGCTGAACAGTAGACAAGCTGAACAGTAGACATGCTGAACAGCAGACATGCTGACCAGTAGATATGCTGAGCAGTGGTCATACTGAACAGTTGACATCCTGAACAGTAGACATGCTGAACAGTAGGCATACTGGACAGCAGACATGCTGAACAGTAGACATCCTTAACAGTAGACATGCTGAACAGTAGACATGCTGAAGAGTAGACATGCTGACACAGGCTGACATGTTGAACAGTAGGCGTACTGGCTAGTAGACATGCTGAACACTAGACAAGCTCACTCAGGCTGACTTGCTGAGCAGTAGACATCCTGTACATTGGATATGCTGAACAGTAGTCATGTTGAACAACATTCATTTTTAACAGTAGACATGCTGAACAGCAGACACGCTGAACAGTAGACATCCTGAAGTGTAGACATAATGTAGAGTGGACATGATGAAGAGCAGAACTCCTGAACAGTACACATCCGGAAAAGTAAACATGATGAACAGTAGACATGCTGAACAGTAGACGTTCTGAAAAAGAGACATGCTGAACAGTAGACATACTGAACAGTAGACATTCTGAAGAGTGGATATGCTGAACAGTAGACATGCTGAACAGCAGACATTCTGAACAAGACACATGCTGAACAATAGACATGGTGAACAACAGACATCCTGAACAGTAGACAAGAGGAACATCAGACATTCGGAACAAGAGACATGCTGATCAGTAGACATGCTGAGCAGTAGACATGCAGACACAGGCTGACATGCTGAACAGCAGACTTGCCGAACAGTAGACATGCTGAACAATAGACATGCTGAACAGTAGACATCCTCGATAGCAGACATACTGAGTAGTAGACATGCTGAACAGCAGACATCCTAAACAGTAGACATGCTGACACAGGCTGACATGCGGAGCAACACACCTGCTGAACAGTAGACATCCTGAGGAATGAATATGCTGAACAGTAGACATGCTGAACAGTAGACATCCTGAAAAGTGGATATGCTGAACAGTAGACATGCTGAAAAGCAGACATTCTGAACAAGAGTCATGCTGAACAGCAGACATTCTGAACAGCAGACATTCTGATCAATAGACAAGCTGACACAGGCTGACATGCCCAACAGTAGACATGCTGAACAGCAGACATGCTGAACAGTAGACATCATCAATAGCAGACATGCTGAGCAGTAGACATGCTGAACAGCAGACATCCTAAACGGTAGACATGCTGACACAGGCTGACATGCTGAACAGTAGACATGCTGAACAGCAGACATTGTGAACAAGAGACATGCTGAACAATAGACATGTTGAACAACAGACATCCTGAACAGTAGACAAGCTGAACAGCAGACATTCTGAACAAGAGTCATGCTGAACAGTAGACATGCTGAGCAGTAGACATGCTGACACAGGCTGATATGCTGAACAGCAGACTTGCCGAGCAGTAGACATGCTGAACAGCAGACATCCTGAAAAGTTGATGTGCTGAACAGCAGACATGCTGAACAGTATACATCCTGAACAGCACACATGCTAAGCAGTAGACATCATGAGCAGTAGACATGCTGAACAGCAGACATTCTGAACAAGAGACATGCTGAACAGCAGACATTCTGAAAAGCAGACATTCTGATCAATAGAAAAGCTGACACAGGCTGACATGCCCAACAGTAGACATGCTGAACAGCAGACATGCTGAACAGTAGACATCATCAATAGCAGCCATACTGAGCAGTAGACATGCTGAACAGCTGACATCCTAAACAGTAGACATGCTGAACAGTAGACATGCTGAACAACAGACATGCTGAACAGTAGACATGCTGAACAGCAGACATTCAGAACAAGAGACATGCTGAACAGTAGACAAGCTGACACAGGCTGACATGCTGAACAGCAGACTTGCCGAACAGTAGACATGCTGAACAGTAGACATGCTGAACAGCAGAAATTCTGAACAGCAGACATGCTGAACAGTAGACATGCTGAACATTAGACATCCTGAACAGCAGACTTGCTGAACAGTAGACATGCTGAAGAGTAGACATGCTGAACATTAGACATCATGAACAGCAGACTTGCTGAACAGTAGACATGCTGAAGAGTAGACATGCTGAACAGCAGACATTCGGAACAAGAGACATGCTGAACAGTAGACATCCTGACACTGGCTGACATGCTGAAAAGCAGACATGCTGAACAGTAGACATCCTGAACAGTGGATATGCTGAAAAGTAGACATGCTGAACAGCAGACATTCTGAACAAGAGACATGCTGAACAGTAGACATGCTGAACAGCAGACATTCGGAACAAGAGACATGCTGAACAGTAAACATGCTGACACAGGCTGACATGCTGAACAGCAGACTTGCCAAACAGTAGACATGCTGAACAGTAGCCATGCTGACACAGGCTGACATGCTGAACAACAGATATGCTGAACAGTAGACATCATCAATAGCAGACATGCTGAGCAGTAGATATGCTGAACAGCAGACATCCTAAATAGTAGACATGCTGACACAGGCTGACATGCTGAACAACAGACATGCTGAACAGTAGACATCCTGAACAGTGGATAAGCTGAACAGTAGACATGCTGAACAGCAGACATTCTGAACAAGAGACATGCTGAACAGTAGACATGCTGAACAGCAGACCTTCGGAACAAGAGACATGCTGAACAGTAAACATGCTGACACAGGCTGACATGCTGAACAGCAGACTTGCCGAACAGTAGACATGCTGAACAGTAGACATGCTGAACAGTAGACATGCAGACACAGGCAGACATGCTGAACAGCAGACTTGCTGAACAGTAGACATGCTGAGCAGTAGACATTCTGAACAAGAGACATGCTGAACAGTAGACATGCTGAAAACTGGACATCCTGAACAGCAGACATTCTGATCAATTGACAAGCTGACACAGGCTGACATGCCCAACAGTAGACATGCTGAACAGCAGACATGCTGAACAGTAGACATCATCAATAGCAGCCATGCTGAGCAGTAGACATGCTGAACAGCAGACATCCTAAAGAGTAGACATGCTGACACAGGCTGACATGCTGAACAACAGACATGCTGACCAGTAGATATCCTGAAGAGTGGATATGCTGAACAGTAGACACGCTGAACAACAGACATTCTGAACAAGAGACATGCTGAACAATAGACATGCTGAACAGCAGACATTCAGAACAAGAGACATGCTGAACAGTAGACAAGCTGACACAGGCTGACATGCTGAACAGCAGACTTGCCGAACAGTAGACATGCTGAACAGTAGACAAGCTGACACAGGCTGACATGCTGAACAGTAGACTTGCCGAACAGTAGACATGCTGAACAGTAGACATGCTGAACAGCAGAAATTCTGAACAGCAGACATGCTGAACAGTAGACATGCTGAACATTAGACATCCTGAACAGCAGACTTGCTGAACAGTAGACATGCTGAAGAGTAGACATGCTGAACATTAGACATCATGAACAGCAGACTTGCTGAACAGTAGACATGCTGAAGAGTAGACATGCTGAACAGCAGACATTCGGAACAAGAGACATGCTGAACAGTAGACATCCTGACACTGGCTGACATGCTGAAAAGCAGACATGCTGAACAGTAGACATCCTGAACAGTGGATATGCTGAAAAGTAGACATGTTGAACAGCAGACATTCTGAACAAGAGACATGCTGAACAGTAGACATGCTGAACAGCAGACATTCGGAACAAGAGACATGCTGAACAGTAAACATGCTGACACAGGCTGACATGCTGAACAGCAGACTTGCCAAACAGTAGACATGCTGAACAGTAGCCATGCTGACAGAGGCTGACATGCTGAACAACAGATATGCTGAACAGTAGACATCATCAATAGCAGACATGCTGAGCAGTAGATATGCTGAACAGCAGACATCCTAAATAGTAGACATGCTGACACAGGCTGACATGCTGAACAACAGACATGCTGAACAGTAGACATCCTGAACAGTGGATAAGCTGAACAGTAGACATGCTGAACAGCAGACATTCTGAACAAGAGACATGCTGAACAGTAGACATGCTGAACAGCAGACCTTCGGAATAAGAGACATGCTGAACAGTAAACATGCTGACACAGGCTGACATGCTGAACAGCAGACTTGCCGAGCAGTAGACATGCTGAACAGTAGACATGCTGAACAGCAGACCTTCGGAACAAGAGACATGCTGAACAGTAAACATGCTGACACAGGCTGACATGCTGAACAGCAGACTTGCCGAACAGTAGACATGCTGAACAGTAGACATGCTGAACAGTAGACATGCAGACACAGGCAGACATGCTGAACAGCAGACTTGCCGAACAGTAGACATGCTGAGCAGTAGACATTCTGAACAAGAGACATGCTGAACAGTAGACATGCTGAAAACTGGACATCCTGAACAGCAGACATTCTGATCAATTGACAAGCTGACACAGGCTGACATGCCCAACAGTAGACATGCTGAACAGCAGACATGCTGAACAGTAGACATCATCAATAGCAGCCATGCTGAGCAGTAGACATGCTGAACAGCAGACATCCTAAAGAGTAGACATGCTGACACAGGCTGACATGCTGAACAACAGACATGCTGACCAGTAGATATCCTGAAGAGTGGATATGCTGAACAGTAGACACGCTGAACAACAGACATTCTGAACAAGAGACATGCTGAACAATAGACATGCTGAACAGCAGACATTCAGAACAAGAGACATGCTGAACAGTAGACAAGCTGACACAGGCTGACATGCTGAACAGCAGACTTGCCGAACAGTAGACATGCTGAACAGTAGACAAGCTGACACAGGCTGACATGCTGAACAGTAGACTTGCCGAACAGTAGACATGCTGAACAGTAGACATGCTGAACAGCAGAAATTCTGAACAGCAGACATGCTGAACAGTAGACATGCTGAACATTAGACATCCTGAACAGCAGACTTGCTGAACAGTAGACATGCTGAAGAGTAGACATGCTGAACATTAGACATCATGAACAGCAGACTTGCTGAACAGTAGACATGCTGAAGAGTAGACATGCTGAACAGCAGACATTCGGAACAAGAGACATGCTGAACAGTAGACATCCTGACACTGGCTGACATGCTGAAAAGCAGACATGCTGAACAGTAGACATCCTGAACAGTGGATATGCTGAAAAGTAGACATGTTGAACAGCAGACATTCTGAACAAGAGACATGCTGAACAGTAGACATGCTGAACAGCAGACATTCGGAACAAGAGACATGCTGAACAGTAAACATGCTGACACAGGCTGACATGCTGAACAGCAGACTTGCCAAACAGTAGACATGCTGAACAGTAGCCATGCTGACAGAGGCTGACATGCTGAACAACAGATATGCTGAACAGTAGACATCATCAATAGCAGACATGCTGAGCAGTAGATATGCTGAACAGCAGACATCCTAAATAGTAGACATGCTGACACAGGCTGACATGCGGAACAACAGACATGCTGAACAGTAGACATCCTGAACAGTGGATAAGCTGAACAGTAGACATGCTGAACAGCAGACATTCTGAACAAGAGACATGCTGAACAGTAGACATCCTGAACAGCAGACCTTCGGAATAAGAGACATGCTGAACAGTAAACATGCTGACACAGGCTGACATGCTGAACAGCAGACTTGCCGAGCAGTAGACATGCTGAACAGTAGACATGCTGAACAGCAGACATTCGGAACAAGAGACATGCTGAACAGTAGACATCCTGACACTGGCTGACATGCTGAAAAGCAGACATGCTGAACAGTAGACATCCTGAACAGTGGATATGCTGAAAAGTAGACATGCTGAACAGCAGACATTCTGAACAAGAGACATGCTGAACAGTAGACATGCTGAACAGCAGACATTCGGAACAAGAGACATGCTGAACAGTAAACATGCTGACACAGGCTGACATGCTGAACAGCAGACTTGCCAAACAGTAGACATGCTGAACAGTAGCCATGCTGACACAGGCTGACATGCTGAACAACAGATATGCTGAACAGTAGACATCATCAATAGCAGACATGCTGAGCAGTAGATATGCTGAACAGCAGACATCCTAAATAGTAGACATGCTGACACAGGCTGACATGCTGAACAACAGACATGCTGAACAGTAGACATCCTGAACAGTGGATAAGCTGAACAGTAGACATGCTGAACAGCAGACATTCTGAACAAGAGACATGCTGAACAGTAGACATGCTGAACAGCAGACCTTCGGAACAAGAGACATGCTGAACAGTAAACATGCTGACACAGGCTGACATGCTGAACAGCAGACTTGCCGAACAGTAGACATGCTGAACAGTAGACATGCTGAACAGTAGACATGCAGACACAGGCAGACATGCTGAACAGCAGACTTGCCGAACAGTAGACATGCTGAGCAGTAGACATTCTGAACAAGAGACATGCTGAACAGTAGACATGCTGAAAAGTGGACATCCTGAACAGCAGACATTCTGATCAATTGACAAGCTGACACAGGCTGACATGCCCAACAGTAGACATGCTGAACAGCAGACATGCTGAACAGTAGACATCATCAATAGCAGCCATGCTGAGCAGTAGACATACTGAACAGCAGACATCCTAAAGAGTAGACATGCTGACACAGGCTGACATGCTGAACAACAGACATGCTGACCAGTAGATATCCTGAAGAGTGGATATGCTGAACAGTAGACACGCTGAACAACAGACATTCTGAACAAGAGACATGCTGAACAGTAGACATGCTGAACAGCAGACATTCAGAACAAGAGACATGCTGAACAGTAGACAAGCTGACACAGGCTGACATGCTGAACAGCAGACTTGCCGAACAGTAGACATGCTGAACAGTAGACAAGCTGACACAGGCTGACATGCTGAACAGCAGACTTGCCGAACAGTAGACATGCTGAACAGTAGACATGCTGAACAGTAGAAATTCTGAACAGCAGACATGCTGAACAGTATACATGCTGAACATTAGACATCCTGAACAGCAGACTTGCTGAACAGTAGACATGCTGAAGAGTAGACATGCTGAACATTAGACATCATGAACAGCAGACTTGCTGAACAGTAGACATGCTGAAGAGTAGACATGCTGAACAGCAGACATTCGGAACAAGAGACATGCTGAACAGTAGACATCCTGACACTGGCTGACATGCTGAAAAGCAGACATGCTGAACAGTAGACATCCTGAACAGTGGATATGCTGAAAAGTAGACATGCTGAACAGCAGACATTCTGAACAAGAGACATGCTGAACAGTAGACATGCTGAACAGCAGACATTCGGAACAAGAGACATGCTGAACAGTAAACATGCTGACACAGGCTGACATGCTGAACAGCAGACTTGGCAAACAGTAGACATGCTGAACAGTAGCCATGCTGACACAGGCTGACATGCTGAACAACAGATATGCTGAACAGTAGACATCATCAATAGCAGACATGCTGAGCAGTAGATATGCTGAACAGCAGACATCCTAAATAGTAGACATGCTGACACAGGCTGACATGCTGAACAAAAGACATGCTGAACAGTAGACATCCTGAACAGTGGATAAGCTGAACAGTAGACATGCTGAAAAGCAGACATTCTGAACAAGAGACATGCTGAACAGTAGACATGCTGAACAGCAGACCTTCGGAATAAGAGACATGCTGAACAGTAAACATGCTGACACAGGCTGACATGCTGAACAGCAGACTTGCCGAACAGTAGACATGCTGAACAGTAGACATGCTGAACAGTAGACATGCAGACACAGGCAGACATGCTGAACAGCAGACTTGCCGAACAGTAGACATGCTGAGCAGTAGACATTCTGAACAAGAGACATGCTGAACAGTAGACATGCTGAAAAGTGGACATCCTGAACAGCAGACATTCTGATCAATTGACAAGCTGACACAGGCTGACATGCCCAACAGTAGACATGCTGAACAGCAGACATGCTGAACAGTAGACATCATCAATAGCAGCCATGCTGAGCAGTAGACATGCTGAACAGCAGACATCCTAAAGAGTAGACATGCTGACACAGGCTGACATGCTGAACAACAGACATGCTGACCAGTAGATATCCTGAAGAGTGGATATGCTGAACAGTAGACACGCTGAACAACAGACATTCTGAACAAGAGACATGCTGAACAGTAGACATGCTGAACAGCAGACATTCAGAACAAGAGACATGCTGAACAGTAGACAAGCTGACACAGGCTGACATGCTGAACAGCAGACTTGCCGAACAGTAGACATGCTGAACAGTAGACATGCTGAACAGCAGAAATTCTGAACAGCAGACATGCTGAACAGCAGACATGCTGAACATTAGACATCCTGAACAGCAGACTTGCTGAACGGTAGACATTCTGAAGAGTAGACATTCTGAACATTAGACATCATGAACAGCAGACTTGCTGAACAGTAGACATGCTGAACAGCAGACATTCAGAACAAGAGACATGCTGAACAGTAGACAAGCTGACACAGGCTGACATGCTGAACAGCAGACTTGCCAAACAGTAGACATGCTGAACAGTAGCCATGCTGACACAGGCTGACATGCTGAACAACAGATATGCTGAACAGTAGACATCATCAATAGCAGACATGCTGAGCAGTAGATATGCTGAACAGCAGAAATTCTGAACAGCAGACATGCTGAACAGTAGACATGCTGAACATTAGACATCCTGAACAGCAGACTTGCTGAACAGTAGACATGCTGAAGAGTAGACATGCTGAACATTAGACATCATGAACAGCAGACTTGCTGAACAGTAGACATGCTGAAGAGTAGACATGCTGAACAGCAGACATTCGGAACAAGAGACATGCTGAACAGTAGACATCCTGACACTGGCTGACATGCTGAAAAGCAGACATGCTGAACAGTAGACATCCTGAACAGTGGATATGCTGAAAAGTAGACATGTTGAACAGCAGACATTCTGAACAAGAGACATGCTGAACAGTAGACATGCTGAACAGCAGACATTCGGAACAAGAGACATGCTGAACAGTAAACATGCTGACACAGGCTGACATGCTGAACAGCAGACTTGCCAAACAGTAGACATGCTGAACAGTAGCCATGCTGACAGAGGCTGACATGCTGAACAACAGATATGCTGAACAGTAGACATCATCAATAGCAGACATGCTGAGCAGTAGATATGCTGAACAGCAGACATCCTAAATAGTAGACATGCTGACACAGGCTGACATGCTGAACAACAGACATGCTGAACAGTAGACATCCTGAACAGTGGATAAGCTGAACAGTAGACATGCTGAACAGCAGACATTCTGAACAAGAGACATGCTGAACAGTAGACATGCTGAACAGCAGACCTTCGGAATAAGAGACATGCTGAACAGTAAACATGCTGACACAGGCTGACATGCTGAACAGCAGACTTGCCGAGCAGTAGACATGCTGAACAGTAGACATGCTGAACAGCAGACATTCGGAACAAGAGACATGCTGAACAGTAGACATCCTGACACTGGCTGACATGCTGAAAAGCAGACATGCTGAACAGTAGACATCCTGAACAGTGGATATGCTGAAAAGTAGACATGCTGAACAGCAGACATTCTGAACAAGAGACATGCTGAACAGTAGACATGCTGAACAGCAGACATTCGGAACAAGAGACATGCTGAACAGTAAACATGCTGACACAGGCTGACATGCTGAACAGCAGACTTGCCAAACAGTAGACATGCTGAACAGTAGCCATGCTGACACAGGCTGACATGCTGAACAACAGATATGCTGAACAGTAGACATCATCAATAGCAGACATGCTGAGCAGTAGATATGCTGAACAGCAGACATCCTAAATAGTAGACATGCTGACACAGGCTGACATGCTGAACAACAGACATGCTGAACAGTAGACATCCTGAACAGTGGATAAGCTGAACAGTAGACATGCTGAACAGCAGACATTCTGAACAAGAGACATGCTGAACAGTAGACATGCTGAACAGCAGACCTTCGGAACAAGAGACATGCTGAACAGTAAACATGCTGACACAGGCTGACATGCTGAACAGCAGACTTGCCGAACAGTAGACATGCTGAACAGTAGACATGCTGAACAGTAGACATGCAGACACAGGCAGACATGCTGAACAGCAGACTTGCCGAACAGTAGACATGCTGAGCAGTAGACATTCTGAACAAGAGACATGCTGAACAGTAGACATGCTGAAAAGTGGACATCCTGAACAGCAGACATTCTGATCAATTGACAAGCTGACACAGGCTGACATGCCCAACAGTAGACATGCTGAACAGCAGACATGCTGAACAGTAGACATCATCAATAGCAGCCATGCTGAGCAGTAGACATACTGAACAGCAGACATCCTAAAGAGTAGACATGCTGACACAGGCTGACATGCTGAACAACAGACATGCTGACCAGTAGATATCCTGAAGAGTGGATATGCTGAACAGTAGACACGCTGAACAACAGACATTCTGAACAAGAGACATGCTGAACAGTAGACATGCTGAACAGCAGACATTCAGAACAAGAGACATGCTGAACAGTAGACAAGCTGACACAGGCTGACATGCTGAACAGCAGACTTGCCGAACAGTAGACATGCTGAACAGTAGACAAGCTGACACAGGCTGACATGCTGAACAGCAGACTTGCCGAACAGTAGACATGCTGAACAGTAGACATGCTGAACAGTAGAAATTCTGAACAGCAGACATGCTGAACAGTATACATGCTGAACATTAGACATCCTGAACAGCAGACTTGCTGAACAGTAGACATGCTGAAGAGTAGACATGCTGAACATTAGACATCATGAACAGCAGACTTGCTGAACAGTAGACATGCTGAAGAGTAGACATGCTGAACAGCAGACATTCGGAACAAGAGACATGCTGAACAGTAGACATCCTGACACTGGCTGACATGCTGAAAAGCAGACATGCTGAACAGTAGACATCCTGAACAGTGGATATGCTGAAAAGTAGACATGCTGAACAGCAGACATTCTGAACAAGAGACATGCTGAACAGTAGACATGCTGAACAGCAGACATTCGGAACAAGAGACATGCTGAACAGTAAACATGCTGACAGAGGCTGACATGCTGAACAGCAGACTTGGCAAACAGTAGACATGCTGAACAGTAGCCATGCTGACACAGGCTGACATGCTGAACAACAGATATGCTGAACAGTAGACATCATCAATAGCAGACATGCTGAGCAGTAGATATGCTGAACAGCAGACATCCTAAATAGTAGACATGCTGACACAGGCTGACATGCTGAACAAAAGACATGCTGAACAGTAAACATGCTGACACAGGCTGACATGCTGAACAGCAGACTTGCCGAACAGTAGACATGCTGAACAGTAGACATGCTGAACAGTAGACATGCAGACACAGGCAGACATGCTGAACAGCAGACTTGCCGAACAGTAGACATGCTGAGCAGTAGACATTCTGAACAAGAGACATGCTGAACAGTAGACATGCTGAAAAGTGGACATCCTGAACAGCAGACATTCTGATCAATTGACAAGCTGACACAGGCTGACATGCCCAACAGTAGACATGCTGAACAGCAGACATGCTGAACAGTAGACATCATCAATAGCAGCCATGCTGAGCAGTAGACATGCTGAACAGCAGACATCCTAAAGAGTAGACATGCTGACACAGGCTGACATGCTGAACAACAGACATGCTGACCAGTAGATATCCTGAAGAGTGGATATGCTGAACAGTAGACACGCTGAACAACAGACATTCTGAACAAGAGACATGCTGAACAGTAGACATGCTGAACAGCAGACATTCAGAACAAGAGACATGCTGAACAGTAGACAAGCTGACACAGGCTGACATGCTGAACAGCAGACTTGCCGAACAGTAGACATGCTGAACAGTAGACATGCTGAACAGCAGAAATTCTGAACAGCAGACATGCTGAACAGCAGACATGCTGAACATTAGACATCCTGAACAGCAGACTTGCTGAACGGTAGACATTCTGAAGAGTAGACATTCTGAACATTAGACATCATGAACAGCAGACTTGCTGAACAGTAGACATGCTGAACAGCAGACATTCAGAACAAGAGACATGCTGAACAGTAGACAAGCTGACACAGGCTGACATGCTGAACAGCAGACTTGCCAAACAGTAGACATGCTGAACAGTAGCCATGCTGACACAGGCTGACATGCTGAACAACAGATATGCTGAACAGTAGACATCATCAATAGCAGACATGCTGAGCAGTAGATATGCTGAACAGCAGACATCCTAAATAGTAGACATGCTGACACAGGCTGACATGCTGAACAACAGACATGCTGAACAGTAGACATCCTGAACAGTGGATAAGCTGAACAGTAGACATGCTGAACAGCAGACATTCTGAACAAGAGACATGCTGAACAGTAGACATGCTGAACAGCAGACCTTCGGAACAAGAGACATGCTGAACAGTAAACATGCTGACACAGGCTGACATGCTGAACAGCAGACTTGCCGAACAGTAGACATGCTGAACAGTAGACATGCTGAACAGCAGACATTCGGAACAAGAGACATGCTGAACAGTAGACATCCTGACACTGGCTGACATGCTGAAAAGCAGACATGCTGAACAGTAGACATCCTGAACAGTGGATATGCTGAAAAGTAGACATGCTGAACAGCAGACATTCTGAACAAGAGACATGCTGAACAGTAGACATGCTGAACAGCAGACATTCGGAACAAGAGACATGCTGAACAGTAAACATGCTGACACAGGCTGACATGCTGAACAGCAGACTTGCCAAACAGTAGACATGCTGAACAGTAGACAAGCTGACACAGGCTGACATGCTGAACAGCAGACTTGCCGAACAGTAGACATGCTGAACAGTAGACATGCTGAACAGTAGAAATTCTGAACAGCAGACATGCTGAACAGTATACATGCTGAACATTAGACATCCTGAACAGCAGACTTGCTGAACAGTAGACATGCTGAAGAGTAGACATGCTGAACATTAGACATCATGAACAGCAGACTTGCTGAACAGTAGACATCCTGAAGAGTAGACATGCTGAACAGCAGACATTCGGAACAAGAGACATGCTGAACAGTAGACATCCTGACACTGGCTGACATGCTGAAAAGCAGACATGCTGAACAGTAGACATCCTGAACAGTGGATATGCTGAAAAGTAGACATGCTGAACAGCAGACATTCTGAACAAGAGACATGCTGAACAGTAGACATGCTGAACAGCAGACATTCGGAACAAGAGACATGCTGAACAGTAAACATGCTGACAGAGGCTGACATGCTGAACAGCAGACTTGGCAAACAGTAGACATGCTGAACAGTAGCCATGCTGACACAGGCTGACATGCTGAACAACAGATATGCTGAACAGTAGACATCATCAATAGCAGACATGCTGAGCAGTAGATATGCTGAACAGCAGACATCCTAAATAGTAGACATGCTGACACAGGCTGACATGCTGAACAAAAGACATGCTGAACAGTAAACATGCTGACACAGGCTGACATGCTGAACAGCAGACTTGCCGAACAGTAGACATGCTGAACAGTAGACATGCTGAACAGTAGACATGCAGACACAGGCAGACATGCTGAACAGCAGACTTGCCGAACAGTAGACATGCTGAGCAGTAGACATTCTGAACAAGAGACATGCTGAACAGTAGACATGCTGAAAAGTGGACATCCTGAACAGCAGACATTCTGATCAATTGACAAGCTGACACAGGCTGACATGCCCAACAGTAGACATGCTGAACAGCAGACATGCTGAACAGTAGACATCATCAATAGCAGCCATGCTGAGCAGTAGACATGCTGAACAGCAGACATCCTAAAGAGTAGACATGCTGACACAGGCTGACATGCTGAACAACAGACATGCTGACCAGTAGATATCCTGAAGAGTGGATATGCTGAACAGTAGACACGCTGAACAACAGACATTCTGAACAAGAGACATGCTGAACAGTAGACATGCTGAACAGCAGACATTCAGAACAAGAGACATGCTGAACAGTAGACAAGCTGACACAGGCTGACATGCTGAACAGCAGACTTGCCGAACAGTAGACATGCTGAACAGTAGACATGCTGAACAGCAGAAATTCTGAACAGCAGACATGCTGAACAGCAGACATGCTGAACATTAGACATCCTGAACAGCAGACTTGCTGAACGGTAGACATTCTGAAGAGTAGACATTCTGAACATTAGACATCATGAACAGCAGACTTGCTGAACAGTAGACATGCTGAACAGCAGACATTCAGAACAAGAGACATGCTGAACAGTAGACAAGCTGACACAGGCTGACATGCTGAACAGCAGACTTGCCAAACAGTAGACATGCTGAACAGTAGCCATGCTGACACAGGCTGACATGCTGAACAACAGATATGCTGAACAGTAGACATCATCAATAGCAGACATGCTGAGCAGTAGATATGCTGAACAGCAGACATCCTAAATAGTAGACATGCTGACACAGGCTGACATGCTGAACAACAGACATGCTGAACAGTAGACATCCTGAACAGTGGATAAGCTGAACAGTAGACATGCTGAACAGCAGACATTCTGAACAAGAGACATGCTGAACAGTAGACATGCTGAACAGCAGACCTTCGGAACAAGAGACATGCTGAACAGTAAACATGCTGACACAGGCTGACATGCTGAACAGCAGACTTGCCGAACAGTAGACATGCTGAACAGTAGACATGCTGAACAGCAGACATTCGGAACAAGAGACATGCTGAACAGTAGACATCCTGACACTGGCTGACATGCTGAAAAGCAGACATGCTGAACAGTAGACATCCTGAACAGTGGATATGCTGAAAAGTAGACATGCTGAACAGCAGACATTCTGAACAAGAGACATGCTGAACAGTAGACATGCTGAACAGCAGACATTCGGAACAAGAGACATGCTGAACAGTAAACATGCTGACACAGGCTGACATGCTGAACAGCAGACTTGCCAAACAGTAGACATGCTGAACAGTAGCCATGCTGACAAAGGCTGACATGCTGAACAACAGATATGCTGAACAGTAGACATCATCAATAGCAGACATGCTGAGCAGTAGATATGCTGAACAGCAGACATCCTAAATAGTAGACATGCTGACACAGGCTGACATGCTGAACAACAGACATGCTGAACAGTAGACATCCTGAACAGTGGATAAGCTGAACAGTAGACATGCTGAACAGCAGACATTCTGAACAAGAGACATGCTGAACAGTAGACATGCTGAACAGCAGACCTTCGGAACAAGAGACATGCTGAACAGTAAACATGCTGACAAAGGCTGACATGCTGAACAGCAGACTTGCCGAACAGTAGACATGCTGAACAGTAGACATGCTGAACAGTAGACATGCAGACACAGGCAGGCATGCTGAACAGCAGACTTGCCGAACAGTAGACATGCTGAGCAGTAGACATTCTGAACAAGAGACATGCTGAACAGTAGACATGCTGAACAGTGGACATCCGGAACAGCAGACATTCTGATCAATTGACAAGCTGACACAGGCTGACATGCCCAACAGTAGACATGCTGAACAGCAGACATGCTGAACAGTAGACATCATCAATAGCAGCCATGCTGAGCAGTAGACATGCTGAACAGCAGACATCCTAAAGTGTACATGCTGACACAGGCTGACATGCTGAACAACAGACATGCTGAACAGTAGATATCCTGAAGAGTGGATATGCTGAACAGTAGACACGCTGAACAACAGACATTCTGAACAAGAGACATGCTGAACAGTAGACATGCTGAACAGCAGACATTCAGAACAAGAGACATGCTGAACAGTAGACAAGCTGACACAGGCTGACATGCTGAACAGCAGACTTGCCGAACAGTAGACATGCTGAACAGTAGACAAGCTGACACAGGCTGACATGCTGAACAGCAGACTTGCCGAACAGTAGACATGCTGAACAGTAGACATGCTGAACCGCAGAAATTCTGAACAGCAGACATGCTGAACAGTAGACATGCTGATCATTAGACATCCTGAACAGCAGACTTGCTGAACAGTAGACATGCTGAGCAGTAGACATTCTGAACAAGAGACATGCTGAACAGTAGACATGCTGAAAAGTGGACATCCTGAACAGCAGACATTCTGATCAATTGACAAGCTGACACAGGCTGACATGCCCAACAGTAGACATGCTGAACAGCAGACATGCTGAACAGTAGACATCATCAATAGCAGCCATGCTGAGCAGTAGACATACTGAACAGCAGACATCCTAAAGAGTAGACATGCTGACACAGGCTGACATGCTGAACAACAGACATGCTGACCAGTAGATATCCTGAAGAGTGGATATGCTGAACAGTAGACACGCTGAACAACAGACATTCTGAACAAGAGACATGCTGAACAGTAGACATGCTGAACAGCAGACATTCAGAACAAGAGACATGCTGAACAGTAGACAAGCTGACACAGGCTGACATGCTGAACAGCAGACTTGCCGAACAGTAGACATGCTGAACAGTAGACAAGCTGACACAGGCTGACATGCTGAACAGCAGACTTGCCGAACAGTAGACATGCTGAACAGTAGACATGCTGAACAGTAGAAATTCTGAACAGCAGACATGCTGAACAGTATACATGCTGAACATTAGACATCCTGAACAGCAGACTTGCTGAACAGTAGACATGCTGAAGAGTAGACATGCTGAACATTAGACATCATGAACAGCAGACTTGCTGAACAGTAGACATGCTGAAGAGTAGACATGCTGAACAGCAGACATTCGGAACAAGAGACATGCTGAACAGTAGACATCCTGACACTGGCTGACATGCTGAAAAGCAGACATGCTGAACAGTAGACATCCTGAACAGTGGATATGCTGAAAAGTAGACATGCTGAACAGCAGACATTCTGAACAAGAGACATGCTGAACAGTAGACATGCTGAACAGCAGACATTCGGAACAAGAGACATGCTGAACAGTAAACATGCTGACAGAGGCTGACATGCTGAACAGCAGACTTGGCAAACAGTAGACATGCTGAACAGTAGCCATGCTGACACAGGCTGACATGCTGAACAACAGATATGCTGAACAGTAGACATCATCAATAGCAGACATGCTGAGCAGTAGATATGCTGAACAGCAGACATCCTAAATAGTAGACATGCTGACACAGGCTGACATGCTGAACAAAAGACATGCTGAACAGTAAACATGCTGACACAGGCTGACATGCTGAACAGCAGACTTGCCGAACAGTAGACATGCTGAACAGTAGACATGCTGAACAGTAGACATGCAGACACAGGCAGACATGCTGAACAGCAGACTTGCCGAACAGTAGACATGCTGAGCAGTAGACATTCTGAACAAGAGACATGCTGAACAGTAGACATGCTGAAAAGTGGACATCCTGAACAGCAGACATTCTGATCAATTGACAAGCTGACACAGGCTGACATGCCCAACAGTAGACATGCTGAACAGCAGACATGCTGAACAGTAGACATCATCAATAGCAGCCATGCTGAGCAGTAGACATGCTGAACAGCAGACATCCTAAAGAGTAGACATGCTGACACAGGCTGACATGCTGAACAACAGACATGCTGACCAGTAGATATCCTGAAGAGTGGATATGCTGAACAGTAGACACGCTGAACAACAGACATTCTGAACAAGAGACATGCTGAACAGTAGACATGCTGAACAGCAGACATTCAGAACAAGAGACATGCTGAACAGTAGACAAGCTGACACAGGCTGACATGCTGAACAGCAGACTTGCCGAACAGTAGACATGCTGAACAGTAGACATGCTGAACAGCAGAAATTCTGAACAGCAGACATGCTGAACAGCAGACATGCTGAACATTAGACATCCTGAACAGCAGACTTGCTGAACGGTAGACATTCTGAAGAGTAGACATTCTGAACATTAGACATCATGAACAGCAGACTTGCTGAACAGTAGACATGCTGAACAGCAGACATTCAGAACAAGAGACATGCTGAACAGTAGACAAGCTGACACAGGCTGACATGCTGAACAGCAGACTTGCCAAACAGTAGACATGCTGAACAGTAGCCATGCTGACACAGGCTGACATGCTGAACAACAGATATGCTGAACAGTAGACATCATCAATAGCAGACATGCTGAGCAGTAGATATGCTGAACAGCAGACATCCTAAATAGTAGACATGCTGACACAGGCTGACATGCTGAACAACAGACATGCTGAACAGTAGACATCCTGAACAGTGGATAAGCTGAACAGTAGACATGCTGAACAGCAGACATTCTGAACAAGAGACATGCTGAACAGTAGACATGCTGAACAGCAGACCTTCGGAACAAGAGACATGCTGAACAGTAAACATGCTGACACAGGCTGACATGCTGAACAGCAGACTTGCCGAACAGTAGACATGCTGAACAGTAGACATGCTGAACAGCAGACATTCGGAACAAGAGACTTGCTGAACAGTAGACATCCTGACACTGGCTGACATGCTGAAAAGCAGACATGCTGAACAGTAGACATCCTGAACAGTGGATATGCTGAAAAGTAGACATGCTGAACAGCAGACATTCTGAACAAGAGACATGCTGAACAGTAGACATGCTGAACAGCAGACATTCGGAACAAGAGACATGCTGAACAGTAAACATGCTGACACAGGCTGACATGCTGAACAGCAGACTTGCCAAACAGTAGACATGCTGAACAGTAGCCATGCTGACAAAGGCTGACATGCTGAACAACAGATATGCTGAACAGTAGACATCATCAATAGCAGACATGCTGAGCAGTAGATATGCTGAACAGCAGACATCCTAAATAGTAGACATGCTGACACAGGCTGACATGCTGAACAACAGACATGCTGAACAGTAGACATCCTGAACAGTGGATAAGCTGAACAGTAGACATGCTGAACAGCAGACATTCTGAACAAGAGACATGCTGAACAGTAGACATGCTGAACAGCAGACCTTCGGAACAAGAGACATGCTGAACAGTAAACATGCTGACAAAGGCTGACATGCTGAACAGCAGACTTGCCGAACAGTAGACATGCTGAACAGTAGACATGCTGAACAGTAGACATGCAGACACAGGCAGGCATGCTGAACAGCAGACTTGCCGAACAGTAGACATGCTGAGCAGTAGACATTCTGAACAAGAGACATGCTGAACAGTAGACATGCTGAACAGTGGACATCCGGAACAGCAGACATTCTGATCATTTGACAAGCTGACACAGGCTGACATGCCCAACAGTAGACATGCTGAACAGCAGACATGCTGAACAGTAGACATCATCAATAGCAGCCATGCTGAGCAGTAGACATGCTGAACAGCAGACATCCTAAAGTGTACATGCTGACACAGGCTGACATGCTGAACAACAGACATGCTGAACAGTAGATATCCTGAAGAGTGGATATGCTGAACAGTAGACACGCTGAACAACAGACATTCTGAACAAGAGACATGCTGAACAGTAGACATGCTGAACAGCAGACATTCAGAACAAGAGACATGCTGAACAGTAGACAAGCTGACACAGGCTGACATGCTGAACAGCAGACTTGCCGAACAGTAGACATGCTGAACAGTAGACAAGCTGACACAGGCTGACATGCTGAACAGCAGACTTGCCGAACAGTAGACATGCTGAACAGTAGACATGCTGAACCGCAGAAATTCTGAACAGCAGACATGCTGAACAGTAGACATGCTGAACATTAGACATCCTGAACAGCAGACTTGCTGAACAGTAGACATGCTGAAGAGTAGACATGCTGAACATTAGACATCATGAACAGCAGACTTGCTGAACAGTAGACATGCTGAAGAGTAGACATGCTGAACAGCAGACATTCGGAACAAGAGACATGCTGAACAGTAGACATCCTGACACTGGCTGACATGCTGAAAAGCAGACATGCTGAACAGTAGACATCCTGAACAGTGGATATGCTGAAAAGTAGACATGCTGAACAGCAGACATTCTGAACAAGAGACATGCTGAACAGTAGACATGCTGAACAGCAGACATTCGGAACAAGAGACATGCTGAACAGTAAACATGCTGACACAGGCTGACATGCTGAACAGCAGACTTGCCAAACAGTAGACATGCTGAACAGTAGCCATGCTGACACAGGCTGACATGCTGAACAACAGATATGCTGAACAGTAGACATCATCAATAGCAGACATGCTGAGCAGTAGATATGCTGAACAGCAGACATCCTAAATAGTAGACATGCTGACACAGGCTGACATGCTGAACAAAAGACATGCTGAACAGTAGACATCCTGAACAGTGGATAAGCTGAACAGTAGACATGCTGAACAGCAGACATTCTGAACAAGAGACATGCTGAACAGTAGACATGCTGAACAGCAGACCTTCGGAACAAGAGACATGCTGAACAGTAAACATGCTGACACAGGCTGACATGCTGAACAGCAGACTTGCCGAACAGTAGACATGCTGAACAGTAGACATGCTTAACAGTAGACATGCAGACACAGGCAGACATGCTGAACAGCAGACTTGCCGAACAGTAGACATGCTGAGCAGTAGACATTCTGAACAAGAGACATGCTGAACAGTAGACATGCTGAAAAGTGGACATCCTGAACAGCAGACATTCTGATCAATTGACAAGCTGACACAGGCTGATATGCCCAACAGTAGACATGCTGAACAGCAGACATGCTGAACAGTAGACATCATCAATAGCAGCCATGCTGAGCAGTAGACATGCTGAACAGCAGACATCCTAAAGAGTAGACATGCTGACACAGGCTGACATGCTGAACAACAGACATGCTGACCAGTAGATATCCTGAAGAGTGGATATGCTGAACAGTAGACACGCTGAACAACAGACATTCTGAACAAGAGACATGCTGAACAGTAGACATGCTGAACAGCAGACATTCAGAACAAGAGACATGCTGAACAGTAGACAAGCTGACACAGGCTGACATGCTGAACAGCAGACTTGCCGAACAGTAGACATGCTGAACAGTACACATGCTGAACAGCAGAAATTCTGAACAGCAGACATGCTGAACAGCAGACATGCTGAACATTAGACATCATGAACAGCAGACTTGCTGAACAGTAGACATGCTGAAGAGTAGACATGCTGAACAGCAGACATTCGGAACAAGAGACATGCTGAACAGTAGACATCCTGACACTGGCTGACATGCTGAAAAGCAGACATGCTGAACAGTAGACATCCTGAACAGTGGATATGCTGAAAAGTAGACATGCTGAACAGCAGACATTCTGAACAAGAGACATGCTGAACAGTAGACATGCTGAACAGCAGACATTCGGAACAAGAGACATGCTGAACAGTAAACATGCTGACACAGGCTGACATGCTGAACAGCAGACTTGCCAAACAGTAGACATGCTGAACAGTAGACATGCTGACACAGGCTGACATGCTGAACAACAGAAATGCTGAACAGTAGACATCATCAATAGCAGACATGCTGAGCAGTAGATATGCTGAACAGCAGACATCCTAAATAGTAGACATGCTGACACAGGCTGACATGCTGAACAACAGACATGCTGAACAGTAGACATCCTGAACAGTGGATAAGCTGAACAGTAGACATGCTGAACAGCAGACATTCTGAACAAGAGACATGCTGAACAGTAGACATGCTGACACAGGCTGACATGCTGAACAGCAGACTTGCCGAACAGTAGACATGCTGAACAGTAGACATGCTGAACAGTAGACATGCAGACACAGGCAGACATGCTGAACAGCAGACTTGCCGAACAGTAGACATGCTGAGCAGTAGCCATTCTGAACAAGAGACATGCTGAACAGTAGACATGCTGAAAAGTGGACATCCTGAACAGCAGACATTCTGATCAATTGACAAGCTGACACAGGCTGACATGCCCAACAGTAGACATGCTGAACAGCAGACATGCTGAACAGTAGACATCATAAATAGCAGCCATGCTGAGCAGTAGACATGCTGAACAGCAGACATCCTAAAGAGTAGACATGCTGACACAGGCTGACATGCTGAACAACAGACATGCTGACCAGTAGATATCCTGAAGAGTGGATATGCTGAACAGTAGACACGCTGAACAACAGACATTCTGAACAAGAGACATGCTGAACAGTAGACATGCTGAACAGCAGACATTCAGAACAAGAGACATGCTGAACAGTAGACAAGCTGACACAGGCTGACATGCTGAACAGCAGACTTGCCGAACAGTAGACATGCTGAACAGTAGACATGCTGAACAGCAGAAATTCTGAACAGCAGACATGCTGAACAGCAGACATGCTGAACATTAGACATCCTGAACAGCAGACTTGCTGAAGAGTAGACATTCTGAAGAGTAGACATTCTGAACATTAGACATCATGAACAGCAGACTTGCTGAACAGTAGACATGCTTAAGAGTAGACATGCTGAACAGCAGACATTCGGAACAAGAGACATGCTGAACAGTAGACATCCTGACACTGGCTGACATGCTGAAAAGCAGACATGCAGAACAGTAGACATCCTGAACAGTGGATATGCTGAAAGGAAACATGCTGAACAGCAGACATTCCGAACAAGAGACATGCTGAACAGTAGACATGCTGAACAGCAGACCTTCGGAACAAGAGACATGCTGAACAGTAAACATGCTGACACAGGCTGACATGCTGAACAGCAGACTTGCCGAACAGTAGACATGCTGAACAGTAGACATGCTGAAAAGTAGACGATCTGAAAAGTGGACATCCTGTACAGTAGATATGCTGAAAAGCAGACATGCTGAACAGTACACAAGCTGAACAGTAGACATACTGAACAGCAGTCATGCTGACCAGTAGATATGCTGAACAGTAGACATCCTGAACAGCAGACATTCTGAACAGTAGACACGCTGAACAGTAGACAAGCTGAACAGTAGACATGCTGAACAGCAGACATGCTGACCAGTAGATATGCTGAGCAGTGGTCATACTGAACAGTTGACATCCTGAATAGTAGACATGCTGAACAGTAGACATGCTGAAGAGTAGACATGCTGACACAGGCTGACATGTTGAACAGTAGGCATACTGGCTAGTAGACATGCTGAACACTAGACAAGCTCACTCAGGCTGACTTGCTGAGCAGTAGACATCCTGTACAGTGGATATGCTGAACAGTAGTCATGTTGAACAACATTCATTTTTAACAGTAGACATGCTGAACAGCAGACATGCTGAACAGTAGACATCCTGAAGAGTAGACATAATGTAGAGTGGACATGATGAAGAGCAGAACTCCTGACCAGTACACATCCGGAAAAGTAAACATGATGAACAGTAGACATGCTGAACAGTAGACATTCTGAAAAAGAGACATGCTGAACAGTAGACATGCTGAACAGTAGACATTCTGAAGAGTGGATATGCTGAACAGTAGACATGCTGAACAGCAGACATTCTGAACAAGAGACATGCTGAACAATAGACATGGTGAACAACAGACATCCTGAACAGTAGACAAGCTGAACAGCAGACATTCGGAACAAGAGACATGCTGATCAGTAGACATGCTGAGCAGTAGACATGCAGACACAGGCTGACATGCTGAACAGCAGACTTGCCGAACAGTAGAAATGCTGAACAATAGACATGCTGAACAGTAGACATCCTCGATAGCAGACATACTGAGCAGTAGACATGCTGAACAGCAGACATCCTAAACAGTAGACATGCTGACACAGGCTGACATGCGGAGCAACACTCTTGCTGAACAGTAGACATCGTGAGGAATGGATATGCTGAACAGTAGACATGCTGAACAGTAGACATCCTGAAAAGTGGATATGCTGAAC
The DNA here is from genome assembly GCF_029633865.1 of Lampris incognitus. NCBI lineage: Eukaryota > Metazoa > Chordata > Actinopteri > Lampriformes > Lampridae > Lampris > Lampris incognitus. Next base: position 38,945,937 of record NC_079213.1, on the reverse strand, counting down.
AGCAGACATGCTGAACAGTATACATCCTGAGCAGCACACATGCTGAGCAGTAGACATCATGAACAGTAGACATGCTGAAAAGCAGACATTCTGAACAAGAGTCATGCTGAACAGCAGAAATTCTGAACAGCAGACATTCTGATCAATAGACAAGCTGACACAAGCTGACATGCCCAACAGTAGACATGCTGAACAGCAGACATGCTGAACAGTAGACATCATCAATAGCAGACATGCTGAGCAGTAGACATGCTGAACAGCAGACATCCTAAATGGTAGACGTGCTGACACAGGCTGACATGCTGAACAGTAGACATGCTGAACAGCAGACATTGTGAACAAGAGACATGCTGAACAATAGACATGTTGAACAACAGACATCCTGAACAGTAGACAAGCTGAACAGCAGACATTCTGAACAAGACACATGCTGAACAGTAGACATGCTGAGCAGTAGACATGCTGACACAGGCTGATATGCTGAAGAGCAAGACTTGCCGAACAGTAGACATGCTGAACAGCAGACATCCTGAAAAGTGGATGTGCTGAACAGCAGACATGCTGAACAGTATACATCCTGAACAGCACACATGCTGAGCAGTAGACATCATGAGCAGTAGACATGCTGAACAGCAGACATTCTGAACAAGAGACATGCTGAACAGCAGACATTCTGAAAAGCAGACATTCTGATCAATAGACAAGCTGACACAGGCTGACATGCCCAACAGTAGACATGCTGAACAGCAGACATGCTGAACAGTAGACATCATCAATAGCAGCCATGCTGAGCAGTAGACATGCTGAACAGCTGACATCCTAAACAGTAGACATGCTGAACAGTAGATATGCTGAACAACAGACATGCTGAACAGTAGACATCCTGAAGAGTGGATATGCTGAACAGTAGACATGCTGAACAACAGACATTCTGAACAAGAGACATGCTGAACAGTAGACATGCTGAACAGCAGACATTCAGAACAAGAGACATGCTGAACAGTAGACAAGCTGACACAGGCTGACATGCTGAACAGCAGACTTGCCGAACAGTAGACATGCTGAACAGTAGACATGCTGAACAGCAGAAATTCTGAACAGCAGACATGCTGAACAGTAGACATGCTGAACATTAGACATCCTGAACAGCAGACATGCTGAACAGTAGACATCATCAATAGCAGACATGCTGAGCAGTAGACATGCTGAACAGCAGACATCCTAAACGGTAGACATGCTGACACAGGCTGATATGCTGAACAGTAGACATGCTGAACAGCAGACATTGTGAACAAGAGACATGCTGAACAATAGACATGTTGAACAACAGACATCCTGAACAGTAGACAAGCTGAACAGCAGACATTCTGAACAAGAGTCATGCTGAACAGTAGACATGCTGAGCAGTAGACATGCTGACACAGGCTGATATGCTGAACAAGAGACATGCTGAACAGCAGACATGCTGAACAGTATACATCCTGAACAGCACACATGCTACGCAGTAGACATCATGAGCAGTAGACATGCTGAACAGCAGACATTCTGAACAAGAGACATGCTGAACAGCAGACATTCTGAAAAGCAGACATTCTGATCAATAGAAAAGCTGACACAGGCTGACATGCCCAACAGTAGACATGCTGAACAGCAGACATGCTGAACAGTAGACATCATCAATAGCAGCCATGCTGAGCAGTAGACATGCTGAACAGCTGACATCCTAAACAGTAGACATGCTGAACAGTAGACATGCTGAACAACAGAAATGCTGAACAGTAGACATGCTGAACAGAAGACATTCAGAACAAGAGACATGCTGAACAGTAGACAAGCTGACACAGGCTGATATAACGGAACAGGAGACTTGCCGAACAGTACACATGCTGAACAGTAGACATGCTGAACAGCAGAAATTCTGAACAGCAGACATGCTGAACAGTAGACATGCTGAACATTAGACATCCTGAACAGCAGACTTGCTGAACAGTAGACATGCTGAAGAGTAGACATGCTGAACAGCAGACATTCGGAACAAGAGACATGCTGAACAGTAGACATCCTGACACTGGCTGACATGCTGAAAAGCAGACATGCTGAACAGTAGACATCCTGAACAGTGGATATGCTGAAAAGTAGACATGCTGAATAGCAGACATTCTGAACAAGAGACATGCTGAACAGTAGACATGCTGAACAGCGGACATTCGGAACAAGAGACATGCTGAACAGTAAACATGCTGACACAGGCTAACATGCTGAACAGCAGACTTGCCAAACAGTAGACATGCTGAACAGTAGACATGCTGACACAGGCTGACATGCTGAACAACAGATATGCTGAACAGTAGACATCATCAATAGCAGACATGCTGAGCAGTAGATATGATGAACAGCAGACATCCTAAATAGTAGACATGCTGACACAGGCTGACATGCTGAACAACAGACATGCTGAACAGTAGACATCCTGAACAGTGGATAAGCTGAACAGTAGACATGCTGAACAGCAGACATTCTGAACAAGAGACAAGCTGAACAGTAGACATGCTGAACAGCAGACCTTCGGAACAAGAGACATGCTGAACAGTAAACATGCTGACACAGGCTGACATGCTGAACAGCAGACTTGCCGAACAGTAGACATGCTTAACAGTAGACATGCTGAACAGTAGACATGCAGACACAGGCAGACATGCTGAACAGCAGACTTGCCGAACAGTAGACATGCTGAGCAGTAGACATTCTGAACAAGAGACATGCTGAACAGTAGACATGCTGAACAGTGGACATCCTGAACAGCAGACATTCTGATCAATTGACAAGCTGACACAGGCTGACATGCCCAACAGTAGACATGCTGAACAGCAGACATGCTGAACAGTAGACATCATCAATAGCAGCCATGCTGAGCAGTAGACATGCTGAACAGCAGACATCCTAAAGAGTAGACATGCTGACACAGGCTGACATGCTGAACAACAGACATGCTGAACAGTAGATATCCTGAAGAGTGGATATGCTGAACAGTAGACACGCTGAACAACAGACATTCTGAACAAGAGACATGCTGAACAGTAGACATGCTGAACAGCAGACATTCAGAACAAGAGACATGCTGAACAGTAGACAAGCTGACACAGGCTGACATGCTGAACAGCAGACTTGCCGAACAGTAGACATGCTGAACAGTAGACATGCTGAACATTAGACATCATGAACAGCAGACTTGCTGAACAGTAGACATGCTGAAGAGTAGACATGCTGAACAGCAGACATTCGGAACAAGAGACATGCTGAACAGTAGACATCCTGACACTGGCTGACATGCTGAAAAGCAGACATGCAGAACAGTAGACATCCTGAACAGTGGATATGCTGAAAAGTAGACATGCTGAACAGCAGACATTCTGAACAAGAGACATGCTGAACAGTAGACATGCTGAACAGCAGACATTCGGAACAAGAGACATGCTGAACAGTAAACATGCTGACACAGGCTGACATGCTGAACAGCAGACTTGCCGAACAGTAGACATGCTGAACAGTAGACATCCTGAAAAGTAGACGATCTGAAAAGTGGACATCCTGTACAGTAGACATGCTGAAAAGCAGACATGCTGAACAGTACACAAGCTGAACAGTAGACATACTGAACAGCAGTCATGCTGACCAGTAGATATGCTGAACAGTAGACATCCTGAACAGCAGACATTCTGAACAGTAGACACGCTGAACAGTAGACAAGCTGAACAGTAGACATGCTGAACAGCAGACATGCTGACCAGTAGATATGCTGAGCAGTGGTCATACTGAACAGTTGACATCCTGAATAGTAGACATGCTGAACAGTAGGCATACTGGACAGCAGACATGCTGAACATTAGACATCCTTAACAGTAGACATGCTGAACAGTAGACATGCTGAAGAGTAGACATGCTGACACAGGCTGACATGTTGAACAGTAGGCATACTGGCTAGTAGACATGCTGAACACTAGACAAGCTCACTCAGGCTGACTTGCTGAGCAGTAGACATGCTGAACAGTAGACATCCTGAACAGTGGATAAGCTGAACAGTAGACATGCTGAACAGCAGACATTCTGAACAAGAGACAAGCTGAACAGTAGACATGCTGAACAGCAGACCTTCGGAACAAGAGACATGCTGAACAGTAAACATGCTGACACAGGCTGACATGCTGAACAGCAGACTTGCCGAACAGTAGACATGCTTAACAGTAGACATGCTGAACAGTAGACATGCAGACACAGGCAGACATGCTGAACAGCAGACTTGCCGAACAGTAGACATGCTGAGCAGTAGACATTCTGAACAAGAGACATGCTGAACAGTAGACATGCTGAACAGTGGACATCCTGAACAGCAGACATTCTGATCAATTGACAAGCTGACACAGGCTGACATGCCCAACAGTAGACATGCTGAACAGCAGACATGCTGAACAGTAGACATCATCAATAGCAGCCATGCTGAGCAGTAGACATGCTGAACAGCAGACATCCTAAAGAGTAGACATGCTGACACAGGCTGACATGCTGAACAACAGACATGCTGAACAGTAGATATCCTGAAGAGTGGATATGCTGAACAGTAGACACGCTGAACAACAGACATTCTGAACAAGAGACATGCTGAACAGTAGACATGCTGAACAGCAGACATTCAGAACAAGAGACATGCTGAACAGTAGACAAGCTGACACAGGCTGACATGCTGAACAGCAGACTTGCCGAACAGTAGACATGCTGAACAGTAGACATGCTGAACATTAGACATCATGAACAGCAGACTTGCTGAACAGTAGACATGCTGAAGAGTAGACATGCTGAACAGCAGACATTCGGAACAAGAGACATGCTGAACAGTAGACATCCTGACACTGGCTGACATGCTGAAAAGCAGACATGCAGAACAGTAGACATCCTGAACAGTGGATATGCTGAAAAGTAGACATGCTGAACAGCAGACATTCTGAACAAGAGACATGCTGAACAGTAGACATGCTGAACAGCAGACATTCGGAACAAGAGACATGCTGAACAGTAAACATGCTGACACAGGCTGACATGCTGAACAGCAGACTTGCCGAACAGTAGACATGCTGAACAGTAGACATCCTGAAAAGTAGACGATCTGAAAAGTGGACATCCTGTACAGTAGACATGCTGAAAAGCAGACATGCTGAACAGTACACAAGCTGAACAGTAGACATACTGAACAGCAGTCATGCTGACCAGTAGATATGCTGAACAGTAGACATCCTGAACAGCAGACATTCTGAACAGTAGACACGCTGAACAGTAGACAAGCTGAACAGTAGACATGCTGAACAGCAGACATGCTGACCAGTAGATATGCTGAGCAGTGGTCATACTGAACAGTTGACATCCTGAATAGTAGACATGCTGAACAGTAGGCATACTGGACAGCAGACATGCTGAACATTAGACATCCTTAACAGTAGACATGCTGAACAGTAGACATGCTGAAGAGTAGACATGCTGACACAGGCTGACATGTTGAACAGTAGGCATACTGGCTAGTAGACATGCTGAACACTAGACAAGCTCACTCAGGCTGACTTGCTGAGCAGTAGACATCCTGTACAGTGGATATGCTGAACAGTAGTCATGTTGAACAACATTCATTTTTAACAGTAGACATGCTGAACAGCAGACATGCTGAACAGTAGACATCCTGAAGAGTAGACATAATGTAGAGTGGACATGATGAAGAGCAGAACTCCTGACCAGTACACATCCGGAAAAGTAAACATGATGAACAGTAGACATGCTGAACAGTAGACATTCTGAAAAAGAGACATGCTGAACAGTAGACATGCTGAACAGTAGACATTCTGAAGAGTGGATATGCTGAACAGTAGACATGCTGAACAGCAGACATTCTGAACAAGAGACATGCTGAACAATAGACATGGTGAACAACAGACATCCTGAACAGTAGACAAGCTGAACAGCAGACATTCGGAACAAGAGACATGCTGATCAGTAGACATGCTGAGCAGTAGACATGCAGACACAGGCTGACATGCTGAACAGCAGACTTGCCGAACAGTAGAAATGCTGAACAATAGACATGCTGAACAGTAGACATCCTCGATAGCAGACATACTGAGCAGTAGACATGCTGAACAGCAGACATCCTAAACAGTAGACATGCTGACACAGGCTGACATGCGGAGCAACACTCTTGCTGAACAGTAGACATCATGAGGAATGGATATGCTGAACAGTAGACATGCTGAACAGTAGACATCCTGAAAAGTGGATATGCTGAACAGCAGACATGCTGAACAGTATACATCCTGAGCAGCACACATGCTGAGCAGTAGACATCATGAACAGTAGACATGCTGAAAAGCAGACATTCTGAACAAGAATCATGCTGAACAGCAGAAATTCTGAACAGCAGACATTCTGATCAATAGACAAGCTGACACAAGCTGACATGCCCAACAGTAGACATGCTGAACAGCAGACATGCTGAACAGTAGACATCATCAATAGCAGACATGCTGAGCAGTAGACATGCTGAACAGCAGACATCCTAAATGGTAGACGTGCTGACACAGGCTGACATGCTGAACAGTAGACATGCTGAACAGCAGACATTGTGAACAAGAGACATGCTGAACAATAGACATGTTGAACAGCAGACATCCTGAACAGTAGACAAGCTGAACAGCAGACATGCTGAACAGTAGACATGCTGAACAGTAGACATGCTGAGCAGTAGACATGCTGACACAGGCTGATATGCTGAACAGCAGACTTGCCGAACAGTAGACATGCTGAACAGCAGACATCCTGAAAAGTGGATGTGCTGAACAGCAGACATGCTGAACAGTATACATCCTGAACAGCACACATGCTGAGCAGTAGACATCATGAGCAGTAGACATGCTGAACAGCAGACATTCTGAACAAGAGACATGCTGAACAGCAGACATTCTGAAAAGCAGACATTCTGATCAATAGACAAGCTGACACAGGCTGACATGCCCAACAGTAGACATGCTGAACAGCAGACATGCTGAACAGTAGACATCATCAATAGCAGCCATGCTGAGCAGTAGACATGCTGAACAGCTGACATCCTAAAAAGTAGACATGCTGAACAGTAGATATGCTGAACAACAGACATGCTGAACAGTAGACATCCTGAAGAGTGGATATGCTGAACAGTAGACATGCTGAACAACAGACATTCTGAACAAGAGACATGCTGAACAGTAGACATGCTGAACAGCAGACATTCAGAACAAGAGACATGCTGAACAGTAGACAAGCTGACACAGGCTGACATGCTGAACAGCAGACTTGCCGAACAGTAGACATGCTGAACAGTAGACATGCTGAACAGCAGAAATTCTGAACAGCAGAAATGCTGAACAGTAGACATGCTGAACAGTAGACATGCTGAACATTAGACATCCTGAACAGCAGACTTGCTGAACAGTAGACATGCTGAAGAGTAGACATGCTGAACATTAGACATCATGAACAGCAGACTTGCTGAACAGTAGACATGCTGAAGAGTAGACATGCTGAACAGCAGACATTCGGAACAAGAGACATGCTGAACAGTAGACATCCTGACACTGGCTGACATGCTGAAAAGCAGACATGCTGAACAGTAGACATCCTGAACAGTGGATATGCTGAAAAGTAGACATGCTGAACAGCAGACATTCTGAACAAGAGACATGCTGAACAGTAGACATGCTGAACAGCAGACATTCGGAACAAGAGACATGCTGAAGAGTAAACATGCTGACACAGGCTGACATGCTGAACAACAGATATGCTGAACAGTAGACATCATCAATAGCAGACATGCTGAGCAGTAGATATGCTGAACAGCAGACATCCTAAATAGTAGACATGCTGACACAGGCTGACATGCTGAACAACAGACATGCTGAACAGTAGACATCCTGAACAGTGGATAAGCTGAACAGTAGACATGCTGAACAGCAGACATTCTGAACAAGAGACATGCTGAACAGTAGACATGCTGAACAGCAGACCTTCGGAACAAGAGACATGCTGAACAGTAAACATGCTGACACAGGCTGACATGCTGAACAGCAGACTTGCCGAACAGTAGACATGCTGAACAGTAGACATGCTGAACAGTAGACATGCAGACACAGGCAGACATGCTGAACAGCAGACTTGCCGAACAGTAGACATGCTGAGCAGTAGACATTCTGAACAAGAGACATGCTGAACAGTAGACATGCTGAACAGTGGACATCCTGAACAGCAGACATTCTGATCAATTGACAAGCTGACACAGGCTGACATGCCCAACAGTAGACATGCTGAACAGCAGACATGCTGAACAGTAGACGTCATCAATAGCAGCCATGCTGAGCAGTAGACATGCTGAACAACAGACATGCTGAACAGTAGATATCCTGAAGAGTGGATATGCTGCACAGTAGACACGCTGAACAACAGACATTCTGAACAAGAGACATGCTGAACAGTAGACATGCTGAACAGCAGACATTCAGAACAAGAGACATGCTGAACAGTAGACAAGCTGACACAGGCTGACATGCTGAACAGCAGACTTGCCGAACAGTAGACATGCTGAACAGTAGACATGCTGAACAGCAGAAATTCTGAACAGCAGACATGCTGAACAGCAGACATGCTGAACATTAGACATCCTGAACAGCAGACTTGCTGAACAGTAGACATGCTGAAGAGTAGACATTCTGAACATTAGACATCATGAACAGCAGACTTGCTGAACAGTAGACATGCTGAAGAGTAGACATGCTGAACAGCAGACATTCGGAATAAGAGACATGCTGAACAGTAGACATCCTGACACTGGCTGACATGCTGAAAAGCAGACATGCAGAACAGTAGACATCCTGAACAGTGGATATGCTGAAAAGTAGACATGCTGAACAGCAGACATTCTGAACAAGAGACATGCTGAACAGTAGACATGCTGAACAGCAGACATTCGGAACAAGAGACATGCTGAACAGTAAACATGCTGACACAGGCTGACATGCTGAACAGCAGACTTGCCGAACAGTAGACATGCTGAACAGTAGACATCCTGAAAAGTAGACGATCTGAAAAGTGGACATCCTGTACAGTAGACATGCTGAAAAGCAGACATGCTGAACAGTACACAAGCTGAACAGTAGACATACTGAACAGCAGTCATGCTGACCAGTAGATATGCTGAACAGTAGACATCCTGAACAGCAGACATTCTGAAAAGTAGACACGCTGAACAGTAGACAAGCTGAACACTAGACAAGCTCACTCAGGCTGACTTGCTGAGCAGTAGACATCCTGTACAGTGGATATGCTGAACAGTAATCATGTTGAACAACATTCATTTTTAACAGTAGACATGCTGAACAGCAGACATGCTGAACAGTAGACATCCTGAAGAGTAGACATAATGTAGAGTGGACATGATGAAGAGCAGAACTCCTGACCAGTACACATCCGGAAAAGTAAACATGATGAACAGTAGACATGCTGAACAGTAGACATTCTGAAAAAGAGACATGCTGAACAGTAGACATGCTGAACAGTAGACATTCTGAAGAGTGGATATGCTGAACAGTAGACATGCTGAACAGCAGACATTCTGAACAAGAGACATGCTGAACAATAGACATGGTGAACAACAGACATCTTGAACAGTAGACAAGCTGAACAGCAGACATTCGGAACAAGAGACATGCTGATCAGTAGACATGCTGAGCAGTAGACATGCAGACACAGGCTGACATGCTGAACAGCAGACTTGCCGAACAGTAGAAATGCTGAACAATAGACATGCTGAACAGTAGACATCCTCGATAGCAGACATACTGAGCAGTAGACATGCTGAACAGCAGACATCCTAAACAGTAGACATGCTGACACAGGCTGACATGCGGAGCAACACACTTGCTGAACAGTAGACATCCTGAGGAATGAATATGCTGAACAGTAGACATGCTGAACAGTAGACATCCTGAAAAGTGGATATGCTGAACAGCAGACATGCTGAACAGTATACATCCTGAACAGCACACATGCTGAGCAGTAGACATCATGAACAGTAGACATGCTGAAAAGCAGACATTCTGAACAAGAGTCGTGCTGAACAGCAGAAATTCTAAACAGCAGACATTCTGATCAATAGACAAGCTGACACAGGCTGACATGCCCAACAGTAGACCTGCTGAACAGCAGACATGCTGAACAGTAGACATCATCAATAGCAGACATGCTGAGCAGTAGACATGCTGAACAGCACACATCCTAAATGGTAGACATGCTGACACAGGCTGACATGCTGAACAGTAGACATGCTGAACAGCAGACATTGTGAACAAGAGACATGCTGAACAATAGACATGTTGAACAACAGACATCCTGAACAGTAGACAAGCTGAACAGCAGACATTCTGAACAAGAGACATGCTGAACAGTAGACATGCTGAGCAGTAGACATGCTGACACAGGCTGATATGCTGAACAGCAGACTTGCTGAACAGTAGACATGCTGAACAGCAGACATCCTGAAAAGTGGATGTGCTGAACAGCAGACATGCTGAACAGTATACATCCTGAAAAGCAGACTTGCTGAACAGTAGACATGCTGAACAGCTGACATCCTAAACAGTAGACATGCTGAACAGTAGATATGCTGAACAACAGACATTCTGAACAGTAGACATCCTGAAGAGTGGATATGCTGAACAGTAGACATGCTGAACAACAGACATTCTGAACAAGAGACATGCTGAACAGTAGACATGCTGAACAGCAGACATTCAGAACAAGAGACATGCTGAACAGTAGACAAGCTGACACAGGCTGACATGCTGAACAGCAGACTTGCCGAACAGTAGACATGCTGAACAGTAGACATGCTGAACAGCAGAAATTCTGAACAGCAGACATGCTGAACAGTAGACATGCTGAACATTAGACATCCTGAACAGCAGACTTGCTGAACAGTAGACATGCTGAAGAGTAGACATGCTGAACATTAGACATCATGAACAGCAGACTTGCTGAACAGTAGACATGCTGAAGAGTAGACATGCTGAACAGCAGACATTCGGAACAAGAGACATGCTGAACAGTAGACATCCTGACACTGGCTGACATGCTGAAAAGCAGACATGCTGAACAGTAGACATCCTGAACAGTGGATATGCTGAAAAGTAGACATGCTGAACAGCAGACATTCTGAACAAGAGACATGCTGAACAGTAGACATGCTGAACAGCAGACATTCGGAACAAGAGACATGCTGAACAGTAAACATGCTGACACAGGCTGACATGCTGAACAGCAGACTTGCCGAACAGTAGACATGCTGAACAGTAGACATGCTGACACAGGCTGACATGCTGAACAACAGATATGCTGAACAGTAGACATCATCAATAGCAGACATGCTGAGCAGTAGATATGCTGAACAGCAGACATCCTAAATAGTAGACATGCTGACACAGGCTGACATGCTGAACAACAGACATGCTGAACAGTAAACGTCCGGAACAGTGGATAAGCTGAACGGTAGACATGCTGAACAGCAGACATTCTGAACAAGAGACATGCTGAATAGTAGACATGCTGAACAGCAGACATTCGGAACAAGAGACATGCTGAACAGTAAACATGCTGACACAGGCTGACATGCTGAACAGCAGACTTGCCATACAGTAGACATGCTGAACAGTAGACATGCTGAACAGTAGACATGCAGACACAGGCAGACATGCTGAACAGCAGACTTGCCGAACAGTAGACATGCTGAGCAGTAGACATTCTGAACAAGACACATGCTGAACAGTAGACATGCTGAACAGTGGACATCCTGAATAGTAGACATCCTGAACAGTGGATATGCTGAAAAGTAGACATGCTGAACAGCAGACATTCTGAACAAGAGACATGCTGAACAGTAGACATGCTGAACAGCAGACATTCGGAACAAGAGACATGCTGAACAGTAAACATGCTGACACAGGCTGACATGCTGAACAGCAGACTTGCCGAACAGTAGACATGCTGAACAGTAGACATCCTGAAAAGTAGACGATCTGAAAAGTGGACATCCTGTACAGTAGACATGCTGAAAAGCAGACATGCTGAACAGTACACAAGCTGAACAGTAGACATACTGAACAGCAGTCATGCTGACCAGTAGATATGCTGAACAGTAGACATCCTGAACAGCAGACATTCTGAACAGTAGACACGCTGAACAGTAGACAAGCTGAACAGTAGACATGCTGAACAGCAGACATGCTGACCAGTAGATATGCTGAGCAGTGGTCATACTGAACAGTTGACATCCTGAATAGTAGACATGCTGAACAGTAGGCATACTGGACAGCAGACATGCTGAACATTAGACATCCTTAACAGTAGACATGCTGAACAGTAGACATGCTGAAGAGTAGACATGCTGACACAGGCTGACATGTTGAACAGTAGGCATACTGGCTAGTAGACATGCTGAACACTAGACAAGCTCACTCAGGCTGACTTGCTGAGCAGTAGACATCCTGTACAGTGGATATGCTGAACAGTAGTCATGTTGAACAACATTCATTTTTAACAGTAGACATGCTGAACAGCAGACATGCTGAACAGTAGACATCCTGAAGAGTAGACATAATGTAGAGTGGACATGATGAAGAGCAGAACTCCTGACCAGTACACATCCGGAAAAGTAAACATGATGAACAGTAGACATGCTGAACAGTAGACATTCTGAAAAAGAGACATGCTGAACAGTAGACATGCTGAACAGTAGACATTCTGAAGAGTGGATATGCTGAACAGTAGACATGCTGAACAGCAGACATTCTGAACAAGAGACATGCTGAACAATAGACATGGTGAACAACAGACATCCTGAACAGTAGACAAGCTGAACAGCAGACATTCGGAACAAGAGACATGCTGATCAGTAGACATGCTGAGCAGTAGACATGCAGACACAGGCTGACATGCTGAACAGCAGACTTGCCGAACAGTAGACATGCTGAACAATAGACATGCTGAACAGTAGACATCCTCGATAGCAGACATACTGAGCAGTAGACATGCTGAACAGCAGACATCCTAAACAGTAGACATGCTGACACAGGCTGACATGCGGAGCAACACTCTTGCTGAACAGTAGACATCGTGAGGAATGGATATGCTGAACAGTAGACATGCTGAACAGTAGACATCCTGAAAAGTGGATATGCTGAACAGCAGACATGCTGAACAGTATACATCCTGAGCAGCACACATGCTGAGCAGTAGACATCATGAACAGTAGACATGCTGAAAAGCAGACATTCTGAACAAGAATCATGCTGAACAGCAGAAATTCTGAACAGCAGACATTCTGATCAATAGACAAGCTGACACAAGCTGACATGCCCAACAGTAGACATGCTGAACAGCAGACATGCTGAACAGTAGACATCATCAATAGCAGACATGCTGAGCAGTAGACATGCTGAACAGCAGACATCCTAAATGGTAGACGTGCTGACACAGGCTGACATGCTGAACAGTAGACATGCTGAACAGCAGACATTGTGAACAAGAGACATGCTGAACAATAGACATGTTGAACAGCAGACATCCTGAACAGTAGACAAGCTGAACAGCAGACATGCTGAACAGTAGACATGCTGAACAGTAGACATGCTGAGCAGTAGACATGCTGACACAGGCTGATATGCTGAACAGCAGACTTGCCGAACAGTACACATGCTGAACAGCAGACATCCTGAAAAGTGGATGTGCTGAACAGCAGACATGCTGAACAGTATACATCCTGAACAGCACACATGCTGAGCAGTAGACATCATGAGCAGTAGACATGCTGAACAGCAGACATTCTGAACAAGAGACATGCTGAACAGCAGACATTCTGAAAAGCAGACATTCTGATCAATAGACAAGCTGACACAGGCTGACATGCCCAACAGTAGACATGCTGAACAGCAGACATGCTGAACAGTAGACATCATCAATAGCAGCCATGCTGAGCAGTAGACATGCTGAACAGCTGACATCCTAAAAAGTAGACATGCTGAACAGTAGATATGCTGAACAACAGACATGCTGAACAGTAGACATCCTGAAGAGTGGATATGCTGAACAGTAGACATGCTGAACAACAGACATTCTGAACAAGAGACATGCTGAACAGTAGACATGCTGAACAGCAGACATTCAGAACAAGAGACATGCTGAACAGTAGACAAGCTGACACAGGCTGACATGCTGAACAGCAGACTTGCCGAACAGTAGACATGCTGAACAGTAGACATGCTGAACAGCAGAAATTCTGAACAGCAGAAATGCTGAACAGTAGACATGCTGAACAGTAGACATGCTGAACATTAGACATCCTGAACAGCAGACTTGCTGAACAGTAGACATGCTGAAGAGTAGACATGCTGAACATTAGACATCATGAACAGCAGACTTGCTGAACAGTAGACATGCTGAAGAGTAGACATGCTGAACAGCAGACATTCGGAACAAGAGACATGCTGAACAGTAGACATCCTGACACTGGCTGACATGCTGAAAAGCAGACATGCTGAACAGTAGACATCCTGAACAGTGGATATGCTGAAAAGTAGACATGCTGAACAGCAGACATTCTGAACAAGAGACATGCTGAACAGTAGACATGCTGAACAGCAGACATTCGGAACAAGAGACATGCTGAAGAGTAAACATGCTGACACAGGCTGACATGCTGAACAACAGATATGCTGAACAGTAGACATCATCAATAGCAGACATGCTGAGCAGTAGATATGCTGAACAGCAGACATCCTAAATAGTAGACATGCTGACACAGGCTGACATGCTGAACAACAGACATGCTGAACAGTAGACATCCTGAACAGTGGATAAGCTGAACAGTAGACATGCTGAACAGCAGACATTCTGAACAAGAGACATGCTGAACAGTAGACATGCTGAACAGCAGACCTTCGGAACAAGAGACATGCTGAACAGTAAACATGCTGACACAGGCTGACATGCTGAACAGCAGACTTGCCGAACAGTAGACATGCTGAACAGTAGACATGCTGAACAGTAGACATGCAGACACAGGCAGACATGCTGAACAGCAGACTTGCCGAACAGTAGACATGCTGAGCAGTAGACATTCTGAACAAGAGACATGCTGAACAGTAGACATGCTGAACAGTGGACATCCTGAACAGCAGACATTCTGATCAATTGACAAGCTGACACAGGCTGACATGCCCAACAGTAGACATGCTGAACAGCAGACATGCTGAACAGTAGACGTCATCAATAGCAGCCATGCTGAGCAGTAGACATGCTGAACAACAGACATGCTGAACAGTAGATATCCTGAAGAGTGGATATGCTGCACAGTAGACACGCTGAACAACAGACATTCTGAACAAGAGACATGCTGAACAGTAGACATGCTGAACAGCAGACATTCAGAACAAGAGACATGCTGAACAGTAGACAAGCTGACACAGGCTGACATGCTGAACAGCAGACTTGCCGAACAGTAGACATGCTGAACAGTAGACATGCTGAACAGCAGAAATTCTGAACAGCAGACATGCTGAACAGCAGACATGCTGAACATTAGACATCCTGAACAGCAGACTTGCTGAACAGTAGACATGCTGAAGAGTAGACATTCTGAACATTAGACATCATGAACAGCAGACTTGCTGAACAGTAGACATGCTGAAGAGTAGACATGCTGAACAGCAGACATTCGGAATAAGAGACATGCTGAACAGTAGACATCCTGACACTGGCTGACATGCTGAAAAGCAGACATGCAGAACAGTAGACATCCTGAACAGTGGATATGCTGAAAAGTAGACATGCTGAACAGCAGACATTCTGAACAAGAGACATGCTGAACAGTAGACATGCTGAACAGCAGACATTCGGAACAAGAGACATGCTGAACAGTAAACATGCTGACACAGGCTGACATGCTGAACAGCAGACTTGCCGAACAGTAGACATGCTGAACAGTAGACATCCTGAAAAGTAGACGATCTGAAAAGTGGACATCCTGTACAGTAGACATGCTGAAAAGCAGACATGCTGAACAGTACACAAGCTGAACAGTAGACATACTGAACAGCAGTCATGCTGACCAGTAGATATGCTGAACAGTAGACATCCTGAACAGCAGACATTCTGAAAAGTAGACACGCTGAACAGTAGACAAGCTGAACACTAGACAAGCTCACTCAGGCTGACTTGCTGAGCAGTAGACATCCTGTACAGTGGATATGCTGAACAGTAATCATGTTGAACAACATTCATTTTTAACAGTAGACATGCTGAACAGCAGACATGCTGAACAGTAGACATCCTGAAGAGTAGACATAATGTAGAGTGGACATGATGAAGAGCAGAACTCCTGACCAGTACACATCCGGAAAAGTAAACATGATGAACAGTAGACATGCTGAACAGTAGACATTCTGAAAAAGAGACATGCTGAACAGTAGACATGCTGAACAGTAGACATTCTGAAGAGTGGATATGCTGAACAGTAGACATGCTGAACAGCAGACATTCTGAACAAGAGACATGCTGAACAATAGACATGGTGAACAACAGACATCCTGAACAGTAGACAAGCTGAACAGCAGACATTCGGAACAAGAGACATGCTGATCAGTAGACATGCTGAGCAGTAGACATGCAGACACAGGCTGACATGCTGAACAGCAGACTTGCCGAACAGTAGAAATGCTGAACAATAGACATGCTGAACAGTAGACATCCTCGATAGCAGACATACTGAGCAGTAGACATGCTGAACAGCAGACATCCTAAACAGTAGACATGCTGACACAGGCTGACATGCGGAGCAACACACTTGCTGAACAGTAGACATCCTGAGGAATGAATATGCTGAACAGTAGACATGCTGAACAGTAGACATCCTGAAAAGTGGATATGCTGAACAGCAGACATGCTGAACAGTATACATCCTGAACAGCACACATGCTGAGCAGTAGACATCATGAACAGTAGACATGCTGAAAAGCAGACATTCTGAACAAGAGTCGTGCTGAACAGCAGAAATTCTAAACAGCAGACATTCTGATCAATAGACAAGCTGACACAGGCTGACATGCCCAACAGTAGACCTGCTGAACAGCAGACATGCTGAACAGTAGACATCATCAATAGCAGACATGCTGAGCAGTAGACATGCTGAACAGCACACATCCTAAATGGTAGACATGCTGACACAGGCTGACATGCTGAACAGTAGACATGCTGAACAGCAGACATTGTGAACAAGAGACATGCTGAACAATAGACATGTTGAACAACAGACATCCTGAACAGTAGACAAGCTGAACAGCAGACATTCTGAACAAGAGACATGCTGAACAGTAGACATGCTGAGCAGTAGACATGCTGACACAGGCTGATATGCTGAACAGCAGACTTGCTGAACAGTAGACATGCTGAACAGCAGACATCCTGAAAAGTGGATGTGCTGAACAGCAGACATGCTGAACAGTATACATCCTGAAAAGCAGACTTGCTGAACAGTAGACATGCTGAACAGCTGACATCCTAAACAGTAGACATGCTGAACAGTAGATATGCTGAACAACAGACATTCTGAACAGTAGACATCCTGAAGAGTGGATATGCTGAACAGTAGACATGCTGAACAACAGACATTCTGAACAAGAGACATGCTGAACAGTAGACATGCTGAACAGCAGACATTCAGAACAAGAGACATGCTGAACAGTAGACAAGCTGACACAGGCTGACATGCTGAACAGCAGACTTGCCGAACAGTAGACATGCTGAACAGTAGACATGCTGAACAGCAGAAATTCTGAACAGCAGACATGCTGAACAGTAGACATGCTGAACATTAGACATCCTGAACAGCAGACTTGCTGAACAGTAGACATGCTGAAGAGTAGACATGCTGAACATTAGACATCATGAACAGCAGACTTGCTGAACAGTAGACATGCTGAAGAGTAGACATGCTGAACAGCAGACATTCGGAACAAGAGACATGCTGAACAGTAGACATCCTGACACTGGCTGACATGCTGAAAAGCAGACATGCTGAACAGTAGACATCCTGAACAGTGGATATGCTGAAAAGTAGACATGCTGAACAGCAGACATTCTGAACAAGAGACATGCTGAACAGTAGACATGCTGAACAGCAGACATTCGGAACAAGAGACATGCTGAACAGTAAACATGCTGACACAGGCTGACATGCTGAACAGCAGACTTGCCGAACAGTAGACATGCTGAACAGTAGACATGCTGACACAGGCTGACATGCTGAACAACAGATATGCTGAACAGTAGACATCATCAATAGCAGACATGCTGAGCAGTAGATATGCTGAACAGCAGACATCCTAAATAGTAGACATGCTGACACAGGCTGACATGCTGAACAACAGACATGCTGAACAGTAAACGTCCGGAACAGTGGATAAGCTGAACGGTAGACATGCTGAACAGCAGACATTCTGAACAAGAGACATGCTGAATAGTAGACATGCTGAACAGCAGACATTCGGAACAAGAGACATGCTGAACAGTAAACATGCTGACACAGGCTGACATGCTGAACAGCAGACTTGCCATACAGTAGACATGCTGAACAGTAGACATGCTGAACAGTAGACATGCAGACACAGGCAGACATGCTGAACAGCAGACTTGCCGAACAGTAGACATGCTGAGCAGTAGACATTCTGAACAAGACACATGCTGAACAGTAGACATGCTGAACAGTGGACATCCTGAACAGCAGACATTCTGATCAATTGACAAGCTGACACAGGCTGACATGCCCAACAGTAGACATGCTGAACAGCAGACATGCTGAACAGTAGACATCATCAATAGCAGCCATGCTGAGCAGTAGACATGCTGAACAGCAGACATCCTAAAGAGTAGACATGCTGACACAGGCTGACATGCTGAACAACAGACATGCTGAACAGTAGATATCCTGAAGAGTGGATATGCTGAACAGTAGACACGCTGAACAACAGACATTCTGAACAAGAGACATGCTGAACAGTAGACATGCTGAACAGCAGACATTCAGAACAAGAGACATGCTGAACAGTAGACAAGCTGACACAGGCTGACATGCTGAACAGCAGACTTGCCGAACAGTAGACATGCTGAACAGTAGACATGCTGAACAGCAGAAATTCTGAACCGCAGACATGCTGAACAGCAGACTAGCTGAACATTAGACATCCTGAACAGCAGACTTGCTGAAAAGTAGACATGCTGAAGAGTAGACATTCTGAACATTAGACATCATGAACAGCAGACTTGCTGAACAGTAGACATGCTGAAGAGTAGATATGCTGAACAGCAGACATTCGGAACAAGAGACATGCTGAACAGTAGACATCCTGACACTGGCTGACATGCTGAAAAGCAGACATGCTGAACAGTAGACATCCTGAAGCATGGATATGCTGAAAAGTAGACATGCTGAACAGCAGACATTCTGAACAAGAGACATGCTGAACAGTAGATATGCTGAACAGCAGACATTCGGAACAAGAGACATGCTGAACAGTAAACATGCTGACACAGGCTGACATGCTGAAAAGCAGACTTGCCGAACAGTAGACATGCTGAACAGTAGACTTGCTGACACAGGCTGACATGCTGAACAACATATATGCTGAACAGTAGACATCATCAATAGCAGACATGCTTAGCAGTAGATATGCTGAACAGCAGACATCCTAAATAGTAGACATGCTGACACAGGCTGACATGCTGAACAACAGACATGCTGAACAGTAGACATCCTGAACAGTGGATATGCTGAACAGTAGACCTGCTGAACAGCAGACATTCTGAACAAGAGACATGCTGAACAGTAGACATGCTGAACAGCAGACATTCAGAACAAGAGACATGCTGAACAGTAGACATGCTGACACAGGCAGACATGCTGAACAGCAGACTTGCCGAACAGTGGACATCCTGAACAGCAGACATTCTGATCAATACACAAGCTGACACAGGCTGACATGCCCAACAGTAGACATGCTGAACAGCAGACATGCTGAACAGTAGACATCATCAATAGCAGACATGCTGAGCAGTAGACATGCTGAACAACAGACATGCTGAACAGTAGACATCATCAATAGCAGACATGCTGAGCAGTAGACATGCTGAACAGCAGACATCCTAAACAGTAGACATGCTGACACAGGCTGACATGCTGAACAACAGACAAGCTGAACAGTAGACATCCAGAACAGTGGATATGCTGAACAGTAGACATGCCGAACAGAAGACATTCTGAACAAGAGACAAGCTGAACAGTAGACATGCTGAACAGTAGACATGCCGACACAGGCTGACATGCTGAACAGCAGACTTGCCGAACAGTAGACATGCTGAACAGTAGACATGCTGAAATACGCTGACATGCTGTACAGCAGACTTGCGGAACAGTAGACATGCTGAGCAGTAGACATTCTGAACAAGAGACATGCTGAACAGTAGATATGCTGAAACACGCTGACATGCTGTACAGCAGACTTGCCGAACAATAGACATGGTGAACAACAGACATCCTGAACAGTAGACAAGCTGAACAGCAGACATTCTGAACAGTAGACATGCTGAACAGTAGACATTCTCAATAGCAGACATGCTGAGCAGTAGACATGCTGAACAGCAGACATCGTAAAAAGTAGACATGCTGACACAGGCTGACATGCGGAACAACAGACATGCTGAACAGTAGACATCCTGAAGCATGGATATGCTGAACAGTAGACATGCTGAACAGCAGACATTCTGAACAAGAGACATACTGAACAGTAGACATGCTGAACAGTAGACATCCTGAAAAGTGGATATGCTGAACAGCAGACATGCTGAACAGTATCCATCCTGAACAGCACACATGCTGAGCAGTAGGCATCATGAACAGTAGACATCCAGAACAACAGACTTTCTGAACAAGTAGACATGCTGAACAGTAGATGTGCTGACACAGGCTGACATGCTGAACAGCAGACATTCTGAACAAGAGACATGCTGAACAGTAGACATGCTGAAGAGTAGACATGCTGACACAGGCTGACATGTTGAACAGGAGGCATACTGGCTAGTAGACATGCTGAACACTAGACAAGCTCACTCAGGCTGACTTGCTGAGCAGTAGACATCCTGTACAGTGGATATGCTGAACAGTAGTCATGTTGAACAACATTCATTTTTAACAGTAGACATGCTGAACAGCAGATATGCTGAACAGTAGACATCCTGAAGAGTAGACATAATGTAGAGTGGACATGATGAAGAGCAGAACTCCTGAACAGTACACATCCGGAAAAGTAAACATGATGAACAGTAGACATGCTGAACAGTAGACATTCTGAAAAAGAGGCATGCTGAACAGTAGACATGCTGAACAGTAGACATCCTGAAGAGTGGATATGCTGAACAGTAGACATGCTGAACAGCAGACATTCTGAACAAGAGACATGCTGAACAATAGACATGGTGAACAACAGACATCCTGAACAGTAGACAAGCTGAACAGCAGACATTCGGAACAAGAGACATGATGATCAGTAGACATGCTGAGCAGTAGACATGCAGACACAGGCTGACATGCTGAACAGCAGACTTGCCGAACAGTAGAAATGCTGAACAATAGACATGCTGAACAGTACACATGCTGAACAGTAGACATCCTGAAAAGTGGATATGCTGAACAGCAGACATGCTGAACAGTATACATCCTGAACAGCACACATGCTGAGCAGTAGACATCATGAACAGTAGACATGCTGAAAAGCAGACATTCTGAACAAGAGTCATGCTGAACAGCAGACATTCTGAACAGCAGACATCCTAAACGGTAGACATGCTGACACAGGCTGACATGCTGAACAGCAGACATTGTGAACAACAGACATCCTGAACAGTAGACAAGCTGAACAGCAGACATTCGGAACAAGAGACATGCTGATCAGTAGACATGCTGAGCAGTAGACATGCTGACACAGGCTTACATGCTGAACAGCAAACTTGCCGAACAGTAGACATGCTGAACAGTAGACATGCTGAACAGTAGACATCCTCGATAGCAGATATACTGAGCAGTAGACATGCTGAACAGCAGACATCCTAAACAGTAGACATGCTGACACAGGCTGACATGCTGAGCAACAGACATGCTGAACAGTAGATATCCTGAATCCTGAAGAATGGATATGCTGAACAGTAGACACGATGAACAGCAGACATTCTGAACAAGAGACATGCTGAACAGTAGACATGCTGAGCAGTAGACATGCTGACACAGGCTAATATGCTGAACAGCAGACTTGCCGAACAGTAGACATTCTGAACAGCAGACATCCTGAAAGGTGGATGTGCTGAACAGCAGACATGCTGAACAGTATACATCCTGAACATCACACATGCTGAGCAGTAGACATCATGAGCAGTAGACATGCTGAACAGCAGACATTCTGAACAAGAGACATGCTGAACAGCAGACATTCTGAACAGTAGTCATCATCAATAGCAGCCATGCAGAGCAGTAGACATGCTGAACAGCAGACATCCTAAACAGTAGACATGCTGACAGAGGCTGACATGCTGAACAACAGACATGCTGAACAGTAGACATCCTGAAGAGTGGATATGCTGAACAGTAGACATGCTGAACAACAGACATTCTGAACAACAGACATGCTGAACAGTAGACATGCTGAACAGCAGACATTCAGAACAAGAGACATGCTGACCAGTAGACAAGCGGACACAGGCTGACATGCTGAACAGCAGACTTGCCGAACAGTAGACATGCTGAACAGTAGACATGCTGAACAGCAGAAATTCTGAACAGCAGACATGCTGAACAGTAGACATGCTGAACATTAGACATCCTGAACAGCAGACTTGCTGAACAGTAGACATAATGAAGAGTAGACATGCTGAACATTACACATCATGAACAGCAGACTTGCTGAACAGTAGACATGCTGAAGAGTAGACATGCTGAACAGCAGACATTCGGAACAAGAGACATGCTGAACAGTAGACATCCTGACACTGGCTGACATGCTGAAAAGCAGACATGCTGAACAGTAGACATCCTGAACAGTGGATATGCTGAAAAGTAGACATGCTGAACAGCAGACATTCTGAACAAGAGACATGCTGAACAGTAGACATGCTGAACAGCAGACATTCGGAACAAGAGACATGCTGAACAGTAAACATGCTGACACAGGCTGACATGCTGAACAGCAGACTTGCCGAACAGTAGACATGCTGAACAGTAGACATGCTGACACAGGCTGACATGCTGAACAACAGATATGCTGAACAGTAGACATCATCAATAGCAGACACACTGAGCAGTAGATATGCTGAACAGCAGACATCCTAAATTGTAGACATGCTGACACAGGCTGACATGCTGAACAACAGACATGCTGAACAGTAGACATCCTGAACAGTGGATATGCTGAACAGTAGACATATTGAACAGCAGACATTCTGAACAAGAGACATGCTGAACAGTAGACATGCTGAACATTAGACATCCTGAACAGCAGACTTGCTGAACAGTAGACATGCTGAAGAGTAGACATGCTGAACATTACACATCATGAACAGCAGACTTGCTGAACAGTAGACATGCTGAAGAGTAGACATGCTGAACAGCAGACATTCGGAACAAGAGACATGCTGAACAGTAGACATCCTGACCCTGGCTGACATGCTGAAAAGCAGACATGCTGAACAGTAGACATCCTGAACAGTGGATATGCTGAAAAGTAGACATGCTGAACAGCAGATATTCTGAACAAGAGACATGCTGAACAGTAGACATGCTGAACAGCAGACATTCGGAACAAGAGACATGCTGAACAGTAAACATGCTGACACAGGCTGACATGCTGAACAGCAGACTTGCCGAACAGTAGACATGCTGAACAGTAGACATGCTGACACAGGCTGACATGCTGAACAACAGATATGCTGAACAGTAGACATCATCAATAGCAGACATGCTGAGCAGTAGATATGCTGAACAGCAGACATCCTAAATAGTAGACATGCTGACACAGGCTGACATGCTGAACAACAGACATGCTGAACAGTAGACATCCTGAACAGTGGATATGCTGAACAGTAGACATATTGAACAGCAGACATTCTGAACAAGAGACATGCTGAACAGCAGACTTGCCGAACAGTAGACATGCTGAACAATAGACATGCTGAACAGTAGACATGCTGACACAGGCTGAGATGCCCAACAGTAGACATGCTGAACAGCAGACATGCTGAACAGTAGACATGCTGAGCAGTAGACATTCTGAACAAGAGACATGCTGAACAGTAGACATGCTGAACAGTGGACATCCTGAACAGCAGACATTCTGATCAATAGACAAGCTGACACAGGCTGACATGCCCAACAGTAGACATGCTGAACAGCAGACATGCTGAACAGTAGACATCATCAATAGCAGACATGCTGAGCAGTAGACATGCTGAACAGCAGACATCCTAAACAGTAGACATGCTGACACAGGCTGACATGCTGAACAACAGACATGCTGAACAGTAGACATCATCAATAGCAGACATGCTGAGCAGTAGACATTCTGAACAGCAGACATCCTAAACAGTAGACATGCTGACACAGGCTGACATGCTGAACAACAGACAAGCTGAACAGTAGACATCCAGAACAGTGGATATGCTGAACAGTAGACGTGCCGAACAGAAGACATTCTGAACAAGAGACAAGCTGAACAGTAGACATTCTGAACAGTAGACATGCTGACACAGGCTGACATGCTGAACAGCAGACTTGCCGAACAGTAGACATGCTGAACAGTAGACATGCTGAAACACGCTGACATGCTGTACAGCAGACTTGCCGAACAGTAGACATGCTGAGCAGTAGACATTCTGAACAAGAGACATGCTGAACAGTAGACATGCTGAAACACGCTGACATGCTCTACAGCAGACTTGCCGAACAATAGACATGGTGAACAACAGACATCCTGAACAGTAGACAAGCTGAACAGCAGACATTCTGAACAGTAGACATGCTGAACAGTAGACATTCTCAATAGCAGACATGCTGAGCAGTAGACATGCTGAACAGCAGACATCGTAAACAGTAGACATGCTGAACAGTGGACATCCTGAACAGCAGACATTCTGATCAATAGACAAGCTGACACAGGCTGACATGCCCAACAGTAGACATGCTGAACAGCAGACATGCTGAACAGTAGACATCATCAATAGCAGCCATGCTGAGCAGTAGACATGCTGAACAGCAGACATCCTAAACAGTAGACATGCTGACACAGGCTGACATGCTGAACAACAGATATGCTGAACAGTAGACATCCTGAAGAGTGGATATGCTGAACAGTAGACATGCTGAACAACAGACATTCTGAACAACAGACATGCTGAACAGTAGACATGCTGAACAGCAGACATTCAGAACAAGAGACATGCTGACCAGTAGACAAGCGGACACAGGCTGACATGCTGAACAGCAGACTTGCCGAACAGTAGACATGCTGAACAGTAGACATGCTGAACAGCAGAAATTCTGAAAAGCAGACAAGCTGAACAGTTGACATGCTGAACATTAGACATCCTGAACAGCATATCCATTCTTCAGGATTCAGGATATCTACTGTTCAGCATGTCTGTTGCTCAGCATGTCAGCCTGTGTCAGCATGTCTACTGTTTAGGATGTCTCTTGTTCCGAATGTCTGCTGTTCAGCATAGTCTACTGTTCAGCATGTCTCTTGTTCAGAATGTCTGCTGTTCAGCATGTCTACTGTTTAGGATGTCTGCTGTTCAGCATGTCTACTGCTCAGCAAGTCTGCTATTGAGGATGTCTACAGTTCAGCATGTCTGTTGTTCAGACATCCTTAAGAATGGAAATGCTGAACAGTAGACATTCTGAAAAAGAGACATGCTGAACAGTAGACATGCTGAACAGTAGACATCCTGAAGAGTGGATATGCTGAACAGTAGACATGCTGAACAGCAGACATGCTGAACAAGAGACATGCTGAACAATAGACATGGTGAACAACAGACATCCTGAACAGTAGACAAGCTGAACAGCAGACATTCGGAACAAGAAACATGATGATCAGTAGACATGCTGAGCAGTAGACATGCAGACACAGGCTGACATGCTGAACAGCAGACTTGCCGAACAGCAGACATGCTGAACAATAGACATGCTGAACAGCAGACATCCTAAACAGTAGACATGCTGAACAGCAGACATTCTGAACAAGAGACATGCTGAACAGTAGACATGCTGAACAGTAGACATGCTGACACAGGCTGACATGCTGAACAGTAGACATTCTGAACAAGAGACATGCTGAACAGTAGACATGCTGAACAGTAGACATGCTGACACAGGCTGACATGCTGAGCAGTAGACATCATCAATAGCAGACATACTGAGCAGTAGACATGCTGAACAGCAGACATCCTAAACAGTAGACATGCTGAACAGCAGACATTCGGAACAAGAGACATGCTGAACAGTAGACAATGCTGAACAGCAGACATTCGGAACAAGAGACATGCTGAACAGTAGACATAGTGACACAGGCTGACCTGCTGAACAGTAGACATTCTGAACAGTAGACATGCTGACACAGGCTGACATGCTGAACATCAGACTTGACGAACAGTAGACATGCTGAGCAGTAGACATTCTGAACAAAAGACATGCTGAACAGTAGACATGCTGAACAGCAGACATTCGGAACAAGAGACATGCTGAACAGCAGACATGCTTGACACAGGCTGATATGCTGAACAGTAGAGATACTGAACAAGAGACATGCTGAACAGTAGACATGCTGAACAGTAGATATGCTGACACAGGCTGACATGCTGAACAGCAGACTTGCCGAACAGTAGACATGCTGAGCTGTAGACATTCTGAACAAGAGACATGCTGAACAGTAGACATGCTGAACAGTAGACATCCTGAACAGCAGACATTCTGATCAATAGATATGCTGACACAGGCTGACATGCCCAAAAGTAGACATGCTGAACAGAAGACATGCTGAACAGTAGAAATTCTAAACAGTAGACATAATGAGCAGCAGACAAGCTGAACAGCAGACATCCTAAACAGTAGACATGCTGACACAGGCTGACATGCTGAACAACAGATATGCTGAACAGTAGACATCATCAATAGAAGACATGCTGAGCAGTAGACATGCTGAACTGCAGACATCCTAAACAGTAGACATGCTGACACAGGCTGACATGCTGAACAACAGACATGCTGAACAGTAGACATCCTGAAGAGTGGATATGCTTAACAGTAGACAAGCTGAACAGCAGACATTCTGAACAAGAGACATGCTGAACAGTAGACATGCTGAACAGCAGACATTCAGAACAAGACACATGCTGAACAGTAGACATGCTGACACAGGCTGACATGCTGAACAGCAGACTTGCCGAACAGTAGACATGCTGAACAGTAGACATGCTGAAAAGCAGAAATTCTGAACAGCAGACATGCTGAACATTAGTCATCCTGAAAAGCAGACTTGCTGAACAGTAGACATGCTGAACAGCAGACATTCTGAACAAGAGACATGCTGAACAGTAGACATGCTGAACAGTAGACATGCTGACACAGGCTGACATGCTGAACAGCAGACTTGCCGAACAGTAGACATGCTGAGCTGTAGACATTCTGAACAAGAGACATGCTGAACAGTAGACATGCTGAACAGTAGACATGCTGACACAGGCTGACATGCTGAACAGCAGACTTGCCGAACAGTAGACATGCTGAGCAGTAGACATTCTGAACAAGAGACATGCTGAACAGCAGACATTCGGAACAAGAGACATGCTGAACAGCAGACATGCTGAACAGTAGACATGTTGAAGAGTAGACATGCTGAACATTAGACATCCTGAACAGTAGACTTGCTGAACAGTAGACATGCTGAAGAGTAGACATGCTGAACATTAACATCCTCAATAGCAGACATGCTGAGCAGTAGACATGCTGAACAGCAGACATTCAGAACAAGAGACATGCTGAACTGTAGACATGCTGACACAGGCTGACATGCTGAACAGCAGACTTGCCGAACAGTAGACATGCTGAACAGTAGACATGCTGAACAGCAGAAATTCTGAACAGCACATATGCTGAAGAGTAGACATGCTGAAAATTAGACATTCTGAACAGCAGACTTGCTGAACAGTAGACAAGCTGAAGAGTAGACATGCTGAACATTAGACATCCTCAATAGCAGACATGCTGAGCAGTAGACATGCTGAACAGCAGACATCCTAAACAGTAGACATGCTGACACAGGCTGACATGCTGAACAACAGACATGCTGAACAGTAGACATCCTGAAGAGTGGATATGCTAAACAGTAGACATGCTGAACAGCAGACATTCTGAACAAGAGACATGCTGAACAGTAGACATGCTGAACAGCAGTCATTCGGAACAAGAGACATGCTGAACAGTAGACATGTTGACACAGGCTGACATGCTGGACAGCAGACTTGCCGAACAGTAGACATGCTGAAAAGTAGTCATGCTGAACAGTAGACATGCTGACACAGGCTGACATGCTGAACAGCAGACTTGCCGAACAGTAGACATGCTGAGCAGTAGACATTCTTAACAAGAGACATGCTGAACAGTAGACATGCTGAACAGTAGACATCTTGAACAGTGGATATGCTGAACAGTAGACATGCTGAACAGCAGACATTTTGAACAAGAGACATGCTGAACAGTAGACATTCTGAACAGTAGACAAGCTGAACAGCAGATATTCGGAACAAGAGACATGCTGAACAGTAGACATGCTGACACAAGCTGACATGCTGAACAGCAGACTTGCCTAACAGTAGACATGCTGAACAGTAGACATCCTCAATAGCAGACATGTTGAGCAGTAGACATGCTGAACAGCAGACATTCTGAAGAAGAGACATGCTGAACAGTAGACATGCTGATCAGCAGTCATTCGGAACAAGAGACATGCTGAACAGTAGACATGCTGACACAAGCTGACATGCTGAACAGCAGACTTTCCGAACAGTAGACATGCTGAACAGTAGACATGCTGAACAGTAGACATGCTGACACAGGCTGACATGCTGAACAGCAGACTTGCCGAAATGTAGACATGCTGAGCAGTAGACATTCTGAACAAGAGACATGCTGAACAGTAGACATGCTGAACAGTAGACATGCTGACACAGGCTGACATGCTGAACAGCAGACTTGCTGAAAAGTAGTCATGCTGAACAGTAGACATGCTGACACAGGCTGACATGCTGAACAGCAGACTTGCCGAACAGTAGACATGCTGAGCAGTAGACATTCTTAACAAGAGACATGTTGATCAGTAGACATGTTGAGCAGTAGACATCCTCAATAGCAGACATGCTGAGCAGTAGACATGCTGAACAGCAGACATCCTAAACAGTAGACATGCTGACAAAGGCTGACATGCTGAACAGCAGACTTGCCTAACAGTAGACATGCTGAACAGTAGACATGCTGAACAGTAGACATCCTAAACAGTAGACATACTGACATAGGCTGACATGCGGAACAACAGTTATGCTGAACAGTAGACATCCTGAAGAGTGGATATGCTGAACAGTAGACATGCTGAACAGCAGACATTCTGAACAAGAGACATGCTGAACAGTAGACATGCTGAACAGCAGTCATTCGGAACAAGAGACATGCTGAACAGTAGACATGCTGACACAGGCTGACATGCTGACACAGGCTGACATGCTGAGCAACAGACATGCTGAACATTAGTCATCCTGAAAAGCAGACTTGCTGAACAGTAGACATGCTGAACAGCAGACATTCTGAACAAGAGACATGCTGAACAGTAGACATGCTGAACAGTAGACATGCTGACACAGGCTGACATGCTGAACAGCAGACTTGCCGAACAGTAGACATGCTGAGCTGTAGACATTCTGAACAAGAGACATGCTGAACAGTAGACATGCTGAACAGTAGACATGCTGACACAGGCTGACATGCTGAACAGCAGACTTGCCGAACAGTAGACATGCTGAGCAGTAGACATTCTGAACAAGAGACATGCTGAACAGCAGACATTCGGAACAAGAGACATGCTGAACAGCAGACATGCTGAACAGTAGACATGTTGAAGAGTAGACATGCTGAACATTAGACATCCTGAACAGTAGACTTGCTGAACAGTAGACATGCTGAAGAGTAGACATGCTGAACATTAACATCCTCAATAGCAGACATGCTGAGCAGTAGACATGCTGAACAGCAGACATTCAGAACAAGAGACATGCTGAACTGTAGACATGCTGACACAGGCTGACATGCTGAACAGCAGACTTGCCGAACAGTAGACATGCTGAACAGTAGACATGCTGAACAGCAGAAATTCTGAACAGCACATATGCTGAAGAGTAGACATGCTGAAAATTAGACATTCTGAACAGCAGACTTGCTGAACAGTAGACAAGCTGAAGAGTAGACATGCTGAACATTAGACATCCTCAATAGCAGACATGCTGAGCAGTAGACATGCTGAACAGCAGACATCCTAAACAGTAGACATGCTGACACAGGCTGACATGCTGAACAACAGACATGCTGAACAGTAGACATCCTGAAGAGTGGATATGCTAAACAGTAGACATGCTGAACAGCAGACATTCTGAACAAGAGACATGCTGAACAGTAGACATACTGACATAGGCTGACATGCGGAACAACAGTTATGCTGAACAGTAGACATCCTGAAGAGTGGATATGCTGAACAGTAGACATGCTGAACAGCAGACATTCTGAACAAGAGACATGCTGAACAGTAGACATGCTGAACAGCAGTCATTCGGAACAAGAGACATGCTGAACAGTAGACATGCTGACACAGGCTGACATGCTGACACAGGCTGACATGCTGAGCAACAGACATGCTGAACATTAGTCATCCTGAAAAGCAGACTTGCTGAACAGTAGACATGCTGAACAGCAGACATTCTGAACAAGAGACATGCTGAACAGTAGACATGCTGAACAGTAGACATGCTGACACAGGCTGACATGCTGAACAGCAGACTTGCCGAACAGTAGACATGCTGAGCTGTAGACATTCTGAACAAGAGACATGCTGAACAGTAGACATGCTGAACAGTAGACATGCTGACACAGGCTGACATGCTGAACAGCAGACTTGCCGAACAGTAGACATGCTGAGCAGTAGACATTCTGAACAAGAGACATGCTGAACAGCAGACATTCGGAACAAGAGACATGCTGAACAGCAGACATGCTGAACAGTAGACATGTTGAAGAGTAGACATGCTGAACATTAGACATCCTGAACAGTAGACTTGCTGAACAGTAGACATGCTGAAGAGTAGACATGCTGAACATTAACATCCTCAATAGCAGACATGCTGAGCAGTAGACATGCTGAACAGCAGACATTCAGAACAAGAGACATGCTGAACTGTAGACATGCTGACACAGGCTGACATGCTGAACAGCAGACTTGCCGAACAGTAGACATGCTGAACAGTAGACATGCTGAACAGCAGAAATTCTGAACAGCACATATGCTGAAGAGTAGACATGCTGAAAATTAGACATTCTGAACAGCAGACTTGCTGAACAGTAGACAAGCTGAAGAGTAGACATGCTGAACATTAGACATCCTCAATAGCAGACATGCTGAGCAGTAGACATGCTGAACAGCAGACATCCTAAACAGTAGACATGCTGACACAGGCTGACATGCTGAACAACAGACATGCTGAACAGTAGACATCCTGAAGAGTGGATATGCTAAACAGTAGACATGCTGAACAGCAGACATTCTGAACAAGAGACATGCTGAACAGTAGACATGCTGAACAGCAGTCATTCGGAACAAGAGACATGCTGAACAGTAGACATGTTGACACAGGCTGACATGCTGGACAGCAGACTTGCCGAACAGTAGACATGCTGAAAAGTAGTCATGCTGAACAGTAGACATGCTGACACAGGCTGACATGCTGAACAGCAGACTTGCCGAACAGTAGACATGCTGAGCAGTAGACATTCTTAACAAGAGACATGTTGATCAGTAGACATGTTGAAAAGTAGTCATGCTGAACAGTAGACATGCTGACACAGGCTGACATGCTGAACAGCAGACATCCTAAACAGTAGACATGCTGACAAAGGCTGACATGCTGAACAGCAGACTTGCCTAACAGTAGACATGCTGAACAGTAGACATGCTGAACAGTAGACATCCTAAACAGTAGACATACTGACATAGGCTGACATGCGGAACAACAGTTATGCTGAACAGTAGACATCCTGAAGAGTGGATATGCTGAACAGTAGACATGCTGAACAGCAGACATTCTGAACAAGAGACATGCTGAACAGTAGACATGCTGAACAGCAGTCATTCGGAACAAGAGACATGCTGAACAGTAGACATGCTGACACAGGCTGACATGCTGACACAGGCTGACATGCTGAGTAACAGACATGCTGAACAGTAGATATCCTGAATCCTGAAGAATGGATATGCTGAACAGTAGACACGATGAACAGCAGACATTCTGAACAAGAGACATGCTGAACAGTAGACATGCTGAGCAGTAGACATGCTGACACAGGCTAATATGCTGAACAGCAGACTTGCCGAACAGTAGACATTCTGAACAGCAGACATCCTGAAAGGTGGATGTGCTGAACAGCAGACATGCTGAACAGTATACATCCTGAACATCACACATGCTGAGCAGTAGACATCATGAGCAGTAGACATGCTGAACAGCAGACATTCTGAACAAGAGACATGCTGAACAGCAGACATTCTGAACAGTAGTCATCATCAATAGCAGCCATGCTGAGCAGTAGACATGCTGAACAGCAGACATCCTAAACAGTAGACATGCTGACAGAGGCTGACATGCTGAACAACAGACATGCTGAACAGTAGACATCCTGAAGAGTGGATATGCTGAACAGTAGACATGCTGAACAACAGACATTCTGAACAACAGACATGCTGAACAGTAGACATGCTGAACAGCAGACATTCAGAACAAGAGACATGCTGACCAGTAGACAAGCGGACACAGGCTGACATGCTGAACAGCAGACTTGCCGAACAGTAGACATGCTGAACAGTAGACATGCTGAACAGCAGAAATTCTGAACAGCAGACATGCTGAACAGTAGACATGCTGAACATTAGACATCCTGAACAGCAGACTTGCTGAACAGTAGACATAATGAAGAGTAGACATGCTGAACATTACACATCATGAACAGCAGACTTGCTGAACAGTAGACATGCTGAAGAGTAGACATGCTGAACAGCAGACATTCGGAACAAGAGACATGCTGAACAGTAGACATCCTGACACTGGCTGACATGCTGAAAAGCAGACATGCTGAACAGTAGACATCCTGAACAGTGGATATGCTGAAAAGTAGACATGCTGAACAGCAGACATTCTGAACAAGAGACATGCTGAACAGTAGACATGCTGAACAGCAGACATTCGGAACAAGAGACATGCTGAACAGTAAACATGCTGACACAGGCTGACATGCTGAACAGCAGACTTGCCGAACAGTAGACATGCTGAACAGTAGACATGCTGACACAGGCTGACATGCTGAACAACAGATATGCTGAACAGTAGACATCATCAATAGCAGACACACTGAGCAGTAGATATGCTGAACAGCAGACATCCTAAATTGTAGACATGCTGACACAGGCTGACATGCTGAACAACAGACATGCTGAACAGAAGCCATCCTGAACAGTGGATATGCTGAACAGTAGACATATTGAACAGCAGACATTCTGAACAAGAGACATGCTGAACAGTAGACATGCTGAACATTAGACATCCTGAACAGCAGACTTGCTGAACAGTAGACATGCTGAAGAGTAGACATGCTGAACATTACACATCATGAACAGCAGACTTGCTGAACAGTAGACATGCTGAAGAGTAGACATGCTGAACAGCAGACATTCGGAACAAGAGACATGCTGAACAGTAGACATCCTGACACTGGCTGACATGCTGAAAAGCAGACATGCTGAACAGTAGACATCCTGAACAGTGGATATGCTGAAAAGTAGACATGCTGAACAGCAGATATTCTGAACAAGAGACATGCTGAACAGTAGACATGCTGAACAGCAGACATTCGGAACAAGAGACATGCTGAACAGTAAACATGCTGACACAGGCTGACATGCTGAACAGCAGACTTGCCGAACAGTAGACATGCTGAACAGTAGACATGCTGACACAGGCTGACATGCTGAACAACAGATATGCTGAACAGTAGACATCATCAATAGCAGACATGCTGAGCAGTAGATATGCTGAACAGCAGACATCCTAAATAGTAGACATGCTGACACAGGCTGACATGCTGAACAACAGACATGCTGAACAGTAGACATCCTGAACAGTGGATATGCTGAACAGTAGACATATTGAACAGCAGACATTCTGAACAAGAGACATGCTGAACAGCAGACTTGCCGAACAGTAGACATGCTGAACAATAGACATGCTGAACAGTAGACATGCTGACACAGGCTGACATGCCCAACAGTAGACATGCTGAACAGCAGACATGCTGAACAGTAGACATGCTGAGCAGTAGACATTCTGAACAAGAGACATGCTGAACAGTAGACATGCTGAACAGTGGACATCCTGAACAGCAGACATTCTGATCAATAGACAAGCTGACACAGGCTGACATGCCCAACAGTAGACATGCTGAACAGCAGACATGCTGAACAGTAGACATCATCAATAGCAGACATGCTGAGCAGTAGACATGCTGAACAGCAGACATCCTAAACAGTAGACATGCTGACACAGGCTGACATGCTGAACAACAGACATGCTGAACAGTAGACATCATCAATAGCAGACATGCTGAGCAGTAGACATTCTGAACAGCAGACATCCTAAACAGTAGACATGCTGACACAGGCTGACATGCTGAACAACAGACAAGCTGAACAGTAGACATCCAGAACAGTGGATATGCTGAACAGTAGACGTGCCGAACAGAAGACATTCTGAACAAGAGACAAGCTGAACAGTAGACATTCTGAACAGTAGACATGCTGACACAGGCTGACATGCTGAACAGCAGACTTGCCGAACAGTAGACATGCTGAACAGTAGACATGCTGAAACACGCTGACATGCTGTACAGCAGACTTGCCGAACAGTAGACATGCTGAGCAGTAGACATTCTGAACAAGAGACATGCTGAACAGTAGACATGCTGAAACACGCTGACATGCTCTACAGCAGACTTGCCGAACAATAGACATGGTGAACAACAGACATCCTGAACAGTAGACAAGCTGAACAGCAGACATTCTGAACAGTAGACATGCTGAACAGTAGACATTCTCAATAGCAGACATGCTGAGCAGTAGACATGCTGAACAGCAGACATCGTAAACAGTAGACATGCTGAACAGTGGACATCCTGAACAGCAGACATTCTGATCAATAGACAAGCTGACACAGGCTGACATGCCCAACAGTAGACATGCTGAACAGCAGACATGCTGAACAGTAGACATCATCAATAGCAGCCATGCTGAGCAGTAGACATGCTGAACAGCAGATATCCTAAACAGTAGACATGCTGACACAGGCTGACATGCTGAACAACAGATATGCTGAACAGTAGACATCCTGAAGAGTGGATATGCTGAACAGTAGACATGCTGAACAACAGACATTCTGAACAACAGACATGCTGAACAGTAGACATGCTGAACAGCAGACATTCAGAACAAGAGACATGCTGACCAGTAGACAAGCGGACACAGGCTGACATGCTGAACAGCAGACTTGCCAAACAGTAGACATGCTGAACAGTAGACATGCTGAACAGCAGAAATTCTGAAAAGCAGACAAGCTGAACAGTTGACATGCTGAACATTAGACATCCTGAACAGCATATCCATTCTTCAGGATTCAGGATATCTACTGTTCAGCATGTCTGTTGCTCAGCATGTCAGCCTGTGTCAGCATGTCTACTGTTTAGGATGTCTCTTGTTCCGAATGTCTGCTGTTCAGCATAGTCTACTGTTCAGCATGTCTCTTGTTCAGAATGTCTGCTGTTCAGCATGTCTACTGTTTAGGATGTCTGCTGTTCAGCATGTCTACTGCTCAGCAAGTCTGCTATTGAGGATGTCTACAGTTCAGCATGTCTGTTGTTCAGACATCCTTAAGAATGGAAATGCTGAACAGTAGACATTCTGAAAAAGAGACATGCTGAACAGTAGACATGCTGAACAGTAGACATCCTGAAGAGTGGATATGCTGAACAGTAGACATGCTGAACAGCAGACATGCTGAACAAGAGACATGCTGAACAATAGACATGGTGAACAACAGACATCCTGAACAGTAGACAAGCTGAACAGCAGACATTCGGAACAAGAAACATGATGATCAGTAGACATGCTGAGCAGTAGACATGCAGACACAGGCTGACATGCTGAACAGCAGACTTGCCGAACAGCAGACATGCTGAACAATAGACATGCTGAACAGCAGACATCCTAAACAGTAGACATGCTGAACAGCAGACATTCTGAACAAGAGACATGCTGAACAGTAGACATGTTGAACAGTAGACATGCTGACACAGGCTGACATGCTGAACAGTAGACATTCTGAACAAGAGACATGCTGAACAGTAGACATGCTGAACAGTAGACATGCTGACACAGGCTGACATGCTGAGCAGTAGACATCATCAATAGCAGACATACTGAGCAGTAGACATGCTGAACAGCAGACATCCTAAACAGTAGACATGCTGAACAGCAGACATTCGGAACAAGAGACATGCTGAACAGTAGACAATGCTGAACAGCAGACATTCGGAACAAGAGACATGCTGAACAGTAGACATAGTGACACAGGCTGACCTGCTGAACAGTAGACATTCTGAACAGTAGACATGCTGACACAGGCTGACATGCTGAACATCAGACTTGACGAACAGTAGACATGCTGAGCAGTAGACATTCTGAACAAAAGACATGCTGAACAGTAGACATGCTGAACAGCAGACATTCGGAACAAGAGACATGCTGAACAGCAGACATGCTTGACACAGGCTGATATGCTGAACAGTAGAGATACTGAACAAGAGACATGCTGAACAGTAGA
The DNA here is from genome assembly GCF_029633865.1 of Lampris incognitus. NCBI lineage: Eukaryota > Metazoa > Chordata > Actinopteri > Lampriformes > Lampridae > Lampris > Lampris incognitus. Next base: position 38,908,497 of record NC_079213.1, on the reverse strand, counting down.
CATGCTGAACAGTAGATATGCTGACACAGGCTGACATGCTGAACAGCAGACTTGCCGAACAGTAGACATGCTGAGCTGTAGACATTCTGAACAAGAGACATGCTGAACAGTAGACATAATGAACAGTAGACATCCTGAACAGCAGACATTCTGATCAATAGATATGCTGACACAGGCTGACATGCCCAAAAGTAGACATGCTGAACAGAAGACATGCTGAACAGTAGAAATTCTAAACAGTAGACATAATGAGCAGCAGACAAGCTGAACAGCAGACATCCTAAACAGTAGACATGCTGACACAGGCTGACATGCTGAACAACAGATATGCTGAACAGTAGACATCATCAATAGAAGACATGCTGAGCAGTAGACATGCTGAACTGCAGACATCCTAAACAGTAGACATGCTGACACAGGCTGACATAGTGAACAACAGACATGCTGAACAGTAGACATCCTGAAGAGTGGATATGCTTAACAGTAGACAAGCTGAACAGCAGACATTCTGAACAAGAGACATGCTGAACAGTAGACATGCTGAACAGCAGACATTCAGAACAAGAGACATGCTGAACAGTAGACATGCTGACACAGGCTGACATGCTGAACAGCAGACTTGCCGAACAGTAGACATGCTGAACAGTAGACATGCTGAAAAGCAGAAATTCTGAACAGCAGACATGCTGAACATTAGTCATCCTGAAAAGCAGACTTGCTGAACAGTAGACATGCTGAACAGCAGACATTCTGAACAAGAGACATGCTGAACAGTAGACATGCTGAACAGTAGACATGCTGACACAGGCTGACATGCTGAACAGCAGACTTGCCGAACAGTAGACATGCTGAGCTGTAGACATTCTGAACAAGAGACATGCTGAACAGTAGACATGCTGAACAGTAGACATGCTGACACAGGCTGACATGCTGAACAGCAGACTTGCCGAACAGTAGACATGCTGAGCAGTAGACATTCTGAACAAGAGACATGCTGAACAGCAGACATTCGGAACAAGAGACATGCTGAACAGCAGACATGCTGAACAGTAGACATGTTGAAGAGTAGACATGCTGAACATTAGACATCCTGAACAGTAGACTTGCTGAACAGTAGACATGCTGAAGAGTAGACATGCTGAACATTAACATCCTCAATAGCAGACATGCTGAGCAGTAGACATGCTGAACAGCAGACATTCAGAACAAGAGACATGCTGAACTGTAGACATGCTGACACAGGCTGACATGCTGAACAGCAGACTTGCCGAACAGTAGACATGCTGAACAGTAGACATGCTGAACAGCAGAAATTCTGAACAGCACATATGCTGAAGAGTAGACATGCTGAAAATTAGACATTCTGAACAGCAGACTTGCTGAACAGTAGACAAGCTGAAGAGTAGACATGCTGAACATTAGACATCCTCAATAGCAGACATGCTGAGCAGTAGACATGCTGAACAGCAGACATCCTAAACAGTAGACATGCTGACACAGGCTGACATGCTGAACAACAGACATGCTGAACAGTAGACATCCTGAAGAGTGGATATGCTAAACAGTAGACATGCTGAACAGCAGACATTCTGAACAAGAGACATGCTGAACAGTAGACATGCTGAACAGCAGTCATTCGGAACAAGAGACATGCTGAACAGTAGACATGTTGACACAGGCTGACATGCTGGACAGCAGACTTGCCGAACAGTAGACATGCTGAAAAGTAGTCATGCTGAACAGTAGACATGCTGACACAGGCTGACATGCTGAACAGCAGACTTGCCGAACAGTAGACATGCTGAGCAGTAGACATTCTTAACAAGAGACATGCTGAACAGTAGACATGCTGAACAGTAGACATCTTGAACAGTGGATATGCTGAACAGTAGACATGCTGAACAGCAGACATTTTGAACAAGAGACATGCTGAACAGTAGACATTCTGAACAGTAGACAAGCTGAACAGCAGATATTCGGAACAAGAGACATGCTGAACAGTAGACATGCTGACACAAGCTGACATGCTGAACAGCAGACTTGCCTAACAGTAGACATGCTGAACAGTAGACATCCTCAATAGCAGACATGTTGAGCAGTAGACATGCTGAACAGCAGACATTCTGAAGAAGAGACATGCTGAACAGTAGACATGCTGATCAGCAGTCATTCGGAACAAGAGACATGCTGAACAGTAGACATGCTGACACAGGCTGACATGCTGAACAGCAGACTTTCCGAACAGTAGACATGCTGAACAGTAGACATGCTGAACAGTAGACATGCTGACACAGGCTGACATGCTGAACAGCAGACTTGCCGAAATGTAGACATGCTGAGCAGTAGACATTCTGAACAAGAGACATGCTGAACAGTAGACATGCTGCACAGTAGACATGCTGACAAGCTGAACAATAGACATGTTGAACAACAGACATCCTGAACAGTAGACAAGCTGAACAGCAGACATTCGGAACAAGAGACATGTTGATCAGTAGACATGTTGAGCAGTAGACATCCTCAATAGCAGACATGCTGAGCAGTAGACATGCTGAACAGCAGACATCCTAAACAGTAGACATGCTGACAAAGGCTGACATGCTGAACAGCAGACTTGCCTAACAGTAGACATGCTGAACAGTAGACATGCTGAACAGTAGACATCCTAAACAGTAGACATACTGACATAGGCTGACATGCGGAACAACAGTTATGCTGAACAGTAGACATCCTGAAGAGTGGATATGCTGAACAGTAGACATGCTGAACAGCAGACATTCTGAACAAGAGACATGCTGAACAGTAGACATGCTGAACAGCAGTCATTCGGAACAAGAGACATGCTGAACAGTAGACATGCTGACACAGGCTGACATGCTGAACAGCAGACTTGCCGAACAGTAGACATGCTGACACAGGCTGACATGCTAAACAGCAGACTTGCCGAACAGTAGACATGCTGAACAGTAGACATGCTGAAAAGCAGAAATTCTGAACAGCAGACATGCTGAACATTAGTCATCCTGAAAAGCAGACTTGCTGAACAGTAGACATGCTGAACAGTAGACATGCTGACACAGGCTGACATGCTGAACAGCAGACTTGCCGAACAGTAGACATGCTGAGCTGTAGACATTCTGAACAAGAGACATGCTGAACAGTAGACATGCTGAACAGTAGACATGCTGACACAGGCTGACATGCTGAACAGCAGACTTGCCGAACAGTAGACATCCTGAACAGCAGACATTCTGATCAATAGACAAGCTGACACAGGCTGACATGCCCAAAAGTAGACATGTTGAATAGAAGACATGCTGAACAGTAGAAATTCTTAACAGTAGACTTGCTGAGCAGCAGGCATCCTAAACAGTAGACATGCTGACACAGGTTGACATGCTGAACAATAGACATGGTGAACAACAGACATCCTGAACAGTAGACAAGCTGAACAGCAGACATTCGGAACAAGAGACATGCTGATCAGTAGACATGCTGAGCAGTAGACATGCTGAACAGTAGACATGCTGAACAGTAGACATGCTGACACAGGCTGACATGCTGAACAACAGACATGCCGAACAGTACACATCCTGAAGAGTGGATATGCTAAACAGTAGACATGCTGAACAGCAGACATTCTGAACAAGAGACATGCTGAACAGTAGACATGCTGAACAGTAGACATGCTGACACAGGCTGACATGCTGAACAGCAGACTTGCGGAAAAGTAGACATGCTGAGCAGTAGACATTCTGAACAAAAGACATGCTGAACAGTAGACATGCTGAACAGTAGACATCCTGATCAGCAGACATTCTGATCAATAGACAAGCTGACACAGGCTGACATGCCCAAAAGTAGACATGCTGAACAGAAGACATGCTGAACAGTAGAAATTCTTAACAGTAGACATACTGAGCAGCAGACAAGCTGAACAGCAGACATCCTAAACAGTAGACATGCTGACACAGGCTGACATGTTGAACAATAGACATGGTGAACAACAGACATCCTGAACAGTAGACAAGCTTAACAGCAGACATTCGGAACAAGAGACATGCTGATCAGTAGACATGCTGAGCAGCAGACACGCTGAACAGCAGACATCCTAAACAGTAGACATGCTGACACAGGCTGGCATGCTGAACAACAGACATGCTGAACAGTAGACATCATCAATAGCAGACATGCTGAGCAGTAGACATGCTGAACAGCAGACATCCTAAACAGTAGACATGCTGACACAGGCTGACACGCTGAACAGTAGACATGCTGAACAGTAGACATCCTGAATTGTGGATATGCTGAACAGTAGACATTCTGAACAAGAGACATGCTGAACAGTAGACATGCTGAACAGCAGACATTCAGAACAAGAGACATGCTGAACAGTACACACGCTGACACAGGCTGACATGCTGAACAGCAGACTTGCCGAACAGTAGACATGCTGAACAGTAGACATGCTGAACAGCAGAAATTCTGAACAGCAGACATGCTGAACAGTAGACATGCTGAACATTAGACATCCTGAACAGCAGACTTGCTGAACAGTAGACATGCTGAAGAGTAGACATGCTGAACATTAGACATCCTGAACAGTAGACAAGCTTAACAGCAGACATTCGGAACAAGAGACATGCTGATCAGTAGACATGCTGAGCAGCAGACATTCAGAACAAGAGACATGCTGAACAGTACACACGCTGACACAGGCTGACATGCTGAACAGCAGACTTGCCGAACAGTAGACATGCTGAACAGTAGACATGCTGAACAGCAGAAATTCTGAACAGCAGACATGCTGAACAGTAGACATGCTGAACATTAGACATCCTGAACAGCAGACTTGCTGAACAGTAGACATGTTGAACAATAGACATGGTGAACAACAGACATCCTGAACAGTACACACGCTGACACAGGCTGACATGCTGAACAGCAGACTTGCCGAACAGTAGACATGCTGAACATTAGACATCCTGAACAGTAGACAAGCTTAACAGCAGACATTCGGAACAAGAGACATGCTGAACAGTAGACATGCTGAACAGCAGACATTCAGAACAAGAGACATGCTGAACAGTACACACGCTGACACAGGCTGACATGCTGAACAGCAGACTTGCCGAACAGTAGACATGCTGAACAGTAGACATGCTGAACAGCAGAAATTCTGAACAGCAGACATGCTGAACAGTAGACATGCTGAACATTAGACATCCTGAACAGCAGACTTGCTGAACAGTAGACATGTTGAACAATAGACATGGTGAACAACAGACATCCTGAACAGTAGACAAGCTTAACAGCAGACATTCGGAACAAGAGACATGCTGATCAGTAGACATGCTGAGCAGCAGACACGCTGAACAGCAGACATCCTAAACAGTAGACATGCTGACACAGGCTGGCATGCTGAACAACAGACATGCTGAACAGTAGACATCATCAATAGCAGACATGCTGAGCAGTAGACATGCTGAACAGCAGACATCCTAAACAGTAGACATGCTGACACAGGCTGACACGCTGAACAGTAGACATGCTGAACAGTAGACATCCTGAATTGTGGATATGCTGAACAGTAGACATTCTGAACAAGAGACATGCTGAACAGTAGACATGCTGAACAGCAGACATTCAGAACAAGAGACATGCTGAACAGTACACACGCTGACACAGGCTGACATGCTGAACAGCAGACTTGCCGAACAGTAGACATGCTGAACAGTAGACATGCTGAACAGCAGAAATTCTGAACAGCAGACATGCTGAACAGTAGACATGCTGAACATTAGACATCCTGAACAGCAGACTTGCTGAACAGTAGACATGCTGAAGAGTAGACATGCTGAACATTAGACATCCTGAACAGCAGACTTGCTGAACAGTAGACATGCTGAAGAGTAGACATGCTGACCAGCAGACATTCGGAACAAGAGACATGCTGAACAGTAGACATCCTGACACTGGCTGACATGCTGAAAAGCAGACATGCTGAACAGCAGACGTCCTTACAATTTCTGACATGGCACACAATGATATTTGATGATAACCTCAGGTGTCCGTGCGTGGTGAAGCCGTGGATTGTCTTGTAATAAATGGTCCATATTCTAGTAATAAGAAAGTGTCTCTGTGGCCTTGACATATGTAGACATGTCATGCAATCCGTTGAATCAGCTGAAACTCACATGCTTTAATTTCTCGACGTTTTTCTTAATATTTCTGTTTTACATTTCCAGTATAGTTTTTTTTCAAAAATGTCCTTTATAGAAAGACCAAATTCCTAGCAAATGTGAAAAGTGGTTTCAGCACCACGGACAGCACCACACGTCTGCAGGCTGAAGCTGGACCAGTTTCATCATATTGTCCTCGTGTCACATGACAGACACAGTTGTGCAGGTTTGCTGGGCTTTACGGGCTGTTAGATAAAAAGACTCTGTGACTGTTCACTGAAGCGCTACAGAGTCTTCCTGGTGTGAATATGGAGTACTGTCCCTGACATGGACACCTGACATGTTCAGTGGAGAGAGGAAAGGAGAACATCAATCAAAACTGTCAAGTTAAAGGTGCTCAAAAAACGTTCCTCACCAACAGTCTGAGTCCAGCCCATCTTCATATCATCATCGTCATCGTCATCATCATCATCATCACTTCATAATGAAGCATCCTCTGTACCTGCTGGCCTAAAACCTGTTCTCAACACATTGTCTCTACTGCTGGCTGGTGTGGGGGTAGGTCAAGTTGGGTCGTGATGTTGTGTTGATGTTGTGTTGGGGAGACAGTTCTAGCTGTCCGGGGAACTGACAGACAAACAAATGTACTTCTTTTTGGCCGAGGTGGAATCTCCCTCAACTAACTGCAGCTAACCATCAGCTGTATCAAAAATACATGCACTTGAAGTTTAATGCCTGTGCCCATGAGCAAGGAAATGGACAGAAGTGGAGTGGCCCGGGTGCTGCAACTGCCCACTGCTCTTATACAATGGGATGGTTAAATGCAGAACACACGTTCTTTGTGACCTGTACAATGACAAAATAAAGTGTTTCTTCTTCTGTATCAGTGGTAAATATAGCCGAGGATGTAGACTGGACTTGTTTGCACCCGTAACCAGAGGAGCTTGTAGACACGGTACCATGCAGGGATCCTGGTTTAATCAATGTTGTTAAACTCAATTCTTCCTCATCCACTTAATGTGTGAATAGCATCACATGGATAGAACTAGGTGTAAGTGACCAAGATGAACTAAGGTTTCTCCTACATAGACCGCAGGTGTTGGTCTTCGTTAGATGTGATGGGAACATGTCCTGTTCCGGAGTCTGAGACCCAACAGGGCAGTAACATGGCAGTTCAGCTGGTCCTGAGAGCTGTAAGCTGGATGAGGACCCTTCCTCAGCCACAGTAAGGAAGCATGACGGAGAGAGGGATGAGGATAATACACCCTTTGCTTTACTATATGATCAGCACAGATCTCCATGGCAACTAGGAAGTTCTTACGACCAGAGAAGGAAAAACAGGGAAAAACATACATTTTCTTGTCATATCAGCTCATGTGTCAAGAGACATTCTGAGAGAGAGAGAGAGAGAGAGACAGAGAGAGAGATGCAGTTGGATGGAGAGGAGGGGCCACTGCTTTGTTGAGCCATACAAAGGTCCATGGAGGCCTGCTGGTCCTACATTATTAAAGGTATCAGATAGTGTCCTGCACAAACGTCTCTGTAGTCATGATGCACTTCACTCAGTTCACAGCTGGCTCGTTTTCTATTGTCCAGGGAACAAGGACATCTCTGAACTAGTAGTTATTATTCCATTATTATTCCATTATTATTATTCCATTATTCCTTCATTATTATCATTGCATTATTATTGCAATATTATTCCATTAAGCACTGTATACTTTCTGTGCTCAAATCCATAATCCAAATTAAAAGTGCCAATGCTGTCTCTCTCTCTGTCTGTCTCTGTCTGTCTCTCTCTCTCTTTCTCTCTCTTTCTCTCTCTCTGTCTTTTTGTGATTTTTATTAAAGTATTGTTGAAAGTCAAAAACTCTGTCTGTCTGTCTATCTGTCTGTCTGTCTGTCTCTCTCTCTGTCTCTCTCTCTCCGTCTCTGTCTCTGTCTGTCTGTCTCTCTCTCTCCCTCTGGTATCTCTTGGGAAGTAATCATAACATCTCATTTGCAGTAACGTACATAGATCATATGTTTGATCCATTCTGCAGGAAGTGACCTTCATCCATGTCACAATTCTATTTGTGGATGATGCAGATGAGCAGGTGCACCTTCATCACGTCAGTAATAAACCTATAACACTATGTGTGATACCATGAACATGCAGCACTGACGACCATCCCTGCCCACAGGTCGAGGAGACACACGTGTGTTAAAGCAGAAACTGCTGCTGAACTGACGGTGAACTTGTTCAGTCGTGCATGTGCAGAACAACTGCACACATGAAGGTTTCTAAACCGTGCTGCAGCCTCACCACCCTCAGTCCATATGTTGTTGTGACGCTGCTGTGACCTCTGACCTGTGAGCTTTAATAGGCTAGATGTAATCCAGTTGATGTCCTCTACAGCTCTGCCACAGACACAGATGATGTGACATACGGAAACCTGCACATGTGCACAGGTTAGGAGGCATCACTGTGCACCGACATGTCAAGGCAAAGATGCAAAAATATACAATTTGAAGTTTTAAAACTTAAAGTTAAGTTTTCCTTCATCTGGAGGGCAAAATATACACACATATACATGTACATATACTACATGTATATATACATATATGTATGAATGTATGTGTGTGTGTATATATATGTTAACGAGTTTTGATGAGGGAAGAAACTGTGAGTTTTTGGTATTTATCAGGCACTGATGCATTTCATATGCCGCATCTTACAAGATACTCCAGCAGAACCAGAGAGCTGCTGGTGTAACTGGCCCTGGGCTTGGATTACTGTCAGTTGTATGGATAAAAAGGGTGAAAGTCACGGCCACACTCAAGAGCCCCCCCTCAAAAAAAAAATGTTATCTATACGTTTCTCAGGTAATAACCACCTACCATGACTAAAGCCACTAAGCTTCTCTACAGAAACCCCGGTGTCCTCTGCTACACTGGTAGGGCTTAGTGTCTACATTTGCACTGTACATACAATAGTATTATCCTGAGTATTGTTTGAAAATAGCGTTATTGTAGTGTAGGTCATCTTGTTTCAACCTTTACCCAGATAACCTTCTATCTGTCAGCAGCCATACCAACATGTACCCCGGCTCTGCCGAATGACGCAAGCTAAGCAAGTATGAGCTTGGCTAGTACCTGGATGGGAGACCTCCCAGGAAAGTTAGTTGCTGCCGGAAATGGTGTTGATGGGCCAATAGGGGGCAGTCTTGCCTCTGGTCCTAATAAAAACATCCATCCATTAGCCAAACCGCTTATCCTGCTCTCAGGGTCGCGGGGATGCTGGAGTCTATCCCAGCAGTCATTGGGCGGCAGGCAGGGAGACACCCTGGACAGGCCGCCAGACCATCACAGGGCCGACACACACACACATTCACACCCAAGGACAATGTAGTACGGCCGATTCACCTGATCTTGTCTTTGGACTGTGGGAGGAAACCGGAGTGTGGAGTTTGCATGTTCTCCCCGTGTCTGCGTGGGTTTCCTCCGGGTGCACTGGTACCCACAGTGGCTGTAACAACTCACTGCTGGTCACAATAAACACAATAAACACAACAAACTGTAAACACAATAAACACAGTAAACACAGCAAACACAATAAACACAACAAACACAGTAAACACAATAAACACAAAAACACAACCAACAGGGCTTTCATGAGGTGGATGCTGAAAGGGAGAACTTGTCATTATAATAATATCTATATGGAAAACAAAACAAACAATAAGAGAGCTGGCAGCAGTCTTTTTTTTCCTGATTGGCAGCGCCATGTCAGCAGTGGCTCTTCCATGTCAGAGGTGGCGCTCCTCTGACATCTCCTTGAGCGCTGCAGAGGCACAGCATCTGCCCGTTTTATACATATGTGTTACCCCACAGCGTGTCACATACACGCCAGGGTCAAGGTGATGATGGTGGGAGGAGGAAAGAGGTACCGCTCCCCACCACCACCACCACCACCACAATGCTGCCCATCCATGCACAATGTTCTGTCTGAAAGGACAGGAGGAGGAGGAGGAGGAGGAGGAGGATGTTCACCAAAGCAGCCGCAGCAGGAACTTGTGAATGCAGCCCCCGTGCTCATTCATAAACATGCAGGTTTCCTTATATAACACCTCTGCACGCCCCTTCCCCTCTTCTCTGCTGCTATTTATAAGCGTGATGGCACACAGAGCCGTATGAGCGCAGCATGTGGCCAAATCGTGCCCTTCAAGATGAACACACGGCCCTTGGGGCTGCTGTGGCTTGACTTCAGGGAGCTATTATTAGACCCCGCGTTATGGGAGAACCAATGGAGAGGGAGACAAAGTGACAGATGGGGGAGGGGAGCGAGAGAGAGAGAGAGAGAGAGAGAGAGAGAGAGAGAGAGAGAAGGGCTGATGGGGGTGGGGAATGAGGGGGTATGAAGTAGGTGTTTGACTGTGGTTCTGTATTTGGCAGCATGCTGTATATGAGACAGAGCCGTGGAATAACGCTGATATTTAGGGTGCACGTTTAGGGAAGACATCTTAGTACTACCATATAGTAGTAGTACTAAAATAGCACTCTTGAGATATCTCACAGAACGTGCGTGTTTCCCTCCATGCGCTGGGTGGATGTGACAGGGCTGTGGTTCTCTGGGTACCAGCAGGCACGCGTACATAAAGCCCCGTCAGCCGCCTGCATCAGCACCTTAATGGCTGGTTCTTCATCATACCGGTGACTTAAATGGGAAATCCCATGAGTGGCCCAATCAGTACGAACACTTCAGATGTCAGTAGATGTCTGTGGTTCCAGCAGAGGAAGATAAGCACGCCTCTTATCGTCCCAGGATGCTTCAGGACAGGTTAGAGAACAGATACACTGGTAGGTCTTGAAAAGGAAATGGGGCAGATGATACATGAACGAAAAACACTCATATGTGATGTCATCGCTGCGATGTCTTATATTGTTATGTCCTTTACAATATTTGAATATATATACACACTACCTAACTCTATATATATATACAGTGCATCTGGAAAGTATTCACACTCCTTCACTTTCCACACATTTTGTTATGTTACAGCCTTGTTCAAAAATGGATTAAATTCCTTTTTTTTCTCATCAATCTACATACAATACCCCATAATGACAAAGCGAAAAAGGTTTTGTAGAATCTTTTGCAAATTTATTAAAAATAAAAAACTGAAATATTGCATGTACATGAGTATTCACACCCTTTACTCGGTACTTGGTTGAGGCACCCTTGGCAGCGATTACAGCCTCAAATCTTCTTGGGTATGAAGCTACAAGCTTAGCATACCTATATTTGGGGTATTTCTCCCATTCTTCTCTGCAGATCCTCTCGAGCTCTGTAAGGTTAGATGGGGAGCGTCACTGCACAGCTATTTTCAGGTCTTTCCAGAGATGTTCAATGGGGTTCAAGTCTGGGCTCTGGCTGGGCCACTCAAGGACATTCACAGACTTGTCCCGAAGTCACTCCTTCGTTGTCTTGGCTGTGTGCTTAGGGTCGTTGTCATGTTGAAAGGTAAACATTCGCCCCAGTCTGAGGTCCTGAGCGCTCTGGATCAGGTTTTCATCAAGGATCTCTCTGTACTTTGCTCCATTCAATTTTCCCTCAATCCTGACTAGTCTCCCAGCTCCTGCCGCTGAAAAACATCCCCACAGCATGATGCTGCCACCACCATGCTTCACTGTAGGGATGGTATTAGCAAGGTGATGAGAGGTGCCTGGTTTCCTCCAGACGTGACGTTTGGCATTCAGGCCAAATAGTTCAATCTTGGTTTCATCAGACCAGAGAATCTGGTTTCTTGTGGTCTGAGAGTCCTTTAGGTGCTTTCTGGCAAACTCAAAGCAGGCTGTCATGTGCCTTTTACTGAGCAGAGGCTTCCGTGTGGCCACTCTACCATAAAGGCCTGATTGGTGGAGTGCTGCAGAGATGGTTGTCCTTCTGGAAGGTTCTCCCATCTCCACAGAGGAACGCTGGAGCTCTGTCAGAGTGACCATCAGGTTCTTGGTCACCTACCTGACCAAGGCCCTTCTCCCCCGATTGCTCAGTTTGGCTGGGCGGCCAGCTCTAGGAAGAGTCCTGGTGGATCCAAACTTCTTCCATTTATGAATGATGGAGACCACTGTGCTCTTCGGGACCTTCAAAGCTGTAGAAATTTTTTGTACCCTTCCCCCGTGCCTCGATACAATCCTGTCTCGGAGGTCCACAGACAATTCCTTTTGACTTCATGGCTTGGTTTCTGCTCTGACATGCACTGTCAACAGTGGGACCTTATATAGACAGGCGTGTGCCTTTCCAAATCATGTCCAATCAATTGAATTTACTACAGGTGGACTCCAATCAAGATGTAGAAACATCTCAAGGATGATCAGTGGAAACGGGATGAACCTGAGCTCAATTTTGAGTGTCATAGCAAAGGGTGTGAATACTTATGTACATGCAATATTTGAGTTTTTTGTTTTTAATAAATTTGCAAAAAATTCTACAAAACCTTGTTCACTTTGTCATTATGGGGTATTTTGTGTAGATTGATGAGAAAAAAAGGAATTTAATCCATTTTGGAATAAGGTTGTAACATAAAAAAATGTGGGGAAAGTGAAGGGGTGTGAATACTTTCCGGATGCACTGTATATATATACACATATGTGTGTGTGTGTGTGTGTGTATGTATATATATATATATATATATATATATATATATATATATATATATATATGTGCGTGTGTGTGTGTGCGTGTGTGTAAATCAGAAGCTCACAAACACATTTGGCAGCAGAAGAACCACTGAGGACAGGACACAAGTGAAAAACTTGGAGTAGCTTCAGGCTGTTCGTATTTGAGTTGAATGTCACAATCGTTAACAGGCTAAATGTGAGGATGGGATTTGAATCTGTGGTGCCGTTATTATAATTTTCCTTACCCTGCAGTAAAGATCCTCACATACCTCACCCTTGGACGAACAAAACAACACTGAGATCATCACAGGACACAACGTTTACTGACAGACACATTCCATTATCATCTAGGTAACCTTTTCAGTCTCACCTGACTTGCAGGTACCCCCACCCTTATAAACAATACAGTGACTGTAGGTCCTCCCACACTTGTCAACAATACAGTGACAGCATTTGTCCCCACCCTTATAAAAATACAGTTACTGCAGGTACCCCCACCCTTATAAACAATACAGTGACTGCAGGTGTCCCCACCCTTATAAACAATACAATGACTGCAGGTATCTCCACACTTATAAACAATACAGTGGCATAACGACTGAAAAACCAACGACTAGTTTCATATGTGTTTCGTGTTCTCATGAATGACGCAGCGTTAGTACTCATAACCTGGTTTATTAACCAACACGACGAGGATGCAAGAAGACAACATACAGGTAGCTGGCATCTAGCACTATCACCACACGGCCCCCCCACCCGGTAACCTGTATAACCCAGTGTTCCTCAGTACGGTGTCTGCAGTGGCTCAATAAACATCAGCAATAACACAGTGACTGATCTACAGCTCCCTTTCTTAGCTCTTGCTCATACCATAACAAAACCATGTTGTCAATTATCAATACTTGCTGAATAACATATATTGAACAAACCTTCAAATAACATACATTAAACAACTGTTCAATAATCACAGAGTGAGAATTATCAAATACAAAGAAAACAATTTGCCCTTGATGAATAATATGAAAATAGTTGTCTTAGCAAAGCATATATTTATACTTTAAAACAAAATGAGGTCATTTATATGTAAAGATACCTGAAACGAAACCCAAAGACCTCAATGTCAGCTCTTAGTGTTCTCATGAATGACGCAGGGTTAGTACTCATAACCTGGTTTAGTAACCAACACGACGAGGATGCAATAAGACAACATGCTGGCATCCAGCACTATCACCACGCGGGACCCCCACCCGGTAACCTGTATAACTGAATGTTCCTCAGTACGGTGTGTGCAGTGGCTCAATACACATCAGCAATAACACTGACTGATCTACCATATGCAAATTATCATGACCATTAACAGAGTTACAGTGGCCATGTGTACTATCCACAGATTGTTGGGGAATAGTTGCAATCACAGCATTGTAAGATGGGTACGGATGTACTCTTAGCCCCCCCCCCCCCAGTTCAGGGATGGTCATTCCCTCTTCACATAGATGGCCTCTTTGACTCCTTGTTCAAACTAGCGTTCCTCTCTATCAAGGATGTGCACATACTCATCCCAGGAATAGTGGCCACTGGCCTGTCGATGGTGTAGACTGTGTAAATGGTGTAGACTGGGGAGTCCTGACCTGATGTGTTAGTTCTCCTGTGTTGTGTCATCCTCTTGGTCTTGGCCTGTGTCATCCTCTTATCCACACATAAACACATATAACACACTTATCCCAGCTAACACACATATCCACACTGAACAAACTATCAATGTCCAGCGGAACGAACACCGTCCAGGATTACTTTGGGAACAGCCGGGCCGCGCTGCAAGGGCTAGCAGTTAGGTTAGCCTGCCTCGCTTCCGCGTCCTGTCAGACCGCCGTCGGTGCTTCCTCCTCGGGCGCAGATCCAGACAGGGCCGTGGTCCCTGGGCCCACTTGATGCAGCAAGACCAGCTAGGGTTGCCAACCGTTCCTTAAAACAAAGAACGACAGGGGAGGCCACCGCCAGACCACCCTCGGTGTTATCGGAACTGCTGGTCTGCATGGGCTAGCAGTTAGCTTAGCCTGGCCCACTCCCCGGTCTAACGTGTTAGCTCTCCTGTGTTGTACCATCCTCTTAGCCAGCGTATGTTTAGTTTCCCCAATGTACAAGTCACATCAACCCTCCTGGCACTTAACAGCTATAATACATTGCTCTGTTTGTGCCGGGGGTCCTGATCCTTGGAGTGGACCAACTTCTGACGCAGCTTGTTTTGGGGTTTGAAAGCAACTGAGAAGCGGTGTTTGAAACATACACGTCTCAACTATTCAACACCCCTACCACATACAGAATCACCACTGGTTTACGCTTAGACAGCTGTTGTCCTTCTCCTCTCTGATTGGCTGGTGCAACTTTTTGGGCGTCTCCCTGACTTTGACAGACATCCAGTTAGGATGAGCAGGGCCTGTTTAATGTGGGATTTCTCCCCTTCACCAGCTGCTGTGTCGGTGGGGATGTTGTCAGTTTGGTGGTACAGCGTCCTGATGACTCCTAATTTGTGCTCCAGTGGATGATGAGAATCAAACCTTAAGTACTGATCAGTATGTGTTGGTTTACGGTAAACATCAACAATGAAATGTTCCCCATGACCAACTGCAGTTTCACAGTGTAAGAAGGCAAACCTGTCATGTTCCACATCCTCCCTGGTGGAATTGATGTGGTTTTCAACAGAATTAATGTGGTCAGTGCAATGTAGTACGTCCTGAGATTTAGTTTAATTTGGGTGTCATCCACAAATCTGGGTTAAAATTAACTCACTTAATGAAGATGTGTAGATTCCTTGTGTGACCGGTGTACTTTTCCATTGCATTGTATAGGAAAGACAGGACAACTTTTCTCATGCATGGGATCTGTATTCTGTCACATATAAACAAAACAGGATAGGTTTCAGAAAACGTCAGATCAGCTCCTGCTGTAGCCTCTTTCTACATGTCCAAAGCGGGAAAGAGTGCGTAGCTAGCAACACATTTTTTTTACAAAAAGAAATAAAACATACCTGTCGCATATAAACAAAACAGGACAGGTTTCAGAAAACGTCAGATCAGCTCCTGCTGTAGCCTACGCAAGAATTGGGACCCACATTAGACATAAGACACATTAGGAATGGATAAAATAAATTACAGGGCCAGACAAAAACGAACAAATACCACTTTCTACATGTCCAAAGCGGGAAAGAGACAGAAGTCAGGGGAAACATACGTTTTGTAGCTACTAACAGGAAATGGCGTCACAACAGGGAGGGGCTACTAACAGGAAATGATGTCACAACAAGGAGGGGCTACTGTAAGCGTTTCCTAATGATATAATAAAATAAAATAACAATGTTGGCAATGAAAATAATAATAATAATAATAATCATGTGGTGATACTTTGTGTAATTATATAACATGTTTTGGTTATGACGTTTTTAACCATGCTACATTCACCCTCCTAGAATTACACAAAAATTGGAACATATCACAAATTGGAATCACCCAACAACACAACACCCACTATAAAGTCAGCAATACCTGCCATCTACTAAGGTCAGGAGGGCCACAGACTGGCGAAGCGCCAAACCATATCTAAAACCACTCCACGGACAAAACAAGGTGCCTTTTACACCTCACCAAAATGGGCACAAGGGGCGACGACTCACAAAACGAAATCAACCAAAAAAAAAAAAAAAAGTCAAATTCCACAGTGGACATTACACGAACCAAACAGCAATGTAGGCCTACATTACACTAACCATATAAACACATTAGGCCTAAAACAAAAAGGAGGCAGACTGTGGAGCAACAGTAAAGTGTGGCCTGAACTGAATCATGGTTTCATCAACCTATGAACTGGCCTCACTACCCTGCCATACCTAGAGCGAACACTATTCTCTGGGTTCTGAGGTAGGATGTCCGTGAGGGGAAGGGGCATGAGGCAAGGGGACGGGGGACGGTGTGAGATGAGCAGCATCATCGGTGGGGAGGACATCCACTGCAGGGGAGGGGGCGCACTGAACAGGTAAGTCACTGACACTCTCCATCTCTGGATGGCTGGACTGATCACAGACCCAGGAAGCAGTGCGATCATGTTCACCCGGGTTCTGCCATGAGGATGAATCCGCTCCTGAATGCTCGACCTCACTGTCAGGCTCTGACACTGCCGTATCAGGATCGGGCATGTGCAGCGTAGAGGGGTCATGGGACACTGTGTCAACACCCTGAACAAGATCACCCTCCATAACCAGTGTGTTGTCGAGAGGGAGGAAGTTGACTGATAGGAGGAGGTTCCTGTTGACAACCCTCACACGACCATTGCGGTCCCTGATCCTGTAGATGTGGAACTGTGGCTTGGAAGCAACAACAGTGTGAACATCCGGCTCCCACTTGTCGGCTAGTTTCCGCTTGCCTCTTCCGCCTCTGTTCGCCACTAGGACCCGGTCACCGACAAAACGAGGTAAGCCCTTAACTCTTGTTGTACTGGTCCGACTGATGTTTTCGGTCCACAGACGAGTTCTTCTGCGCCAACAACATGGCAGACTGGAGATCGGCAGCCAGAGACTTCACATAACAACAGATCGACTGGCAGGCGCGGAACCCTCCCAAACATCAAATAGAATGGGGCAAAGCCAGTCGTCTCGTGCTGCGTGCAGTTGTAAGGCAAAGCTCATGGTTTCGACCATTTGAGGGAACGCAACATGCTACCCAGAGTACGATTGAAACGTTCAGTGCCCCCTTTCCCCATGGGATCGTATGGGGAGGTTCGGGACTTCCCAACGCCTGACATCTCCAGAAGCTCAGCAATCAGCTCGCTTTCAAAATTAGTCCCCTGGTCAGAATGGAGGCGCTGCGGGAAACCATAGACACAAAAAAAGTTTCCCACAGCTTCTTGGCCACCCGCTTCGTAGTATGGTCTCGACAGGGGAAGGCATGTGCTAACTTGGTAAAATGGTAAGTTATGACGAGAACGTCCACAGACATGTTGTTGTTATCTTCAGCAGACCAAAAGTCGATACACACAAGTTCCAGTGGAGCCGAAGTTGTAATGCTCTCCAGCGGGGCCCTTGCTGCCTGCTCTGGAGTCTTGCTGAGCACGCATCTAGGACAGTTCCTGACAAAGCTTCGCACATCCCTCTCCATATCGTACCAGAAAAAGCGCTGACGGACCATCGACAAATGTACGAAGCTGACCCTGGTGACCAGCCAGGTCGTGAACACCACCCAAGTACTGCGATTTCAGGGAGTCTGGAAGAACGAACTGGAACCTCCTGTGTTTGGTCACTTGGTCCTTTGAGACTGTGCAGGGTTCCATCCAACACGGTAAGTTTCGCCCATAGCTTCAGAATCCGTAACACCATCATGCTCTCTTTATCCCGCTCACGCCTCGAAGGTCTCCGCTTCCTCTCAACGAAGTGTAGGACTCTCCCGATGGTAGGATCCTGTCTCTGGTGGCTCTGCAGGTCTGCGGATGAGAGTGAGAAGAACACATCTTGGCCAGGAGGAGCTAGCCCGCCAAGGTGACCAGCCAAGGAAGCAGCCTTCTGCATCGGTCCGGACTCCCAATCCCCACAGGAGGAGAGGAGAGATGACACATCCTCTTGGGACAATGACACGCCACCAGTAGCACACAGAGAGTGGTTCTCGGCAGACTGAGCCAGACAGGTCACATGGAATGCATCTTGCACACAACTGTCGTCGATGCTGCACACTTGTTCAAGCAACTCTGAGTAGGGCTCTGACAGGAGACGCAGGCCCAGAGGTTTGACAAAGGGAGTCCTGCTGAGAGCATCAGCTACTCAGACGAGTATGGGGACAGTTTATAGACCCAGCGCTGCTCACACGCATCCAACCTCGGATTCGTCATGATGTATGTGAGTGGGTTGTTGTCAGTCCAGATGGTGAACTTGTGGCCCTTGAGCCAGTGGCTGAACTTGTCACACACGGCCCATTTCAAAGCAAGGAACTCTAGTCTGTGAGCAGGATACTTCGCTTGGCTGCGACTGAGGGCTTTACTGGCAAATGTGATGGGTCGGGCTTTGTCTTCGCCGGAAGGGACCTGGGACAACATTGCACCCAATACCATCCAGAGAGGCATCAGTGGAGAGGATGAACGGCCTGTTGAAATCTGGATGGGCCAGAACGACAGAGTGAAGCAGTGCAGACTTCAGGCCCGCAAAAGCCCTCTCACAAGCCGGATCCCAGTCCTGGGGAGTTAGTGTGTGGAACGTCCCCGCTCTCCTGCAGCCTCTAGAGCCCTTCAGCTTGCACTTCTGTCCTCCAGTCAAAGCAAAGAGAGGCTTTGCCATTTTCGAACAACCAGGGATAAAATGCTGATAGTACAGCGCCATGCCAAGAAAAGACCTAATCTTCTTCTGGGAGGGGGTGCAGCCATCAGCTTCCATCAGATCATCTTTCTGGAACCCGGAGATGACAGTGACCTTTTCCTGGTCAACAGAGACTCCACTGACAGCAACCACATGACCTAAGAATCTCACAGACTTCCTCAAAAAGTTACACTTTTTCTGTGAGAGCTTCAGGTTACTGGCTCTGAGTCTGGTAAAGACGACCTCCAGCCCCAGTGCTTCTTCCTCTGACGGAGCAACCACCAGCAGGTCATCCAGGTAACAGAGGAGGCTGGAGAAGTTGAGGTCACCGAAAATTTTAAGCATCATGCGCACGAAAGACGCCGGACTGTTGCACAGACCTTGGGAGAGCCGATTATATTCATACAGGCCGAGGGGTGTTGTGAAGGCTGTGAACCTCCTGTCAGACTCATGGAGCGGGATGTTGTAGAACCCTGAAGTCAGGTCCATGGTGCTGAACAGGGCGTTTCCTCCCAGGGCAGCGAGGCAGTCCGCCTGATGGGGCAACGGGTGAGTGTCTTTGACTGTCTTGGCATTGAGACATCGAAAGTCGGTGCAGATCCTCGGGTCTCCGTTCTTTTTCCAGACCATCATGAGGGGGGAGGCATACTCACTGATCGATTTACTGATAATGCCTTTCATCTCCATGTCTGACAGCACCTCTCTCAGCTTTTGATAGTGGCCGGGGGGGGGGGGGACACGGCGGTAAGGGAGGCGGAAGGGGCGGCCATCAGAGAATTGGATGCGGTGGACAAACCCCTTCGCTTCTCCACAATCCAGCTTATCTCTGGAGAAGACATCCTGGTAGGAGAGCACAAGTTCAGACAACTTCCTCCTACAACTCTCAGTTACCTCACAGCCATCAACATCAATGTCTCCCAAGCCACAATCCTTCAGCAGCTGCACCGGGTCTCCAGTTGACTGTGGAGGCAAACTAGTTGAGTCAGAGGCGTCGATACCCGATCTGCACATCCCCTGAGTGATAGGCAAATCTTCCACAGCCAGGCAGGGGAAAACATCAGCTATCTTGGCGTTCCGGTGCAGTCTTATGGGTTCAGGTGTCGGGTTCAATACTTTGACACGAACCCAGCGGTCCCCCCACATGGGTGTCACAACTCGTCCCACAGGGATGTTTCTGGGCGTCGAACGTGCAGCAGTCGGCTCCACCATCACGGTGCTCCCAGGTGAGATAGGAGACTCACTAGGCAGCTTCCCCCACACCACATACTCGCGCTGGGGAAGGAGTGTGATAGCCTCTCTCAGTCGACCACCGGGTAATACAGCTCAGCAGCTGGAGAAACTGCTCACAATCAGGGTCAGTGTTGCTTGAGGAGATAAGCTTCCAGTACATGTCATCTCCCTTCATTTTCTGAATGATAGGTCTGAGAGATCATTGCTCCCTACAATAAACTCATCCTTTTGGTTCAGAACAACGAATGATGGAACAGTGAATTTAAAACCATAAACAACAATCTCGAACTCATAAATGCACGTTGGTCTAGTCATACCACCACCACAACCAACAAGGACAACATTGGGTGGCGCTGGCGTGGGACAGGGTAGAGCCCCAGAATCTCTAAGCTCACTCTCTGCAGCGTCACTGAGGGTACATGACATACTGCCCGAATCTAGCTTTCAACACAACTTTGTCATCAATCTTAACAGGAGCATAAAACAACTCACTACTCTGCTCTACTCTCTGAGAGCCTGTCAGTATGACTATCTCATCTCCAGGTGATGCACTACAGGTCTGTACATAAAGTGAATGCAAGTCTTCTTCTTTACTGAGGGTTATATCACTATTGCCCCTGCTATCCCTCTCATTACACAGGCGTTATAGTTTAAATCTGCAGCGGGAGACTTTGCTGGCGTAACTGGGGCCTGGGGGCCCGTGGGGCATACATTCATAAAGTGCCCAGGCTGATGACAGTGGAGACAAAGTCTGTGAAACCTGCAGTGTGAATAGGTCGTGTGACTATTGTCACCACACACTGAGCATGGGGAACTGGACTGAGCGTGAGTGTGTTCTGGCATACTGGAATAGCCTCCTGACCGGCGGGGTTTGATCTGGGGTCGGCGGAAGTTACTCTGAGACCGGTGAGTAGTTCTGGGACTGGGTGGGAGCCTGGCCCGAGGTAGCTAGTGTTGCTGTACACAGAGACAAGACCTTGTCAAACAGGGCGTTAACCTGCTGAACGTTCGCATCAGTAACAGGCACAGTGGGCATAGGCGGAGACTGAGAGGCCAACACAGGGGGTTGTTGAGACTGACTGGGAACAAGAGCATATGCAGTGGCAGGTGCAGACGAAACCGGTGGAGAGGTTACCAAGACAGGCTGGTGCTGTGTGCCACAGTGAAGGGCTGGCACAATCCATTCATGTGTGCAGACTGAGATGTTTGCGTGTTGGAGATGGGCAGCTGTGCTCTTCATACTCCTCACATGACCATCCAACCTCTCCTGGACTTCAGCTGCTGTCCACTGCTCCACGGGCTTGAACTGGAAATACACTGCCAGTCTGTGGTCAGGGCAATGAGTGATAAACATCATGACTACCTCAGCACTCGGATCCTCAACACTCTTGTCTCGCCTGCGGAGGCTCTCATCAGCAACATCGATGGCTTTGTTCAGTCGGATCCAATAATCCATTGCACTCTCTGACACGCGCGGCACAGTCCCATAAAAGTCCTTCATAGGCATGCCGGAGTATGTGAGCTCGTTGAAATTGCGTTTGAGGATGTCAAATATTGTGGTAGGAAGCTCAGTTAGACTGACTCCAGGACGACTACGGAGTGACACTTTCACCACATCTCTAGCTTTACCACTCAGCCTGCTCATTATCAGGTCAGACCCCTCAGAATCTGAGCCGCAGGCCATCCTGCTCATGTAGCTCCTCATCATATCTTCCCACTCATGAATGGAAAATGTCTCAGACTTGTCACCTTTAAAAAGGGGAGGGGGCTTAGACTCTGACTGGACTACGACTTTAAGTTGTGTGGGATCGATAGTTACATTCTGGTTGTCTAGACGCTTGGACTGAGACTGGGGGCTGCTGGCCAGGTGCATGGCATGGAAGCTAGCAGCGATATTGTCACTAATCTGCTTAGCTAAATCAGTAATAACACTGCCCAGTGTTTCAGTAGTAACAACAACTTGGGGGGAAGTCTGCCGAGACAGGTGGGGGGGGGGTGTACGATAGGTGTTGAACTGGCAGACGGACCCGACACACTAAACAGTGACTCATCATTCCCCTGATCAAGGCCGCCCACAACAGGACACACGGATCTAAACCTCGCTCTCCCATACCCAACCGGCAATACTAACTGCCCTCTACCCACACTAGTGGGCTGTCCCCTTCCCATACCATGAATGAACTGTCCCCTTCCCACACCATTAGTAACATCATGCCCATCAGAGAAAGGGCTAACAGGTGTATTGAAAATATCTCTGCTAGACATGTCTCAATTAGGCTATAAAAGTGCATAAACAAACAAAATGAAACAAAAGCAAACAAATTCACAGCATCAAAACATCTAGCATATGGCTTCAAATTCCCTAACAAGATCACAGGAAATAGTTTACCTAAAACAAAACGAATTCTCTTTCACCCATAAATAAACATACACAGCTCTAGCCAGCACAATTTGCGGAAGAAAAAAAAAACTCGAAAGAAAAATATTCCTCCCAACACGATATCCCCTCCCCCGCACACAGTCGTCACCATTCAACACGGAGCTTAGCTAGCTGGCTAACATCTGTAGCACTATTAGCATAGCAGGCTAACCCTGATACCATGAATGGAGCGGGGCGGACTGAGAGAAGACGGCGGTTGTAGCAGGTGGCGACGCTTTCTCATCGGCGACGACGGATCGGACGGGTCATACGGCACCAAGTGTGACCGGTGGACTTTTTCATTGCGTTGTGTAGGAAAGACAGGACAACTTCTCTCATGCATGGGATCTGTATTCTGTCGCATATAAACAAAACAGGACAGGTTTCAGAAAAGGTCAGATCAACTCCTGCTGTAGCCTCTTTCTACATGTCGACATATTTTCTGTTATAGTCTGTATATCACAAACCGTATCGTAAGGGCTGCTATAGCTATACTGATAAACTAAACTATATAAAAAAAGAAGAGCCTTATGGCTGACGCGTGTTCCGCTTGTCTGTTTGGCCCAAGATTGATTCTTCCTTTGAGTTTTAAGTATTTATTTAACAATGCTTGAAGACATACAGTGAAATAATAAATTGCATCTATGAAATAATAACTTTTAACCTAGTACTAGTCTGCACAAAGCACGAATAAACGTAGGCTATGCAAGGTCAGAACACCGTGTGGTTCCACTCTTCCATCTAGGCTACTAGCAATTCCACTCAGCTGCTACCGACTAGAGCGCGTTAACACAGGAACACTCTTTTCCAGTCCTTAAAGTGACATGCAACTATTTAAGACTACACAGCAAACTTAATACATACATAAAGAAAGCAGGTATACAATGGTTAAAATAAATATTTAAACTAATTACTCAAATTACTACTTAAAACATTAATTGTTAACCATTAGGAGACATTTGGTTACCACATTTACCGGCCACTAATTTTTCTGATAATTCTAAAGCCTAGAACAATTACCACATCAATAACGAATTCCACATCAAATACAGTCAATACATAACATGAACAGGTATTTGTATTATGAAACTTCTAATGTTACAAAATATGAAAAGGAAGTGTTTGGTAAGCACACTTTCCAATATTTCGCCAGTCACCTTGGCAGGTCCATTTTCTGAAAGAAAAAAAAGAGAAACAGAGAGAGAGAGAGAGAGAGAGAGAGAGAGAGACAGACAGACAGAGAGAGAGAGAGAGAGAGAGAGAGACAGACAGAGACAGAGACAGAGATACAGAGAGAAAGACCGAGGTTTCCAGCACATGGCTCATCGTGGGGGCTCAGTCTTTACCACCTGACCATTCAGATTCCATGAGGAGACAGATCTTTGTGATGGGTCCTGTGCAAGATGCTGGTCTTTGTCTTGAAGTGAACTCTGCGAACAAGCCCCTTCTTGTCTGAATGACTTTCAATGACTTTCCCTAAATCCCTGAATTTCTTGGGGCACAATCATCTGCCAGAAGAACCACGTCTCCTTCTGCAAAGTTTCGTGATGCTGTGGACCATCGTTGCCGCTCCTGGAGTTGAGGTAGGTACTCTTTAATCCCTCTCTTCCAAAACAAATCCGACATATTTTGCACTTGCCTCTATCTACGCCGTGAGTAGAGATCATCCTTGTCGAATAATCCTCGTGGAAATAATGGTTTCACCTTCAGCAGCAGGAGATGATCGGGCATCAGTGCCTCCAAAGTAATTTGGGTCACTAGATGCCTATGTGATAGGTCGGCTTTTGATGATCAACCTCACATAAGACTGAAGGATTTTTTATGAAGGACTTGTTCCCTCACAGTGGAATTCAGCACCGTTCTAACTGATCTTATTTAACCACTGCCACACTCCGCTATGATGAGATGCTGTGTGTGTGGGGGGGGGTAAAATGCCATTTAATCGTATATTGATTAATGCTGAAATTTGGAGGTATTCCAGTCAGTAATGGCTACTTTCAGCTCACGATTGGCCCCAACAAAGTTCTGCCCATTATCTGAGCGAGTATTTTTCTCTTGTCCTCTCCTTGCTATTAAGCGCCGGACTGCGTTTATGCACGAGTCTGTGTCCAATGGCCAAGTGTGTGAGGCTTCTTCCACGTTTCACCTTAAATGATCAGAAATAGTCCACCGACACTCTTGCGAAAGGGTTGATCATCTGGCATCAACCGAGTTCGTGGGAAATCAGCCATTAGTTGTTTCCCAACTGTTCCATGTAAGCGACGGCATGTAACGCATCTTGCACAGACCCATCACAAAGACCTGTCTCCTCATAGAATCTGAATGGTCAGGTGGTAAAGACTGAGCCCCCACGATGAGCCATGTGCTGGAACCTCGGTCTCTCTCTCTCTCTCTCTCTCTCTCTCTCTCTCTCTCTCTCTCTCTCTCTCTCTCTCTCTCTCTCTCTCTCTCTCTCTCTCTCTCTCTCTCTCTCTCTCTCTCTCTCTCTCTCTCTCTCTCTCCGTTTCTCTTTTTTCTTTCAGAAAATGGACCTGTCAAGGTGACTGGCGAAATATTGGAAAGTGTGCTTTCTAAACACTTCCTTTTCATATTTTGTACCATTAGAAGTTTGATAATAACCTGTTCATTTTATGTATTGATGTAATTTGATGTGGATGTGGCAATTGTTCTAGGCTTTAGCATTATCAGAACAGTTAGTGGCCGGTAGATGTGGTAACCAAATGTCTCCTAATGGTTAAATAATGAGTGTTTAAGTAGTAATTTGAATAATTAGTTTAAATACTTATTTTTAACCATTGTATACTTAAGGTAAATGCTTTATGTATGTATTAAGTTTGCTGTGTAGTCTTAAATGGTTGCATGTCACTTTAAGAACTGGAAAAGAGTGTTCCTGTGTTAACGCGCTCTTTTCGGTAGCAGCTGAGTGCAATTGCTAGTAGCCTAGATGGAAGAGTGGAACCACACAGTTTTCTGACCTTGATTTGCCTACGTTTATTCGTGCTTTTTGCAGACGTGTATTAGGTTAAAAGTTATTTCATAGATGCAATTCATAGAACTAGAGCCCATAGCAGCAACACAGTACACCAAGCTCAAAGGTATTCTCCTGTATCCATGTGGCTTTGTTGTAAACAATTCATGCCCCACACATTGGTACGTCACTTGAGGTCATATAAAGACAGAGTGAAAGCCCAAGCTATGGACTTTTGGAAATTAAGTGCCCGTCCAAGGACACCGCAAAACGTCCCTATCAAATAATGGGGCAGCTTGAACTCATAGGTATGTCTTGGTGTGATTTCATTAAATGTGCTTAAGACTACCACCTTTAATGGATACATTTTGATGTAGGAAAATGGGAGCAGATGAACAAGCTTGATTTTTTTTTCTTTCTTCAGCTTAAACAGCTGTCTCGTAACAGAGTACCACATGACTGATGAACACTGATTCTGCAGTACTTCCTAAGCATTGCAGAATTTCATTCTGAAGTGCTTAGCAAGTATTGCTTGTGTATTTTGCATTGTCTTGTGCCTTCATTTTTTGCCTACCATAGGATCGTATTTAGAGATTTCTAGAATGTCTAAGAAAGTATCTTTGTTGTCAGATTCTTTACATTCAGGGTGACCTCTATGTGTTGTATTCTGTGTTGATATAACAAGCAGTACATCGGCAACTGTTGTAAAGTAACTTCAATTTTCTGTACTCTTTAATTATGTCTAAATAATCTAAATAATTAAAAATGCATGCATTTACAATGATCACTTCATAGCAGGTCAGTTAACGTTAACAGGCTAATCAGACATAACGTTACATCACTCGTTTTAAAATAGAACAAACATTAAATAACGTAATGACTGATTATTGTCTGGCCGCCCCCACAGACAGCCAGACAATGATCAGTCCTTAGAACTTGATGAGGCTGCATCGGAATCCACACTTACTTCCCCTCTCTCCAAATGATTGCGGAATGGAGCATGGTGCTGGTCCTTGCAATGATAAGAACTTCTAACATCTTGAATATTTGACCACTGAAGACTGGGCCATTTTGTCTCGTCATTGAATCATTGACCTTCGCCTCACCTTGCATATGGATCTCAAGACGTATCCCTTTCACCAGGGTTAATGTCGTAGCATAACGGATCTTATCAATGGGTGGCAATCTGTTGTAGTAGACGGGAAACATTTTAAAACTAAAATCAAATGGTTGTAACGTATCGGATGCTCGCTAGCCGTCTTCATACCAAGCCCAGACGGTAATCAACGGTTGGTAAGTTCTTCCTGCAGCCAAGCAGGGCGCGCATCCCCAGTGTTTGATAACAAATAATTCCTCTATAGCGTTTTTGATGTAATTATGCTTGTCTTGGAGAGAAAATGCGTTTAACGCGGTAAAACGATTTAGCGCTTTACGCATATGGACTAGGTTATCAAATGTAAACAACGTGAAAAAATAAAGCTGTGTTGGTTTGTTTTTGATAAAATTGGGCTTTTCTTGGCAAGAAAATGCGTTTAAAGCAATAAAAACGACTCCATTCCTAATCGTCTTATTTCACATTTTCCAACCATTTCACAATTTCTCATCATCTACAGCTTGAGGCATTAGATGATTAGAAATTGTGAAATAACAAGATTAAATAATAACATTCACTGCGTAAGACTGTTACTATCACTGTTATAGACCAAGCTAAAAAAGTAAATGATTCGAAATTGTGAAAAAATACATGGGTGAAAAACATTTTAAGGCTCTGAGTGTTTGCAGACATGTACAACAGGTATTCTTAAACTATAACATTTTTAATGAAATCATGTTTCTCTTGAGGGGAAAATGCGTTTAAAGCAATAAAAACGATTCACTGCGTCAGGTATTTTGACCAAGCTACCAATTGTAAACAATGATCAGAACTGGTGAAATTACACATTGAATTGAGTGAAACACGTAACTCTTAAGGATGTGTTGCAGACTTGTTGAATAGATTCTTTTTTTCTGATGAAATTGTGGTTTTCTTGTCGAGAAAATGCTTTAAAAGCGATTAAATTGTTGAGTAAACGTGTGTGCACCAGTAAAAGTTCCAAGTCCGTAGGCAACGGGGTGTCGAGGAGTACATCGAGTTCAAAAGCCAAAGTAGTAGTACGAGGAGGTTGGTTAGCTGGCGAGTCGGCTCTCTGCAACAAGTCAAAGGAATACTATGAGAAGATCTGACAATGAGTTGAATGAAGAACAGGTTCTTGTAGGGGTAGAAAGGAGGCGTAGAGCACACCCGTTCCCGTTGGGAGGTGCTGGGGACCTCAGGGTCTGAAACCGGTGATTGGGAACTTGAACGCACCCCAGCTCTGGTGGTGAGGAGTGGAAACTCAGGCGAAGCGGAGCGCCGAGGACACCCAGATGGAACCGAAGCAGTAGTTCGCGGGAGTTGTGAAGATGAAGCCCGATGGCGACTGACCAGGTTTGTCAGGATGAGCCGGGTAGAAGTCACGGATGAGATTGGGATCCTCATGTTCAGTAGGGGAGACACCCAACTGCGCTCCTCCGGGCCATGGAAGTCTCCGTGGCTTCCACGGCAGCGCACGTCCATCCGTAACCGCACCGTTCATTGTGGGTTGTCGTCGACCAGTTGAGGATCAGGTGGCGCAGGGACAGAGGGCATAAGAGACCTAGAGCAGCCTGCCTTGGAAACATGAAAAACCCGGCGAACCTTCAGAGAGGCAAGGAGGATGAGACAAACAACCATGCAGGTGACTTCCAGTTGAGGATCCTTACAAGGAGCGCTGGCAGTTAATAGTTTCATTTCTAAGATCAAGACAGCGGTTTCTGTTAAGTGTCCTGTGTCAGTCACCAAAGACAAATGTTCATTGTTTCGTGGAACGTGAAAGACTTCAGGAGCTTTTTGAAGATTTACAAATCATCTTCTTACTGTAGTGACACATGGAATTAAAAACTGTTTTTATCAATAGCGTTAGGAACATGAGAAAGGATGCGGAAAAGTGACAACTTTTAAATTTTTTAGTGGGACAACGTACTTTTTCAATTTATAGAAGTAGGACAAATTGAATTAATGGTTCAGAAGAAGATTTACCTTCGTCTCTCTTCTTACAGTTCCCCCTTAGTAGAATTGGAGCACCTTCTGTTGAACCCTGGAACAACTACTGTCAGCCAATCAGACGACTTCCCTCTTTCCTTTGCCATTGACTTCCCTAACTTTCCTTTGCCACAAGTGTCTGCACAGTTTTGGATGAAAATGCCATGCGTAGCTACATAAAAAAATGTTAATTTCCTTGCCTAATTCTATAGCCCTAGAACGTGAAACCAGAGATCAGAACACAATCAACCAGTGGTTCCATGCAAGGTCAGCTCGAATAAAATCAACGTCTTTTAAAAGAATCTGCCCTAGCAGAGTGCAAGAGTACAGAGAAAGTGTCAGTACAGACCAAAGCGATGAAAAAAAAAGTGTAGAACTTGGAGCCCATAGCAGCAACACAGTACACCAAGCTCAAAAGGTATTCTACTGTATCCATGTGGCTTTGTTGTAAACCTTCATGCCCCACACCTTGGTACGTCACTTGACCGTAAGGTCATATAAAGAGGACAGAGTGAAAGCCCAAGCTATGGGCTTTTAGAAACTAAGTGCCCGTCCAAGGACACCGCAAAACGTCCCTACCTATCAAATAATGGGGCAGCTTGGACTCATAGGTGTTATGCTCGCGCACCAGAACCTGACCCGTGTGGCGAAACCCAAGACAGGCAGACACGAGATGACTTCAAAACCTGCAAAGGGAGGTTTTATTGTGGGAGGGAAATGTATGGTGAAAAAAGGCGTGCTGTTAGTGGGATGTGTGAATAAACTATGTGTGGTGTCCCGGGGTTTGCGTGTATAACTATGTGTGAGTGTTTTTAGCCAATGTGTGGTGCGGTATGTAAATGACCAGGAGGTGTTGAAGAAATGTGCGTGCACCTGGCGAGAAAGTCCAGTCCGTGATCCAAGAGGGGTTGTCCAAGAAAGTCCAGGTCCGAGATCCGGGAAGTCGAGTCCGAAAGGAGGGGTCCAGATAGAGGGACAAGGGGGGGGGGATCGCAGGAGAGGTCCGGGGAGAAACGTGAAGGTCGCTGGGGACGCGGAGAGCCGTGGAAATCGTGGAGGGAGAGTCGCAGGGTTCAGTACGTCGAAACACTGAGAGGCGTTCTGGGAGGCTTCTTGTAGAAGGCTGCCTGATTGCCACAGGTGTGCCTGATGGATGATGGCAAACACCTGGTGCAGTGCAGCGCTCGTCTCCTCAGAGCGCAAGCCGAGCGCTCGGATGTTTCCGGCACGTCCGAGCTGGGGGAGTGGCTTGAACGTGCCGGGGAGGCAGCTCGGGGCGGTGTAACCACAACAATAGGTATGTCTTGGTGTGATTTCATTAAATGTGCTTAAGACTACCACCTTTAATGGATACACTTTGATGTAGGAAAATGGGAGCAGATGAACAAGCTTGATTTTTTTTTCTTTCTTCAGCTCAAACAGCTGTCTCGTAACAGAGTACCACATGACTGATGAACACTGATTCTGCAGTATTTCCTAAGCATTGCAGAATTTCATCCTGAAGTGCTTAGCAAGTATTGCTTGTGTATTTTGCATTGTCTTGTGCCTTCATTTTTTGCCTACCATAGGATCGTATTTAGAGATTATTTCTAGAATGTCTAAGAAAGTATCTTTGTTGTCAGATTCTTCAGATTCAGGGTGACCTCTATGTGTTATATTCTGTGTTGATATAACAAGCAGTACATAGGCAACTGTTTTAAAGTAACTTCAACTTTCTTTCTGTACTCTTTGTTAATTATGTCTAACTAATCTAAATAATTAAAAATGCATGCATTTACAATGATCACTTCATAGCAGGTCAGTTAACGTTAACAGGCTAATCAGACATAACGTTACATCACTCGTTTTAAAATAGAACAAACATTAAATAACGTTATGACTGATTATTGTCTGGCCGCCCCCACAGACAGCCAGACAATGATCAATCCTTAGAACTTGTTGATGAGGCTGAATCCACACTTACTTCCCCTCTCTCCAAATGATTGCGGAATGGAACCTGGTGCTGGTCCTTGCAATGGTAAGAACTTCTAACATCTTGAATATTTGACCACTGAAGACTGGACCATTTTGTCTCGTCATTGATTCATTGACCTTCGCCTCACCTTGCATATGGATCTCAAGACGTATCCCATTAACCAAGGTTAATGTCGTAGTATAACGGGTCTTATCAATGGGTGGCAATCTGTTGTAGTAGGCGGGAAACATTTTAAAACTAAAATCAAATGGTTTTAACGTATCTGATGCTCGCTAGCCGTCTTCATACCAAGCCCAGACGGTAATCAACGGTTGGGAAGTTCTTCCTGCAGCCAAGCAGGGCGCGCATCCCCAGTGTTTGATAACAAATAATTCCTCTATAGCGTTTTTATGTAATTATGCTTGTCTTGGAGAGAAAATGCGTTTAACGCGGTAAAACAATTTAGTGCTTTACGCATATGGACTAGGTTACCAAATGTAAACAATGTGAAATAATAAATAATAGTTTTTATTGTTTAAAACACATTTTCTCGACCAGAATATGCGTTTTAAAAAAAAACATTTTTTCTTGGCGAGAGACTCATCTTCTATGTGAGAAAATGTGTTTAAGACGAGATATTTCATCACTTTGAGAGAACCTTTCAAATAGCTATGTTGACACTTATGGATCCAAAATCTCTGCCGTAGTTCGGAGAGCATATGATTGCAGCCTCCATGTCCAGTTTCCTCATGGATCTGTCGTAGAACTACATCAACAACGGGAAAGTCTCTAAAAAGAATTACAGGCTGCTTACAACTTTCTGGCAGAGCCACTCAACATAGCCTTCCACCAACTTGCAACAGACCATCTTGAAACACAGGGTTCAGCTTATACAAGTGGCTCCGGCGCTTCACATTCTGTCCTTTGAGTATAAGTTAAAATCTCATGGATCCGCTGGATCGGCTGACCATTGGCTGCATGCAACTCTTTACGTTTTCGACAGAGCCCCAAACGTAAAGCGTTGAGCTACAAGAACCAGGCCGCACTTCGTCTCAGCTTCATCCACGATGAGAAATGGTTAATCAGTCTCTTGAATGGAATCATATTTTCTTCTACTTTTATGGAATTTACCTTGACTCTTTTGATCTAAGGATTATCTGAAGTTATATCGGTATGGCTCACGGGAATCCTTGGGCTGTACTCAACTGAAAGCAGAGGAAATCTGGACCGGACACCAAAGCTATGTTCTTCATGAATTCTTCCACCGTTTGCCCTCTTGAGGCACAGTCAGCTAGATTCTTATTGATGGTGATATGTCTCCATTGGTTTACTTCAGAGCCTTTCAGAATTGTCGAAACACTGTCCGCGACGAATGTACGGAAACGCGTGGTGTCATACTGGAGATACCTGAGTACCACTGTACTGCCAGTCCAAAAGATTGACTCTGCGATTTCCACTTGTTAGTTCTCTTCTCAAAACACCATCCATTTTCACAGTTACTGTTGCTGCAGTCAGCTCCATACGTGGAATGGTGAGTTGTCTGAGAGGCGCCACTCTGGATTCTTACTTAGAAGTGTTCCAAAGCTGGAAGGCCAGCTAACCAGTCAGACCACCGCTTCTTATTGTGTTCAGGTAGGTCATCATCCCTTCCGATCTTCAGTCTGCATAGGTCTTGCAGAGCAGTCTTTGCTGGCAAAATCACTAGTGCTAGAATACTTAATGGATCGTAGACTGAACCAACAATGGAAAGCAGTCCTCTTATGGTAAAAGGGCATTTCTAATGGTGATCTTAAACTTAAATGTGTCTGACTCAACACTCCAGATGAGACCAAGAGGAAGTTCATCATGTTCCAGATCTAAAGTTCTTCTATCTCTCCTGTCAGTTCAAACTTTGGAATGGAGTCTAGTACCTTTCGGCTGTTACTTACCCATTTGTTGAGACGAATCACAACAGTAGCAACAGATTTCAGGCAGCTATCCACATAGAAATTCTGCAACACTGTCTCTACCACTTTATATTTGAACTACCCACTCTGATCTTCAGCAAACATTCTCAGGGCAAAACTGGCAATGCTCGGCGAAGACGTAGCCCCAAAGTGTACAATCATTTTGTGCTGAGTCAAGGCTCGGTTATAGTCACCACCTGTCTGTCAAAGGAATCGGAGTAAATCGAAGTCGTCATCAGGCACTAACCTGGTGGAACACTGCTTCCACATCTGCCATGATTGCAATGGGTTCTTGTCTGTGTATATTTCTGTTGGAAGAAGACAATCCTGATGAACTTCCGCTGTAAATTGTGTGCTCGCTGTTCAGCTATTATTTGGCATGTTCACCATTTTGCTCTTTAGCGGTAAACATATGGTGTAATGACCATCTACCAGTTTAGCTGATTCCATTACCATGTCCATGAAGTGATGGTCTTCTCTAGACATCGCTACATTATCATGTTTTCTTCCCTCAGGGAAATCATCTTTAACCGTTGAAGCTACAGGTTCTCTAAACAGGCCAAAGATATACGATTCACCGTACTCTTCATCAGTTTTCTCATATCTGCATGACTGCAGATTTCCCTTAGGGCCCATTCACGGTCCAACCTAGTTTGGTGTAGCACACTTGATAAGAATGACACTTACAAGGGCTGGTGTTTTTGTTGTTTTACTCCATCTGTCAAATAGACATTACAGAGGACACGTTTTCAGAGCATGGCTCACTATACGAACGGCAACACTCATCTCCAATTTATACACAATAAGAGCACCAAATATATTCTTCCATAAATTCACATTAGTCTAGCCTACCGCGAGCAAAGCTAAACAGTATATAACGTTACGGAACATGGGGGGATCAAAATAGCAACACACATAGGCCTACCTTCATATTTACACAGTGTGGAGACACTAAACATAGTAAAGGGACAGACTAATCACACCTACAGACAATGTCAAAGCCAAGCTACAGAACAATGGGTTCAGACCGCGGGAGCTATGGCTATGCTAACGTTAGCAACTCGCTAGCAATCTAGCTAACGTTAGCCAGTGATATGACGTTATCAAAATAAATATGAAAGTCCCTTCGTGGGTATTTCTAATAGGCATCCATATCCCACCTACACATCATATTTAATCACCATCCTAATTCCATATGTCTAACTAGTCTGCTTACCTGTCAAATAGACATTACAGAGGACACGTTTTCAGAGCATGGCTCACTATACGAACGGCAACACTCATCTGACGACTCTATGTCCCAGAGTGCACGGCGAGAGCCAGCACTACGTCACACAGGCTAGAAGCAATTAACCTGCAGTGCCCTCCTGTGGCGAGAACCGGCTATCACAACAACACAGCAGACAATTCTCCTCTTTACTATTAGTGAGTGGTCAATGAAGGTAAGTATATAAAATAAAAAATAGATGGGGGGCTACTAAATCCCAAGTACCCCACACTCTCCCCTCAAAAAGATAATGGCGTCCCGACATAACAAATCTACCAGTCCACATTGCATAACTTTTCATTGAAAAGATAGGTTATTACTAAGCAGGAGTCAATCTGGATACTGTACTGTAATCAGTCATAACATATAACACACATCTCCTATTAATGGTATATGTTTGCAGTAAATAATGTGCACTTGAATCCACTGCTTCGTCCGTCTTGAGGCCGGGGAGCTATAGTATCTGACTAAAAGCAAATAACTTTGTAATAGTAATATCCCTGGTGGTAACAGGTGTGTTCTAAAACCCCAATGCTACAGTAACTCTGTGTCTGGTGATCACAGGACAACTAAAATCACATAGCTATAACAATTGTAACATGTCAAAAGTTTTTTTGTTTTTTTTTGTTTTTTTTGTTTTTTTTGTTTTTTTTTATTTATTGATACTGAGTTGTCTGATTTGCTTATCTACCAGACACACTAGGCTGCCCTAGTCTGTGATAAGTAAACACTGGTGTAGGTTTTCTATTTCTCAAAGGATATGCTTTTTCTCTGGCAGGCTGCACAGCTTCCCCTGGAGGAGGCTGCAAGGCATCTTCTGGTGGAGGCTGCAAGGCATCTTCCAGGCTCTTGTCGTCATCGGGCTCATCCTCTTCTTCAGCTCCAGATGTCTCGCCATTCTCTGACACTGTCCCATTGTCCTCTATTGTTGCAGGCTGCTCCGCAAAATCCTCTTCATCTTGACCGTCTCTTTCCTCCGGATAGAACTCCAAGGCATCTGGGCTCAGCTGACTCTGGATCCGCTCACTGGCTCTGACTGTTGGTCGTCCCACGATGCATCTCCAGTTATCCTCATCATCTGAGTCACTGTCCTGTTCCTGGTTCCACTGCATTTGTCTGTCTGTCTTCTTTCTCTCCCGTCTAGGTTTCACAGGTAAGTCCTCTTCTCTTGGTTCCACCGGCAGGAAGTCGCATGGCAGAAGAAGGTTCCTATGCATGATTCTGGTTCGTCCTTTTCCATTCTCCGGCTTCAGCTCATACACAGGGCTGTCGGCGTGCTTCCTCTGTGTTACTACATGCACCTGGTCCTCCCAGAATGGTCTTAATTTCCCCGGTCCTCCTTTCTCGTTCAGGTTGCGGATGAGAACCCTGCATCCGGGATACAGCTCTGTCCCGTGGGCCTTTTTGTCGTATAGTGTTTTGTTTCTGGCCCCCTCCTTCCGTGCTGTCTCTGATGCTAGGCGATAGGCGTCATTCATGCGGGCCTTCCACTTCTCTGCATATTCTTGAGGGGATAGTGCCTGGTCCTTTGCTCTAAGGCCAAACATCAGGTCAATGGGAAGTCTTGGATTTCTGCCGAACAACAGATAGTAAGGTGCAAATCCGGTCGCTTCATTTCGGGTGCAGTTGTATGCATGTATCACCTTTGGGAGTGACGCTTTCCAATCCGTTTTCGCAACCGCTGGCAGGTTTCTCAGCATCGCCAGAACCGTTCTGTTGAAACGCTCGACCTGACCATTTCCTTGCGGGTGATACGGTGTTGTGTGAGAACCCCTGACTCCACTGTACTCCTGCAGCTTGGCGAAGAGCTTATTGTCAAACTCCTTCCCTTGGTCATGGTGCAGCGTCGCCGGGAAACCAAATCTCAGCACAAAGTCCCCGAATACCTTCTCTGCGGCGGTCTTGGCAGCTTTGTTTCTGCATGCATAGGCTTGAACAAAACGGGTAAAGTGGTCCATAACCACCAGTATATACTCGTACCCTCCCTTACACTTCTCTAAGTGTAAGAAGTCAATGGAGACCATCTCAAATGGGTGTGTGGTCACGATGTTGGTGAGAGGGGCTCTGGTTGGTTTGTTGGGGCGCTTGGTCTTCAGGCAGCTACACACCTGTGTGATGTAATGTTCCACATCTTTCTGCATGTGAGGCCAATAGAAACGGTCCCTCAACAGGTGCAACACCCTCTCCACGCCTAGATGGCCCAGGTCTCTGTGCAGTTCTTTATATACCAGCTCATGGAACTTTTTCGGCAGGACTAGCTGAGTTCGGGTAGCTGTTTTCCGGCGCAGGATGCCATCATCATCAAGGCACAGCCGATGCTTCTCTCTCATGAGTGTCGCAACACCCCTGCTCGCACACTGTGTTTTTCCCCGAGGCCACTGATTGGAGGTTATGTACTTCAGCACCTCTCCAATGACAGCATCCTCCCTCTGGGCGTCTCTCACCGTCTGACTGGGTATCTCTGCCACAGGTGATGTATGTTCCTTCTCAAACTCGGCTAGTGCTGTGGCTATGGTTACCGGACACATCCAAGGCTCAGCTCTCTCCAGCTGTACTGACAGCGCCTGGGTCACACTGTTCATGACCTCGGGGTGTACTTCTTGTGAACAGGTCTGCATGTGCTGCTCCATCGGCATGCGTGAGAGGCCATCTGCGTCCCCATTGGCTCGTCCAGGCCGGTACTTGATAGAGAACTGGAAATCGGCTAACTCTGCTACCCACCTGTGGGTGGTCGCATTCAGTTTGGCTGTCGTGAGCACATAGGTGAGGGGATTATTGTCTGTGTAGACAGTGAATGATGGAGCGTGGTAGAGGTAATCTCTAAATCTCTCACATATGGCCCATTTCATCGCGAGGAACTCCAACTTCCCTGAGTGGAGATGGTAGTTCTTCTCAGGAGTTGTCAGTGTCCTAGACCCATACGCGATGACTGCCAGCCCACCCTGTGACTGTCTTTGATACAATACTGCCCCGAGGCCCTCTCGTGACGCGTCGCAGTGAAGGATAAAGGGCTGTTCAAAGTCTGGGTAGCCCAACACTGGTGGCTGGATGAGGAATTCAATCAACTGACAGAGGACCTGTTGGTGTTCAGCTGTCCACTTAACTGGGTGAGAGGAGGGCAGATGGTCTCGGGAGCCCTTCCTCCCCTTGTCCTTTCTCTTTTGTTTGAGCTTCCCCGCTGCTGTCTTCTCTGGGGTGAGGAGGTCATAGAGAGGCCTTGCGATTCGGGAGAAGTTAGGTATGTAGGGCCGGTAATACGAGATGAATCCCAGCATCTTCCTGAGCTCTCCGATGGTCGTAGGTTCTCTCTCCTTCAGTGCCTGGACCGGGGCCACATCAGCGGGGTCCATTGTGTATCCATCCTTGGTCACAAGCCTTCCCAGGAACCTTACTTGGTTTTTGAAGAGTTCACATTTTCTTGCCGTCAGCTTGATTCCATGGCTTCTGTAGCGGTGCAGTACTCTTCTCAGGTGCTGGAGGTGTTCGTCGAATGTGGTTGAGTGGACCAGGTTGTCATCTAAATACGGCTGACAAATGTTGTCCCTCAGCCCAATCAAACATTCCTCCATGGACCTCTGGAACTCTGCTGGTGCTGAGGACAGTCCGAAGGGAATTCTCACCCATTCATATAATCCCCACGGGGTGATGAATGCAGTCAGTGGACGGCTGGACTCCTCAAGAAACCCCTGGTGATATGCCTTCCCCTGATCCAAGACAGAAAACCAGGCACTCCCCTTCAGGCTGTCGAGCATATCCTGGATGCGTGGTATTGGATGGCGGTCTGGGATGGACCTCTTGTTCAACTCACGGTAGTCACAGCAGAGGCGGAGGCTCCCATCCTTTTTCCGCACACACACGATTGGGCTTGAGTAGGGTGATTTTGACTTAGTTATCCAGCCTCTGTTCAGTAAATCCTCGAGGTATTCCTTCACTTCTTTATGAAGAGGCTTTGGGACTGATGTGTATGTCCGCTTCACCGGTGTGGTGTCACTCAGGCGGATCTTGAGCTGGAGTGATGGAATAGTCCCCACATCATGGTCATCGCGTGCGAACACACTACTCTCCTCCCGCAGTAGCTCTCTCACCTGCAGTTGTTGTTCAGGTGTCAGGTGGTTCAGAGGGACAGGCGGGTCCCATAGATCTTCCTCCTGGTGTTCCGTCTTGACATCACCTGGCCCTTTCAGCTTTGTTGTGTCTCTAATCACAGGTCTTCGTTCTGTACCTGTTGTGGAGGTCCCTGGGATGACTGGGTTCACTGTACTAGTCCCATCCACATCCAACGGCTTCACGGCGGCAGGGTAGATGGCTCTAGTTCTTTGGGTCTGCCCCAGGGGAGTCCGTGGCGGCAGTGTGATGTCATGAGCTGTGACGTTAGTCACTGGGACAGCGATGCGTGACCAGGTTCCCTTCTGTAAACATACAATGTTTTCATCCACCTTCAGGCCCTCTGGCCACTTTGGGTTCACATTAGGCTCAAAGAGGACGTTCTGGTCTGCTTGGAGGGGCCCTGCTCTAACACCACACTTAACAATCTTTGTCTGGCCCGCCGGAATAGTCATGCTTTCTCGGCCCACTTTAACCATCCCCTCACCTTCCATATCATCTTGGCTGTTTATCAGCTTCACGAGGACTTCAGCCTTCTTGTAGTCAACCGCGAACGCAATGCTTAGTGCCTTTGTGATTACACTTGATGGCTGTCCAGCTCCAGACTCTAACAGGTGTTCAATTACATTGTAACCGATGATCGGTTCTTCTGCGGTGCCCTGGTGTGTGGTTACTAGTATTGGCACAGTGAGTTCCATTGGTGGAGTCTGAGTGGTGCTATTCGGTGCTAACTGGACAGTCACTTCCACCCATCCAGAGAAAGGAATGGTTGTCTGGTTTGCTGCTTTACCAGTCAGGGTGCCAGGGCCAAGGATCTCTTCTGTGCTTCTCACCTTGGTGTGTGGGAGATGTTTTCTCCTCCATTCTTCACTGATTAGGCAGACCTGCGACCCGGTATCCCACAATGCCTGTGTGGCTACACCATCAATGTAACAGTTTATCATGTATTTCTTTCCAATTAGGTTCAGCAGCTGTGACTGGCGTTTTGAGGAGATATGACTCACTGTGGGTGCTTGCTGTTCCCGCCCTGCCTCGTCTCGCTGTCGGGCAGACACTCTGGCTTCTAGTAGCTGAATACTGTCGTCGATGAGCTTGCTGGTGACAGTACAGCTAGACGTGTCTACCTGCTCCGATTTTTCAGGCCTCTGAGCTCTACACCCTCTTGAAAGATGGCCACTCTGTCCGCATTTGAAACAGTGGTTGCACTGGTCGCCCCTTTCACTGTCTTGACAGGCTTTGCATCCGCGCTTCCTCACAGGCTGCTGCTGACGAGAAGGTCTTTGGCCAGAGGAGTGGTTCATGGCTTTTCTCATCTGTTCCATTTCTCCTTTCAGCTGTTGGATTATCTCGTAGAACGCAGACTCCTTTTGGTTCCCTGCCTGTGTCTTAAGGGCTTTCACACTCGCGGATGTTGATGGTGACGACTCCTGACCCCCGACCACTGCAGCTTCCGCTCCTAGATACTGATGTGCCTCAGCTCGCACTTCCCGCACTCTGGTTTCCTTACTGTGGGAGCTCTTCTTGAATTTCCGCTGTCTCTCTGACTCGAAACTTGCGGCCTCTATCATCTTAACAATGAGAACATCATCAGTAGTTGCTTGATCATCGAGATAGCTCTTGAGCTGATATTTTACCTGGTCACTCACTAGCCCAGTTCCCACAGCTCTTAGGAACTTCTTCTGTATCAGTTCAGGGCTGTATTGTTCATCAGAGCCAGGCTCTCTCGCTGCTGCTAAGAGTCTCTCTTTACATGCTATGGCTCGGAACAGGAAGTTCTGTGGTGACTCCTGACTGTCCTGTGTGATGTTGATTAGTCGGTGATATAGGTCCACAGAGCTATCCTCTTTGAAATGGCCTTTCAGAATGGTCCTCAGCTGAGGGAGGGTGAGTTCGGTTTTGATCTCTAACAAGTCACGGAGAGTCAGCCCAGGGCTGATGGCTCGGATTACAGCCTCTATTATCTCCAAC
Source organism: Lampris incognitus (assembly GCF_029633865.1). Lineage (NCBI taxonomy): Eukaryota > Metazoa > Chordata > Actinopteri > Lampriformes > Lampridae > Lampris > Lampris incognitus. The sequence goes on along the minus strand of NC_079213.1, from coordinate 38,868,371 downwards.
TCGCTGTGGCCTTTTCTCACCCCCATATCAATCTGATGCGTAAGATTTATATAAGACAACTTGTCTATCTGCCCCCGTTCTCCTATTTGGCCATTTATCTTAAAGTCTCTGCGTATGGTTACTTCAGGGGGTTGGATTACTGACGGGATTGGGTTTGAAGGTTGACTAGGTCTACTGGGTTCTTTAAGACTTAGTTTCTCACTGAGGCGTGATATCTCTTCCTCAAGCGCTTTTGTGGATGCAGTAAAGCTGGACTGTAAGGCCTGATATTGTTCATGTAAGCTTGCCAATTCAGCAGCATCCTTGTTAGTACTGTCTGCACCTGCACCAGTATGTGACTCCGCCCCTCTCTGCTTCATTTCACTAGAGAGGTCCACTAGTCTGGACAGAAACTGACGTGCTACCTCTTCATCCTCCTTCTCAATTGCTTCATCCACAGTTTCACTAATAAGTCTGATCAGCGCATGCCTCTTTGTCTGGTTTTCAGTGGGGACTTTAGCAATAACACACACCTCTTTTAACTGGTCCAGCCCTAACTGCAGGAGGGTCTCACTCAGCCTGTCTTGCAGTTGCTCAAGCTCCAGTTCCATTGTTGGTCACGTGTTCTCACTCCGCTCCCCACTTCTTCTCCTGACAATGGTGGCAATGGCGCTGATCCCGGGTTTCGGCACCAATATTTGTAGCACACTTGATAAGAATGACACTTACAAGGGCTGGTGTTTTTGTTGTTTTACTCCATCTGTCAAATAGACATTACAGAGGACACGTTTTCAGAGCATGGCTCACTATACGAACGGCAACACTCATCTCCAATTTATACACAATAAGAGCACCAAATATATTCTTCCATAAATTCACATTAGTCTAGCCTACCGCGAGCAAAGCTAAACAGTATATAACGTTACGGAACATGGGGGGATCAAAATAGCAACACACATAGGCCTACCTTCATATTTACACAGTGTGGAGACACTAAACATAGTAAAGGGACAGACTAATCACACCTACAGACAATGTCAAAGCCAAGCTACAGAACAATGGGTTCAGACCGCGGGAGCTATGGCTATGCTAACGTTAGCAACTCGCTAGCAATCTAGCTAACGTTAGCCAGTGATATGACGTTATCAAAATAAATATGAAAGTCCCTTCGTGGGTATTTCTAATAGGCATCCATATCCCACCTACACATCATATTTAATCACCATCCTAATTCCATATGTCTAACTAGTCTGCTTACCTGTCAAATAGACATTACAGAGGACACGTTTTCAGAGCATGGCTCACTATACGAACGGCAACACTCATCTGACGACTCTATGTCCCAGAGTGCACGGCGAGAGCCAGCACTACGTCACACAGGCTAGAAGCAATTAACCTGCAGTGCCCTCCTGTGGCGAGAACCGGCTATCACAACAACACAGCAGACAATTCTCCTCTTTACTATTAGTGAGTGGTCAATGAAGGTAAGTATATAAAATAAAAAATAGATGGGGGGCTACTAAATCCCAAGTACCCCACATTGGTTCTTAAAGCGTATGGTCCATTACCAACACTGCTCACCACTTCCCATGGCTCCATACCTTTGGGTACATTTGCTCCAATGAGCAGTCCAATGTTGGCCTCAATTTGAGGGAGATAGATTTCGTTGAGGTAAGACCACCTTTCAAAATCCTTCTGCTGGGGTATGTTTTCTTTACCTACAGGTACTGTCCGTTGTGTAAAGACATCTGGAAGTTCTAGGAACTCGTCGCCTGACAAACTGCTGACCTCCAAGCCAAACACCACGTGAGTGCATACAGGTTTCTCTTCGTTCATTGTTCTCAGCAGTATGTCGGTCTTCCTTCCACTCAGCTTTAACTTATCCATCGATGCCTTCGCACAGAACGTAGCAGAGCTACCTGGGTCCAGAAAAGCTCAAGTCTGCACCACCAAATTTCCCTTCTTGGCATTGACTTAGAAAGGAATTATTGTGTGTGTGCGGTCATCTTCTCCAGCACCAGTAAGCTAATAATCCTCAGAGTCTACACATGCTACACAGTCTACAAATGCTCACAAAGCTGTTTGACCTTTCACAGTTATCCGTCCTCTTCTTTGGCTCAGCAACCGTGTCCTTTTCCTTAATGTGCAGCAATGTGGGATGAGCTAAGGAACACAATTGACAGCTCATCTTTACTTTACAGGCTTTGCTCAATTGACCATGCTTCAAGTAGCTAATACACAGTCCACAGACTTCTCAAGAATTCCAACTTGTCATTGTGTGGCGTCTTTTAGGTTACCTAACTGAATCTATGGTGTGTTCACCATTACAGTGAGACATGTCCGTGTCGTAGGTGTGATGGGATTCCTGTGTTCTGTTTGCACTGCATCTTTCGTTTGACGATCCAATTATGGTACAGGGCCTTCTGGTGAACGATTTCTTGATTCCACTTCTTTTCTGTGCTCTATGATCGTCTTGTTTAGTTGTGGATCCTTTAGCAATTGTGCCGTCATTTATATCGCCAAAGACTAGATCAAGTGCAATTTTGGCCTGTTTGGTTATTGACTCAACCAGATCTTTAAACCTGACTCTATTGTCGCATTGCTCCTGTACACTACACACAACAGCTCTTCACCTTTCACGTAGCTTGTATGGACACTTTGCTACGATAGCCTTTACATTCACAAAATTATCCAGTTCTTCCATGTAACTTACTTCAGTTATGGTATTACCACATGCCGTTAGAAAGAGTGTAAATGCATTTAAAGCTTCTCCATCCTCCGGCTTGATAGGTGTCCAGCTCAAGACCTTGTTCATGTAGGCTCCATTAATCTTGTAATCATTCCCAAAATGTTCTTTGCGCATCTGTTTAGCCCTGCAATAACCTACATCTGACATCATATGAAGACAATTTTTTATCAACTCTTTAGTGAACTGCTCTTAATAGGTAGAGATAGATGGTCCTTATAGCTTTCGGTGTGGGATTCTACTCCATACTCAAAGGCTCTTACGATAAGTTTGTAGTCTAAAGGATCGCCGCTGAAGATAAGGTATGTCTAACGGTGGCAAGGTCATGATTTTTTGCTGCTTGACCATCAACTCTGCAAAGTAATGCTGGCGTGTCATGACACTGCAGAGCGTTTCTACTGCACGATCATCTGCAATAAAGTTACTAGACTGAGCTAAACCAGTGGGCTGGGGACAAAGTGGTCTGAATCTTTCACTTTGATTTTAGGATCACAGCAGCAATAGCAGTTTGTATTACTATTGCTTCCCTTTTTGCCTTCAACTTAGCTTCCCGACGTTCTAGAGCTTGCTTCTGATTGAGCGCAGCAGCCATTGCAAGTAATGTGGCTCTCTCTACCTCAGCCTTTTGAGGCGCACTAAGGAAGCACTGGTGGACGCCTTGCTTCCAATGTCTGACCCACGCCTTCTACTCAATGCTTGAAGCAAAGGACGCCATTGATACACTGTCTGTGGGTTTTACCTCTGCATCACAGCATCTAGCTTGCTCTACCCGCTGCCGCTCTACCCGCTCGAACTGTCTTTATCTATGTTTCTACTTCTTGTATAAATCCTCTGATACGACTTATTTTAGACTCATGAATTTTCATCTTCACACAACTTATTGTCATGTATTAATTGTTTTATATTATCCTTTAGCTTGTTTATTTCCCCAAGCAAATCCTGATAATCGAAACGTAATTTATTTTTCACTGCATTTGTTAGCATCATCTTCCATATGCCGCTCAAGCTCATTTGCCTGATTATTTAGATGACCTAGCTTAGCTCTTGTAGACCATGTTAACCTATGCATTTTGGTATGACTTGTGTTCTTCAGTCTGTAAGCAAACACCTGACAGCTTCTACATCTGCATATTCAATTCCGGAAACAAGGAAGTGAGTTTGGTGACGTATGGCTCAATGGTTTGCGCTGCGCGGGGAAATTGCAATAATTGGTAAAACTTGCGGGAAACTACGATAAATTGGTCAAAGTTGCGGAAAAGTTCCGGTAATTTGACAACATTGTAAGGTCTCACAGAATTCATGGGGATTGGCTAAATTTGTGTTAATTGTTGTGATCGCAACGTCGCGAAATCCTGGAGACACTGATAAAAGTGGAAGTAGACAACTTTCATCCCCCTCCCCCCGTCAACAAAGTCCATATGAAGTAAAAATCCCAAACCTCAGAAAAAGGAAGAGTAAACCATCCGGTAAGTATTAATAAGTGGGCAGATTGTGTTACTTACTGATCAAGTAGAAATAATGTCAACAAAGTCGGTTTGCAACCCTCTCAAATCCCGGAGCTCTGTTCATCTAGTTAAAGCACGCCCTAGGTCCACTCCTCTTTTATATGCAAGAAGCATATATCACGCTCCCCCTCTTCGCCTTCTTTGCCTCCGCCGTCTGCTAGGTTCTTTTCCTTTTTGCCGGGTAGTTTTTCCGGCTACTGCAGTTTTTCCACCGTCCGCCGCTGCCTAGCCCGCTACTGGGTGGTTGACGCACTTTCTGTGCTGTAAATCGATTTGCCGTGACTATCCCGCAAGAAAAAAAACTGTCTACCTCCAGTTGAAGTGATTGAATGAGGAAAAGAGCACGGAGAGAGCAGTGAATGGGAGCACGATGAGACACAACGTAGATAGAAGAAATTTAGGCGTTTGGAGGTAAAACAGAAATAATACTAGTGCTATCTTAATTGATGAAGAAGACAAGCTCAATATTGTTGTTTCATATTACACGGAACTAAATGACATTAATAGCCTTTAACATATTTAGAATTAACGTTCCCAATTAGGAGCAATAAACTATGTTTACGTTCTAGTTTCTGTTTTATTTCCTTTTGAATCATGTTGGTATCCATTTTTAATTTTAATTTCTTGAACTGGTCTGGAGCCGTGATTAGCCCTCATGGCAGCATGAGAGTGTCGTGAATACTTCCATCGACGTCAACTACAGTGGTACAGTTTGGACTGTTCATTAAGTGTCGTTACACTGTCAAATGATTTTATAATGGTGTCATGAATAATTCCCTTCACCTCCACTAAACTCTATTTAGCAACAGAATACATGTTGAGAGCTGAGAGAGGCCCATGCTGCTCCGAGGCTCCCTGAATCATAAAGACAGCTGAGCCTATAACCAAATCTTCTCATGTGAGTGGTGTGTAACGTCATACATGTAGAACATTACACCTGACCAGAATGGACAAGAGAGAAAGTAACTGCTGGAAGCAGTCGGTGTCAGAGAAAACCTTGCTTACAGCTTCTGTGGGGATTGAAGTCTTCTTAAATTCTTCTTCTTCTTCCTCCTCCTCCTCCTCCTCCTTCTACATCGTCACTCCCATGCCAGTGCATACAGTGAGAGTGGCACTGGCTGGGTATAAATTATAATACCACCATCCATCATCCAAACCTCTTATCCTGCTTTCAGGGTGGCGGGGATACTGGAGCTAATTCCAGCAGTAATTGGGCGGCACGCGGAGAGACACCCTGGACAGGTCGCAGGGCAATTAACTCAGTATGCTTTACACAAATAAAAACAGAAAAGGAACAACGATATAAAATATAATCAAAAGAGAGTAAATAAGAACAAAAATGAACAACCATACATAAAAATATAATTAAGAGTCTAAAATACATAAACTGTACTTTGAAATAGTAATTAAAAAGATGAGATAATTAAAATACAGGCACTATAAAAAGAAAATACAAATTACAGAAAAAAATAAAATAAAAACAGTCACTTCCCCGCGGAGTGACTAGAGATCTACTACCAGAATTAAAGTGCAGTAGAAATGAGTTGCTATTTGTTTTTTTAACAATACATTTATTGGTTTTCAGTTTGCAAATCACATCAAATTGTACATCAACAGTACACAACACAGCAAACATTTTTCACACTGTTCTCCCTCCCATAACCAAATCCCTAACAACTTTGTTGTGGTTACACCGCCCCGAGCTGCCTCCCCGGCACGTTCAAGCCACTCCCCCAGCTCGGACGTGCCGGAAACATCCGAGCGCTCGGCTCGCGCTCTGAGACGAGCGCTGCACTGCACCAGGTGTTTGCCATCATCCATCAGGCACACCTGTGGCAATCAGGCAGCCTTCTACAAGAAGCCTCCCAGAACGTCTCTCAGTGCTTCGACGTACTGAACCCTGCGACTCTCCCTCCGCGATTTCCGTGTCTCCCTCGTCCCCAGCGACCTTCACGTTTCTCCCCGGACCTCTCCTGCGATCTCCCCCCTTGTCCCTCTACCTGGACCCCTCCTTTCGGACTCGACTTCCCGGATCTCGGACCTGGACTTTCTCGGACAACCCCTCTTGGATCACGGACTGGACTTTCTCGCCAGGTGCACGCACATTTCTTCAACACCTCCTGGTCATTTACATACCGCACCACACATTGGCTAAAAACACTCACACATAGTTATACACGCAAACCACGGGACACCACACATAGTTTATTCACACATCCCACTAACAGAACGCCTTTTTTCACCATACATTTCCCTCCCACAATAAAACCCCCCTTTGTAGACTTGGAAGTCATCTCGTGTCTGTCTGTCTTGGGTTTCGCCACACGGGTCAGGTTCTGGTGCGCGAGCATAACAGAACGTCGAAGCCATTATGGACCCAGGCAAACCCAAGGAGCGGACGGTCCCTGTGACGCCCCTGAGTCCCGCCCCCCTAGAGGCAGTAGTAAGAAGTCACAGCTGCCAACTTGCCTCTCTCTGCTCAGAGCTTACTACTGCCTTCACCCGTGTCACCGGAGAGATCAGCGATCTTCAGTCCGGCTCCCAGGCCGCGACGAGCACGTTAGATGCCCTCACCGCGCAGATCGCTGCACTCTCCACAGCGGTCTCCAGGATGAGCGACCACCCTGCCCTGGCCTCGGTCTCTGCCCCCAGCTCGGCCTCCAGTTTCCCCGTTCCTGGTCCCGACGTTCCCCCTCCGAGTCAACCCCCACTGGACCCCCGGTGCGAGCCTAACCTCCCCTGCCCCAAGGCCTTCGGTGGGGAGTTCGAGCTGTGCAGGGGTTTCCTTGGTCAGTGTGAGCTCCTGTTCAAACACCAGCCAGCTAGGTATAGGACAGGAGAGACCAAGGTAGCCCTTGTCATGTCCCTCCTCACCGGCAAAGCCCTCAGCTGGGCCATAGCGGCGGTAGGCCATACCGAGCAGCTCGCCTCGGACTATGGTGCCTTCCGCCGCGAGTTCAATCTGGTGTTCGACCACCCAGCTGACGGGCAGGACGCTGCCGGCCGCCTCCATTCCATCCAACAGGGAGCCAGGTCGGTGGCAGAGTATTCCCTGGAGGTAAGGATACTCGCGGCAGACAGTGGGTGGGATGACACTGCGCTCAAGAGCGCGTACAGGAGGGGGCTGAGCGAGCCCATCAAAGATCTTATCGTTCGGGACCGCCCTGCCTCCTTCAACGAGCTCGTCACCCTCGCCCTCCAGATGGACGAACGGCTGCGGGAGCGGCGCCAGGAACGCGCCCCGCGCGCTGGCCCCTCCCATAGACCAACCCCCGTCCGTCCTACCGGTGCCTTCCCTGGGTCAGCGTCCCGTGGGCTCTCTCCACCCTCACACTCCACCTCGCAACCCTGGGTGGCTTCTGGATCCAGGCCGGAGGAGGAGCCCATGCAGTTGGGTCGGTCACGGCTCCCGCTGGAAGTTAGGGAGCAGAGGATGCATGGCCACCTCTGCCTCTACTGCGGGAGGTCGGGCCACTATATCAAGGCCTGCCCGACTCGCCCAAAAAGACCCGGCTCACTAGTGAGGGGTGTCCTAGTGAGTCTGACGACCCTTCCCCAGCCCAAGAAGGAGCACAACCACCTCTTTCCGGTCACTCTCACCTGGGGTAACCGCTCACTGTCTGTTGGTGCACTCCTGGATTCGGGGGCGGACGAGTGTTTGATGGACACCTCGCTGGCCCGGCAGGCCGGCATTCCACTCGTCCCCCTAGACACACCCCTCACAGCCCAAGCCCTAGATGGACGTTCACTGGGTAAAATCACACACAGCACTGCTTCCCTCACCCTCACTCTTTCGGGTAATCACGTGGAAGCTATCCATTTCTTGGTTTTGCGCGCCCCTGGTGTTAGGAAGACCGTGGTTGGAACGGCACGAGCCCTACATCTCTTGGTCTACTGGGCGGATTTTGGGTTGGAGCGTTGCGTGTCATGCCAACTGCCTTCGCTCCGCCCACTCCCCGTCCAGCGGCCTCAGACCCGTGCCTCCTCCCACGGATCTCACTGGTGTTCCTTCCATTTATCACGATTTAGCCCCTGTATTTAGTAAAGAGAGTGCACTTTCCCTCCCCCCTCACCGTCCCTATGATTGTGCCATAGATCTCTTTCCCGGGGCCGCCCTTCCCACCGGTCGGTTGTATAACCTCTCCGTCCCAGAGAAGGAGGCTATGCGCAATTATATCAGAGTCCCTGGCCTCAGGAATCATAAGGCCCTCGTCTTCCCCGGTGGCGGCGGGCTTCTTTTTTGTGGCAAAGAAGGAGGGCAGCCTGAGGCCTTGCATAGATTATCGAACGTTAAATAATATCACGGTGAAAAATAAATACCCACTCCCCCTTATGAGTTCCACGTTCGAGCCACTCACTCATGCCACGGTGTTCACGAAGCTGGACCTGCGCAGCGCGTACCACCTGATGCGCATCCGGGAAGGGGATGAATGGAAGACGGCCTTCAACACCCACCTAGGGCATTTCGAGTACCTCGTTATGCCCTTCGGCCTCACCAACGCCCCGGCCGTCTTCCAGGCATTGGTCAACGACGTGCTCCGGGACATGCTGAACACGTTCGCGGTGGTGTACCTGGATGACATACTCGTGTTCTCCAGGACTGAGGAGGAACACCACCAGCATGTCCGCCTGGTCCTCCAACGGCTGCTGGAGAACAGGCTCTTCGTGAAAGCCGAGAAGTGCGTGTTCCACTCCGCCTCCGTGGAGTTCCTTGGCCACATCGTGGAGAAGGGGCTCGTCCGCACTGACCCCAGGAAGACCCGAGCGGTGGAGGAGTGGGCACGGCCCACCAACAGGACGCAACTCCAGCGCTTCCTGGGGTTTGCAAACTTCTACCGGCGCTTCATCAGGGGGTTCAGCCGTGTGGCCGCCCCCCTCACTGCACTCACCTCCAACCTCCGCCCCTTCTCCTGGAACTCGGAGGCGGAAGCCGCCTTCTTGGCCCTGAAGAGGCTGTTCACAACGGTTCCGGTGCTCGCCCACCCGGACCCGTGCAGACAGTTCATCGTGGAGGTGGACGCCTCGGACACGGGCATCGGAGCCGTCCTCTCCCAGCGGTCGGAGGAGGACCAGAAGATCCACCCGTGCGCCTTCTTCTCCCGGCGTTTCAGTCCTGCGGAGAAGAATTGACATCGGCAACAGGGAGTTGCTGGCCGTCCACGCCGCCCTAGAGGAGTGGAGACACTGGCTGGAGGGAGCAAGGCAGCCGTTCATCGTATGGTCCGATCACAAAAACCTGACCTACGTACGGACGGCTAAGAGGCTCAACCCCAGGCAGGCGCGCTGGGCTCTCTTCTTCAGCGGGTTCGACTTCACCCTCACCTACCGCCCGGGCACCAAGAACGTCTGGGCAGACGCCCTCTCCCGTCTGTTTCCCGAGGGGTCCCCTGACGCCCCAGACACCATCCTTCCCCCGGCCCGGGTGGTGGGCGCCGTCACCTGGGCCATCGAATCAGTGGTGAGAAGGGCCCAGCGCGCCCATCCTGACCCAGGCAATGGACCCCGGAACCGGCTATTTGTGCCTCCCTCTGTCCGGCCCCAGGTGCTGGAGTGGGGCCACTCCAGCCATCTTGCCTGCCACCCCGGTGTCTACCGAACGGCGGCCTTCATCCGCAGGGGTTTCTGGTGGCCCACCATGGAGGCAGACACCAGAGAGTTCGTGGCAGCCTGCACCACCTGCGCCCGCAGCAAGGCTCTCCATCGCCCTCCAGCAGGTCTCCTGCGCCCCCTTCCTGTCCCCGGCCGACCTTGGTCCCACATTGCCTTGGACTTTGTAACTGGCCTCCCCGTGTCCCAAGGCAATGACACCATCCTGACCATTGTCGACCGGTTTTCCAAGGCCGTCCATTTTGTTGCCCTCACCAAACTCCCCTCTGCAGCCGAGACGGCGGACCTTCTCGTCTCCCACGTCGTCCGACCTCATTCCCCTGGACATTGTCTCTGACCGTGGTCCCCAGTTCACTTCGAAGGTATGGCAGGCCTTCTGTAAGGGGATTGGGGCCACGGTCAGCCTCTCCTCCGGGTATCACCCCCAGACCAATGGGCAGGCAGAGCGGGCCAATCAAGCCCTGGAGGCAGCTTTGCGTTGCGTTACCACCAGCAACCCCGCCTCCTGGAGCAAGTACCTGCCCTGGGTGGAGTACTCGCTCAACTCCATGGAGAGTTCGGCTACCGGTTTGTCCCCCTTCGAGTGTTCCCTGGGCTATCAACCCCCTCTGTTCCCCCATCAGGAGTTGGAGGTAGCGGTCCCGTCCACGAGGGCCCATCTCCGCCGATGCCGGCGCGTTTGGAAGACCGCCCGGGCCGCTATGTTGCAAGCTACAGAGCGGGCCCGGCGCAGCGCCAACCGGCGGAGAGTGCCGGCCCCAGCTTATCGACCTGGCCAGAGGGTATGGCTCCTGGCCCGGGACCTGCCCCTCCCTACCCTCAACCGGAAGCTGGCTCCCCGCTACGTCGGTCCCTACACCATCGACCGCATCGTCAACCCTTCGGCGGTGCGTCTCCATCTCCCTACCTCACTCAAGATCCATCCCGTCTTCCATGTCTCGCGCCTCAAACCGGTAGCCACCAGCCCCGTCTCCCCCTGTCCAAGCTCCTCCACCCCCCAGGTCCCTCGACGGTGGTGACATGGTCTGGGATGTCGACCAGCTGCTCGCCGTACGCCGCCGGGGGCGTGGGTACCAATACCTGGTGGACTGGGTTGGCTATGGGCCCGAGGACCGCAGCTGGGTTCCCCGGTCCTACCTGGCCGACCCCGCACTCCTGGAGGAGTTCTATCGGGCCCACCCCAACGCCATCGGACGGTCGCCCGGTGTCTCCCGTAGGAGGGGGGGTCCTGTTGTGGTTACACCGCCCCGAGCTGCCTCCCCGGCACGTTCAAGCCACTCCCCCAGCTCGGACGTGCCGGAAACATCCGAGCGCTCGGCTCGCGCTCTGAGACGAGCGCTGCACTGCACCAGGTGTTTGCCATCATCCATCAGGCACACCTGTGGCAATCAGGCAGCCTTCTACAAGAAGCCTCCCAGAACGTCTCTCAGTGCTTCGACGTACTGAACCCTGCGACTCTCCCTCCGCGATTTCCGCGTCTCCCTCGTCCCCAGCGACCTTCACGTTTCTCCCCGGACCTCTCCTGCGATCTCCCCCCTTGTCCCTCTACCTGGACCCATCCTTTCGGACTCGACTTCCCGGATCTCGGACCTGGACTTTCTCGGACAACCCCTCTTGGATCACGGACTGGACTTTCTCGCCAGGTGCACGCACATTTCTTCAACACCTCCTGGTCATTTACATACCGCACCACACATTGGCTAAAAACACTCACACATAGTTATACACGCAAACCACGGGACACCACACATAGTTTATTCACACATCCCACTAACAGAACGCCTTTTTTCACCATACATTTCCCTCCCACAATAAAACCCCCCTTTGTAGACTTGGAAGTCATCTCGTGTCTGTCTGTCTTGGGTTTCGCCACACGGGTCAGGTTCTGGTGCGCGAGCATAACAAACTTAAGTATAAAAAAGAAAGTTATATAAAATAAACAAAAGCAACGAAAAGAAAGATGAGGAAAAAAGGGGAAAAAACAAAAGCAACGAAACATAAAACAATAAAAATCAAACCATTAAAAAGAAAGAAGATTTAAAGGGTGTTTTTCGGGTCAATGTATACGATCATATAAATCTACCGTACTCCCACAGAGATTGTTCTTGCTGAAAGCAAGTTGCTAACATTAACATTAAGCTTTAAGAAGTACATAAGGGGTCTCCAGCTATAATCAAAAATGTTCTGTTTACGTCTAACAATATACGTTATCTTTTCCATTGACATGTTTGATGCCATTTCGTTGATCCACATTCCAATTCTTGGTCAATCAACATTTTTCCAATTAAGAGCAATTATTCGTTTAGCTTATAATATACACCTGTCTATGAACCTGAACTCTTTGCTTTGTAATTGTGGGTTGGTAGGATATATATCAAGAATAAAAAGCTTGGGATCCAATGGTACTTGATAAAATTTGATAGATCATGTTAACATTTTGCCAAAAGGTTTCACTTTCACACATTCCCATATACAATGATATATTGTTCCTCTTGTCTCCTTACACTTGATACAAGTATCAGTAATGTTATCATTAAACTATGTATTTTAACCGGAGTTATGTATGTCCGCATGAGCCATTATACTGTGAGTTTCAAGCTACTGCTGATTGTCTGCCTCTGTGCCTCCTTACTTGCCTCACTCCAGTCTTCTAAAGATATTTCCTCCCCTATATCTTCCTCCCATAATCTCAGTTTTGATTCAGATGAATCATCAGATCCGGACACAAATAAATCATACAGAGTTGAAATCAAACCTAACAATGTCTTGTGACTGCTACCTCTAATGTAGAAATGCCAGTTGTATCTAATGAATGATTTTAAGATGAGGATATAAAGCTATGTTAAATATATTTAAAAGATTTTTTTTTTTGGAATGAGAAGGATGGCAACCAGGAGGGTGCCCTGGACACCATCTTGCCTACGACGCGTGTTGTGGGCGTCGTCACCTGGGCCATCGACTCTCTGGTCAGGATCGCCCAGCGAACTCCCCCAGCCCTGGTAACGTTCCCCCTAACCGTCTGTTTGTGCCTGCCCTTGTCCGCTCCAGGGTTCTCAAGTGGGGCCACTCCAGCCGCTTCACCTGCCACCCTGGCGCCTCCAGGACACTGTCCTTCCTCCGACGGCGCTTCTGGTGGCCTACCATGGAGGCTGACGTTCGGGAGTTTGTGGCGGCGTGTATCACCTGCGCCCGGAGTAAGACCTCCCATCGCCCCCCTGCTGGTCTCCTGCGTCCCCTCCCGGTCCCCAGTCACCCCTGGTCACACATCTCCCTGGACTTCGTGACTGGACTCCCGGTGTCTCAGGGTAACACAGTCATACTTACCATTGTCGACCGTTTTTCCAAGCAGGCCCATTTCGTGGCGCTCCCGTCCTCCGCCGACACCGAAGAACTATTAGTTGTCCACGTGGTCCGTCTCCATGGCATTCCCCTGGACCTTGTTTCTGACCGGGGTCCCCAGTTCTCTTCCCAGGTGTGGCAGGCCTTCTGTAGGGGGATTGGGGCCACGGTCAGTCTCTCTTCTGGTTACCACCCTCAGACAAACGGACAGGCGGAGCGCAGCCTGGAGTCTGCCCTGAGATGTGTGACCACCAGCAGCCCCTCGACCTGGAGCAAGCACCTGGCCTGGGTTGAGTATGCTCACAACACCATGACTAGCTCTGCCACTGGAATGTCTCCTTTCGAATGTTCACTGGGCTACCAGCCCCCCATGTTTCCCCAGCAAGAGATCTGTTTTTTATTATTTAATGCGCCATGGTAGGAGTTTTCCGGGCTTTCCCCATGGTCATAATAGGACTGTTTGAGTCTCAGTATAATCGGTAGTTGCTTTAATAGCTGATAATTCGTTATAATAAGGTCTAAGTAGGAGTAATATTGTATGTTTATCTGTAGAGATATGCCTGTTATAACGTTCAAAATATAACGCAATTTGTTTATCTAAAAAAATCCTATGAATGTGGGGTTCATAAGCCATCCTGGTTTAAAATGCCATCTTGGGGGATCACTCACTAGTTTAGTATCTTTATAAATCAAGGTTACAGCTGCATGATCAGATAGAACTATACTGCTATAATGACATTCGTCAATTTTGGAAACAAGTAGTGCTGAAACTAAAAAGTAGTCTATACGTGAGTGAGTTTTATAAGTTCTGGAATAACATGAATATTCTACTGCATTTGGTTTACCATACCTCCAAAATAGCCAACAAATTCAACTCTTTCATAAAATGATGTATTGTCTTTCTCGACCTGATGTGAGTATCATCTAAAAGAGTTCACGCGTCTCTTAATGGACAATATGCAATTAAAGTCAGCAGCTCTTATGTATTGCCCAGGGAGATTTTGAAGCAGTCGGAAACAAATTATCGTAGAATTTGGGATCATCCTCATTGGGGCCATACACATTTATGAAATTTACACTTTCAGATAATAAAGTACCTTGGACCATGATATATCTACCTGCAGGGTCCTTAACTGTATTTTGGATCTGTAGTGGGTCAGATTTATGGATTAGTATCATGACCCCTCTAGCATGAGTGGTATAAGGAAGTAGACAACACCTGACCCTGCCATCTTCTTATTTTAGAAATATCCCCACTCAGCAGATGAGTTTCTTGTAAAAAAACTTTTGATTTCAAGAATTTTATAATGCTCATCACTTGATTCACCTTTGTAAGTTGTTCAGAGAACCCTTACAGTTCCATGAGGTAAATTTTATCTTACAGCTATCAGACATTAGTTTAAATATTATGTACAATATGAGTGTCTGGGGTCGCGTTTTGATGAAGCCAACAAAACCACATCATCTGCGAAGAGCAGAGATGCAATTCTGAGGTTCCCAAAACGGACACACGCCTCATCTTGGCTACACTTGAGATCCTGTCCATGATTGTCTCAAACAGACTCTGAGACAAAGGAAAACCTTGGCGGAGTCGACACCCACCGAAAACTTGCTTGACTTTTTGCCAAGAATACGGACACAGCTCTCACTTTAGCTTATACGTGGACCGGATAACCAAAGTGAGAGCTGTGTCCGCATTCATGGCACAAAGTCAAACACATTTTAGCGGGATCTCGGACTCCGCCAAGGTCCTTAATAATTTCTCTTGGAAATAAAAGCGTGGATGATTCTCTTGGTCATATTGCGATACCAAAACCTTGATTCTGGTTATTTTTTAAGTGATTTTTAGTTTTTAGTGATTGCTTTGATATGCCTGTGAATGTGAAATCTGAGTCTATCAAAACGCCGAGATTTCGGACTTGGTCGTTGGTTTTTAGAGCTCGAGACTTGAGTTGATCATTTATAAATAATTCTCTTCTCTTTGTTGCCAAACACGATAATCTCTTTTTTCTTTCCCTTTTAATTTAAGAAAGTTTTGTCTCATCCAATTAATTTTCTGTGACACAGTGAGTCTATTGGGCTGACATCATCAGGTGAGAAAACCAGATATATCCGATTATCATCTGCCTAACTATAGTAAATCCATGTTGTTGCTCTGAATAATTTTACCTAAAGGCGGAATGCACAGATTAAACAGGAGAGGTCCGAGAAGGAATCCCTGGGGGATTCCGCATGTCATAGCCTCTCAGATTCATCAAGTTTCAATCCATATGATTTAGTATTATTTCATCCACTTGATTATAATGACTATGTGGTGATTTTGTTGGACAATTAATCAATATTACGGTCGGCAGCTATACCAACATGTACCCTGGATCTGCCAAAAGAAGGAAGCTAAGAAAAGTTTTGACTTTCCATAAATGTTATTGAGTTTTATAACAATGGCAAATGCTTTTTTAACAGTGTAATGCAAAATTCCATTGACCTCAACTGCAGCGGTACAAACGGAGATGTAGTGGTTGACGTCACAAACATTATCGCGGACATACTGACAGGAAGTTCCGTAGGGCGCCAGTCTGTCAGCTGTATTTCAATCAGTTGCTGGGGGAGGGGGGCACAGCAACTGATCTAATGTAAACGACGATCTAATGTAAAAACAAACGTACTAAAGGCAAAGGGAAATCGTTTTAACTGCTTCCTAGACATCTACAAAGAAGTCAATGAATTGCCGTCATCAAACTGGCGAAGATTGGGAGTGATTAAAAACAAAAGATGGGATACGCATGCCAATGGAAATCGCTTCACGAATGCCAATGTAAATCGCTTGTGCAGTGATCATTTCATATCAGGTATAAGCTTGCTAACTTACAGTTAATAATTATAATTATAAAAGTAGGCCACGTTTTTTGAGATAAGAATTTATCTAAAGAAAAGGAGGGAAAGTTTTCAATTGCTGGGGATGGATGGACAACAACACAGTCAAAACGTTAGTCTACGGTAAGAAGCGATAGAAAAAACAGAAATCCAGCTGAGTGAATACTGTAACCGTTACATCCATATACACGAGGCTATATTCGCGTTCTATCACATAGTGTACCTGAAACAATGTAAGTTATTGAAATGTTTCTATGTGCTCAAGCATGTTCTGTGCTATTCAGACAAATTACCACGATTTATTTAGCCAGGAATTGATTATGCAGTAAAATTCCGGCACATTGTTATCATGTATCAACTTTTGGTAACCACGATGTAATGACCTACTTTTCACTCTCACAGACGATAACAACTTCGGCATGTTTATTTCGCTCCATGCATAACGTGCACATAATCCGACTGACTCTCGTCTACCTTCCCGCTCCCGTGGCTGCTCTGTTTACTATCCCATAACTCCCAGTGTCCTTAAAGGTGTATTCCCCTAATACTGAACATCACATCCCTCCAACATTCCCAAGAAAGTAAACATTACATTCCTGCTATAGGATAGGGGTTGAAGTTTAAACATTATATTCCTGCTATAGGATAGGGGTTGAAGTTTCTTTGTAACAAATCCCACTAGAGGTATCACAACATAAACATTTTTTTTAATTAACGGCATACAAAAACCAAACAAATGCTCCACTACAACACAGTCCAAGGTGTTATGTTATGGCACAGAATCATTAAGGTACTCCGGCCGCTTCACGGCAACCCTTCTTGGGTAGCGAGGGGCGCCTGAGGTCACTGAGCCTGACGTTGGGTTGGGTTCATCATTGTAAACAAAGTCATTTGGGTCAGTCTCACTCCGCGTGCTGTTGTCCTCTCCCAGTGTACCAGTTGGACCAAGTGTAGGGGACACTCGCTTGAAGTGTGACGCATTTCTTGTCACCACCTGCTGCACCCGTTGAGCAGTGATCATTGTTCCTTTTGCTGCAGTGACTTGAAACGGCTCCGGATTGAAAAAGGACTGGAATTTGTTCTCTGGTCGCAGTCTTTTCCCCAGCACATGGTCACCCACTTTGGTCACCCACTTTCACTTCTGTCGCCCAGGGGATGGGCGACAGAAGTGTTTGTCGTGATGCCCTTTCATCTTCTCTTTGGATTGTGTGTCTCTGGCTCTCATGAGCTTGTCTGGAACTGTGTTTTGGACATTGGGTAGTGTTGTGCGCACCTGCCTGCTAAAGATGGCTGTAGCAGGTGGTTACCCAGTGGTGCTGTGTGGGGTTGTTCTGTATGCTCTCAGGAAGCGATTCAGTGCTTGTTGAGTGTTTTTGCATTCAAGTGTGGCAATCTGGATCGTTTTTTTCAACGTTTTCATAAAGCGCTCAACCTCCCCATTTGCTTGGGGCCAATAAGGGGTTATCTTTCTGTGGCGGAAGCCTAGGTATGAAGCAAACCTGGAGAAGTCCTCAGAATTGAAAGGAGGATTATCGTCACTCTTGACAACTTCTGGGATGCCAAATAATGAGAACATGCTGTCTAGCTTTGGTATAACAGGTTTTGCAGATGTGGTGGACACCTTCTCCACCACCGGAAACCTTGAATAATCGTCCATCACTACAAGTAAGTACTCTCCATTTGGCAATGAGCAGAAATCCACACTCACCTCAGTCCAGGGTGCAGCTGGAAGGGGAGTCATCTGGAGTGGTGCGTGAGATTGTGTTGTGTTTGTCACTGCTTGGCAAGCAAGACAGGTTTTGACGCAGTCTTCTGTCTTTTGTTCTATACCAGGGAGCCACACTTTTTCCCTCAAAAGTTTCTTTGTCTTTACCAACCCCTGGTGGCCTTCGTGAGCAATGTCAATCACTCGGTTATGCAGGGATGAGGGTATTACCAGCTTGTCACCTCTGAGAAGGAGATCAGATGTGGACACCATGAGCTCTGACCTCTGTGCATGAAAACATCGGAGTGATTTTTGGGCTGGAGACATGTCTGCTTTCTGTTCCAGAAGAGTGTTTTTTGGAGCATGAACGGCACACGTACATTGTTGACCAGGCGGACTAGGTCGAGGGCAACTGCTGTCTGGCAGCTTACTACAGGAGTCGCTGGCTTGTCGACCACGAAGAATGTTTCTCTGACAATTCTGTCTCGGAAGCTGAGTTGTGAGCAGAATTGCCCGCGCATTGGCAGAGGCATGCGGGAGCCATAAGCAAAAATCTGGACTGATGTGTTCTGCAGTACTGGGCGGGCTGGGAGTGACTGAAATGTGCAATAGTCCATTACATTGACTGAGGCTCCTGTATCTACCAGCACTTCGAGAGGCGACCCATTTATCTGAATGGTCTGTTTTGGCGCAGTGATAGCTGGGTCTTTCAGTGTAAAAAGATATCTGGGGGAGTGGTCTGTGCTGTCTTCATTGGGACGCGGTGAGTGGGCATTTGATTTTGAGGTGTCATCTGACTGTTGACATTGTACATAGTTCATACTTTGTCTTGGGCGCGACCGGCACATTTTTGAGAAATGATTTTGTTTGCCACAATTGCGACATGCAAGCCCACGTGCTGGGCAGTCACCTTGATGAGGGAATGAGCCACCGCAGTTGAAGCACTCACGTCCGTGCGCGCCTGGGGCCGTATGTGCAGGCTGCCGGGCAGAATGAGCAGGTTGCCTAGCCCGCTGATTCCTGCGCTCTCGGTGGCGCAGAGCCAAAATACCATCCGAGACGGTGTCTGATCGTTTCTCCATTTCACGTGCTTTGTTGTTCAGACGCTTCTTCCAGCCTGTCTAGTTCCAGGAGTTTTGTCAGATTCACCGTGGGATCAGTGAGAGCTTTTCTCCTAAGCTTGTGCGATACGCAGGTTTGCACAATGTGGCGTCTTATTTCTGCGTCAACATCAGAGAACTCCCAGGATACTGCAAGTGTGCATAAGCGGACATAGTATTCCCCAACGGTTTCATTTCCAGACTGTGTAGATTGCCTAAACTTGTACACCTCAAAATCCACATTCTTCTTTGGTGAAAAATAAGTCTCAAGTGCCTTAACGGCTTTATCAAAGTCTTTAGCGTCTCCCTTATCAGGCAGCGTCACAAAAATGTCATATACCTGTTCGCCCGCATAATGAAGTAGCATGGCACGTTTCCTAGTATTGTCTTTGATGTCCATGGCCAACAATAAATTTTCGAAACGAGCCTTCCATTTCTCCCATCTAGGTCCCAACGTCCCCGGGGCACCTCCATGGATATGAAACGCCGGGAATGTGTCGCTCGACGCGAAAAACTTTGCCATGGTGAGATGGCGCATGACTTCGGTGAACTTGTTGATTCGTGCTAGCTAGCTCAGCTAATGCAGTTAGCTGGACGTTACTACCCTTTTGTTACTACTGATTAGAGTTCATAATTCAATTCCGCAGTGCAGGTTCCGTCAATCCACAAAGTCCTCGTCGCCACTGTAATGACCTACTTTTCACTCTCACAGATGATAACAACTTCGGCATGTTTATTTCGCTCCATGCATAACGTACACATAATCCGACTGACTCTCGTCTACCTTCCCGCTCCCGTGGCTGCTCTGTTTACTATCCCATAACTCCCTGTGTCCTTAAAGCTGTATTCCCCTAATACTGAACATCACACACGACATATAACCTGTCTAGTTACCTGTTCTCCGGTGGCTGACATTCTCCTAAACCCGATTTCCGCTTGGTGCTACATCTCTGCTAAGCTGATTTTTCTTGCTTCGTTGTCATACATACTTGTGAACGGCTGTGGAAGATCTAATGTAAGGCGTTTCGATATATAGCATGCTCTCTGGCGGTTGACAACGCCACAGGTTTTTTTTAGCCTTTCCGTCTTTTTTTTACAGCACTTTGCAAGGGTGTTATACAGCTGAGCTCTTTCAGCGTGGGTCATGGATTGAAAATCTGACCTGCTTGCTGCACTGATGGTTGTCTGCTTTTTGCTGTTGTTGAGAGTGGGTAATATTTATGTCTTTTGTCTGCTGGTAAGGCACTTTTTTCACAGATCCGTCGCTTGGTATTGACCATTTGCATTTTTTTATGTCACTGCTACCTCTTCTGTGGCATGGTTGCGCTGTCAAAGCCAAAACAGCAAAGGTAGAACATAAGAGCACCTCTGACCTAAATCAGCTGTGCAGTTACAGTGAGCACCCACTACAACCGACAAGCCAAGGCTTCAGCTGTCCAGCACAACCGCATCCTTACGGAGGACAAGACAAGGATTCAGCTGCGATTGATTAAGCCTCTGTGAAAGATTGACCTGTTGTAGGAAATGTTTCTGTAAATCCTTACCTGGATTATTGAGCATGTATCAAGACGCCATTGCGTCTTATTACACTATCACATGATGTTATAACAGTGTCATGAATAATTCAAATAACCTCAACTACAGTGGCAGTACAATTTCGACCTTTAGGTAAGATAATAATATTAATATTAATAATAATAATAATAATAAGGGGGTTACCCTGCCTCATGGGCAGGAGAATCTCTTCAATATTGGTCGGTAACTCTCCTAGAGCTGGTATCTCGAAAAAATAATGGTTGTTATGGAAACTTAAATTCACTAAAACTTTTATTATGGAATGCGTATTATCAGATATTCATACCGCATCGGTCGTCCCGCGAGTTACCAGCGACCGCGATCTTCAGTGAGGAACCAGGCTGAGATCGAAACGTGTGCTAATGGGACAAACTTTACCCAAAATGCACCTCTGAGGATCACCACACCGAGGACATTCCTCAAAGAAGCCCTCATGTTGCACCATCTCAAAAAATTCCACTAAAGCCAGTCGACAGAAATGGTTTAGGGAAGAGTACAAAGAAGTCATGGAAGCCTTCTACACTGCTTCCTTCAACCCAAAAACATCGGTAATTCAAAGCACCTATGACATTTGGCGTGTCAATAACCCCACCAACAGAGTAAATCTAGACGCCAACAAAGTTGCAAATGTCCGTCGTGATATCGTCAATAAGAAAAGACTAACCGAAATGGAGCTGCAAGCCATCCAAGCAGGAGTAAAGCAGAGAGATGAGAATGTAAAATCTGATGAGAGGGTTACAAACGAAGATCCAGAGGAGCAAAACGAAGATAAGAATCCCAAAAATGAGAGAACTGATAAGCCAGGTGACCAAAAAACATCGAAAAAAGATTAACAAGATGAGAAAGTGAGCGCAATGAAAGAAAACATTCTTAGAAAATTGGCCAGAGACCACCAATCCCAAATATAAAAAGTGATCAGCACTCAAAATCAGCCATAGAAACAGCAAACAAAGCCATCAACCAGATAAAAACCAACTCCCAGAAGTGCTGTCTCTCACAGACATTAACCACCTTGTGTATATGCAACTGCCTCTGCCATCACTGAATAGCTGGGTATTGTATTTAGAAATCACGTCAGGACACAGCGCTGTCGCTCGACACAACCTCTCCGTGGCATTCTTTATTTAGACTGACACAGCATCAAAGGCAGACCCGATCAAACAACCCAGAGCCCGCAGGCATCACCAATCGATCCCAGCACAATAGAACAGCACCAAATCAAATGCAGCACTGTCGATGTGTGCATACATAACATTTCCCCCCCCCCCGGCAGGATTTCAAACATGAAAGGTTGACACAAAGTCCTCTAGGTGGCCAGGGCGTAAACGTGTGCGAACAGGTCGCGGGGCGGCCTGAGGCTGGTCAGGCCGAGGTGGGGAGGGAGATGGCAGGGGAAGCTGAGGCCCAGAAATGTCTGGGGCCCGTGTAGGAGCTGCATGAAGCCCCGGGGCGTCTCGCCATGCTGAGGGAATGGCTATGGTTGTGTCACCAGCTGTGTGTGGCGGAGCTGACACCTTCCGTAGACGACTGGCGTGCCACCGAGTGCCATCGCTGAGGAGGTAAGTGGCTGGGCCCAGCTGACGGGTGACTTGGAGAGGAGAGGACCAGTATGAAGCCATTTTATTGTCCCTGTGGGGCCTGCGGACCCTGACCCAGTCTGACACATTGATGTCTGGCACCCTGGTTCGTTTTGACTGGTCAAACCGTTGCTTCATCCGCGTCTGCTGACGAGTGACTGAGGCTCTGACCCCAGAGGGAGGTGCCTGAGGTGTGGAGGGGCGGAGCCTGTCAAGGGGCATGCACAGTTCCCGGCCTAGCATGAGAGAGGCTGGGGAGACGCCTGTGGTCGAGTGCTGTGTGGCCCGATAGTGCAGCAGAGTGTGACGGATGGCCTGCGTGAAAGAGCACCCTTGGGCCATGTGTGCTCTGAGGCCGTTCTTCAGTGACTGGTGAAAACGTTCAACGCCGCCATTGGCCTGGGGGTGGTAGTACGCAGTGCGTATATGACGGATGCCCTTGCTGTCGAGATAAGCAGTGAACTCAGCAGAGACCAGCTGAGGGCCGTTGTCAGTGGTGATGGCCTTTGGGAGGCCCCAGCGAGAGAAAAGAGAGTCCAGGAAGTCGATGATGATCTGTGAGGTCACAGTGCCGGAAGTGGTGAGTTCAGGCCATTTTGAGTGTAGATCGTAGGCGACCACCATGAAGCGTTGGTGGTGGGGAACTCCATGGATCTCACCACAAATGTCCAACTGCAGGTGTTCCCAGGGCTGAGAGGGCCAGGCGAGAGGTTGCAGGGGTGGGGGAGCCTGGTGGCCAGTCTTGCCACTCACAAGGCAGGCAGAACAGTCCTTCACCAGAGCCTCAATATCTCTGTCTATCCCCGGCCACCACACCAGGTCTCGGCAGCGCTGTTTCAGTTTCACAATGCCCAGGTGGCCTTCATGCGCCGTATTCAAAACACGTGCACGGAGAGCAGCTGGGACCACTGTGCAAAACCCACGTGCCACGCAGGTGTCGTTCCAGCAGGAGAGCTCCTGTCTGACTCGGGCGAACGCAGCCAGCTCCTCTGGGACCTTGTGAGGCCAGCCGTTCTGGATGTAGGTGCGGAGCTGGGAGAGGACAGGGTCCTGTTCGGAGGCTGCCCTCAGCTCCTGCAGAGAGACAGTGGCCTGGAGGGGTGTGTGTAGCATTTGGACAATGTCCTTTTCCACACAGTCAGTGTCCGTCTGTGGAGCTGGGGTGGAGACAGAGCGAGAGAGCAGGTCGGCGACAACATTGTCTCTGCCTGGGGTGAACTGCAGGCTGAAGTTGTACTGGCGGAGGCGGTCAGACCAGCGGTGCAGCCTCAGGGGTTTGTGGCCTGTCCCAGATGTGGACAGCAGCGCTGTCAGGGCCTGGTGATCTGTCCTGAGGGTGAAGGAGCGGCCATAGAGGTAGAGGTGCCACCTTTCACAAGCCCAGATACAGGCTAACGCCTCACGCTCACCCACGGAGTACCGCTGCTCGGTCAGGTTGAGGGCACGGGAGGCGAAGGCAATGGGCTTCTCCACACCGTTCTGGGTTTGAGACAGCACGGCCCCTATCGCTGTGGCTGATGCGTCACAGGTCACAAAGGTGGAGCTGGAGATGTCGAAGTGAGCCAACACTGGTGGTGAAGTCAGTTGAGTCTTGAGATCACGCACAGCGTCACTGCATGCCTTTGACCACACCCATGGCTCGTCCTTACGCAGCAGCTGGCGCAGGGGGGCTGTGGTCGCAGAGTACTGGGGAAGAAACCTCAGGTAGTAACTTGTCATACCCAGGAAGGAGGCGACCTGGGCGGCCGAGCTGGGCTCAGGGATGGCCTGAATGGCGTCCACGTTGGATTGTAGTGGAGTTACACCGCTCGCTGACACCCGGAACCCAACGAAGTCGATGGCTGGTACAGAGAGGACACATTTCTCAGCATTGAGAGTTAGCTTTTGCTTGGACAGGGCTGCGAAGACCATGTTAAGGCGCTTGTCGTGGATTTCACTGGTGGGCCCGTGTACCACTATATCGTCCAGATAAATGGCCACGCCCAGTATGCCAGCCAGCACGGAGACCATGATTTTCTGGAAGCAGCTAGGGGCGGAGCTGAGACCGAAAGGCATCCTGGTGTAGCGAAACACTCCTGCATGTGTCACAAAGGCTGTGAGGTTTCGGCTGCTGGGGTGGAGGGGCACCTGTAAGTACCCCTGTCTGAGGTCGAGCTTGGAGAACACCTCAGAGCCATAGAACTGAGCAGTGAGTTCTTCTGAGGTGGGCAGTGGATACTTATCAGGGACCACTGCCTTATTTACTGCACGTAGATCGACGCAGACACGCAGGCCCCCCGACTTCTTCTTAGCCACCACGAGGTTTGAGACCCAAGGTGACGCGTCCACCGGTTCAATGATGCCAGCTTCCAGCAGTTGTTGCAGCTCGGCGGAGACCCCATCACGGAGAGCCAACGGGATGCGGCGCAGTGGTTGGATGACAGATTTCACAGCAGGGTTGAGGAGAGGTTGATGGGTGAAGGCGGAGAGGCAGCCCAGCCCCATAAACAGCGATGGCCACTTCTGCTGCCAAGGTGTGGCGACAGTCAGGATTGCTGCCCCCCTTGTGTCTAAGAGGGAAAACCCCAGAGCGGAGAACAGGTCCAGGCCCATCAGGTTGGCCCCACGGCGTGCCACATGAAAAACTGCATTGGGCACCAGCTTGGTTCCATAGCGGACAGTCACTTGGAGAGAGCCAACCAGATCGATTTTGGAGTCACCATACCCACAGAGGACAGCTGAGGGTGCGGACAGTGGCAGTGAACCGAAAAATTGACTGTAGGTATCAACATTCAGGAGAGACACACTTGCACCGGTGTCCAACAGCAGGGGGATGCACACATCATTAATGTTGACTGTGCATGATTTGAATGACACTGGCCCAGAGCTCACCTTGTGAATGACGGCGGTTGAAGACTGGGGGGTGTGGCCCTCTGACCCAGCCGGGGAAGATCGACAGACGTTGGCAAAGTGATTGTGCTTACCGCAGCTACGGCATGTCTGGCCACGGGCAGGGCAGTTCTGAGCCCTTGAAACATGAGACCGAGACCCACAGTTACCACAGGACTGTTGAGGGCGGGGCCGAGAACGCCGTCGTTGCAGTTGCAAGACGTCCCCAGTGGAGTCGGCGCCCGCCTCGCTCTGGCTGGGTTGCGTCCCGAGGGGCAGCCGTGAGTAGAGGGAGGAGTCGTTGGCAGCTTGACTGGAGGTGGCCACTTGCTGTGTATTTAGCATAGCAGCACACTCAGCTGCTCCCTCAACCTGTAGTGCGATGGTAATTGCTCTGGACAGCAGCAGATCATCTTTTTCCAGCAGGAGAGTCTCACGCACCTTTGCGTTGTTGGTGTGTTCGATTAGCTGGTCGCGAACCATCTCGTCCTGAAGCGCGCCAAACTTGCATGAGCTAGCTAGCCCTCGCAAATTAGCTACGTACTGCCGCACAGACTCACCAGGCAGTTGGTGTCGCTGACGGAATATAAATCGCCGAAGGAGGGCACTCTGTGGAGCAGCGAAATGGGTGCTCATAAGTCCCACAGCTTCGTCAAAGTTTGTGACGTTCCCCAGAGACCCGAGCACACGATGACCCTCTGCTCCCAAGCAGTGTATCAACAGAGCCGTCTTCCTAGCCTGGCTCACGTCGTCGAGCCCTGAGGCGATGATGTAATTTTCAAAACTATGTAGCCAGCGAGTCCATGGTACCGGAGGCTCGCCAGGTAACGCCAGGAAGGGGGCAGGTGGTGGGAGAGAGATATCAGCCATCCTCGTCGCCAATATTGTATTTAGAAATCACGTCAGGACACAGCGCTGTCGCTCGACACAACCTCTCCGTGGCATTCTTTATTTAGACTGACACAGCATCAAAGGCAGACCCGATCAAACAACCCAGAGCCCGCAGGCATCACCAATCGATCCCAGCACAATAGAACAGCACCAAATCAAATGCAGCACTGTCGATGTGTGCATACATAACACTGGGCATCAAACAAAAGAGGAAGAACAGACCAAGAAAAGATAACCAACCAAAATGTAAAAAGAAAACTGTAAGTGAAATACGAAAAATTAGGGGAGACATATCTACACCAAATGAAATAAAAAACGACAAACCAGTCAAAGAAAAACGAAAAAGAGGACTAAATCAGGAAACACAAAGTTAAACAGAAAGAGCAAATACCACTGAAAACCATTGAAAAATTGAAACAACAAGCCCAACGAGTGAAAAGGCTCGATAAAAGATAAAAGTTTTTCCACTAGAAAATAAAGAAAACGCAAAGAAATTCTATAGAGAACTAAGGAAAAGGTTCGTTGAGGTCAAATAACCCCCTAAAATTGATGAAGTAGAGAACTTCTGGAGCAACATCTGGGAAAAACAAGATAATTAAAAAAAAAAAAACGCTGAATGATCGGCCAAATAGAACTACCGGAGCAAAACTACCGGAGTAAAATCCTCAAAGATGGCACTGACTGACCCAGTGTAACGGGGGCAGTCCTATGCTGTTCTCTGCTGGTCAGCCTGCTGCACGCCCGTCACTCTCATCATTAGCTCTGCGTTGTGTTCTATTTTCGGTGGGGTCCCAGGTGTTGTGGGGGGCCCTCAGTCTCTCATCATCATCATCATCATCATCATCATCATCAAGGAAGGAGGGGGGACACACAGGACTCTATTTGGCTCACCTTGCCATTTATTTTGGTTTCAAACCCTTCGACAAACGTCCAGTCTGTTAAAGTGTGTTGTTACCTTCTACTAATGAGACGTTACAACTCGTTTCAACCCCACGGGGCTATAAACTTTAATAATAACTTCGGCACGTAAGGTTATGCATCATGCTCGGTCCGTTATTCCAGGTGCAACAACCTAAACGAACCCTGTGTAAACAAGGAACTAAACAATGGTTCCTAACAATAGTTCCTATTGTTACATCCTTTCTCTTTTCAGTTTCTTCTTTTTTTTTAGAACCTTTAATACATTTGCACAACATTTGTGATTCACTTTTTTTTCTTTTTCATTCATGCCCCCCCAAAGTCCAATTAGTGCTACAGATCCATTCATCTATGTGAGTTCACAAAGTCTTTGTATCGCTGCGGCTGCACAACAGAGCGGCCTGATCTGGTGGTAACAGGGTTGGCCCTGTCACCAGTGTCCTTGGTTTTGTTTCCTGCTAAGACACTGCGAGAAGGAACACTCTCTGAATGTCCGGGTTCAACACTCTCTGGCTGACTGGGGCTGCTGATCTCCATGTCCATAGTGTCAGTGAAGATTGCCCCTGGTGCATGCCTGAGGTGTCTGCGATTTCTCCTGATGACAACACCCGTGTGCAGCTGGACCTCATAGGATCTCCTATCGACCGGCCTCAGCACCTTGCCCACTCTCCAGCCAGTGTGGGGTGCGAGAGGCTGAACTCTCACACATTCACCTGGGGCAAGCGTGTCCAAGTCTTTAGCCGACCTGTCGTAGTATGCCCTCTGCCGTTGTTGGTTATTTTGTAAATCCTGTTTCACCTGCACAACTTTCGGCTGTAACAGGCTTGCCTTGGTTGGCAGTAGTGTTTTGGTACGGCAACTGAGCAGCCGCTGTGCTGGTGTGGTATCAGTACCCTGTGATGGTGTGTTGCGGTGGTCCAGAAGAGCGAGATAAGGATCCCGTCCAGCAGCCTTGGCTTTGAGCAAGAGTCTTTTTGCTGTCTTAACAGCTGACTCAGCTTTGTCGTTGCTTTGCGGGTAACCTGGTGATGAGGTTTTATGTTGAAATCCCCACAGTTGACTGGACTTCTGGAATTCTTGTGACGAATACTGTGGGCCATTGTCCGAGATTACAATATCTGGGATACCTTGGCGGGCAAAATGAGCTTTCAGCTTCCGTATCACTGTGGTTGACTTGGTATCTGCCAGGTAATCTATTTCCCAAAAATTTGAGAAAAAATCAACAATTATGAGGTAGTCTTTGTTTTCAAACATGAACAGATCCGTGCCCACCTTTGCCCACGGCCTGCTTGGCACATCATGTAACATTAGTGTTTCTTTTTGTTGTTTAATGTCCATTGATCTGCAGATGTCACACTTTGCTATATATGATTTTATTTGGTCGTTCATGCCCTGCCAATAGACACACTCCCTAGCCCTCCGTAGGCATCCTTCCACACCCAGATGTGATGCGTGTAGGCGGCAAGTGATGTCTTTCCTCAATGCATCAGGGATGACAGCGCGCTCACTCCTGAACACTATTCCATCTTGGTGGCTTAACTCCTCTTGGAATGAGAAGTAGGGCTTGATTTCCCTTGGTGTTTTTGACTTATCGTCAGGCCATCCTTGCTGCATCATTTTGATGAGAAGCTGCAGTGTTTCATCCTCTTTTGTGGCAGATCGTATATCATGTAGCCTGTCTGCTGCGATGGTAAGTGTTGTGCCATGTTGACAGTCTCTAGTTCTGCATCCGGTGCACTCTCAGGAAGATAAGCTCTGCTCAGAGTGTCTGCTAGCAGCATGTCTCTACCTGGCACATATACTACATCTAGATCATACTTTTGTATGCGCAGCATCATTCCCTGCAGCCTTTTGGGTGCACTTAGTAGAGGTTTTCTCACTATTGTTTCCAACGGCTTGTGATCACTTTGCACCGTCACTTTTCGGCCGTATGTGTACTGGTGAAATCTTTCCATGCTAAAAACCATTGCTAAGAACTCCTTTTCTATTTGTGCATACCCACACTCTGTTTGAGTGAGTGCTCTGCTTGCAAATGCTATTGGCTTACCCATCTGCATGAGCGCTGCGCCTAAACCTGTGTCTGAAGCGTCACACTGCACTGTGAGTTCCTCATCTGGGTTGTAATATTTCAGTACTGGGACCTTTGCTATAGTCTCTTTCAATTTGAGGAAAGCCTCCTCATGCTGTGCTGTCCAGTTCCACTCCCTGTTTTTGTGTGTCAAATCTCTCAACACTATGCACTAGAGCTGTGAACGAATGCCAAAAATAGGCCTCGAACGAATAACGAATATTACACACTGAGGTTCGAATGGCATTCGAATACCTTGAATTTGCATATCACCCCCAAAAATCAATACAGAGAGAGTAAGTCTATTGTAGCCCGTGTTTTTATTAACAGCATATTTATGACAACATACAACTCCAGCACATTGTCCGCACATATTAGTCCAAAAACTGTTGTTGAGCACCCCTAAACATAAAATAAATCTGACTAGGAAAAGGCCAGATGATGTTAACTAGGGCCTACTCTAAGTAACATACAAGTAAAATAAATCTGACTAGGAAAAGGCCAGATGGTGTTAACGAATTTACCGTAAGTAACATAGGCATTAGTAAATTATCCATGACCCACGGGGCTTAAAAAAATAAAATCAAGAGTCCTACTCACTGTAGTAGTATAAGAAGTTGTGCTAATAGTGGTTTGCGAGAAAAACCAAAGCGTCCACGTGTTCAGACTCGAGAGCGCTCCTTTTTTTGGTGACTATGTTTCCCGCATCAGAAAAGACACGCTCAGAGCGCACGGATGTCCCTGGCACGGCGAGGTATCTCTGAGCCATCTTCCCGAGGTGTGGATATTTTCCGGAACCACACGCCTTCCACCAGAGAAGTGGGTTTTGGTTGGCAGGTATCGGGACTTCAGATTCATAGTTGTTCATCTCTTTCTTGAGGTTTACACCATTCTGCAGTTCTGGTACAGCCATGCAATACGTGTCCCCAAACAACTTTGTCACGGGTTCTCTCTTCGATTTTCCCATTAACAGCCCAAAACCCAAAGAATTTCCATACGTAACTTCTCAGATGTTGTGGAGTATGAATGACTCTCGCAGGAGATGTGCTAGCGCTAGTGCTAGCGCTTGGGTCACAGCCAACGTTCTTCTCGGATTCCGCCATTTCCTGTGTTCTATGAGCCCGCCCGCTCGGCGTGGGAACTGACAAGAGCTTTTTAATTTCCGGTTTTACTACGGATGTAGGCTATGCTTATTTTCATAAAATACGTTTCACGAAACCATCATTTATTTCCATTTAAACGTGTGTGCATTAATAATAATAATATTAATAAGGGGGAAAAATATATTAAAAAAATATATTACAAAAAATCGAATTTCATATTTTCATATTCAAATTCGAATATTATTACCATAATTCGAATGTACATTCGAATTTCAAATGCTATCTGACAGGCCTACTATGCACTGGTCTGAGAGGTGGGGACAAAACTTGGCTAGATAATTTACCATACCTAGCAGCCTTTGCACTCCTTTCACATCAGTCGGTGCCGGCATCTTCTCAACGGTAAGCACTTTCTCTGGATCCGCCCTGAGTCCATCAGCCGTCAGGCGGTGTCCAATGTATGTCGTCTCCTTTTGTCTCAGCTTGAATTTGTCTTTGTTCAGCTTGATGTTCTTTTGTCTGCATCTTTCAAGAAACAGTCTTAGTTTTCCATCATGGTCACGCTCAGCTTCCTCCTGTGTTTCCCCTTGGCCTGTGATCAGTACATCGTCAGCTATAATGTACAAGCCCGGTACACCGTCCAGCGCTTGTGTGAGCTTTCTCTGAAAGATTTCTGGGGCCGGACTTATCCCCATTGGCATCCTCAGCCACCTGTAACGTCCGAATGGAGTGGCAAATGTTGTTAAATAGCTGGACTCCTCCTCCAGCTGCACATGCCAGAATCCACTCTTGACATCACACACTGTGAACACTTTTGCTTTTGACAAGTCCGGTAAAATGTCCTCAATGGTTGGCAGTGGGAAGTGACTGTGCTTTAGAGCTTTGTTCAAAGGCTTGGGATCGATACACACTCTTGGTTTCCCACTTGGTTTCTGTACCACCACCATTGCACTGATCCAATCTGTACTGCATTCCACAGGTGTTATGATCCCTCTTTGCTGTAGGTCCTGTAGCTCGTCCTTCAGTGGTTTCATCATGGCGACTGGGACCCGCCTCTTTGGCAGCTGTACTGGTTTCACTGTGCTGTCCACCTCTATTTTGTATTTTCCCTCGAGGCAGCCATCGCCAATGAACATATCAGCATACTCATCTTTAATTTGTCCCATTATCCACTGTCCTGTTGTTGTTTCTGTTGTGACAATACTGTCTATTGTCATGATGTTTTCATATTGCACTTTTATCAATTTCATGGCCTCACTGGCTCTCCTACCCAGCAGAGGCACTGTACCAGCTGCATTCACCACCTGGAACTCTAAGCGATATAGCTTGTTGTTTCTCGGGTTTCTTATTTTCACTTTACATTTTCCCAGTGGTTTTAATTTGGTTTTATTGTACATTACTAGTACACTCTTCGTGTGTTCTAATTTGGCATCTGGATTCAGCAGGTTAATTGGGATGATATTGCAACTGGCACCACAGTCTATTTGGAATTTGATCATGTCCTTGCCTAGAAGCATGCCAGCATAGAGAAGCTTAGTTTTCTTCATTTTCTCAGTTTCTTTTACACAGGTGATAATATCTTCATATTCATCACTCTCAGATTCAGTTGTTATTTTACTCACATATTTCTTTTTCCTTAGTTCCGGTTTTACTCTGCATTTTGCTGCAAAGTGGTTCTCTCTTCCACACTTTGTGCACTTCTTCCTAAACGCTGGGCACTTTTGTTTACTTTTCTCATGCGTTTTTCCACAATATCTGCACTCCACAGTGTTGCTCGTCTGTTTCCGATACTGTGCTCCTTGCACTGCATGTACCTCTTCCACCATCGATCCCGAGATGGTTTTCACATTGTCCTTTGAGAGCTCAGCGGCTCTGCACAGCTGCAAACATGTGTCCAGTGTCAAGTTTTTCTCTCGGAGCAGTCTTTCTCTTACGGTTGTGTTGTTACCTCCACACACAATCCGATCCCGAATGAGCGAGTCTCTCACTGTCCCAAAGTTGCATGTTCTTGCCAACACTCTCAGTTCCATGACATAATGGTCTATATTTTCACTGGTGCCCTGGTTTTTTGTAAAAAAAACGATAACGTTCCACAGTCTCGTTAACGCTGGGGTCGCAGTGATCATCAAACTTCTCGATAACGTCATCTAACGTCCATGCATCCTTCGGTGTGTCGCCCAGTAACGTGTCCATAAGTTCCCTGCCGCTCTCCCCGACAAGATAGCTGAACAGTTTCACCTTCTGTTTGTCATCGGCGTCAGCCATGGCTAAATCCACATACACAGCAAACTCGTCCCTCCCGGTCTTCCATGTCCTCGAAAGGTTGCTTGAGTCCAGACATAACGTTTGCGGTGGTTTAAGCCCATCCATGTCACACGGCAGTCTCACACTAGCAGCTAATGCTAACATATACTGAACGTTGCTTAGGAACACTAACCGCTCTCCCGCTCCTAGAAACTTTTCCGCACCAAACTTCAAACCGAGTCGTCCGCCGCTGCCACCATGTTAAAGTGTGTTGTTACCTTCTACTAATGAGACGTTACAACTCGTTTCAACCCCACGGGGCTATAAACTTTAATAATAACTTCGGCACGTAAGGTTATGCATCATGCTCGGTCCGTTATTCCAGGTGCAACAACCTAAACGACCCCTGTGTAAACAAGGAACTAAACAATGGTTCCTAACAATAGTTCCTATTGTTACACAGTCCTCCCGCGGGAGCGGTGTTTCATACGGACGTGGGGGTCGAAGTTCAACCACTGCCCGGACTTCACTCGTGTGCGTTAGAAGGAGAAACCGTCCACGGGACTCCGATGTAAGAAAGGATAAACAAGTATTTTATCCCAAAGCTTGCAGTATCTTCTTACAGGGATACTCAAGGTTACGTTCTCCTCAACCAGCAAAACTGTCCTACGGTAAGAAACACGCGTGGCTCGGCTCGATCGCTGCTTGAGACTCCTCCCACAAAACAAAAATGGCCTCCCCCGCGTTCCCTCTTCCGTGTACCCACAAGACCTCTCTCTTAAAGCGACAGTACACGTATATGACGGTCGCTGTAAAACATACATAAAAGTAAATAATGACATAAAATAAAATGTAGTAAACACAAATAACAGCACACAGACAGGATCTGGTGATATTTCATACTCAAACAAAATAAAATAAAAACATTAATTTTAACCTGGTTACACCAGCGTGCAGGATATGTGGTCAATTCCAGGAAATCATTGACCATATGGTGGCAGGGTGCCCTGAGCTGGCCAAAACTGACTACCTACAAAGACACAACAAGGCCGCCACATACCTGCACTGGAACATCTGCAAAGAATTCAACATCAACACAAAAGAAAAATGGTACGAGCACGAGCCCCCAAACAGTAACAGAAAAAGACATTACCATTTTATGGGACATGCCAATACAGACAGATCGTGAGATAAAAGCCAACAGACCAGACATCATCATCAAGAACAAAAAAGAAAAAAGCTGCCTGCTCATCGACATGCCCAACCCGACTTAAAGGACCACCTCAGTAAAAGTAACTGTAAACTGTCCAAATGTAAAGACCTTGAAATCCAGACTGAATGAATGTGGGGAATAAAAACCACAATAATACCAGTTAGGAGCCACGTGACTTGTAAAAAAAGAGATGGAGAAATACATCCAACGAATCCCGGGTAACATCAGAATATAAGAACTACAGAAGATCGCACTACTTGGAACATCTCATATCGTAAGAAAGGCACTATCCATCAAATAGACTTCTACCTCATTCTAATCCTATGCCCGAGGAATGGACCCACCCGCTTTTTTGTTGTATTATGGCATGAAGTTAAAGGAAATTTGTACGATAATGGTAGTAGTAGTAGTAGTAGTAGTAGTAGTAGTAGTAGTAATAATAATAAGAGTAATAATAATAATAATAATAAATCAAACTTATTAGCGCTTTTGTAATACTCAAAGTCGCTTTATAATTAACGGCGGTGAGTGGTGTGATAGCCTCTAAAGATGTGTTGAGATGTTATCACAAATGCTGTTAAATACCCAAACAAAAACAAAAGACAATTCAAGAGAAAGTTTTTTTTCTTGTATTATATATGCACAACACAGTACTTCGTTAAAACACTTGTTGTCGACTTGTATTGTTCTTCCTTGACAGAGCATTTCGAAATATTCCCAGCATGTACATTTTGTACCTTGGGGAAAAGAAATCCAAAAAATGGATTACTTGAAATACTCTCACTCTTACTCTCACTGAAATACCCTCAGCATGTACATTTTGTATTTTAGGTTAGAAAAAGAAAACGGGATTACTTTTTCTTTAAACAGAGCAGAAAAAAAATCAATGTCATCCCCAAACGTTCAAAGTGTACTTATACGTTACTGGGAGTTTTCCACCGTTTTCCTTGGCTGTGGTCATTTCAGCCATCTCATTTGTCATAGCCCTCCTGCAGCATTGCGCTAACTGGGACCTTCTCTCGTCACGTTCTTCTGTGAGAAGCTGGTCGAGCGTGTCTGGAAATCAGAACCAGAATCAGAAACACTTCATTTCTCATTTAATGCACTTGCGCCCAGCCCACAGCAGTGTAACACAAAGACACAAAAACACATCCAAAAATGACAACTACTACAAGAAAATATTTATCTAAACTAACACATATAATCTAAACTAAAACAAAAAACACGGTCATGGAGAACAAATGCCAGCCAGGATTACTGACGGAACTTCCGGTCTGTATGGGCTAGCAGTTAGCTTTGTCTTCCTCACTTCCATGTCCTGTCAAACAGTCCTAGGTGTTACCTCTTCGTGCGCAGCTCAAGGCAGGGCCGTGGTCCCCGGACTCACAGAACGCAGCAGACCAAGCTCTCCCAGCTGATCCAGTTCTTGTGTTGTGGTCAGCATCAATGTTAGCGAAGACGTTTTTCACGGATCCAAACTTCCAAAATGGTGGCCACCAGTTATCGCTGAGCAGAAACTGTCTAGTATCACTGTGTCATGTCATCTACCTCAGGCATGTACACTGCTCAAAAAAATAAAGGGAACACCTAAAAACACAATATAGACCTTGATGAATGAAATATTTCAGCTGAAAATCTTTATTTATTAGACAGAGGAATGTGTTTAGAGCAAAATAACCTAAGAATGATCAATGGAAATCAAAATCATTAGCCCATTAAGGTCTGGATTCAGAATCATACTCAAAATCAAAGTGGAAAATGAGAACATAGGCTGATCCAACTTCTGTGGAAATTCTTCAAGACGATTCAAAATGAGGCTCAGTAGTGTGTGTGGCCTCCACGTGCCTGTATGCACTCCCTACAACGTCTGGGCATGCTCCTGATGAGACGACAGATGGTCTCCTGAGGGATCTCCTCCTAGACCTGGATCAGGGCATCGGTCAACTCCTGGACAGTCTGTGGTGCGACATCGCGTTGGCGGATGGTACGAGACATGATGTCCCAGAGGTGCTCGATTGGATTCAGGTCTGGGGAACGTGCAGGCCAGTCCATAACACCAATGCCCTCGACATACAGGAACTGCTGACACACTCTGGCCACATGAGGACGAGCATTGTCATGCATGAGCAGGAACCCAGGGCCCACTGCGCCAGCATATGGTCTGACAATTGGTCTGAGGATCTCATCCCGGTACCTAATGGCAGTCATGGTACCTCTGGCTAGCACGTAGAGGTCTGTGCGGCCCTCCAAGGATATGCCTCCCCAGACCATCACTGAACCACCGCCAAACCGGTCATGCTGGAGGATGTTGCAGGCAGCAAAACGTTCTCCACAGCGTCTCCAGACTCTCTCACGTCTGTCACATGTGTTCAGTGTGAACCTGCTCTCATCTGTGAAGAGCACAGGGCGCCAATGGCGAATCTGCCAACCAAGATGTTCTCTGGCAAAGGTCAATCGGGCTGCATGGTGTTGGGCTGTGAGCACAGGCCCCAATTGTGGACGTCGGGCCCTCATACCATCCTCATGCATTCTGTTTCTCACTGTTTGAGCAGAAACCTGCACATTAGTGGCCTGTTGAAGGTCGTTTTGTAGGGCTCCGGCAGTGCTCCTCCTGTTCCTCCTTGCACAAAGGACCAGATAGCGGTCCTGCTGCGGGGTTGTTGTCCTCCTGCGGCCCCCTCCACGTCTCCTGGTGTACTGGCCTGTCTCCTGGTACCTCCTCCATGCTCTGGACACTGTGCTGGGAGACACATCAAATCTTCTTGCCACAGCACGCATTGATGTGCCATCCTGGATGAGCTGCACTACCTGAGCAACTTCTGTAGGTTGCAGATACCGCCTCATGCCACCTAGTGGTGAGGGCACTAGCAAAATGAAAAACTAACCAAAGATCGGCCAGAAAAGATGAGGACAGGCAAATGGTCTGTGGCCACCACCTGCAAATCCATTCCTTTTATAGGGGTTGTCTTGCAAATTGTCTAATTTCCACCTGGTGGAAATTAGAGAATTTACCAACAGGTGAAATTGATTCACAAATCAGTGTTGCTTCCTAACTGGACAGGTTGATATCTCAAAAGTGTGATTGACTTTGAGCTACATTGCATTGCTTATGTGTTCCCTTTATTTTTTTGAGCAGTGTATATAAGTAAGCTGATAACACCTGTTTCAGCATCTTTGATGTTCTCTGCGCCACTGCACTGTAACACCTCTTATTTCACCTGTATAAGTCACTCCTTTTGTATATATATATGAAGATTGTTGTAGTGTTGTAGTGTTGTTATTCTATGTTAAGTACAATGAGAGCGCTGCGAAACCGGAGTCCCGTTCTATGTGTGTGCATACCAACATGGTCAGTAAACATGATTATGATTCTGAAATGACATTTCTCCTCTCTGTATGGCTCCACCTACCATAGAGAGAGACGGGGGGGGGGGGCGAGTATTGGGCCAGATGTCCTACTTGCCAGAAGGAATGCGAAGCGGTGCAGTGGCCTCGCGCTTCCTGGTGTAGCGATCGCCGCGGGTCCATCAGGACCTTAGCATATGTTCGCTCCTACGCAAATCTGTCTGCAGCTCCTCTTTTCGCCGGTATAACCGGGTCGGTCGATGGGATTCTTTAGCTTTGGTTGGCAGCCAGTCTAGGAGGAGAAGGAAACACTGATTTCAAACCCAGGTCGATGAAGCTCATTAGCATGATAGCAATGCTGATTTAAAAAGGACGTGCTGATTTAAAAAGGAAAGGCTGGCGGTATACTCGTCTACAGGAAAGGCTTCGGGAAGAAACCCTGAGGAAAAATCTGCATCCGTCTCCATTGCCAGTCGTCTTGCTAGTCTTGCCACTGGTAGTAGGTGGTCTCTGACGAGAGAGTGGGGTTGATGATGCGCAACTGTTCCCCACTTTAATCATCGTGCATCACAGCTGCATCACAGTTTGTTACCTGTGATGCAAAACGCTTCATGTTGTGTTTATGAGGTGCTGCAGGTGTCCTAACAGTAAAGGTCATGGATGTGAAATGACAAAACTGTTCCACTGTGGTGGAGGTCAAGGGAAATATTCATGACCGTTACAGTGGTCTCGTGTTAAGGTCAAAACCAACCAGTTTAATGTTATGTTAACACATAAAGCTGAATAGTTTCTTTAAAGGTGATAGTTACGTAGGTCTACTATGGCATGTATATGACAGGTTATATGTCAAGTGGTCATAACAAAGACATCCCAAACAATGTCAGCTTTGCATTAAAAATGACATAGCTGGCCAAGTGTGTCATGGCTGTGTGGTCTGGGTCATCAAGGCTCACCTGTTCCCCATCCTCTGAATAGTATTTCGGCTCACCTGCGCCCCTGAGTAGCCCTGATTGCCTGAGCGGCTCACCTGAGTAACCCTCCCCTGAGTAACCCCGCGGCTCACCTGAGTAACCCTGATTGCACCATGAGTAACCCTGATTGCCCCATTTAACTGATTGCCCCGATTGCCCATGCGGTATTCACCTGATCCCCAGCCCTTGTTTGGCTTGCAGTTCCTGTTCCTGCCCTGCCCTGCTCACCTGTTCCCCATTTCCCTCTCCCTCTCCAGCAGTTTATATATTCTCCTGGTTGCCGTAGCGCTTTGTCGGATCGTCACAAACACACACACACACACACGCACACGCACACGCACGCACACGTATTGATTTTGGTAGCCGGATGCGTCACCTCTCGTCTCGAGCCTCCTTGTTGCCTGAGTCTACGTTCCTGTTCTGTAAGTTAAAACGTTGTTCTTCCAGCCAAACCTGTGAAACACACAAGACAGTACGCACAAGATATGGAAGAGCTGTTTCCAAACCAGCTCACTACAAGGACTATGAGTAGAGACAATCACACACAAAAGGAGGGCTCTGAATATGTTTATTGTTTTTTGAGATGGACAATTCTGAGTGTGTTGTCTAAAAAAAAAAAAAAAGAGAAGGCAACCTCTGTGTAATGACTGTACAATGCTGATCAATAATTGTACCACATTGGAATTGTGTGATATGTTGGTTTATATAACTGAATGTTCTAGAGTCTTTTGATACTGTAAAAATTGAAAACTAAACAGGGGGGATGTAGTGATATAATGCTATGTATATCCACTGGAACTGCACTAGGTGTTATGTACTACCCGGACTGTTATTATGGTTACACCACTACCATGTATGGTTATTACGTCTGCCTACTGAGCCACGATTAAACCTGAGTTCTATAACCCGGTGTGGTCATTGATCCTCGACCAATACTACCCCAAGTATTACTTCATAGCCCAGTCTGTCTGAGTCGTGCATTTGGGTCCTCAATTCCTGCCCCCGTCGTGACAGAGTGACACTCAGTGACAACAGTCATAAACATTCATAAAGACTCCTTCATGTTCATGACTGGTGTCATGTCACCCCTTCAAACCAAGTGTGACCCCTGAGTTTCTTATCAGACGAGAAACCTGAGAAGCATACCCAGTTATTACCAGATAATAAAATAGTTAAAAAAAATTTAAAAAAAAGAGGAAGAGGAAGAATTTTGGCTGGTCTTGAAAAAAACTTTTTGTAAATTATTTTACATATGTGATATGTCTCCATTAATTAGTCCGTGTTGTTCATTGGCCTCCCTGCTTACATGATCATGGCACGGCCTTAACGCCAGGTTTGCTCTTAAGACTTTTCATAAAGAGCGTCTTGAGACCCAGCCGTGGGTGCCATGCATGACACCAAATCTCATATGCTATTGTGAATATTATGGAGAAGCCGTGGGTGTGCTCCACATCACAGACCCTCGCCGGGGGAAGTGATCACTATGCATTGCAGGCTGCAGACCCTCGCTGGGGAATGTCATTACCATATCCTGCATGCTGCAGACTCTCGCTAGGGGAAGTGATCACCATGTCCTGCACGCTACAGACCCTCGCTGGAGGAAGTGATCACCATGTCCTGCAACGCTGCAGAACAGGGGTGGGCAATCTTATCCAGAAAGTGCCAGTGTGGGTGTAGGTTTTTGTTCCAACCAAGCAGTTACACACCTGTGTCTCCTAATCAAGTTCTTCAGCAAAAACTCTTTTGGTTGATTCTCAGGATCAGGTGTGTAACTGCTTGGTTGGAACAAAAACCTACACCCACACCGGCACTTTTTGGATAAGATTGCCCACCCCTGCTGCAGACCCTCGCTGGGGGTAGAGATCACCATGTCCTGCACGCTGCAGACCCTCCTGGGGAACGTCATTACCATATCCTGCACGCTGCAGACTCTCGCTAGGGGAAGTGATCACCATGTCCTGTACTTTGCAGACTCTCGCTAGGGGAAGTGATCACCATGTCCTGCACGCTGCAGACTCTCGCTAGGGGAAGTGATCACCATGTCCTGTACTTTGCAGACTCTCGCTAGGGGAAGTGATCACCATGTCCTGTACTTTGCAGACTCTCGCTAGGGGAAGTGATCACCATGTACTGTACTTTGCAGACCCTCGCTGGGGGAAGTGATCACCATGTCTTGCACGCAGCTGGCAGCAGCACAGTCTTTTGTCTGCGTTAACATTTGATCAGCGGCGGGCCAAGTAACTGAGCAGGAAGGTTGAGAAGGGAGAAGTCTTTGCCTTTGTGTCCCTCCAGTTCACCCTCCATTCATGAAATACAGCTCCTGTCCCTGTTAATAATTAATCAGCTCCTGGTGGTTTTACTTCTCCACTCCCGTGTGGCTATCAGTAAAAAGGATCAGCATCACAGACAATTCACGTGTAAAGAGAGAGAGAGAGAGAGAGAGAGAGAGAGAGAGAGAGAGAGAGAGAGAGAGAGAGAGAGAGAGAGAGAGAGAGAGAGAGAGAGAGAGAGAGAGAGAGAGCGTCTGTGTGTGTCTGTGTGTGCTTTTATGGCAGGATTCCTATAGACCCATATTCAAGACATACAATACACACTAGCCATTCACTATTTAACAGTAGCCTTTTGGGAGAAAGTACGGTGGACCAGATATGCATATGATTACACCTCGAATCCATATATGTATATATATATATATATATATATGTGTGTGTGTGTGTGTGTGTGTGTGTGTGTGTGTGTGTGTATACATATATATGCGTGGTGTAATCCATATATATATATATATATATATATATATATATATATATATATATATATATATATATATATATATATATATATATATATATATATGTTGTAGAGGCATGGAGATGTTTAAGAGAGATGGCAGTGGAGTTTTTAACTAGATTGTTTAACACAATCCTGGAAAGTGAGAGGATGCCTGAGGAGTGGAGAAGAAGCATACTGGTACCGATTTTCAAGAACAAGGGCGATGTGCAGAACTGTAACAACTACAGAGGTATAAAGTTGATCAGCCACAGCATGAAGATTTGGGAAAGAGTAATAGAAGCTAGGTTAAGAGGAGAGGTGACGATCAGCAAGCAGCAGTATGGTTTCATGCCACGAAAGAGCACCACAGATGCAATGTTTGCTTTGAGAATGTTGATTGAGAAGTATAGAGAAGGCCAGAAAGAGTTACATTGTGTCTTTGTAGATTTAGAGAAAGCTTATGACAGAGTGCCGAGAGAGGAGGTGTGGTATTGTATGAGGAAGTCAGGAGTTGCAGAGAAGTATGTAGGAGTGGTGCAGGATACGTATGAGGGAAGTGTGACAATGGTGAGGTGTGCGGTTGGAATGACAGATGGGTTCAAGGTGGAGGTGGGATTACATCAAGGATCGGCTCTTAGCCCTTTCTTGTTTGCAATGGTGATGGACAGGTTGACGGACAAGATCAGGCAGGAGTCTCCATGGACGATGATGTTCGCGGATGACATTGTGATCTGTAGCGAGAGTAGGGTGCAGGTTGAGGAGAGCCTGGAGAGGTGGAGGTATGCACTGGAGAGAAGAGGAATGAAAGTCAGTAGGAGCAAGACGGAATACCTATGCGTGAATGAGAGAGAGGACAGTGGAATGGTCAGGATGCAAGGAGTGGAGGTGACAAAGGCATTTGAGTTTAAATACTTGGGGTCAACTGTCCAAAGTAACGGGGAGTGCAGTAGAGAGGTGAAAAAGAGAGTGCAGGCAGGTTGGAGTGGGTGGAGAAGTGTGTCAGGAGTGATTTGCGACAGAAGGGTATCAGCAAGAGTTAAAGGGAAAGTTTACAAGATGGTTGTGAGACCAGCTATGTTATATGGTTTGGAGACAGTGGCACTAACGAAAAGACAGGAGGCGGAGCTGGAGGTGGCAGAGTTGAAGATGCTAAGATTTTCACTGGGAGTAACGAAGAAGGACAGGATTAGGAACGATTATATTAGAGGGACCGCTCAGGTTGGACGGTTTGGGGACAAAGCAAGAGAGGCAAGATTGAGATGGCTTGGACATGTGTGGAGGAGAGATGCCGAGTATATTGGGAGAAGGATGCTGAATATGGAGCTGCCAGGAAAGAGGAGAAGAGGAAGGCCAAAGAGGAGGTTTATAGATGTGGTGAGGGAAGACATGCAGGTGGCTGGTGTGACAGAGGAAGACGCAGAAGACAGGAAGAAATGGAAACGGATGATCCGCCGTGGCGACCCCTAACGGGAGCAGCCGAAAGTAGTAGTAGTAGTAGATATACACTACCGTTCAAAAGTTTGGGATCACCCAAACAATTTTGTGTTTTCCATGAAAAGTCACACTTATTCACCATCATATGTTGTGAAATGAATAGAAAATAGAGTCAAGACATTGACAAGGTTAGAAATAATGATTTGTATTTGAAATAAGATTTTTTTTACATCAAACTTTGCTTTCGTCAAAGAATCCTCCATTTGCAGCAATTACAGCATTGCAGACCTTTGGCATTCTAGCTGTTAATTTGTTGAGGTAATCTGGAGAAATTGCACCCCACGCTTCCAGAAGCAGCTCCCACAAGTTGGATTGGTTGGATGGGCACTTCTTTGAGCAGATTGAGTTTCTGGAGCATCACATTTGTGGGGTCAATTAAACGCTCAAAATGGCCAGAAAAAGAGAACTTTCATCTGAAACTCGACAGTCTATTCTTGTTCTTAGAAATGAAGGCTATTCCATGCGAGAAATTGCTAAGAAGTTGAAGATTTCCTACACCGGTGTGTACTACTCCCTTCAGAGGACAGCACAAACGGGCTCTAACCAGAGTAGAAAAAGAAGTGGGAGGCCGCGTTGCACAACTGAGCAAGAAGATAAGTACATTAGAGTCTCTAGTTTGAGAAACAGACGCCTCACAGGTCCCCAACTGGCATCTTCATTAAATAGTACCTGTTAGAGCCTGTTTGTGCTGTCCTCTGAAGGGAGTAGTACACACCGGTGTAGGAAATCTTCAATTTCTTAGCAATTTCTCGCATGGAATAGCCTTCATTTCTAAGAACAAGAATAGACTGTCGAGTTTCAGATGAAAGTTCTCTTTTTCTGGCCATTTTGAGCGTTTAATTGACCCCACAAATGTGATGCTCCAGAAACTCAATCTGCTCAAAGAAGTGCCCATCCAATCAATCCAACTTGTGGGAGCTGCTTCTGGAAGTGTGGGGTGCAATTTCTCCAGATTACCTCAACAAATTAACAGCTAGAATGCCAAAGGTCTGCAATGCTGTAATTGCTGCAAATGGAGGATTCTTTGACGAAAGCAAAGTTTGATGTAAAAAAAATCTTATTTCAAATACAAATCATTATTTCTAACCTTGTCAATGTCTTGACTCTATTTTCTATTCATTTCACAACATATGGTGGTGAATAAGTGTGACTTTTCATGGAAAACACGAAATTGTTTGGGTGATCCCAAACTTTTGAACGGTAGTGTATATATATATATATATATACACACACTATATAGCGGGGGGGGGTTTCGAAACCGACAATGGTGTTGATAGAAGTGCTCATCTAATGAGGAGCAGAATATCTATATTATATTATACACACACACACATATGCAGGACAGTTACAAGTACCTGGGTATTCCACAGGCAAATGGAAACCACGAGAAGGCAGCTAGGAGGTCAGTTAGAGCAAATACCTCCAGAAACTGGACTGAGGCCGGTCCTGAGGAGCCAGCTCAATGGTAAGAATAAGATCCAAGCCATCAACATGTATGTCGTACCAGTCATCAGATATCCAGCTGGAATAATAAGGTGCCCAAAGGAGGAGATAAAGGCCACAGATTTCAGGAT
Source organism: Lampris incognitus (assembly GCF_029633865.1). Taxonomy (NCBI): domain Eukaryota; kingdom Metazoa; phylum Chordata; class Actinopteri; order Lampriformes; family Lampridae; genus Lampris; species Lampris incognitus. The sequence goes on along the minus strand of NC_079213.1, from coordinate 38,824,906 downwards.
ACAGAAACTCCTCACTATGCATGGAGGGTTCCACCCGAAGTCCAGCAGCCTGAGACTGTACGATAAGCAAAAAGATGGGCCGAGGGTTAGTGAGTGTCAGAGCTACTATACAGGATAAAACATAGATCACCCAGGAGTATATCAGAAAGAGGGCCCCCAGGAAAAACTGCTGAGGAAGAAACTCAGGCAGCAAGACACAGAGTACAGAGGAAGAAGAAGAGGAGGTATCATGGAGGATCAAGCACCCCCGTGGGCTGTACCATCAACAGATAGAAGGCGTAGCTGATATCGATAGGTGATTAGACAAGGCTGGACTGAAGGACGGCACAGAGGCGCTGATCATAGCAGCACAAGAACAGACACTCCAGATTGACTGATGCACGGGTCTATCACACCAGACAAAACGAAGATGCAGGCTGTGCAAAGATGCCCCTGATACAGTCCCGCACTTAGCAGGGTGTAAGATGCTAGCTAGGAAAGCATACACTGAAAGGCATAACCAAGTGGCTGGGACAGTGTACAGGAACATCTGTACTGAATACAGACTGGAAGTCCCCAAGTCCGAATGGGTGACACAACTAAAGGTGGTTGAGAATGGCAGAGCTAAGATCCTGTGGGACGTCAAGTTCCAGACTGACAAGCAGGTGCTGGCTAACCAAACAGACATTGTGGTGGTCAACAAGCAACAGAAGACAGCAGTAGGGATCGATGTAGCCACCCCAGCAGATTCCAGAAACATAATCTGAGGTCTCTGTCCAGAATAGTGGGGTCGTAGGAACAGCTAATACTGCACAGAACCCTCAAACTCCCAGGCCTCTGGTAGAGGACCCGAGCTTCAGGAAGACATACACCACCCCAAAAAGAGGTGAGAGGGAGATTATATGTATGCACGATCCTAACACAGGTAGGATCGTGTCGTAAAAAACACCGACAACAACAACAGGACCATAATGAAAATATTGTGCATCAGAGCTACGAGCTGAACTGTTTTTTGTTTGTTTGTTTTTGGTTTTTAGAAAAAGATACATTTCATTCCTTATCCCCCCCACATCCAAAGAGGGTCACTTCAAGAGAATTAAGGATATTTACCCCTCCAGTGAATTTATAAGATTAAAATGCAATGTAGACTGTAACTCCTGTCAGTTTTGCAAGACAGACATAGAAACAACGGACCATCTATTTTTCCACTGCAACGTTACTTATAATTTCTGGTATAATTTGTTTGTATGGATGAAGTCTAGCATTGATGCTCTACCTCCATTTCTACAAGAAAGTGTCAAATATTGAATATCAATGGAAGATAGAAAGTTAGAATTCTTGTTGAATAATGTAATTATTTTAACAAAATATTTTATAAACAAATTTAAATATTGCAAAACGCAACCCTGTTTAGCAGCCTTTAAAACCGAATTAGTAACTTTTTTCCAAATCTCTAAAATGTATGAAAAACAGAAATGCCCCAAAAAAAATTTTTTTTTGCATTTGAACAATTTAAAGTAATTTAACCCCTAGAATATTGTATTAGGCCATTTTTTTAAAATTTATTTTATCTCTTATTAGTTTACTATTTCTGTTTACTTGTTTTGTTCTTGTGTCTTTGGTGTACTGTCATACAGTTAAACTGTAACCCGTTATACAGTTTACTGGCATTGCCGATGTGTTTGTATATTTGAAGTCTTTAATAGAAATGTAAAAAAAAATGACAGGGCGCACGGGGGAGGATGTCCTTGTCCAACAACCTTAGCTTCTCCACCACCAGTTGTTGTGGTATGACGGTGTTAAATGCCGAGCTGAAATCGTTGAAGAGGATCCTGGCATAGGTGTTTTTCCCTTCCCAGTGTGATAAAGTGAGGTGGAGTGTGGTAAATATTGCGTCTTCTGCGGGGATCTAGGTTTGCCGTGAGACAGGCCTTGATGTGCTGCATCATTGTGCTGCATGATGTGCACTTTATAAGTATGGGAGTGAGGGCCACAGGGCGGAAGTCATTCATACTGGTTGGGTTTGACTTTTTTGTCTTCATACGATACGGAAGCAAACAGCCAGCAGCCACACCGGAAAACCCGAAATATTCGTCGTTTTGGCCTCTGGTTTATAATATAGATGTCGATGTAAAATTATTGTCAATGCCTGACAGCATGTTTCATGGTTGTATACAATCAGATTAGGGAATAATTTATCATAATATCATTATAGGTTTAAAGGACAATACTCATTGTCCCTTTCGATAAGCATTAATGAAGTATTATTTTCATTATTTTTTTATAAAGAATTGAATCAATACCACGAGTGAGTTGACACGGTAAGGTTTATAAATACAAAAGGTTATAAAGATGTAGTGTTTTTTTGATAAAAAAATTTATACATACATATGTAGCCGGGTGGTAAATCTGTTAAATATGTTAAATGATTTTCCACTTAAATTTAGTATAGTTTAACTGTTAATATATGTAATTGTTACACTGTCAAGCCATGTAAAATGTCATTTGATGTATTTAAATTGTGAGGCAGATTGTGAGTGTATTTTTATAGTTTTGGTTGTCATTGCATGTTTTGACCAGTAAGTGGCAGTGGCGGACTTTTATTGTAACTCCGTGCAAGTTATCCAAGTGCATCTTGGGTATTCTTTCTTTTTTTTCTTGTGTGGAGCGCCTGAAGATTGCGGTGTGACAGTGCTCTGACTCCGTAGTAAGTAAGGGTAAATATCTTGTGAAATATACCTGTAACATTATTCCAAACAATATTGTATGTCGGTAATTTGACAAGATGGTTTGATTTAGACGCTACTGGAGTTGATGTTCGGTGATTTTGGGCGCGAGCCGTCGACCGCTGTTCGCCATTGCAGGCATGACAAGGTAATGTTGGCGTGAATAAAGCCACACCATGCCATTGTATTTGGGATGTAAAGGTTTTATATGCATTTTAATTCTGTTTAAAGGTAACTGACAGAGTGAGAAGTTGCGCGATCTTCAGGAAGTTCCACATGTCTTTGTTAACCCCTGTTTAACGTACATAGTCCACTGCCGTATTTTGCACCGTATTTTGTATTTATTATTTCCCTTTTTAAAATCTTTTCTGTTAAACTTGCCACATCTGTGAACATTTATGAGCTGTTTGCTCGAAAGACACAGGAATGTATGCACTCAGTAAAACGATCTGCATTCGAAGGTTCAAACAATAAAATTAAAGCTACAAGAACCCCGGAAGTAATTGTGTCCTGTGTGGTATCTAATTCCACGGGCTACACATACATATATACATACCACTGCTGACCCAAATTTTTGGTGAAGCAACTGTAATGACCTACTTTTCACTCTCACAGATGATAACACCGTTTCTGAATTAGCCGTGGAACTTCGGCATGTTTATTTCGCTCCATGCATAACGTGCACATAATCCGACTGACTCTCGTCTACCTTCCCGCTTCCCGTGGCTGCTCTGTTTACTATCCCATAATTCCCTGTGTCCTTAAAGGTGTATTCTCCTAATACTGAACATCACAGCAACCACCCAACTAACCCCCCTATTGTGTTTTTAATCACCCCTCACTGATTTCAAATGAGCAGCCAGAACATCATTAAAGCGGGGAAACACCTCTACCGTCTCTCGGTAGTTTCCTTTATTATCGGACTTTTCACTCTCATCATGCCCCCTAAATGCTGCCCCTGACGACCCAATAATGACACCGGATCAGTCAAACTTTTCACAATGTCACGGGTTTTCCGGACCGTGTCGTTATGATTTGCCAACTGGAGGCGCTCGCCTTCATCGCTCGCCTTTCTATTAGTCCTCATATTTCCCAAGACTTGACTGCACGGCTGCACTGACATGCTGCTTTGATTTTTCATGAAGCTTAACAGATCTGTCAACACTTCGTAGATCCTCAAATCCATCTCTTGCAAACTTTCAAGAACACCCATCTCCTGCACGCACGACCAGCAATACAAGCGGTTTGTTAGCACACTCCCCGTTAGCCACTCCACCTTGTCATACCTAGAACACTTCAAACTCCGACTTACCGAGCCCACTCTCTGCACCAGCTTGATGGGGGGCTTTGGTCTCCCATGTACCTTCACTCCTAGTTTTTCCTCATAGGAGAAAGTGTAAACAGATTGCCGTAGGATCCGGTCCATGACGTTTGCATCCGTCATAATGCTGAAGATTGGAGAACAAGTCGATATATGATCAAAAATTGCGAAAGTCAGGACAGGACCTTGCTAAGCTAGCAGCTAGCTGGCTAAGCTAGTTAGAACAACTAACGTTAGCCTACAGTACAGGGCTACTGCATGAAGTCAAGATCAAACATGTAAATATAGTGATGAACAATGAAGTTGAACAATAAAGAGCTGAACAGATTATTATAACATTATTATAACATAACGTGCATGGATAAGTAGACACCTTGGTCCTTGACTAACGGGTCGGACCCTTTAGTCGACTGGTTAACGTTGTTGCTTGCGGAGCGGGAGACACGGGTTCTCGTCCCGGCTGTGGCTTTTCCCGGACTGCCCCCCCCCCCCGCATTCGTTACATTGGTGTCAGAAGTGGGATGATGAGACCGTGAGGTCATCGGAAGCTCGTGCGCCCAGAGGCGAGAGGGAGCTGAAATGCTGAACGCGGGTTCGCGTGGCGGTTCCCGCCCGGACCGCCCCCCGAATTCGCTACAATATTTACATTATATATACAAGAACCACCAAAAACTACTATAGTAACCATTAATTTATATCTTGAGTTAATCGCTTTTTCTTATCTTTCTTATCTTATGTTTCACCGCACTTTGAATACCGAAAGGTATGATGAAAATTGGAGAACAAGTCGATATATGATCGGAACGGCTGAACTGGTGTTCTCTGACTGGTTAGACGGGTGTCAATCATTTTCAGGTCGAGGATAGATTGGGTGAAGCACTGCGTCACTGGGTGGGCATTAAAACGCGTCATAAACCATAACTGTCCAATCAACAACGTGTAAGGTACTTTTTCAATTTACATCCCCTGTGTCAACTGAAGAGGGCGCTGTGTTACACAATACCCACGACACATTTTTTAACAGTGGCACTTTTTTTTGTTTGATTCACAGAAGAAATAGTGATTCTAATGAAATGTTGGCACCTAAAAAAAGATGTTTTATGTGATATGTGTTATGATTTTTGTTTGTTTTTTTGGTGAAGCACTGCTACACCTGTTGTCTTATAGAAACCTCCTCTGGTACATACATACATACATACATAAACACACGTCCTTGCTTTGTCAAGGCAAGCCCCTACCCCATTGGTTATACTATTTCTGGTGTTTTTTTTTCAATTTATTTCAAATTTTTCAAATGTTTTCTATCCTCCCATTAGTTGTTGTGCACCGTAAATAGTGGCGTGACGCGGGGCAACGTAGTATTTATTGGCTGTGTATTTTTCTTTGTTGTTTGGTCATATTGGCAGCCGATGAGTGCGCAACGCATGAAACAAGCTTGTACTGCTATGTATTAAAGATGCTTTTTTTCCTAGATCTATCTAAACAACAAAAAAAAAATCAAATTATTAAATAACAAAAAATTTTATATAATCCAGTGATAAAATGTCAAGCCTGTTTCATGCCATAATGATTGCTTATGGCATGAAACAGGCTTGTACTGTCTCACTGGATTATTTTGCTCCTAATTTGTTGAGCACTTTCCCTACCATTGAGTGTTTCTTTTAACAAAGTTATAGTTATAGTGTATGTACTCACACACACACACACACACACATATACATACATACATTTCCAATTTAAGAATTAGCGTACTTCCCATTGACTGCCTTCATGATAGATACTGTAATACAGGACTCGTTATGTACTACTGTACAGCTTGGTGATTTATGACATACTGTACAGCATGGTGATTTGCTACATACTGTACAGCATGGTGACTTACTACGTACTGTACAGCAGGGTGATTTACTACACACTGTACAGGCTGGTGATTTATGACATACTGTACAGCATGGTGATTTACTACATACTGTACAGCCTGGTGATTTATGACATACTGTACAGCATGGTGATTTACTACATACTGTACATTGTCCTTGGTCCTACCACTATTAAAATGCAGCGGGAGGTTAAGGAAAAAAACAGGAATATAGATATGTAAATGTAATATAGATGTGTAACGGTAAAAGCGTCAGAGCTGAACTACTGGACCAGGTGTAGGTAACAGTCATGGTAATGATGATGATGATGATTATTGTTATTATTATTATTTCTATGGTGTGCAGGCCAGGCTCCGCTCCCACGGCCCGCAGCTCAGTGTCACGTGGTCTGCGTACACCGAGCCTCCGCAAAAATAGATGTCCACATCCCCTCCAAGAAAATGGCTGCTTCTAAATATAGCAAGCGAGGAGTGGGAGGCGAATCCCCCTCCCCCTTCCATGCACCCCCCCCCTCTCCCCGACACTGCCCGCACGCGGGGATTCCCTAAAGGTCTCGCTGATAGGCACACGAGCGCGGGCCAGTCTGTTCCATTCATGTGCCTATATCGCTGTTAGCACTTTTTCAGTCATTTTATTTCTTCTGTTAGTGTATTGATTTTATTATCATCATTATTTTTGCTTTTATATTTATTACTATTATTATTATTATCATTATTACTATTATTATCATCATCATTATTTTTTTCTGGCAAAGAGTGGACCTGTGACGGGACGTGTGGACCGTTAGCGTGTATAGTGTTACGGAGTAGTGAGTCCTCACAGTGGACTGATGACTCTTATGGGGGTCTTATGTAACAGCCCTGTTCAGTTTTTTCTCAGTGACATCCTTCTTTCATAAAAAGGGTCTCTCTTCTGGTTACCATGTTACGAGACAGACCATATAAATCATTATTGTAATCATTGTTATGATCATTATTATGAAACATTATTGTAATTACTGTTGTTATCATTGTTATGAAGCATTATTGTAATTACTGTTATTATCATTATTATGAAGCATTACTGGTACAAGATAAGACTATTTTTTATCTTGTGGATCTTCTCTTCATTTGAACATCTTTGGCAAGTCTACGCTTACATCCAGAATCAAAACTGCACACATTATCTGTTTTACATGATGATACAATGACATATAAATGAGCAGGCGTTTGATATGATATTACAACGTGCACAACAACCAGCAGAGGTAGTCTGGTCTGTCCTAACCTGCCTTGTGCATTTTCCTTATCATGGACTTCCTCAGACCAGGTTTATGTACTGGATCTAAGAGTCTTTACTGTTGAATGAGGACTGGGAGGACTGGGAGGACTGGGCGGCAGGTGGTGTTGGAAACAAGCTACCTGGTTGGTCTGTGTCACTTAACTGGACCTGCAAAGTGGAGTCATGGAGAACTCGTGCAGGCTGATGTTCGTGTAAGGTCTCATGTTCATAGTCCCTCCTCTGTTGTCTTACTCCTCTGTTGTCTTACTCCTCTGTCAGCGGTATTCTCTCTCTCTCTCTCTCTCTCTCTCTCTCTCTCTCTCTCTCTCTCTCTCTCTCTCTCTCTCTCTCGGTGGGTCAAAGTAGCACCACAACTATTTATTGTTGTTTCTTGATGTGTGCTCAATAATGCTGGTAAGAAAGTCAAAGAAAGTGGAATCAATTCATCTGGACACAACGTTTATTGACAGACATGTTTCATCATCAGCTAGGTGACCTCTTCAGTCTCACCTCACCAGGTACCCCCACCCTTATAAACAATACAGTGACTGCAGGTACCCCACCCTTATAAACAATACAGTGACTGCAGGTACACCCACCCTTATAAACAATACAGTAACTGCAGGTATCACCAACCTTATAGACAATACAGTGACTGCAGGTATCACCAACCTTATAGACAATACAGTGACTGCAGGTACCTCCACCCTTATAAACAATACAGTTACATGACCAAAACCAGCGATCAGTTTCATATGCAAAAGCTGGCATGACCATTAACGAGAGATACAATGGCCATGTGTACTATTCACAGAGGATTTGGGAATGTTGCAATTACAGCACTGTAAGATGAAGACCCCCCCCCCCCCATTCAGGGATGGTCGTTCCCTCTTCACATTAAATCTTAGGACGTACTATATTTCACCGACAACATTAACTCTGTGGACACCTCATCAAGTCCACCTGGGAGGATGTGGAACATCACAGGTTAGTCTTCTTACACTGTGAAACTGCAGTTGGTGATGGGGGACATTTGATCGGTTCAGCATATCAGCTCCCTATTCCCTCACGCCTCTGGAAGGACGCACTTCCGATGGCCTCACGGTCTCGAATTGGCCGCACTGCGGGATGTCATGGTGTGAGGTAGTTTAATGAACACTGGACATGTCCTGGTGTGAGGTGGTTTAATGTATGCTGGATATGTCCTGATGTGAGGTGGTTTAATGTATACTTGACATGTCCTGTGCAAGGTGGTTTAATGTATGCATGACATGTCCTGGTGTGAGGTAGATTGATGTATGCTGGACATTTCCTGGTGTGAGTTGGTATAATGTATGCTGGACATGTCCTGGTGTGAGGTGGTTTAAATTATAGTGAACATGTCCTGGTGTGAGGTGGTTTAAATTATACTGAACATGTCCTGGTGTGAGATGGTTTAATGTATGCTGGACATGTCCTGTGTGAGGTGGTTTAAATTATAGTGAACATGTCCTGGTGTGAGGTCGTTTAATGTATAATGGACACGTCCTGGTGTGAGGTGGTGTAATGTATGCATGACATGTCCTGGTGTGAGGTGGGTTAATGTATACTGGACATGTTGTGGTGTGACGTGATATAAATTATACTGGACATGTCCTGGTGTGAGGTGGTTTAATGTATACTGGACGTGTCCTGGTGTGAGGTGGTTTAATGTATGCATGACATGTCCTGGTGTGATATGGGTTAATGTATGCTGGACATGTCCTCCGTGAGGTTGTATAATGTATGCTGGACATGTTGTGGTGTGAGGTGGTTTAAATTATAGTGAACATGTCCTGGTGTGAGGTCGTTTAATGTGTAATGGACACGTCCTGGTGTGAGGTGGTGTAATGTATGCATGACATGTCCTGTTGTGAGGTGATATAAATTATACTGGACATGTCCTGGTGTGAGGTGGTTTAATGTATACTGGACGTGTCCTGGTGTGAGATGGTTTAATGCATGCTGGACGTGTCGTGGTTTGAGGTGGTTTAATGTATGCTGGACGTGTCCTGGTTTGAGGTGGTTTAATGTATGCTGGACGTGTCCTGTGTGAGGTGGTTTAATGTGTGCTGGACATATCCTGGTGTGAGGTGGTTTAATGTATGCTAGACGTGTCCTGTGTGAGGTGGTTTAATGTTTGTTGGATATGTCCTCGTGTGACGTGGTTTAACGTATACTGGACATGTCCTGATGTAAGGTGGTTTAATGTATACTGGACATGTCCTGGTGTGAGGTGGTTTAATGTATGCATGACATGTCCTGGTGTGATATGGGTTAATGTATGCTGGACATGTCCTCCGTGAGGTGGTATAATGTATGCTGGACATGTTGTGGTGTGAGGTGGTTTAAATTATATTGAACATGTCCTGGTGTGAGGTCGTTTAATGTGTAATGGACACGTCCTGGTGTGAGGTGGTGTAATGTATGCATGACATGTCCTGTTGTGAGGTGATATAAATTATACTGGACATGTCCTGGTGTGAGGTGGTTTAATGTATACTGGACGTGTGCTGGTGTGAGATGGTTTAATGTATACTGGACATGTACTGGTTTGAGGTGGTTTAATCAATACTGCACATGTCCTGGTGTGATATGGGTTAATGTATGCTGGACATGTCCTCCGTGAGGTGGTATAATGTATGCTGGACATGTTGTGGTGTGAGGTGGTTTAAATTATAGTGAACATGTCCTGGTGTGAGGTCGTTTAATGTGTAATGGACACGTCCTGGTGTGAGGTGGTGTAATGTATGCATGACATGTCCTGTTGTGAGGTGATATAAATTATACTGGACGTGTCCTGGTTTGAGGTGGTTTAATGTATGCAGGACGTGTCCTGGTGTGAGGTGGTTTAATGTATGCATGACATGTCCTGGTGTGAGGTAGTTTGATGTATGCTGGACATTTCCTGGTGTGAGGTGGTTTAATGTATGCTGGATATGTCCTGGTGTGATGTGGTTTAATGTATACTAGACATGTCCTGGCATGAGGTGGTTTAATGTACACTGGAGATGTCCTGGTGTGAGGTGGTTTAATGTATCCTGGACATGTCCTGATGTGAGGTGGCTTAATGTATGCATGACATGACCTGCTGTGAGGTGGTTTAATGTATGCATGACATGTCTTGGTGTGAGGGGGTTTAATGTATGCATGGCATGTCCTGGTGTGAGGTGGTTTAATGTATACTGGACATATCCTGGTGTGAGGTGGTTTAATGTATACTGGACATGTTGTGGTGTGAGGTGATTTAAATTATACTGGACATGTTGTGGTGTGAAGTGATTTAAATTATACTGCACATGTCCTGGTGTGATGTGGGTTAATGTATGCTGGACATGTCTTGTGTGAGGTGGTATAATGTATGGTGGACATGTCCTGGTGTGAGGTGGTTTAATGTGTGCATTATGTGTCCTGGTTTGAAGTGGTTTAATGTATACTGGATATGCCCTGGTGTGAGGTGGTTTAATGTATACTGGACATGTTGTGGTGTGAGGTGATTTAAATTATACTGGACATGTTTTGGTTTGAGGTGATTTAAATAATACTGGACATGTCCTGGTGTGAGGTGGTTTAATGTATACTGGACGTGCCCTGGTGTGAGATGGTTTAATGTATGCTCGACATTTCCTGGTGTGAGATGGTTTAATGTATGCTGGACATGTCCTTGTGTGAGGTGGTTTAATGTATACTGGACATGTTGTGGTGTGAGGTGATATAAATTATACTGGACATGTTGTGGTGTGAGGTGGTTTAATGTATACTGGACATGTTGTGGTTTGAGGTGATATAAATTATACTGGACATGTTGTGGTGTGAGGTGATATAAATTATACTGGACATGTTGTGGTGTGAGGTGATATAAATTATACTGGACATGTCCTGGTGTGAGGTGGTTTAATGTATAATGGACGTGTCCTGGTGTGAGATGGTTTAATGTATGCTGGAAATGTCCTGGTGTGAGGTGGGTTAATGTATACTGGACATGTTGTGGTGTGAGGTGATATAAATTATACTGGACATGTCCTGGTGTGAGGTAGTTTGATGTATGCTGGACATTTCCTGGAGTGAGGTGGTTTAATGTATGCATGACATGTCCTGGAATGAGGTGGTTTAATGTACGCTGGAGATGTCCTGGTGTGAGGTGGTTAATGTATACTGGACATGACCTGTTGTGAGGTGGTTTAATGTATACTGGACATGTCCTGGTGTGAGGTGGTTTAATGTATACTGGACATGTTGTGGTGTGAGGTGATTTAAATTATACTGGACATGTTGTGGTGTGAAGTGATTTAAATTATACTGCACATGTCCTGATGTGAGGTGGTTTAATGTATACTGGACATGTCCTGGTGTGAGGTGGTTTAATTAATACTGCACATGTCCTGGTGTGAGGTGGTTTAATGTATATATGACATGTCCTGATGTGAGGTGGTTTAATGTATGCATGGCATGACCTGTTGTGAGGTGGTTTAATGTATGCATGACATGTCCTGGTGTGAGGTGGTTTAATGTATAATGGACATGTCCTGGTGTGAGGTGGTTTAATGTATAATGGACGTGTCCTGGTGTGAGATGGTTTAATGTATGCTGGAAATGTCCTGGTGTGAGGTGATATAAATTATACTGGACATGTCCTGGTGTGAGGTGGTTTGAATTATAGTGAACATGTCCTGGTGTGAGATGGTTTAATGTATGCTGGACATGTCCTAGTGTGAGGTGGTTGAATGTATGCTGGACATGTCCTGGTTTGAGGTGGTTTAATGTTTGCTGGACGTGTCCTGTGTGAGGTGGCTTAATTTGTGCTGGACATATCCTGGTGTGAGGTGGTTTAATGTATGCTGGAGATGTCCTGGTGTGAGGTGGTTTAATGTATGCTGGAGATGTCCTGGTGTGAGGTGGTTTAATGTATACTGGACATGTCCTGGTGTGAGGTGGTTTAAGGTATACTGGACATGTTGTGGTGTGAGGTGATTTAAATTATACTGGACATGTTGTGGTGTGAGGTTATTTAAATTATACTGGACATGTCCTGGTGTGAGATGGTTTAATGTATGCTGGACATGCCCTGGTGTGAGGTGGTTTTAATGTATGCATGACATGTCCTGGTTTGAGGTAGTTTGATGTATGCTGGACATTTCCTGGTGTGAGGTGGTTTAATGTATGCTGGATATGTCCTGGTGTGATGTGGTTTAATGTATACTGGACATGTCCTGATGTGAGGTGGTTTAATGTATACTGCACATGTCCTGGTTTGATGTGGGTTAATGTATGCTGGACATGTCCTGTGTGAGGTGGTATAATGTATGCTGGACATGTCCTGGTGTGAGGTGGTTTAATGTATGCATGACATGTCCTGGTGTGATATGGGTTAATGTATGCTGGACATGTCCTCCGTGAGGTGGTATAATGTATGCTGGACATGTTGTGGTGTGAGGTGGTTTAAATTATAGTGAACATGTCCTGGTGTGAGGTCGTTTAATGTGTAATGGACACGTCCTGGTGTGAGGTGGTGTAATGTATGCATGACATGTCCTGTTGTGAGGTGATATAAATTATACTGGACATGTCCCGGTGTGAGGTGGTTTAATGTATACTGGACGTGTGCTGGTGTGAGATGGTTTAATGTATACTGGACATGTCCTGGTTTGAGGTGGTTTAATTAATACTGCACATGTCCTGGTGTGAGGTAGTTTGATGTATGCTGGACATTTCCTGGAGTGAGGTGGTTTAATGTATGCATGACATGTCCTGGAATGAGGTGGTTTAATGTACGCTGGAGATGTCCTGGTGTGAGGTGGTTAATGTATACTGGACATGACCTGTTGTGAGGTGGTTTAATGTATACTGGACATGTCCTGGTGTGAGGTGGTTTAATGTATACTGGACATGTTGTGGTGTGAGGTGATTTAAATTATACTGGACATGTTGTGGTGTGAAGTGATTTAAATTATACTGCACATGTCCTGATGTGAGGTGGTTTAATGTATACTGGACATGTCCTGGTGTGAGGTGGTTTAATTAATACTGCACATGTCCTGGTGTGAGGTGGTTTAATGTATATATGACATGTCCTGATGTGAGGTGGTTTAATGTATGCATGGCATGACCTGTTGTGAGGTGGTTTAATGTATGCATGACATGTCCTGGTGTGAGGTGGTTTAATGTATAATGGACATGTCCTGGTGTGAGGTGGTTTAATGTATAATGGACGTGTCCTGGTGTGAGATGGTTTAATGTATGCTGGAAATGTCCTGGTGTGAGGTGATATAAATTATACTGGACATGTCCTGGTGTGAGGTGGTTTGAATTATAGTGAACATGTCCTGGTGTGAGATGGTTTAATGTATGCTGGACATGTCCTAGTGTGAGGTGGTTGAATGTATGCTGGACATGTCCTGGTTTGAGGTGGTTTAATGTTTGCTGGACGTGTCCTGTGTGAGGTGGCTTAATTTGTGCTGGACATATCCTGGTGTGAGGTGGTTTAATGTATGCTGGAGATGTCCTGGTGTGAGGTGGTTTAATGTATGCTGGAGATGTCCTGGTGTGAGGTGGTTTAATGTATACTGGACATGTCCTGGTGTGAGGTGGTTTAAGGTATACTGGACATGTTGTGGTGTGAGGTGATTTAAATTATACTGGACATGTTGTGGTGTGAGGTTATTTAAATTATACTGGACATGTCCTGGTGTGAGATGGTTTAATGTATGCTGGACATGCCCTGGTGTGAGGTGGTTTTAATGTATGCATGACATGTCCTGGTTTGAGGTAGTTTGATGTATGCTGGACATTTCCTGGTGTGAGGTGGTTTAATGTATGCTGGATATGTCCTGGTGTGATGTGGTTTAATGTATACTGGACATGTCCTGATGTGAGGTGGTTTAATGTATACTGCACATGTCCTGGTTTGATGTGGGTTAATGTATGCTGGACATGTCCTGTGTGAGGTGGTATAATGTATGCTGGACATGTCCTGGTGTGAGGTGGTTTAATGTATGCATGACATGTCCTGGTGTGATATGGGTTAATGTATGCTGGACATGTCCTCCGTGAGGTGGTATAATGTATGCTGGACATGTTGTGGTGTGAGGTGGTTTAAATTATAGTGAACATGTCCTGGTGTGAGGTCGTTTAATGTGTAATGGACACGTCCTGGTGTGAGGTGGTGTAATGTATGCATGACATGTCCTGTTGTGAGGTGATATAAATTATACTGGACATGTCCCGGTGTGAGGTGGTTTAATGTATACTGGACGTGTGCTGGTGTGAGATGGTTTAATGTATACTGGACATGTCCTGGTTTGAGGTGGTTTAATTAATACTGCACATGTCCTGGTGTGATATGGGTTAATGTATGCTGGACATGTCCTCCGTGAGGTGGTATAATGTATGCTGGACATGTTGTGGTGTGAGGTAGTTTAAATTATAGTGAACATGTCCTGGTGTGAGGTCGTTTAATGTGTAATGGACACGTCCTGGTGTGAGGTGGTGTAATGTATGCATGACATGTCCTGTTGTGAGGTGATATAAATTATACTGGACGTGTCCTGGTTTGAGGTGGGTTAATGTATGCTGGACGTGTCCTGGTGTGAGGTGGTTTAATGTATGCATGACCTGTCCTGGTGTGAGGTAGTTTGATGTATGCTGGACATTTCATGGTGTGAGGTGGTTTAATGTATGCTGGATATGTCCTGGTGTGATGTGGTTTAATGTATACTAGACATGTCCTGGCATGAGGTGGTTTAATGTACACTGGAGATGTCCTGGTGTGAGGTGGTTTAATGTATCCTGGACATGTCCTGATGTGAGGTGGCTTCATGTATGCATGACATGACCTGCTGTGAGGTGGTTTAATGTATGCATGACATGTCCTGGTGTGAGGGGGTTTAATGTATGCATGGCATGTCCTGGTGTGAGGTGGTTTAATGTATACTGGACATATCCTGGTGTGAGGTGGTTTAATGTATACTGGACATGTTGTGGTGTGAGGTGATTTAAATTATACTGGACATGTTGTGGTGTGAAGTGATTTAAATTATACTGCACATGTCCTGGTGTGATGTGGGTTAATGTATGCTGGACATGTCTTGTGTGAGGTTGTATAATGTATGGTGGACATGTCCTGGTGTGAGGTGGTTTAATGTGTGCATTATGTGTCCTGGTTTGAAGTGGTTTAATGTATACTGGATATGTCCTGGTGTGAGGTGGTTTAATGTATACTGGACATGTTGTGGTGTGAGGTGATTTAAATTATACTGGACATGTTTTGGTTTGAGGTGATTTAAATAATACTGGACATGTCCTGGTGTGAGGTGGTTTAATGTATACTGGACGTGCCCTGGTGTGAGATGGTTTAATGTATGCTGGACATGTCCTGGTGTGAGGTGGTTTAATGTATGCATGACATGTCCTGGTGTGAGGTAGTTTGATGTATGCTGGACATTTCCTGGTGTGAGATGGTTTAATGTATGCTGGACATGTCCTGGTGTGAGGTGGTTTAATGTATACTGGACATGTTGTGGTGTGAGGTGATATAAATTATACTGGACATGTTGTGGTGTGAGGTGGTTTAATGTATACTGGACATGTTGTGGTGTGATGTGATATAAATTATACTGGACATGTTGTGGTGTTAGGTGATTTAAATTATACTGGACATGTTTTGGTTTGAGGTGATTTAAATAATACTGGACATGTCCTGGTGTGAGGTGGTTTAATGTATACTGGACGTGTCCTGGTGTGAGATGGTTTAATGTATGCTGGACATGTCCTGGTGTGAGGTGGTTTAATGTATGCATGACATGTCCTGGTGTGAGGTAGTTTGATGTATGCTGGACATTTCCTGGTGTGAGATGGTTTAATGTATGCTGGACATGTCCTGGTGTGAGGTGGTTTAATGTATACTGGACATGTTGTGGTGTGAGGTGATATAAATTATACTGGACATGTTGTGGTGTTAGGTGATTTAAATTATACTGGACATGTTTTGGTTTGAGGTGATTTAAATAATACTGGACATGTCCTGGTGTGAGGTGGTTTAATGTATACTGGACGTGTCCTGGTGTGAGATGGTTTAATGTATGCTGGACATGTCCTGGTGTGAGGTGGTTTAATGTATGCATGACATGTCCTGGTGTGAGGTAGTTTGATGTATGCTGGACATTTCCTGGTGTGAGATGGTTTAATGTATGCTGGACATGTCCTGGTGTGAGGTGGTTTAATGTATACTGGACATGTTGTCGTGTGAGGTGATATAAATTATACTGGACATGTTGTGGTGTGAGTTGGTTTAATGTATACTGGACGTGTTGTGGTGTGAAGTGATTTAAATTATACTGCACATGTCCTGATGTGAGGTGGTTTAATGTATACTGGACATGTCCTGGTGTGAGGTGGTTTAATTAATACTGCACATGTCCTGGTGTGATGTGGGTTAATGTATGCTGGACATGTCCTGGTGTGAGGTGGCTTAATGTATACTGGACATGTCCTGGTGTGAGGTGGTTTAATGTATATCGGACATGTCCTGATGTGAGGTGGTTTAATGTATGCATGGCATGACCTGTTGTGAGGTGGTTTAATGTATGCATGACATGTCCTGGTGTGATGTGGTTTAATGTATAATGGACATGTCCTGGTGTGAGGTGGTTTAATGTATAATGGACGTGTCCTGGTGTGAGATGGTTTAATGTACGCTGGAAATGTCCTGGTTTGAGGTGGTTTAATGTATACTGGACATGTCCTGGTGTGAGGTGGTTTAAGGTATACTGGACATGTTGTGGTGTGAGGTGATTTAAATTATACTGGACATGTTGTGGTGTGAGGTTATTTAAATTATACTGGACATGTCCTGTTGTGAGGTGATATAAATTATACTGGACGTGTCCTGGTTTGAGGTGGTTTAATGTATGCTGGACGTGTCCTGGTGTGAGTGGGTTTAATGTATGCATGGCATGTCCTGGAGTGAGGTGGTTTAATGTATGCATGACATGTCCTGGTGTGAGTGGGTTTAATGTATGCATGGCATGTCCTGGAGTGAGGTGGTTTAATGTATACTGGACATATCCTGGTGTGAGGTGGTTTAATGTATACTGGACATGTTGTGGTGTGAGGTGATTTAAATTATACTGGACATGTTGTGGTGTGAAGTGATTTAAATTATACTGCACATTTCCTGGTGTGATGGGGGTTAATGTATGCTGGACATGTCTTGTGTGAGGTGGTATAATGTATGGTGGACATGTCCTGGTGTGAGCTGGTTTAATGTGTGCATTATGTGTCCTGGTTTGAAGTGGTTTAATGTATACTGGACATGTTGTGGTGTGAGGTGATTTAAATTATACTGGACATGTTGTGGTGTGAGGTGATATAAATTATACTTGACATGTTGTGGTGTGAGGTGATATAAATTATACTGGACATGTCCTGGTGTGAGGTGGTTTAATGTATAATGGACGTGTCCTGGTGTGAGATGGTTTAATGTATGCTGGAAATGTCCTGGTGTGAGGTGGGTTAATGTATACTGGACATGTTGTGGTGTGAGGTGATATACATTATACTGGACATGTCCTGGTGTGAGGTAGTTTGATGTATGCTGGACATTTCCTGGAGTGAGGTGGTTTAATCTATGCATGACATGTCCTGGCATGAGGTGGTTTAATGTACGCTGGAGATGTCCTGGTGTGAGGTGGTTAATGTATACTGGACATGACCTGTTGTGAGGTGGTTTAATGTATACTGGACATGTCCTGGTGTGAGGTGGTTTAATGTATACTGGACATGTTGTGGTGTGAGGTGATTTAAATTATACTGGACATGTTGTGGTGTGAAGTGATTTAAATTATACTGCACATGTCCTGATGTGAGGTGGTTTAATGTATACTGGACATGTCCTGGTGTGAGGTGGTTTAATTAATACTGCACATGTCCTGGTGTGAGGTGGTTTAATGTATATATGACATATCCTGATGTGAGGTGGTTTAATGTATGCATGGCATGACCTGTTGTGAGGTGGTTTAATGTATGCATGACATGTCCTGGTGTGAGGTGGTTTAATGTATAATGGACATGTCCTGGTGTGAGGTGGTTTAATGTATAATGGACGTGTCCTGGTGTGAGATGGTTTAATGTATGCTGGAAATGTCCTGGTGTGAGGTGATATAAATTATACTGGACATGTCCTGGTGTGAGGTGGTTTAAATTATAGTGAACATGTCCTGGTGTGAGGTGGTTTAAATTATACTGAACATGTCCTGGTGTGAGATGGTTTAATGTATGCTGGACATGTACTAGTGTGAGGTGGTTGAATGTATGCTGGACATGTCCTGGTTTGAGGTGGTTTAATGTATGCTGGACGTGTTGTGGTGTGAAGTGATTTAAATTATACTGCACATGTCCTGATGTGAGGTGGTTTAATGTATACTGGACATGTCCTGGTGTGAGGTGGTTTAATTAATACTGCACATGTCCTGGTGTGATGTGGGTTAATGTATGCTGGACATGTCCTGGTGTGAGGTGGCTTAATATATACTGGACATGTCCTGGTGTGAGGTGGTTTAATGTATATTGGACATGTCCTGATGTGAGGTGGTTTAATGTATGCATGGCATGACCTGTTGTGAGGTGGTTTAATGTATGCATGACATGTCCTGGTGTGAGGTGGTTTAATGTATAATGGACATGTCCTGGTGTGAGGTGGTTTAATGTATAATGGACGTGTCCTGGTGTGAGATGGTTTAATGTACGCTGGAAATGTCCTGGTGTGAGGTGGTTTAATGTATACTGGACATGTCCTGGTGTGAGGTGGTTTAAGGTATACTGGACATGTTGTGGTGTGAGGTGATTTAAATTATACTGGACATGTTGTGGTGTGAGGTTATTTAAATTATACTGGACATGTCCTGGTGTGAGATGGTTTAATGTATATTGGACATGTCCTGATGTGAGGTGGTTTAATGCATGCATGGCATGACCTGTTGTGAGGTGGTTTAATGTATGCATGACATGTCCTGGTGTGAGGTGGTTTAATGTATAATGGACGTGTCCTGTGTGAGGTGGCTTAATGTGTGCTGGACATATCCTGGTGTGAGGTGGTTTAATGTATGCTGGAGATGTCCTGGTGTGAGGTGGTTTAATGTATACTGGACATGTCCTGGTGTGAGGTGGTTTAAGGTATACTGGACATGTTGTGGTGTGAGGTGATTTAAATTATACTGGACATGTTGTGGTGTGAGGTTATTTAAATTATACTGGACATGTCCTGGTGTGAGATGGTTTAATGTATGCTGGACATGTCCTGGTGTGAGGTGGTTTAATGTATGCATGACATGTCCTGGTTTGAGGTAGTTTGATGTATGCTGGACATTTCCTGGTGTGAGCTGGTTTAATGTATGCTGGATATGTCCTGGTGTGATGTGGTTTAATGTATACTGGACATGTCCAAATGTGAGGTGGTTTAATGTATACTGCACATGTCCTGGTGTGATGTGGGTTAATGTATGCTGGACATGTCCTGTGTGAGGTGGTATAATGTATGCTGGACATGTCCTGGTGTGAGGTGGTTTAAATTATACTGAACATGTCCTGGTGTGTGATGGTTTAATGTATGCTGGACATGTCCTGTGTGAGGTAGTTTAAATTATACTGAACATGTCCTGGTGTGAGATGGTTTAATGTATGCTGGACATGTCCTAGTGTGAGGTGGTTTAATGTATGCCAGACGTGTCCTGTGTGAGGTGGTTTAATGTTTGTTGGATATGTCCTGGTGTGACGTGGTTTAATGTATACTGGACATGTCCTGATGTGAGGTGATTTAATGTATAATGGACATGTCCTGGTGTGAGGTGGTTTAATGTATGCATGACATGTCCTGGTGTGAGGTGGTTTAATGTATACTGGACATGTCCTGGTTGTGAGGTGGTTTAATTAAAACTGGACATGTCCTGGTGTGATTAAGTTTAATGTATACTGGACATGTCCTGGTTGTGAGGTGGTTTAATTAATACTGCACATGTCCTGGTGTGATATGGGTTAATGTATGCTGGACATGTCCTCCATGAGGTGGTATAATGTATGCTGGACATGTTGTGGTGTGAGGTGGTTTAAATTATAGTGAACATGTCCTGGTGTGAGGTCGTTTAGTGTGTAATGGACACGTCCTGGTGTGAGGTGTTGTAATGTAGGCATGACATGTCCTGTTGTGAGGTGATATAAATTATACTGGACGTGTCCTGGTTTGAGGTGGTTTAATGTATGCTGAACGTGTCCTGGTGTGAGGTGGTTTAATGTATGCATGACATGTCCTGGTGTGAGGTAGTTTGATGTATGCTGGACATTTCCTGGTGTGAGGTGGTTTAATATATACTGGACATATCCTGGTGTGAGGTGGTTTAATGTATACTGGACATGTTGTGGTGTGAGGTGATTTAAATTATACTGGACATGTTGTGGTATGAAGTGATTTAAATTATACTGGAAATGTCCTGGTGTGAGGTGGTTTAATTAATACTGCACATGTCCTGGTGTGATATGGCTTAATGTATGCTGGACATGTCCTGCGTGAGGTGGTATAATGTATGCTGGACATGTTGTGGTGTGAGGTGGTTTAAATTATAGTGAACATGTCCTGGTGTGAGGTGGTTTAAATTATACTGAACATGTCCTGGTGTGAGATGGTTTAATGTATGCTGGACATGTCCTGTGTGAGGTGGTTTAAATTATAGTGAACATGTCCTGGTGTGAGGTCGTTTAATGTATAATGGACACGTCCTGGTGTGAGGTGGTTTAATGTATACTAGACGTGTCCTGTGTGAGGTGGTTTAATGTTTGTTGGATATGTCCTGTGTGAGGTGATATAAATTATACTGGACATGTCCTGGTGTGAGGTGGTTTAATGTATACTGGACGTGTCCTGGTGTGAGATGGTTTAATGCATGCTGGACTAGTCGTGGTTTGAGGTGGTTTAATGTATGCTGGACGTGTCCTGTGTGAGGTTGCTTAATGTGTGCTGGACATATCCTGGTGTGAGGTGGTTTAATGTATACTAGACGTGTCCTGTGTGAGGTGGTTTAATGTTTGTTGGATATGTCCTGGTGTGAGGTGGTTTAATGTATACTGGACATGTCCTGATGTGAGGTGGTTTAATGTATACTGGACATGTCCTGGTGTGAGGTGGTTTAATGTATACTGCACATGTCCTGGTGTGATGTGGGTTAATGTATGCTGGACATGTCCTGTATGAGGTGGTATAATGTATGCTGGACATGTCCTGGTGTGAGGTGGTTTAAATTATACTGAAGATGTCCTGGTGTGTGATGGTTTAATGTATGCTGGACATGTCCTGGTGCGAGGTGGGTTAATGTACACTGGACATGTTGTGGTGTGAGGTGGGTTAATGTATACTGGACATGCTGTGGTGTGAGGTGATATAAATTATACTGGACATGTCCTGGTGTGAGGTAGTTTGATGTATGCTGGATATTTGCTGGTGTGAGATGGTTTAATGTATGCTGGACATGTCCTGGTGTGACGGGTTTAATGAATGCATGACATGTCCTGGTGTGAGGTGGTTTAATGTATACTGGACATGTCCTGGTGTGAGGTGGTTTAATGTATACTGGACATGTTGTGGTGTGAGGTGGTTTAATGTATGCATGACATGTCCTGGTGTGTGGTGGTTTAATGTATACTGGACATGTCCTGGTTGTGAGGTGGTTTAATTAAAACTGGACATGTCCTGGTGTGATTAAGTTTAATGTATACTGGACATGTCCTGGTTGTGAGGAGGTTTAATTAATACTGCACATGTCCTGGTGTGATATGGGTTAATGTATGCTGGACATGTCCTCCATGAGGTGGTATAATGTATGCTGGACATGTTTTGGTGTGAGGTGGTTTAAATTATAGTGAACATGTCCTGGTGTGAGGTCGTTTAATGTGTAATGGACACGTCCTGGTGTGAGGTGGTGTAATGTAGGCATGACATGTCCTGTTGTGAGGTGATATAAATTATACTGGACGTGTCCTGGTTTGAGGTGGTTTAATGTATGCTGGACGTGTCCTGGTGTGAGGTGGTTTAATGTATGCATGACATGTCCTGGTGTGAGGTAGTTTGATGCATGCTGGACATTTCCTGGTGTGAGGTGGTTTAATATATACTGGACATATCCTGGTGTGAGGTGGTTTAATGTATACTGGACATGTTGTGGTGTGAGGTGATTTAAATTATACTGGACATGTTGTGGTATGAAGTGATTTAAATTATACTGGAAATGTCCTGGTGTGAGGTGGTTTAATTAATACTGCACATGTCCTGGTGTGATATGGCTTAATGTATGCTGGACATGTCCTGCGTGAGGTGGTATAATGTATGCTGGACATGTTGTGGTGTGAGGTGGTTTAAATTATAGTGAACATGTCCTGGTGTGAGGTGGTTTAAATTATACTGAACATGTCCTGGTGTGAGATGGTTTAATGTATGCTGGACATGTCCTGTGTGAGGTGGTTTAAATTATAGTGAACATGTCCTGGTGTGAGGTCGTTTAATGTATAATGGACACGTCCTGGTGTGAGGTGGTTTAATGTATACTAGATTTGTCCTGTGTGAGGTGGTTTAATGTTTGTTGGATATGTCCTGTGTGAGGTGATATAAATTATACTGGACATGTCCTGGTGTGAGGTGGTTTAATGTATACTGGACGTGTCCTGGTGTGAGATGGTTTAATGCATGCTGGACGTGTCGTGGTTTGAGGTGGTTTAATGTATGCTGGACGTGTCCTGGTTTGAGGTGGTTTAATGTATGCTGGACGTGTCCTGTGTGAGGTTGCTTAATGTGTTCTGGACATATCCTGGTGTGAGGTGGTTTAATGTATACTAGACGTGTCCTGTGTGAGGTGGTTTAATGTTTGTTGGATATGTCCTGGTGTGACGTGGTTTAATGTATACTGGACATGTCCTGATGTGAGGTGGTTTAATGTATACTGGACATGTCCTGGTGTGAGGTGGTTTAATGTATACTGCACATGTCCTGGTGTGATGTGGGTTAATGTATGCTGGACATGTCCTGTATGAGGTGGTATAATGTATGCTGGACATGTCCTGGTGTGAGGTGGTTTAAATTATACTGAACATGTCCTGGTGTGTGATGGTTTAATGTATGCTGGACATGTCCTGGTGCGAGGTGGGTTAATGTATACTGGACATGTTGTGGTGTGAGGTGGGTTAATGTATACTGGACATGCTGTGGTGTGAGGTGATATAAATTATGCTGGACATGTCCTGGTGTGAGGTAGTTTGATGTATGCTGGATATTTCCTGGTGTGAGATGGTTTAATGTATGCTGGACATGTCCTGGTGTGACGGGTTTAATGAATGCATGACATGTCCTGGTGTGAGGTGGTTTAATGTATACTGGACATGTCCTGGTGTGAGGTGGTTTAATGTATACTGGACATGTTGTGGTGTGAGGTGATTTAAATTATACTGGACATGTTGTGGTGTGAAGTGATTTAAATTATACTGCACATGTCCTGATGTGAGGTGGTTTAATGTATACTGGACATGTCCTGGTGTGAGGTGGTTTAATTAATACTGCACATGTCCTGGTGTGATGTGGGTTAATGTATGCTGGACTTGTCCTTTGTGAGGTGGTTTAATGTATGCTTGACATGTCCTGGTGTGAGGTGGCTTAATGTATACTGGACATGTCCTGTGTGAGGTGGTTTAAATTATAGTGAACATGTCCTGGTGTGAGGTGGTTTAATGTATGCATGGCATGACCTGTTGTGAGGTGGTTTTATGTATGCATGACATGTCCTGGTGTGAGGTGGTTTAATGTATAATGGACATGTCCTGGTGTGAGGTGGTTTAATGTATAATGGACGTGTCCTGGTGTGAGATGGTTTAATGTATGCTGGAAATGTCCTGGTGTGAGGTGGTTTAATGTATACTGGGCATGTCCTGGTGTGAGGTGGTTTAAGGTATACTGGACATGTTGTGGTGTGAGGTGATTTAAATTATACTGGACATGTTGTGGTGTGAGGTTATTTAAATTATACTGGACATGTCCTGGTGTGAGATGGTTTAATGTATGCTGGACATGTCCTGGTGTGAGGTGGTTTAATGTATACTGGACATGTCCTGGTGTGAGGTGGTTTAAGGTATACTGGACATGTTGTGGTGTGAGGTGATTTAAATTATACTGGACATGTTGTGGTGTGAGGTTATTTAAATTATACTGGACATGTCCTGTTGTGAGGTGATATAAATTATACTGGACGTGTCCTGGTTTGAGGTGGTTTAATGTATGCTGGACGTGTCCTGGTGTGAGTGGGTTTAATGTATGCATGGCATGTCCTGGAGTGAGGTGGTTTAATGTATGCATGACATGTCCTGGTGTGAGTGGGTTTAATGTATGCATGGCATGTCCTGGAGTGAGGTGGTTTAATGTATACTGGACATATCCTGGTGTGAGGTGGTTTAATGTATACTGGACATGTTGTGGTGTGAGGTGATTTAAATTATACTGGACATGTTGTGGTGTGAAGTGATTTAAATTATACTGCACATTTCCTGGTGTGATGGGGGTTAATGTATGCTGGACATGTCTTGTGTGAGGTGGTATAATGTATGGTGGACATGTCCTGGTGTGAGCTGGTTTAATGTGTGCATTATGTGTCCTGGTTTGAAGTGGTTTAATGTATACTGGACATGTTGTGGTGTGAGGTGATTTAAATTATACTGGACATGTTGTGGTGTGAGGTGATATAAATTATACTTGACATGTTGTGGTGTGAGGTGATATAAATTATACTGGACATGTCCTGGTGTGAGGTGGTTTAATGTATAATGGACGTGTCCTGGTGTGAGATGGTTTAATGTATGCTGGAAATGTCCTGGTGTGAGGTGGGTTAATGTATACTGGACATGTTGTGGTGTGAGGTGATATACATTATACTGGACATGTCCTGGTGTGAGGTAGTTTGATGTATGCTGGACATTTCCTGGAGTGAGGTGGTTTAATCTATGCATGACATGTCCTGGCATGAGGTGGTTTAATGTACGCTGGAGATGTCCTGGTGTGAGGTGGTTAATGTATACTGGACATGACCTGTTGTGAGGTGGTTTAATGTATACTGGACATGTCCTGGTGTGAGGTGGTTTAATGTATACTGGACATGTTGTGGTGTGAGGTGATTTAAATTATACTGGACATGTTGTGGTGTGAAGTGATTTAAATTATACTGCACATGTCCTGATGTGAGGTGGTTTAATGTATACTGGACATGTCCTGGTGTGAGGTGGTTTAATTAATACTGCACATGTCCTGGTGTGAGGTGGTTTAATGTATATATGACATATCCTGATGTGAGGTGGTTTAATGTATGCATGGCATGACCTGTTGTGAGGTGGTTTAATGTATGCATGACATGTCCTGGTGTGAGGTGGTTTAATGTATAATGGACATGTCCTGGTGTGAGGTGGTTTAATGTATAATGGACGTGTCCTGGTGTGAGATGGTTTAATGTATGCTGGAAATGTCCTGGTGTGAGGTGATATAAATTATACTGGACATGTCCTGGTGTGAGGTGGTTTAAATTATAGTGAACATGTCCTGGTGTGAGGTGGTTTAAATTATACTGAACATGTCCTGGTGTGAGATGGTTTAATGTATGCTGGACATGTACTAGTGTGAGGTGGTTGAATGTATGCTGGACATGTCCTGGTTTGAGGTGGTTTAATGTATGCTGGACGTGTTGTGGTGTGAAGTGATTTAAATTATACTGCACATGTCCTGATGTGAGGTGGTTTAATGTATACTGGACATGTCCTGGTGTGAGGTGGTTTAATTAATACTGCACATGTCCTGGTGTGATGTGGGTTAATGTATGCTGGACATGTCCTGGTGTGAGGTGGCTTAATATATACTGGACATGTCCTGGTGTGAGGTGGTTTAATGTATATTGGACATGTCCTGATGTGAGGTGGTTTAATGTATGCATGGCATGACCTGTTGTGAGGTGGTTTAATGTATGCATGACATGTCCTGGTGTGAGGTGGTTTAATGTATAATGGACATGTCCTGGTGTGAGGTGGTTTAATGTATAATGGACGTGTCCTGGTGTGAGATGGTTTAATGTACGCTGGAAATGTCCTGGTGTGAGGTGGTTTAATGTATACTGGACATGTCCTGGTGTGAGGTGGTTTAAGGTATACTGGACATGTTGTGGTGTGAGGTGATTTAAATTATACTGGACATGTTGTGGTGTGAGGTTATTTAAATTATACTGGACATGTCCTGGTGTGAGATGGTTTAATGTATATTGGACATGTCCTGATGTGAGGTGGTTTAATGCATGCATGGCATGACCTGTTGTGAGGTGGTTTAATGTATGCATGACATGTCCTGGTGTGAGGTGGTTTAATGTATAATGGACGTGTCCTGTGTGAGGTGGCTTAATGTGTGCTGGACATATCCTGGTGTGAGGTGGTTTAATGTATGCTGGCGATGTCCTGGTGTGAGGTGGTTTAATGTATACTGGACATGTCCTGGTGTGAGGTGGTTTAAGGTATACTGGACATGTTGTGGTGTGAGGTGATTTAAATTATACTGGACATGTTGTGGTGTGAGGTTATTTAAATTATACTGGACATGTCCTGGTGTGAGATGGTTTAATGTATGCTGGACATGTCCTGGTGTGAGGTGGTTTAATGTATGCATGACATGTCCTGGTTTGAGGTAGTTTGATGTATGCTGGACATTTCCTGGTGTGAGCTGGTTTAATGTATGCTGGATATGTCCTGGTGTGATGTGGTTTAATGTATACTGGACATGTCCAAATGTGAGGTGGTTTAATGTATACTGCACATGTCCTGGTGTGATGTGGGTTAATGTATGCTGGACATGTCCTGTGTGAGGTGGTATAATGTATGCTGGACATGTCCTGGTGTGAGGTGGTTTAAATTATACTGAACATGTCCTGGTGTGTGATGGTTTAATGTATGCTGGACATGTCCTGTGTGAGGTAGTTTAAATTATACTGAACATGTCCTGGTGTGAGATGGTTTAATGTATGCTGGACATGTCCTAGTGTGAGGTGGTTTAATGTATGCCAGACGTGTCCTGTGTGAGGTGGTTTAATGTTTGTTGGATATGTCCTGGTGTGACGTGGTTTAATGTATACTGGACATGTCCTGATGTGAGGTGATTTAATGTATAATGGACATGTCCTGGTGTGAGGTGGTTTAATGTATGCATGACATGTCCTGGTGTGAGGTGGTTTAATGTATACTGGACATGTCCTGGTTGTGAGGTGGTTTAATTAAAACTGGACATGTCCTGGTGTGATTAAGTTTAATGTATACTGGACATGTCCTGGTTGTGAGGTGGTTTAATTAATACTGCACATGTCCTGGTGTGATATGGGTTAATGTATGCTGGACATGTCCTCCATGAGGTGGTATAATGTATGCTGGACATGTTGTGGTGTGAGGTGGTTTAAATTATAGTGAACATGTCCTGGTGTGAGGTCGTTTAGTGTGTAATGGACACGTCCTGGTGTGAGGTGTTGTAATGTAGGCATGACATGTCCTGTTGTGAGGTGATATAAATTATACTGGACGTGTCCTGGTTTGAGGTGGTTTAATGTATGCTGAACGTGTCCTGGTGTGAGGTGGTTTAATGTATGCATGACATGTCCTGGTGTGAGGTAGTTTGATGTATGCTGGACATTTCCTGGTGTGAGGTGGTTTAATATATACTGGACATATCCTGGTGTGAGGTGGTTTAATGTATACTGGACATGTTGTGGTGTGAGGTGATTTAAATTATACTGGACATGTTGTGGTATGAAGTGATTTAAATTATACTGGAAATGTCCTGGTGTGAGGTGGTTTAATTAATACTGCACATGTCCTGGTGTGATATGGCTTAATGTATGCTGGACATGTCCTGCGTGAGGTGGTATAATGTATGCTGGACATGTTGTGGTGTGAGGTGGTTTAAATTATAGTGAACATGTCCTGGTGTGAGGTGGTTTAAATTATACTGAACATGTCCTGGTGTGAGATGGTTTAATGTATGCTGGACATGTCCTGTGTGAGGTGGTTTAAATTATAGTGAACATGTCCTGGTGTGAGGTCGTTTAATGTATAATGGACACGTCCTGGTGTGAGGTGGTTTAATGTATACTAGACGTGTCCTGTGTGAGGTGGTTTAATGTTTGTTGGATATGTCCTGTGTGAGGTGATATAAATTATACTGGACATGTCCTGGTGTGAGGTGGTTTAATGTATACTGGACGTGTCCTGGTGTGAGATGGTTTAATGCATGCTGGACTAGTCGTGGTTTGAGGTGGTTTAATGTATGCTGGACGTGTCCTGTGTGAGGTTGCTTAATGTGTGCTGGACATATCCTGGTGTGAGGTGGTTTAATGTATACTAGACGTGTCCTGTGTGAGGTGGTTTAATGTTTGTTGGATATGTCCTGGTGTGAGGTGGTTTAATGTATACTGGACATGTCCTGATGTGAGGTGGTTTAATGTATACTGGACATGTCCTGGTGTGAGGTGGTTTAATGTATACTGCACATGTCCTGGTGTGATGTGGGTTAATGTATGCTGGACATGTCCTGTATGAGGTGGTATAATGTATGCTGGACATGTCCTGGTGTGAGGTGGTTTAAATTATACTGAAGATGTCCTGGTGTGTGATGGTTTAATGTATGCTGGACATGTCCTGGTGCGAGGTGGGTTAATGTACACTGGACATGTTGTGGTGTGAGGTGGGTTAATGTATACTGGACATGCTGTGGTGTGAGGTGATATAAATTATACTGGACATGTCCTGGTGTGAGGTAGTTTGATGTATGCTGGATATTTGCTGGTGTGAGATGGTTTAATGTATGCTGGACATGTCCTGGTGTGACGGGTTTAATGAATGCATGACATGTCCTGGTGTGAGGTGGTTTAATGTATACTGGACATGTCCTGGTGTGAGGTGGTTTAATGTATACTGGACATGTTGTGGTGTGAGGTGGTTTAATGTATGCATGACATGTCCTGGTGTGTGGTGGTTTAATGTATACTGGACATGTCCTGGTTGTGAGGTGGTTTAATTAAAACTGGACATGTCCTGGTGTGATTAAGTTTAATGTATACTGGACATGTCCTGGTTGTGAGGAGGTTTAATTAATACTGCACATGTCCTGGTGTGATATGGGTTAATGTATGCTGGACATGTCCTCCATGAGGTGGTATAATGTATGCTGGACATGTTTTGGTGTGAGGTGGTTTAAATTATAGTGAACATGTCCTGGTGTGAGGTCGTTTAATGTGTAATGGACACGTCCTGGTGTGAGGTGGTGTAATGTAGGCATGACATGTCCTGTTGTGAGGTGATATAAATTATACTGGACGTGTCCTGGTTTGAGGTGGTTTAATGTATGCTGGACGTGTCCTGGTGTGAGGTGGTTTAATGTATGCATGACATGTCCTGGTGTGAGGTAGTTTGATGCATGCTGGACATTTCCTGGTGTGAGGTGGTTTAATATATACTGGACATATCCTGGTGTGAGGTGGTTTAATGTATACTGGACATGTTGTGGTGTGAGGTGATTTAAATTATACTGGACATGTTGTGGTATGAAGTGATTTAAATTATACTGGAAATGTCCTGGTGTGAGGTGGTTTAATTAATACTGCACATGTCCTGGTGTGATATGGCTTAATGTATGCTGGACATGTCCTGCGTGAGGTGGTATAATGTATGCTGGACATGTTGTGGTGTGAGGTGGTTTAAATTATAGTGAACATGTCCTGGTGTGAGGTGGTTTAAATTATACTGAACATGTCCTGGTGTGAGATGGTTTAATGTATGCTGGACATGTCCTGTGTGAGGTGGTTTAAATTATAGTGAACATGTCCTGGTGTGAGGTCGTTTAATGTATAATGGACACGTCCTGGTGTGAGGTGGTTTAATGTATACTAGATTTGTCCTGTGTGAGGTGGTTTAATGTTTGTTGGATATGTCCTGTGTGAGGTGATATAAATTATACTGGACATGTCCTGGTGTGAGGTGGTTTAATGTATACTGGACGTGTCCTGGTGTGAGATGGTTTAATGCATGCTGGACGTGTCGTGGTTTGAGGTGGTTTAATGTATGCTGGACGTGTCCTGGTTTGAGGTGGTTTAATGTATGCTGGACGTGTCCTGTGTGAGGTTGCTTAATGTGTTCTGGACATATCCTGGTGTGAGGTGGTTTAATGTATACTAGACGTGTCCTGTGTGAGGTGGTTTAATGTTTGTTGGATATGTCCTGGTGTGACGTGGTTTAATGTATACTGGACATGTCCTGATGTGAGGTGGTTTAATGTATACTGGACATGTCCTGGTGTGAGGTGGTTTAATGTATACTGCACATGTCCTGGTGTGATGTGGGTTAATGTATGCTGGACATGTCCTGTATGAGGTGGTATAATGTATGCTGGACATGTCCTGGTGTGAGGTGGTTTAAATTATACTGAACATGTCCTGGTGTGTGATGGTTTAATGTATGCTGGACATGTCCTGGTGCGAGGTGGGTTAATGTATACTGGACATGTTGTGGTGTGAGGTGGGTTAATGTATACTGGACATGCTGTGGTGTGAGGTGATATAAATTATACTGGACATGTCCTGGTGTGAGGTAGTTTGATGTATGCTGGATATTTCCTGGTGTGAGATGGTTTAATGTATGCTGGACATGTCCTGGTGTGACGGGTTTAATGAATGCATGACATGTCCTGGTGTGAGGTGGTTTAATGTATACTGGACATGTCCTGGTGTGAGGTGGTTTAATGTATACTGGACATGTTGTGGTGTGAGGTGATTTAAATTATACTGGACATGTTGTGGTGTGAAGTGATTTAAATTATACTGCACATGTCCTGATGTGAGGTGGTTTAATGTATACTGGACATGTCCTGGTGTGAGGTGGTTTAATTAATACTGCACATGTCCTGGTGTGATGTGGGTTAATGTATGCTGGACTTGTCCTTTGTGAGGTGGTTTAATGTATGCTTGACATGTCCTGGTGTGAGGTGGCTTAATGTATACTGGACATGTCCTGTGTGAGGTGGTTTAAATTATAGTGAACATGTCCTGGTGTGAGGTGGTTTAATGTATGCATGGCATGACCTGTTGTGAGGTGGTTTTATGTATGCATGACATGTCCTGGTGTGAGGTGGTTTAATGTATAATGGACATGTCCTGGTGTGAGGTGGTTTAATGTATAATGGACGTGTCCTGGTGTGAGATGGTTTAATGTATGCTGGAAATGTCCTGGTGTGAGGTGGTTTAATGTATACTGGGCATGTCCTGGTGTGAGGTGGTTTAAGGTATACTGGACATGTTGTGGTGTGAGGTGATTTAAATTATACTGGACATGTTGTGGTGTGAGGTTATTTAAATTATACTGGACATGTCCTGGTGTGAGATGGTTTAATGTATGCTGGACATGTCCTGGTGTGAGGTGGTTTAATGTATACTGGACATGTCCTGGTGTGAGGTGGTTTAAGGTATACTGGACATGTTGTGGTGTGAGGTGATTTAAATTATACTGGACATGTTGTGGTGTGAGGTTATTTAAATTATACTGGACATGTCCTGTTGTGAGGTGATATAAATTATACTGGACGTGTCCTGGTTTGAGGTGGTTTAATGTATGCTGGACGTGTCCTGGTGTGAGTGGGTTTAATGTATGCATGGCATGTCCTGGAGTGAGGTGGTTTAATGTATGCATGACATGTCCTGGTGTGAGTGGGTTTAATGTATGCATGGCATGTCCTGGAGTGAGGTGGTTTAATGTATACTGGACATATCCTGGTGTGAGGTGGTTTAATGTATACTGGACATGTTGTGGTGTGAGGTGATTTAAATTATACTGGACATGTTGTGGTGTGAAGTGATTTAAATTATACTGCACATTTCCTGGTGTGATGGGGGTTAATGTATGCTGGACATGTCTTGTGTGAGGTGGTATAATGTATGGTGGACATGTCCTGGTGTGAGCTGGTTTAATGTGTGCATTATGTGTCCTGGTTTGAAGTGGTTTAATGTATACTGGACATGTTGTGGTGTGAGGTGATTTAAATTATACTGGACATGTTGTGGTGTGAGGTGATATAAATTATACTTGACATGTTGTGGTGTGAGGTGATATAAATTATACTGGACATGTCCTGGTGTGAGGTGGTTTAATGTATAATGGACGTGTCCTGGTGTGAGATGGTTTAATGTATGCTGGAAATGTCCTGGTGTGAGGTGGGTTAATGTATACTGGACATGTTGTGGTGTGAGGTGATATACATTATACTGGACATGTCCTGGTGTGAGGTAGTTTGATGTATGCTGGACATTTCCTGGAGTGAGGTGGTTTAATCTATGCATGACATGTCCTGGCATGAGGTGGTTTAATGTACGCTGGAGATGTCCTGGTGTGAGGTGGTTAATGTATACTGGACATGACCTGTTGTGAGGTGGTTTAATGTATACTGGACATGTCCTGGTGTGAGGTGGTTTAATGTATACTGGACATGTTGTGGTGTGAGGTGATTTAAATTATACTGGACATGTTGTGGTGTGAAGTGATTTAAATTATACTGCACATGTCCTGATGTGAGGTGGTTTAATGTATACTGGACATGTCCTGGTGTGAGGTGGTTTAATTAATACTGCACATGTCCTGGTGTGAGGTGGTTTAATGTATATATGACATATCCTGATGTGAGGTGGTTTAATGTATGCATGGCATGACCTGTTGTGAGGTGGTTTAATGTATGCATGACATGT
This sequence comes from Lampris incognitus, assembly GCF_029633865.1. Lineage (NCBI taxonomy): Eukaryota > Metazoa > Chordata > Actinopteri > Lampriformes > Lampridae > Lampris > Lampris incognitus. Next base: position 38,791,902 of record NC_079213.1, on the reverse strand, counting down.
CCTGGTGTGAGGTGGTTTAATGTATAATGGACATGTCCTGGTGTGAGGTGGTTTAATGTATAATGGACGTGTCCTGGTGTGAGATGGTTTAATGTATGCTGGAAATGTCCTGGTGTGAGGTGATATAAATTATACTGGACATGTCCTGGTGTGAGGTGGTTTAAATTATAGTGAACATGTCCTGGTGTGAGGTGGTTTAAATTATACTGAACATGTCCTGGTGTGAGATGGTTTAATGTATGCTGGACATGTACTAGTGTGAGGTGGTTGAATGTATGCTGGACATGTCCTGGTTTGAGGTGGTTTAATGTATGCTGGACGTGTTGTGGTGTGAAGTGATTTAAATTATACTGCACATGTCCTGATGTGAGGTGGTTTAATGTATACTGGACATGTCCTGGTGTGAGGTGGTTTAATTAATACTGCACATGTCCTGGTGTGATGTGGGTTAATGTATGCTGGACATGTCCTGGTGTGAGGTGGCTTAATATATACTGGACATGTCCTGGTGTGAGGTGGTTTAATGTATATTGGACATGTCCTGATGTGAGGTGGTTTAATGTATGCATGGCATGACCTGTTGTGAGGTGGTTTAATGTATGCATGACATGTCCTGGTGTGAGGTGGTTTAATGTATAATGGACATGTCCTGGTGTGAGGTGGTTTAATGTATAATGGATGTGTCCTGGTGTGAGATGGTTTAATGTACGCTGGAAATGTCCTGGTGTGAGGTGGTTTAATGTATACTGGACATGTCCTGGTGTGAGGTGGTTTAAGGTATACTGGACATGTTGTGGTGTGAGGTGATTTAAATTATACTGGACATGTTGTGGTGTGAGGTTATTTAAATTATACTGGACATGTCCTGGTGTGAGATGGTTTAATGTATATTGGACATGTCCTGATGTGAGGTGGTTTAATGCATGCATGGCATGACCTGTTGTGAGGTGGTTTAATGTATGCATGACATGTCCTGGTGTGAGGTGGTTTAATGTATAATGGACGTGTCCTGTGTGAGGTGGCTTAATGTGTGCTGGACATATCCTGGTGTGAGGTGGTTTAATGTATGCTGGAGATGTCCTGGTGTGAGGTGGTTTAATGTATACTGGACATGTCCTGGTGTGAGGTGGTTTAAGGTATACTGGACATGTTGTGGTGTGAGGTGATTTAAATTATACTGGACATGTTGTGGTGTGAGGTTATTTAAATTATACTGGACATGTCCTGGTGTGAGATGGTTTAATGTATGCTGGACATGTCCTGGTGTGAGGTGGTTTAATGTATGCATGACATGTCCTGGTTTGAGGTAGTTTGATGTATGCTGGACATTTCCTGGTGTGAGCTGGTTTAATGTATGCTGGATATGTCCTGGTGTGATGTGGTTTAATGTATACTGGACATGTCCAAATGTGAGGTGGTTTAATGTATACTGCACATGTCCTGGTGTGATGTGGGTTAATGTATGCTGGACATGTCCTGTGTGAGGTGGTATAATGTATGCTGGACATGTCCTGGTGTGAGGTGGTTTAAATTATACTGAACATGTCCTGGTGTGTGATGGTTTAATGTATGCTGGACATGTCCTGTGTGAGGTAGTTTAAATTATACTGAACATGTCCTGGTGTGAGATGGTTTAATGTATGCTGGACATGTCCTAGTGTGAGGTGGTTTAATGTATGCCAGACGTGTCCTGTGTGAGGTGGTTTAATGTTTGTTGGATATGTCCTGGTGTGACGTGGTTTAATGTATACTGGACATGTCCTGATGTGAGGTGATTTAATGTATAATGGACATGTCCTGGTGTGAGGTGGTTTAATGTATGCATGACATGTCCTGGTGTGAGGTGGTTTAATGTATACTGGACATGTCCTGGTTGTGAGGTGGTTTAATTAAAACTGGACATGTCCTGGTGTGATTAAGTTTAATGTATACTGGACATGTCCTGGTTGTGAGGTGGTTTAATTAATACTGCACATGTCCTGGTGTGATATGGGTTAATGTATGCTGGACATGTCCTCCATGAGGTGGTATAATGTATGCTGGACATGTTGTGGTGTGAGGTGGTTTAAATTATAGTGAACATGTCCTGGTGTGAGGTCGTTTAGTGTGTAATGGACACGTCCTGGTGTGAGGTGTTGTAATGTAGGCATGACATGTCCTGTTGTGAGGTGATATAAATTATACTGGACGTGTCCTGGTTTGAGGTGGTTTAATGTATGCTGAACGTGTCCTGGTGTGAGGTGGTTTAATGTATGCATGACATGTCCTGGTGTGAGGTAGTTTGATGTATGCTGGACATTTCCTGGTGTGAGGTGGTTTAATATATACTGGACATATCCTGGTGTGAGGTGGTTTAATGTATACTGGACATGTTGTGGTGTGAGGTGATTTAAATTATACTGGACATGTTGTGGTATGAAGTGATTTAAATTATACTGGAAATGTCCTGGTGTGAGGTGGTTTAATTAATACTGCACATGTCCTGGTGTGATATGGCTTAATGTATGCTGGACATGTCCTGCGTGAGGTGGTATAATGTATGCTGGACATGTTGTGGTGTGAGGTGGTTTAAATTATAGTGAACATGTCCTGGTGTGAGGTGGTTTAAATTATACTGAACATGTCCTGGTGTGAGATGGTTTAATGTATGCTGGACATGTCCTGTGTGAGGTGGTTTAAATTATAGTGAACATGTCCTGGTGTGAGGTCGTTTAATGTATAATGGACACGTCCTGGTGTGAGGTGGTTTAATGTATACTAGACGTGTCCTGTGTGAGGTGGTTTAATGTTTGTTGGATATGTCCTGTGTGAGGTGATATAAATTATACTGGACATGTCCTGGTGTGAGGTGGTTTAATGTATACTGGACATGTCCTGGTGTGAGGTGGTTTAATGTATACTGCACATGTCCTGGTGTGATGTGGGTTAATGTATGCTGGACATGTCCTGTATGAGGTGGTATAATGTATGCTGGACATGTCCTGGTGTGAGGTGGTTTAAATTATACTGAAGATGTCCTGGTGTGTGATGGTTTAATGTATGCTGGACATGTCCTGGTGCGAGGTGGGTTAATGTACACTGGACATGTTGTGGTGTGAGGTGGGTTAATGTATACTGGACATGCTGTGGTGTGAGGTGATATAAATTATACTGGACATGTCCTGGTGTGAGGTAGTTTGATGTATGCTGGATATTTGCTGGTGTGAGATGGTTTAATGTATGCTGGACATGTCCTGGTGTGACGGGTTTAATGAATGCATGACATGTCCTGGTGTGAGGTGGTTTAATGTATACTGGACATGTCCTGGTGTGAGGTGGTTTAATGTATACTGGACATGTTGTGGTGTGAGGTGGTTTAATGTATGCATGACATGTCCTGGTGTGTGGTGGTTTAATGTATACTGGACATGTCCTGGTTGTGAGGTGGTTTAATTAAAACTGGACATGTCCTGGTGTGATTAAGTTTAATGTATACTGGACATGTCCTGGTTGTGAGGAGGTTTAATTAATACTGCACATGTCCTGGTGTGATATGGGTTAATGTATGCTGGACATGTCCTCCATGAGGTGGTATAATGTATGCTGGACATGTTTTGGTGTGAGGTGGTTTAAATTATAGTGAACATGTCCTGGTGTGAGGTCGTTTAATGTGTAATGGACACGTCCTGGTGTGAGGTGGTGTAATGTAGGCATGACATGTCCTGTTGTGAGGTGATATAAATTATACTGGACGTGTCCTGGTTTGAGGTGGTTTAATGTATGCTGGACGTGTCCTGGTGTGAGGTGGTTTAATGTATGCATGACATGTCCTGGTGTGAGGTAGTTTGATGCATGCTGGACATTTCCTGGTGTGAGGTGGTTTAATATATACTGGACATATCCTGGTGTGAGGTGGTTTAATGTATACTGGACATGTTGTGGTGTGAGGTGATTTAAATTATACTGGACATGTTGTGGTATGAAGTGATTTAAATTATACTGGAAATGTCCTGGTGTGAGGTGGTTTAATTAATACTGCACATGTCCTGGTGTGATATGGCTTAATGTATGCTGGACATGTCCTGCGTGAGGTGGTATAATGTATGCTGGACATGTTGTGGTGTGAGGTGGTTTAAATTATAGTGAACATGTCCTGGTGTGAGGTGGTTTAAATTATACTGAACATGTCCTGGTGTGAGATGGTTTAATGTATGCTGGACATGTCCTGTGTGAGGTGGTTTAAATTATAGTGAACATGTCCTGGTGTGAGGTCGTTTAATGTATAATGGACACGTCCTGGTGTGAGGTGGTTTAATGTATACTAGATTTGTCCTGTGTGAGGTGGTTTAATGTTTGTTGGATATGTCCTGTGTGAGGTGATATAAATTATACTGGACATGTCCTGGTGTGAGGTGGTTTAATGTATACTGGACGTGTCCTGGTGTGAGATGGTTTAATGCATGCTGGACGTGTCGTGGTTTGAGGTGGTTTAATGTATGCTGGACGTGTCCTGGTTTGAGGTGGTTTAATGTATGCTGGACGTGTCCTGTGTGAGGTTGCTTAATGTGTTCTGGACATATCCTGGTGTGAGGTGGTTTAATGTATACTAGACGTGTCCTGTGTGAGGTGGTTTAATGTTTGTTGGATATGTCCTGGTGTGACGTGGTTTAATGTATACTGGACATGTCCTGATGTGAGGTGGTTTAATGTATACTGGACATGTCCTGGTGTGAGGTGGTTTAATGTATACTGCACATGTCCTGGTGTGATGTGGGTTAATGTATGCTGGACATGTCCTGTATGAGGTGGTATAATGTATGCTGGACATGTCCTGGTGTGAGGTGGTTTAAATTATACTGAACATGTCCTGGTGTGTGATGGTTTAATGTATGCTGGACATGTCCTGGTGCGAGGTGGGTTAATGTATACTGGACATGTTGTGGTGTGAGGTGGGTTAATGTATACTGGACATGCTGTGGTGTGAGGTGATATAAATTATACTGGACATGTCCTGGTGTGAGGTAGTTTGATGTATGCTGGATATTTCCTGGTGTGAGATGGTTTAATGTATGCTGGACATGTCCTGGTGTGACGGGTTTAATGAATGCATGACATGTCCTGGTGTGAGGTGGTTTAATGTATACTGGACATGTCCTGGTGTGAGGTGGTTTAATGTATACTGGACATGTTGTGGTGTGAGGTGATTTAAATTATACTGGACATGTTGTGGTGTGAAGTGATTTAAATTATACTGCACATGTCCTGATGTGAGGTGGTTTAATGTATACTGGACATGTCCTGGTGTGAGGTGGTTTAATTAATACTGCACATGTCCTGGTGTGATGTGGGTTAATGTATGCTGGACTTGTCCTTTGTGAGGTGGTTTAATGTATGCTTGACATGTCCTGGTGTGAGGTGGCTTAATGTATACTGGACATGTCCTGTGTGAGGTGGTTTAAATTATAGTGAACATGTCCTGGTGTGAGGTGGTTTAATGTATGCATGGCATGACCTGTTGTGAGGTGGTTTTATGTATGCATGACATGTCCTGGTGTGAGGTGGTTTAATGTATAATGGACATGTCCTGGTGTGAGGTGGTTTAATGTATAATGGACGTGTCCTGGTGTGAGATGGTTTAATGTATGCTGGAAATGTCCTGGTGTGAGGTGGTTTAATGTATACTGGGCATGTCCTGGTGTGAGGTGGTTTAAGGTATACTGGACATGTTGTGGTGTGAGGTGATTTAAATTATACTGGACATGTTGTGGTGTGAGGTTATTTAAATTATACTGGACATGTCCTGGTGTGAGATGGTTTAATGTATATTGGACATGTCCTGATATGAGGTGGTTTAATGTATGCATGGCATGACCTGTTGTGAGGGGGTTTAATGTATGCATGACATGTCCTAGTGTGAGGTGGTTTAATGTATAATGGACGTGTCCTGTGTGAGGTGGCTTAATGTGTGCTGGACATATCCTGGTGTGAGGTGGTTTAATGTATACTGGACATGTCCTGGTGTGAGGTGGTTTAATGTATATTGGACATGTCCTGATGTGAGGTGGTTTAATGTATGCATGGCATGACCTGTTGTGAGGTGGTTTAATGTATGCATGACATGTCCTGGTGTGAGGTGGTTTAATGTATAATGGACATGTCCTGGTGTGAGGTGGTTTAATGTATAATGGACGTGTCCTGGTGTGAGATGGTTTAATGTACGCTGGAAATGTCCTGGTGTGAGGTGGTTTAATGTATACTGGGCATGTCCTGGTGTGAGGTGGTTTAAGGTATACTGGACATGTTGTGGTGTGAGGTGATTTAAATTATACTGGACATGTTGTGGTGTGAGGTTATTTAAATTATACTGGACATGTCCTGGTGTGAGATGGTTTAATGTATATTGGACATGTCCTGATGTGAGGTGGTTTAATGAATGCATGGCATGACCTGTTGTGAGGTGGTTTAATGTATGCATGACATGTCCTGGTGTGAGGTGGCTTAATGTATAATGGACGTGTCCTGTGTGAGGTGGCTTAATGTGTGCTGGACATATCCTGGTGTGAGGTGGTTTAATGTATGCTGGAGATGTCCTGGTGTGAGGTGGTTTAATGTATATTGGACATGTCCTGATGTGAGGTGGTTTAATGTATGCATGGCATGACCTGTTGTGAGGTCTTTTAATGTATGCATGACATGTCCTGGTGTGAGGTGGTTTAATGTATAATGGACATGTCCTGGTGTGAGGTGGTTTAATGTATAATGGACGTGTCCTGGTGTGAGATGGTTTAATGTACGCTGGAAATGTCCTGGTGTGAGCTGGTTTAATGTATACTGGGCATGTCCTGGTGTGAGGTGGTTTAAGGTATACTGGACATGTTGTGGTGTGAGGTGATTTAAATTATACTGGACATGTTGTGGTGTGAGGTTATTTAAATTATACTGGACATGTCCTGGTGTGAGATGGTTTAATGTATATTGGACATGTCCTGATGTGAGGTGGTTTAATGTATGCATGGCATGACCTGTTGTGAGGTGGTTTAATGTATGCATGACATGTCCTGGTGTGAGGTGGTTTAATGTATAATGGACGTGTCCTGTGTGAGGTGGCTTAATGTGTGCTGGACATATCCTGGTGTGAGGTGGTTTAATGTATACTGGACATGTCCTGGTGTGAGGTGGTTTAATGTATATTGGACATGTCCTGATGTGAGGTGGTTTAATGTATGCATGGCATGACCTGTTGTGAGGTGGTTTAATGTATGCATGACATGTCCTGGTGTGAGGTGGTTTAATGTATAATGGACATGTCCTGGTGCGAGGTGGGTTAATGTACACTGGACATGTTGTGGTGTGAGGTGGGTTAATGTATACTGGACATGCTGTGGTGTGAGGTGATATAAATTATACTGGACATGTCCTGGTGTGAGGTAGTTTGATGTATGCTGGATATTTGCTGGTGTGAGATGGTTTAATGTATGCTGGACATGTCCTGGTGTGACGGGTTTAATGAATGCATGACATGTCCTGGTGTGAGGTGGTTTAATGTATACTGGACATGTCCTGGTGTGAGGTGGTTTAATGTATACTGGACATGTTGTGGTGTGAGGTGGTTTAATGTATGCATGACATGTCCTGGTGTGTGGTGGTTTAATGTATACTGGACATGTCCTGGTTGTGAGGTGGTTTAATTAAAACTGGACATGTCCTGGTGTGATTAAGTTTAATGTATACTGGACATGTCCTGGTTGTGAGGAGGTTTAATTAATACTGCACATGTCCTGGTGTGATATGGGTTAATGTATGCTGGACATGTCCTCCATGAGGTGGTATAATGTATGCTGGACATGTTTTGGTGTGAGGTGGTTTAAATTATAGTGAACATGTCCTGGTGTGAGGTCGTTTAATGTGTAATGGACACGTCCTGGTGTGAGGTGGTGTAATGTAGGCATGACATGTCCTGTTGTGAGGTGATATAAATTATACTGGACGTGTCCTGGTTTGAGGTGGTTTAATGTATGCTGGACGTGTCCTGGTGTGAGGTGGTTTAATGTATGCATGACATGTCCTGGTGTGAGGTAGTTTGATGCATGCTGGACATTTCCTGGTGTGAGGTGGTTTAATATATACTGGACATATCCTGGTGTGAGGTGGTTTAATGTATACTGGACATGTTGTGGTGTGAGGTGATTTAAATTATACTGGACATGTTGTGGTATGAAGTGATTTAAATTATACTGGAAATGTCCTGGTGTGAGGTGGTTTAATTAATACTGCACATGTCCTGGTGTGATATGGCTTAATGTATGCTGGACATGTCCTGCGTGAGGTGGTATAATGTATGCTGGACATGTTGTGGTGTGAGGTGGTTTAAATTATAGTGAACATGTCCTGGTGTGAGGTGGTTTAAATTATACTGAACATGTCCTGGTGTGAGATGGTTTAATGTATGCTGGACATGTCCTGTGTGAGGTGGTTTAAATTATAGTGAACATGTCCTGGTGTGAGGTCGTTTAATGTATAATGGACACGTCCTGGTGTGAGGTGGTTTAATGTATACTAGATTTGTCCTGTGTGAGGTGGTTTAATGTTTGTTGGATATGTCCTGTGTGAGGTGATATAAATTATACTGGACATGTCCTGGTGTGAGGTGGTTTAATGTATACTGGACGTGTCCTGGTGTGAGATGGTTTAATGCATGCTGGACGTGTCGTGGTTTGAGGTGGTTTAATGTATGCTGGACGTGTCCTGGTTTGAGGTGGTTTAATGTATGCTGGACGTGTCCTGTGTGAGGTTGCTTAATGTGTTCTGGACATATCCTGGTGTGAGGTGGTTTAATGTATACTAGACGTGTCCTGTGTGAGGTGGTTTAATGTTTGTTGGATATGTCCTGGTGTGACGTGGTTTAATGTATACTGGACATGTCCTGATGTGAGGTGGTTTAATGTATACTGGACATGTCCTGGTGTGAGGTGGTTTAATGTATACTGCACATGTCCTGGTGTGATGTGGGTTAATGTATGCTGGACATGTCCTGTATGAGGTGGTATAATGTATGCTGGACATGTCCTGGTGTGAGGTGGTTTAAATTATACTGAACATGTCCTGGTGTGTGATGGTTTAATGTATGCTGGACATGTCCTGGTGCGAGGTGGGTTAATGTATACTGGACATGTTGTGGTGTGAGGTGGGTTAATGTATACTGGACATGCTGTGGTGTGAGGTGATATAAATTATACTGGACATGTCCTGGTGTGAGGTAGTTTGATGTATGCTGGATATTTCCTGGTGTGAGATGGTTTAATGTATGCTGGACATGTCCTGGTGTGACGGGTTTAATGAATGCATGACATGTCCTGGTGTGAGGTGGTTTAATGTATACTGGACATGTCCTGGTGTGAGGTGGTTTAATGTATACTGGACATGTTGTGGTGTGAGGTGATTTAAATTATACTGGACATGTTGTGGTGTGAAGTGATTTAAATTATACTGCACATGTCCTGATGTGAGGTGGTTTAATGTATACTGGACATGTCCTGGTGTGAGGTGGTTTAATTAATACTGCACATGTCCTGGTGTGATGTGGGTTAATGTATGCTGGACTTGTCCTTTGTGAGGTGGTTTAATGTATGCTTGACATGTCCTGGTGTGAGGTGGCTTAATGTATACTGGACATGTCCTGTGTGAGGTGGTTTAAATTATAGTGAACATGTCCTGGTGTGAGGTGGTTTAATGTATGCATGGCATGACCTGTTGTGAGGTGGTTTTATGTATGCATGACATGTCCTGGTGTGAGGTGGTTTAATGTATAATGGACATGTCCTGGTGTGAGGTGGTTTAATGTATAATGGACGTGTCCTGGTGTGAGATGGTTTAATGTATGCTGGAAATGTCCTGGTGTGAGGTGGTTTAATGTATACTGGGCATGTCCTGGTGTGAGGTGGTTTAAGGTATACTGGACATGTTGTGGTGTGAGGTGATTTAAATTATACTGGACATGTTGTGGTGTGAGGTTATTTAAATTATACTGGACATGTCCTGGTGTGAGATGGTTTAATGTATATTGGACATGTCCTGATATGAGGTGGTTTAATGTATGCATGGCATGACCTGTTGTGAGGGGGTTTAATGTATGCATGACATGTCCTAGTGTGAGGTGGTTTAATGTATAATGGACGTGTCCTGTGTGAGGTGGCTTAATGTGTGCTGGACATATCCTGGTGTGAGGTGGTTTAATGTATACTGGACATGTCCTGGTGTGAGGTGGTTTAATGTATATTGGACATGTCCTGATGTGAGGTGGTTTAATGTATGCATGGCATGACCTGTTGTGAGGTGGTTTAATGTATGCATGACATGTCCTGGTGTGAGGTGGTTTAATGTATAATGGACATGTCCTGGTGTGAGGTGGTTTAATGTATAATGGACGTGTCCTGGTGTGAGATGGTTTAATGTACGCTGGAAATGTCCTGGTGTGAGGTGGTTTAATGTATACTGGGCATGTCCTGGTGTGAGGTGGTTTAAGGTATACTGGACATGTTGTGGTGTGAGGTGATTTAAATTATACTGGACATGTTGTGGTGTGAGGTTATTTAAATTATACTGGACATGTCCTGGTGTGAGATGGTTTAATGTATATTGGACATGTCCTGATGTGAGGTGGTTTAATGAATGCATGGCATGACCTGTTGTGAGGTGGTTTAATGTATGCATGACATGTCCTGGTGTGAGGTGGCTTAATGTATAATGGACGTGTCCTGTGTGAGGTGGCTTAATGTGTGCTGGACATATCCTGGTGTGAGGTGGTTTAATGTATGCTGGAGATGTCCTGGTGTGAGGTGGTTTAATGTATATTGGACATGTCCTGATGTGAGGTGGTTTAATGTATGCATGGCATGACCTGTTGTGAGGTCTTTTAATGTATGCATGACATGTCCTGGTGTGAGGTGGTTTAATGTATAATGGACATGTCCTGGTGTGAGGTGGTTTAATGTATAATGGACGTGTCCTGGTGTGAGATGGTTTAATGTACGCTGGAAATGTCCTGGTGTGAGCTGGTTTAATGTATACTGGGCATGTCCTGGTGTGAGGTGGTTTAAGGTATACTGGACATGTTGTGGTGTGAGGTGATTTAAATTATACTGGACATGTTGTGGTGTGAGGTTATTTAAATTATACTGGACATGTCCTGGTGTGAGATGGTTTAATGTATATTGGACATGTCCTGATGTGAGGTGGTTTAATGTATGCATGGCATGACCTGTTGTGAGGTGGTTTAATGTATGCATGACATGTCCTGGTGTGAGGTGGTTTAATGTATAATGGACGTGTCCTGTGTGAGGTGGCTTAATGTGTGCTGGACATATCCTGGTGTGAGGTGGTTTAATGTATACTGGACATGTCCTGGTGTGAGGTGGTTTAATGTATATTGGACATGTCCTGATGTGAGGTGGTTTAATGTATGCATGGCATGACCTGTTGTGAGGTGGTTTAATGTATGCATGACATGTCCTGGTGTGAGGTGGTTTAATGTATAATGGACATGTCCTGGTGTGAGGTGGTTTAATGTACGCTGGAAATGTCCTGGTTTGAGGTGGTTTAATGTATACTGGGCATGTCCTGGTGTGAGGTGGTTTAAGGTATACTGGACATGTTGTGGTGTGAGGTTATTTAAATTATACTGGACATGTCCTGGTGTGAGATGGTTTAATGTATATTGGACATGTCCTGATGTGAGGTGGTTTAATGTATGCATGGCATGACCTGTTGTGAGGTGGTTTAATGTATGCATGACATGTCCTGGTGTGAGGTGGTTTAATGTATAATGGACGTGTCCTGTGTGAGGTGGCTTAATGTGTGCTGGACATATCCTGGTGTGAGGTGGTTTAATGTATGCTGGAGATGTCCTGGTGTGAGGTGGTTTAATGTATACTGGACATGTCCTGGTGTGAGGTGGTTTAAGGTATACTGGACATGTTGTGGTGTGAGGTGATTTAAATTATACTGGACATGTTGTGGTGTGAGGTTATTTAAATTATACTGGACATGTCCTGGTGTGAGATGGTTTAATGTATGCTGGACATGTCCTGGTGTGAGGTGGTTTAATGTATGCATGAAATGTCCTGGTTTCAGGTAGTTTGATGTATGCTGGACATTTCCTGGTGTGAGCTGGTTTAATGTATGCTGGATATGTCCTGGTGTGATGTGGTTTAATGTATACTGGACATGTCCTTATGTGAGGTGGTTTAATGTATAATGCACATGTCCTGGTGTGATGTGGGTTAATGTATGCTGGACATGTCCTAGTGTGAGGTGGTTTAATGTATGCTGGACGTGTCCTGGTTTGAGGTGGTTTAATGTATGCTGGACGTGTCCTGTATGAGGTGGCTTAATGTGTGCTGGACATATCCTGGTGTGAGGTGGTTTAATGTATGCCAGACGTGTCCTGTGTGAGGTGTTTTAATGTTTGTAGGATATGTCCTGGTGTGACGTGGTTTAATGTATACTGGACATGTCCTGATGTGAGGTGATTTAATGTATGATGGACATGTCCTGGTGTGAGGTGGTTTAATGTATGCATGACATGTCCTGGTGTGAGGTGGTTTAATGTATACAGGACATGTCCTGGTTGTGAGGTGGTTTAATTAAAACTGGACATGTCCTGGTGTGATTTAGTTTAATGTATACTGGACATGTCCTGGTGTGAGGTGGTTTAATTAATACTGCACATGTCCTGGTGTGATATGGGTTAATGTATGCTGGACATGTCCTCCATGAGGTGGTATAATGTATGCTGGACATGTTGTGGTGTGAGGTGGTTTAAATTATAGTGAACATGTCCTGGTGTGAGGTCGTTTAATGTGTAATGGACACGTCCTGGTGTGAGGTGATATAAATTATACTGGACGTGTCCTGGTTTGAGGTGGTTTAATGTATGCTGGACGTGTCCTGGTGTGAGGTGGTTTAATGTATGCATGACATGTCCTGGTGTGAGGTAGTTTGATGTATGCTGGACATTTCCTGGCGTGAGGTGGTTTAATATATACTGGACATATCCTGGTGTGAGGTGGTTTAATGTATACTGGACATGTTGTGGTGTGAGGTGATTTAAATTATACTGGACATGTTGTGGTATGAAGTGATTTAAATTATACTGGAAATGTCCTGGTGTGAGGTGGTTTAATTAATACTGCACATGTCCTGGTGTGATATGGCTTAATGTATGCTGGACATGTCCTGCGTGAGGTGGTATAATGTATGCTGGACATGTCCTGTGTGAGGTGGTTTAAATTATAGTGAACATGTCCTGGTGTGAGGTCGTTTAATGTATAATGGACACGTCCTGGTGTGAGGTGGTTTAATGTATACTAGACGTGTCCTGTGTGAGGTGGTTTAATGTTTGTTGGATATGTCCTGTGTGAGGTGATATAAATTATACTGGACATGTCCTGGTGTGAGGTGGTTTAATGTATACTGGACGTGTCCTGGTGTGAGATGGTTTAATGCATGCTGGACGTGTCGTGGTTTGAGGTGGTTTAATGTATGCTGGACGTGTCCTGGTTTGAGGTGGTTTAATGTATGCTGGACGTGTCCTGTGTGAGGTTGCTTAATGTGTGCTGGACATATCCTGGTGTGAGGTGGTTTAATGTATACTAGACGTGTCCTGTGTGAGGTGGTTTAATGTTTGTTGGATATGTCCTGGTGTGATGTGGTTTAATGTATACTGGACATGTCCTGATGTGAGGTGGTTTAATGTATACTGGACATGTCCTGGTGTGAGGTGGTTTAATGTATGCATGACATGTCCTGGTGTGAGGTGGTTTAATGTATACTGGACATGTCCTGGTTGTGAGGTGGTTTAATTAATACTGGACATGTCCTGGTGTGATTTGGTTTAATGTATACTGGACATGTCCTGGTGTGAGGTGGTTTAATTAATACTGCACATGTCCTGGTGTGATATGGGTTAATGTATGTTGGACATGTCCTCCGTGAGGTGGTATAATGTATGCTGGACATGTTGTGGTGTGAGGTGGTTTAAATTATAGTGAACATGTCCTGGTGTGAGGTCGTTTAATGTGTAATGGACACGTCCTGGTGTGAGGTGGTGTAATGTATGCATGACATGTCCTGTTGTGAGGTGATATAAATTATACTGGACATGTCCTGGTGTGAGGTGGTTTAATGTATACTGGACGTGTGCTGGTGTGAGATGGTTTAATGTATACTGGACATGTCCTGGTTTGAGGTGGTTTAATTAATACTGCACATGTCCTGGTGTGATATGGGTTAATGTATGCTGGACATTTCCTCCTTGAGGTGGTATAATGTATGCTGGACATGTTGTGGTGTGAGGTGGTTTAAATTATAGTGAACATGTCCTGGTGTGAGGTCGTTTAATGTGTAATGGACACGTCCTGGTGTGAGGTGGTGTAATGTATGCATGACATGTCCTGTTGTGAGGTGATATAAATTATACTGGATGTGTCCTGGTTTGAGGTGGTTTAATGTATGCTGGACGTGTCCTGGTGTGAGGTGGTTTAATGTATGCATGACATGTCCTGGTGTGAGGTAGTTTGATGTATGCTGGACATTTCCTGGTGTGAGGTGGTTTAATGTATGCTGGATATGTCCTGGTGTGATGTGGTTTAATGTATACTAGACATGTCCTGGCATGAGGTGGTTTAATGTACGCTGGAGATGTACTGGTGTGAGGTGGTTTAATGTATCCTGGACATGTCCTGATGTGAGGTGGTTTAATGTATGCATGACATGACCTGTTGTGAGGTGGTTTAATGTATACTGCACATGTCCTGGTGTGATGTGGGTTAATGTATGCTGGACATGTCCTGTGTGAGGTAGTTTAAATTATACTGAACATGTCCTGGTGTGAGATGGTTTAATGTATGCTGGACATGTCCTAGTGTGAGGTGGTTTAATGTATGCTGGACGTGTCCTGGTTTGAGGTGGTTTAATGTATGCTGGACGTGTCCTGTGTGAGGTGGCTTAATGTGTACTGGACATATCCTGGTGTGAGGTGGTTTAATGTATGCCAGACGTGTCCTGTGTGAGGTGGTTTAATGTTTGTTGGATATGTCCTGGTGTGACGTGGTTTAATGTATACTGGACATGTCCTGATGTGAGGTGATTTATTGTATATTGGGCATGTCCTGGTGTGAGGTGGTTTAATGTATGCATGACATGTCCTGGTGTGAGGTGGTTTAATGTATACTGGACATGTCCTGGTTGTGAGGTGGTTTAATTAAAACTGGACATGTCCTGGTGTGATTTGGTTTAATGTATACTGGACATGTCCTGGTGTGAGGTGGTTTAATTAATACTGCACATGTCCTGGTTTGATATGGGTTAATGTATGCTGGACATGTCCTCCATGAGGTGGTATAATGTATACTGGACATGTTGTGGTGTGAGGTGATTTAAATTATACTGGACATGTTGTGGTGTGAAGTGATTTAAATTATACTGGAAATGTCCTGGTGTGAGGTGGTTTAATTAATACTGCACATGTCCTGGTGTGATATGGCTTAATGTATGCTGGACATGTCCTGTGTGAGGTGGTATAATGTATGCTGGACATGTTGTGGCGTGAGGTGGTTTAAATTATAGTGAACATGTCCTGGTGTGAGGTGGTTTAAATTATACTGAACATGTCCTGGTGTGAGGTGGTTTAATGTATGCTGGACATGTCCTGTGTGAGGTGGTTTAAATTATAGTGAACATGTCCTGGTGTGAGGTCGTTTAATGTATAATGGACACGTCCTGGTGTGAGGTGGTGTAATGTATGCATGACATGTCCTGGTGTGAGGTGGGTTAATGTATACTGGACATGTTGTGGTGTGAGGTGATTTAAATTATACTGGAAATGTCCTGGTGTGAGGTGGTTTAATTAATACTGCACATGTCCTGGTGTGATATGGCTTAATGTATGCTGGACATGTCCTGCGTGAGGTGGTATAATGTATGCTGGACATGTTGTGGTGTGAGGTGGTTTAAATTATAGTGAACATGTCCTGGTGTGAGGTGGTTTAAATTATACTGAACATGTCCTGGTGTGAGATGGTTTAATGTATGCTGGACATGTCCTGTGTGAGGTGGTTTAAATTATAGTGAACATGTCCTGGTGTGAGGTCGTTTAATGTATAATGGACACGTCCTGGTGTGAGGTGGTTTAATGTATACTAGACGTGTCCTGTGTGAGGTGGTTTAATGTTTGTTGGATATGTCCTGTGTGAGGTGATATAAATTATACTGGACATGTCCTGGTGTGAGGTGGTTTAATGTATACTGGACGTGTCCTGGTGTGAGAAGGTTTAATGCATGCTGGACGTGTCGTGGTTTGAGGTGGTTTAATGTATGCTGGACGTGTCCTGGTTTGAGGTGGTTTAATGTATGCTGGACGTGTCCTGTGTGATGTTGCTTAATGTGTGCTGGACATATCCTGGTGTGAGGTGGTTTAATGTATACTAGACGTGTCCTGTGTGAGGTGGTTTAATGTTTGTTGGATATGTCCTGGTGTGACGTGGTTTAATGTATACTGGACATGTCCTGTGTGAGGTGGTTTAAATTATAGTGAACATGTCCTGGTGTGAGGTCGTTTAATGTATAATGGACACGTCCTGGTGTGAGGTGGTTTAATGTATACTAGACGTGTCCTGTGTGAGGTGGTTTAATGTTTGTTGGATATGTCCTGTGTGAGGTGATATAAATTATACTGGACATGTCCTGGTGTGAGGTGGTTTAATGTATACTGGACGTGTCCTGGTGTGAGAAGGTTTAATGCATGCTGGACATGTCCTAGTGTGAGGTGGTTTAATGTATGCTGGACGTGTCCTGGTTTGAGGTGGTTTAATGTATGCTGGACGTGTCCTGTGTGAGGTGGCTTAATGTGTGCTGGACATATCCTGGTGTGAGGTGGTTTGATGTATGCTGGACATTTCCTGGTGTGAGGTGGTTTAATATATACTGGACATATCCTGGTGTGAGGTGGTTTAATGTATACTGGACATGTTGTGGTGTGAGGTGATTTAAATTATACTGGACATGTTGTGGTGTGAAGTGATTTAAATTATACTGGAAATGTCCTGGTGTGAGGTGGTTTAATTAATACTGCACATGTCCTGGTGTGATACTGCTTAATGTATGCTGGACATGTCCTGTGTGAGGTGGGATAATGTATGCTGGACATGTTGTGGCGTGAGGTGGTTTAAATTATAGTGAACATGTCCTGGTGTGAGGTGGTTTAAATTATACTGAACATGTCCTGGTATGAGATGGTTTAATGTATACTGGACGTGTCCTGGTGTGAGATGGTTTAATGCATGCTGGACGTGTCGTGGTTTGAGGTGGTTTAATGTATGCTGGACGTGTCCTGGTTTGAGGTGGTTTAATGTATGCTGGACGTGTCCTGTGTGAGGTTGCTTAATGTGTGCTGGACATATCCTGGTGTGAGGTGGTTTAATGTATACTAGACGTGTCCTGTGTGAGGTGGTTTAATGTTTGTTGGATATGTCCTGGTGTGACGTGGTTTAATGTATACTGGACATGTCCTGATGTGAGGTGGTTTAATGTATACTGGACATGTCCTGTTGTGAGGTGATATAAATTATACTGGACATGTCCTGGTGTGAGGTGGTTTAATGTATACTGGACGTGTGCTGGTGTGAGATGGTTTAATGTATACTGGACATGTCCTGGTTTGAGGTGGTTTAATTAATACTGCACATGTCCTGGTGTGATATGGGTTAATGTATGCTGGACATTTCCTCCGTGAGGTGGTATAATGTATGCTGGACATGTTGTGGTGTGAGGTGGTTTAAATTATAGTGAACATGTCCTGGTGTGAGGTCGTTTAATGTGTAATGGACACGTCCTGGTGTGAGGTGGTGTAATGTATGCATGACATGTCCTGTTGTGAGGTGATATAAATTATACTGGATGTGTCCTGGTTTGAGGTGGTTTAATGTATGCTGGACGTGTCCTGGTGTGAGGTGGTTTAATGTATGCATGACATGTCCTGGTGTGAGGTAGTTTGATGTATGCTGGACATTTCCTGGTGTGAGGTGGTTTAATGTATGCTGGATATGTCCTGGTGTGATGTGGTTTAATGTATACTAGACATGTCCTGGCATGAGGTGGTTTAATGTACGCTGGAGATGTACTGGTGTGAGGTGGTTTAATGTATCCTGGACATGTCCTGATGTGAGGTGGTTTAATGTATGCATGACATGACCTGTTGTGAGGTGGTTTAATGTATACTGCACATGTCCTGGTGTGATGTGGGTTAATGTATGCTGGACATGTCCTGTGTGAGGTAGTTTAAATTATACTGAACATGTCCTGGTGTGAGATGGTTTAATGTATGCTGGACATGTCCTAGTGTGAGGTGGTTTAATGTATGCTGGACGTGTCCTGGTTTGAGGTGGTTTAATGTATGCTGGACGTGTCCTGTGTGAGGTGGCTTAATGTGTGCTGGACATATCCTGGTGTGAGGTGGTTTAATGTATGCCAGACGTGTCCTGTGTGAGGTGGTTTAATGTTTGTTGGATATGTCCTGGTGTGACGTGGTTTAATGTATACTGGACATGTCCTGATGTGAGGTGATTTATTGTATATTGGGCATGTCCTGGTGTGAGGTGGTTTAATGTATGCATGACATGTCCTGGTGTGAGGTGGTTTAATGTATACTGGACATGTCCTGGTTGTGAGGTGGTTTAATTAAAACTGGACATGTCCTGGTGTGATTTGGTTTAATGTATACTGGACATGTCCTGGTGTGAGGTGGTTTAATTAATACTGCACATGTCCTGGTTTGATATGGGTTAATGTATGCTGGACATGTCCTCCATGAGGTGGTATAATGTATGCTGGACATGTTGTGGTGTGAGGTGGTTTAAATTATAGTGAACATGTCCTGGTGTGAGGTCGTTTAAAGTGTAATGGACACGTCCTGGTGTGAGGTGGTGTAATGTAGGCATGACCTGTCCTGTTGTGAGGTGATATAAATTATACTGAACGTGTCCTGGTTTGAGGTGGTTTAATGCATGCTGGACATGTCCTGGTGTGAGGTGGTTTAATGTATGCATGACATGTCCTGGTGTGAGGTAGTTTGATGTATGCTGGACATTTCCTGGTGTGAGGTGGTTTAATATATACTGGACATATCCTGGTGTGAGGTGGTTTAATGTATACTGGACATGTTGTGGTGTGAGGTGATTTAAATTATACTGGACATGTTATGGTGTGATATGGCTTAATGTATGCTGGACATGTCCTGTGTGAGGTGGGATAATGTATGCTGGACATGTTGTGGCGTGAGGTGGTTTAAATTATAGTGAACATGTCCTGGTGTGAGGTGGTTTAAATTATACTGAACATGTCCTGGTGTGAGATGGTTTAATGTATGCTGGACATGTCCTGTGTGAGGTGGTTTAAATTATAGTGAACATGTCCTGGTGTGAGATGGTTTAATGTATGCATGACATGTCCTGGTGTGAGGTAGTTTGATGTATGCTGGACATTTCCTGGTGTGAGGTGGTTTAATGTATGCTGGATATGTCCTGGTGTGATGTGGTTTAATGTATACTAGACATGTCCTGGCATGAGGTGGTTTAATGTACGCTGGAGATGTACTGGTGTGAGGTGGTTTAATGTATCCTGGACATGTCCTGATGTGAGGTGGTTTAATGTATGCATGACATGACCTGTTGTGAGGTGGTTTAATGTATACTGCACATGTCCTGGTGTGATGTGGGTTAATGTATGCTGGACATGTCCTGTGTGAGGTAGTTTAAATTATACTGAACATGTCCTGGTGTGAGATGGTTTAATGTATGCTGGACATGTCCTAGTGTGAGGTGGTTTAATGTATGCTGGACGTGTCCTGGTTTGAGGTGGTTTAATGTATGCTGGACGTGTCCTGTGTGAGGTGGCTTAATGTGTGCTGGACATATCCTGGTGTGAGGTGGTTTAATGTATGCCAGACGTGTCCTGTGTGAGGTGGTTTAATGTTTGTTGGATATGTCCTGGTGTGACGTGGTTTAATGTATACTGGACATGTCCTGATGTGAGGTGATTTATTGTATATTGGGCATGTCCTGGTGTGAGGTGGTTTAATGTATGCATGACATGTCCTGGTGTGAGGTGGTTTAATGTATACTGGACATGTCCTGGTTGTGAGGTGGTTTAATTAAAACTGGACATGTCCTGGTGTGATTTGGTTTAATGTATACTGGACATGTCCTGGTGTGAGGTGGTTTAATTAATACTGCACATGTCCTGGTTTGATATGGGTTAATGTATGCTGGACATGTCCTCCATGAGGTGGTATAATGTATGCTGGACATGTTGTGGTGTGAGGTGGTTTAAATTATAGTGAACATGTCCTGGTGTGAGGTCGTTTAAAGTGTAATGGACACGTCCTGGTGTGAGGTGGTGTAATGTAGGCATGACCTGTCCTGTTGTGAGGTGATATAAATTATACTGAACGTGTCCTGGTTTGAGGTGGTTTAATGCATGCTGGACGTGTCCTGGTGTGAGGTGGTTTAATGTATGCATGACATGTCCTGGTGTGAGGTAGTTTGATGTATGCTGGACATTTCCTGGTGTGAGGTGGTTTAATATATACTGGACATATCCTGGTGTGAGGTGGTTTAATGTATACTGGACATGTTGTGGTGTGAGGTGATTTAAATTATACTGGACATGTTGTGGTGTGAAGTGATTTAAATTATACTGGAAATGTCCTGGTGTGAGGTGGTTTAATTAATACTGCACATGTCCTGGTGTGATATGGCTTAATGTATGCTGGACATGTCCTGTGTGAGGTGGTATAATGTATGCTGGACATGTTGTGGCGTGAGGTGGTTTAAATTATAGTGAACATGTCCTGGTGTGAGGTGGTTTAAATTATACTGAACATGTCCTGGTGTGAGATGGTTTAATGTATGCTGGACATGTCCTGTGTGAGGTGGTTTAAATTATAGTGAACATGTCCTGGTGTGAGGTCGTTTAATGTATAATGGACACGTCCTGGTGTGAGGTGGTGTAATGTATGCATGACATGTCCTGGTGTGAGGTGGGTTAATGTATACTGGACATGTTGTGGTGTGAGGTGATTTAAATTATACTGGAAATGTCCTGGTGTGAGGTGGTTTAATTAATACTGCACATGTCCTGGTGTGATATGGCTTAATGTATGCTGGACATGTCCTGCGTGAGGTGGTATAATGTATGCTGGACATGTTGTGGTGTGAGGTGGTTTAAATTATAGTGAACATGTCCTGGTGTGAGGTGGTTTAAATTATACTGAACATGTCCTGGTGTGAGATGGTTTAATGTATGCTGGACATGTCCTGTGTGAGGTGGTTTAAATTATAGTGAACATGTCCTGGTGTGAGGTCGTTTAATGTATAATGGACACGTCCTGGTGTGAGGTGGTTTAATGTATACTAGATGTGTCCTGTGTGAGGTGGTTTAATGTTTGTTGGATATTTCCTGTGTGAGGTGATATAAATTATACTGGACATGTCCTGGTGTGAGGTGGTTTAATGTATACTGGACGTGTCCTGGTGTGAGAAGGTTTAATGCATGCTGGACGTGTCGTGGTTTGAGGTGGTTTAATGTATGCTGGACGTGTCCTGGTTTGAGGTGGTTTAATGTATGCTGGACGTGTCCTGTGTGAGGTTGCTTAATGTGTGCTGGACATATCCTGGTGTGAGGTGGTTTAATGTATACTAGACGTGTCCTGTGTGAGGTGGTTTAATGTTTGTTGGATATGTCCTGGTGTGATGTGGTTTAATGTATACTGGACATGTCCTTATGTGAGGTGGTTTAATGTATACTGCACATGTCCTGGTGTGATGTGGGGTTAATATATGCTGGACATGTCCTGTGTGAGGTGGTATAATGTATGCTGGACATGTCCTGGTGTGAGGTGGTTTAAATTATACTGAACATGTCCTGGTGTGTGATGGTTTAATGTATGCTGGACATGTCCTGTGTGAGGTAGTTTAAATTATACTGAACATGTCCTGGTGTGAGATGGTTTAATGTATGCTGGACATGTCCTAGTGTGAGGTGGTTTAATGTATGCTGGACGTGTCCTGGTTTGAGGTGGTTTAATGTATGCTGGACGTGTCCTGTATGAGGTGGCTTAATGTGTGCTGGACATATCCTGGTGTGAGGTGGTTTAATGTATGCCAGACGTGTCCTGTGTGAGGTGTTTTAATGTTTGTAGGATATGTCCTGGTGTGACGTGGTTTAATGTATACTGGACATGTCCTGATGTGAGGTGATTTAATGTATAATGGACATGTCCTGGTGTGAGGTGGTTTAATGTATGCATGACATGTCCTGGTGTGAGGTGGTTTAATGTATGCTGGACATGTTGTGGCGTGAGGTGGTTTAAATTATAGTGAACATGTCCTGGTGTGAGGTGGTTTAAATTATACTGAACATGTCCTGGTGTGAGATGGTTTAATGTATGCTGGACATGTCCTGTGTGAGGTGGTTTAAATTATAGTGAACATGTCCTGGTGTGAGGTCGTTTAATGTATAATGGACACGTCCTGGTGTGAGGTGGTGTAATGTATGCATGACATGTCCTGGTGTGAGGTGGGTTAATGTATACTGGACATGTTGTGGTGTGAGGTGATTTAAATTATACTGGAAATGTCCTGGTGTGAGGTGGTTTAATTAATACTGCACATGTCCTGGTGTGATATGGCTTAATGTATGCTGGACATGTCCTGCGTGAGGTGGTATAATGTATGCTGGACATGTTGTGGTGTGAGGTGGTTTAAATTATAGTGAACATGTCCTGGTGTGAGGTGGTTTAAATTATACTGAACATGTCCTGGTGTGAGATGGTTTAATGTATGCTGGACATGTCCTGTGTGAGGTGGTTTAAATTATAGTGAACATGTCCTGGTGTGAGGTCGTTTAATGTATAATGGACACGTCCTGGTGTGAGGTGGTTTAATGTATACTAGATGTGTCCTGTGTGAGGTGGTTTAATGTTTGTTGGATATTTCCTGTGTGAGGTGATATAAATTATACTGGACATGTCCTGGTGTGAGGTGGTTTAATGTATACTGGACGTGTCCTGGTGTGAGAAGGTTTAATGCATGCTGGACGTGTCGTGGTTTGAGGTGGTTTAATGTATGCTGGACGTGTCCTGGTTTGAGGTGGTTTAATGTATGCTGGACGTGTCCTGTGTGAGGTTGCTTAATGTGTGCTGGACATATCCTGGTGTGAGGTGGTTTAATGTATACTAGACGTGTCCTGTGTGAGGTGGTTTAATGTTTGTTGGATATGTCCTGGTGTGATGTGGTTTAATGTATACTGGACATGTCCTTATGTGAGGTGGTTTAATGTATACTGCACATGTCCTGGTGTGATGTGGGTTAATATATGCTGGACATGTCCTGTGTGAGGTGGTATAATGTATGCTGGACATGTCCTGGTGTGAGGTGGTTTAAATTATACTGAACATGTCCTGGTGTGTGATGGTTTAATGTATGCTGGACATGTCCTGTGTGAGGTAGTTTAAATTATACTGAACATGTCCTGGTGTGAGATGGTTTAATGTATGCTGGACATGTCCTAGTGTGAGGTGGTTTAATGTATGCTGGACGTGTCCTGGTTTGAGGTGGTTTAATGTATGCTGGACGTGTCCTGTATGAGGTGGCTTAATGTGTGCTGGACATATCCTGGTGTGAGGTGGTTTAATGTATGCCAGACGTGTCCTGTGTGAGGTGTTTTAATGTTTGTAGGATATGTCCTGGTGTGACGTGGTTTAATGTATACTGGACATGTCCTGGTGTGAGGTGGTTTAATGTATGCATGACATGTCCTGGTGTGAGGTGGTTTAATGTATACTGGACATGTCCTGGTTGTGAGGTGGTTTAATTAAAACTGGACATGTCCTGGTGTGATTTGGTTTAATGTATACTGGACATGTCCTGGTGTGAGGTGGTTTAATTAATACTGCACATGTACTGGTGTGATATGGGTTAATGTATGCTGGACATGTCCTCCATGAGGTGGTATAATGTATGCTGGACATGTTGTGGTGTGAGGTGGTTTAAATTATAGTGAACATGTCCTGGTGTGAGGTCGTTTAATGTGTAATGGACACGTCCTGGTGTGAGGTGGTGTAATGTAGGCATGACATGTCCTGTTGTGAGGTGATATAAATTATACTGGACGTGTCCTGGTTTGAGGTGGTTTAATGTATGCTGGACGTGTCCTGGTGTGAGGTGGTTTAATGTATGCATGACATGTCCTGGTGTGAGGTAGTTTGATGTATGCTGGACATTTCCTGGTGTGAGGTGGTTTAATATATACTGGACATATCCTGGTGTGAGGTGGTTTAATGTATACTGGACATGTTGTGGTGTGAGGTGATTTAAATTATACTGGACATGTCCTGGTGTGAGGTGGTTTAATTAATACTGCACATGTCCTGGTGTGATATGGCTTAATGTATGCTGGACATGTCCTGCGTGAGGTGGTATAATGTATGCTGGACATGTCCTGTGTGAGGTGGTTTAAATTATAGTGAACATGTCCTGGTGTGAGGTCGTTTAATGTATAATGGACACGTCCTGGTGTGAGGTGGTTTAATGTATACTAGACGTGTCCTGTGTGAGGTGGTTTAATGTTTGTAGGATATGTCCTGTGTGAGGTGATATAAATTATACTGGACATGTCCTGGTGTGAGGTGGTTTAATGTATACTGGACGTGTCCTGGTGTGAGATGGTTTAATGCATGCTGGACGTGTCGTGGTTTGAGGTGGTTTAATGTATGCTGGACGTGTCCTGGTTTGAGGTGGTTTAATGTATGCTGGACGTGTCCTGTGTGAGGTTGCTTAATGTGTGCTGGACATATCCTGGTGTGAGGTGGTTTAATGTATACTAGACGTGTCCTGTGTGAGGTGGTTTAATGTTTGTTGGATATGTCCTGGTGTGACGTGGTTTAATGTATACTGGACATGTCCTGATGTGAGGTGGTTTAATGTATACTGGACATGTCCTGGTGTGAGGTGGTTTAATGTATGCATGACATGTCCTGGTGTGAGGTGGTTTAATGTATACTGGACATGTCCTGGTTGTGAGGTGGTTTAATTAATACTGGACATGTCCTGGTGTGATTTGGTTTAATGTATACTGGACATGTCCTGGTGTGAGGTGGTTTAATTAATACTGCACATGTCCTGGTGTGATATGGGTTAATGTATGCTGGACATGTCCTCCGTGAGGTGGTATAATGTATGCTGGACATGTTGTGGTGTGAGGTGGTTTAAATTATAGTGAACATGTCCTGGTGTGAGGTCGTTTAATGTGTAATGGACACGTCCTGGTGTGAGGTGGTGTAATGTATGCATGACATGTCCTGTTGTGAGGTGATATAAATTATACTGGACATGTCCTGGTGTGAGGTGGTTTAATGTATACTGGACGTGTGCTGGTGTGAGATGGTTTAATGTATACTGGACATGTCCTGGTTTGAGGTGGTTTAATTAATACTGCACATGTCCTGGTGTGATATGGGTTAATGTATGCTGGACATTTCCTCCGTGAGGTGGTATAATGTATGCTGGACATGTTGTGGTGTGAGGTGGTTTAAATTATAGTGAACATGTCCTGGTGTGAGGTCGTTTAATGTGTAATGGACACGTCCTGGTGTGAGGTGGTGTAATGTATGCATGACATGTCCTGTTGTGAGGTGATATAAATTATACTGGATGTGTCCTGGTTTGAGGTGGTTTAATGTATGCTGGACGTGTCCTGGTGTGAGGTGGTTTAATGTATGCATGACATGTCCTGGTGTGAGGTAGTTTGATGTATGCTGGACATTTCCTGGTGTGAGGTGGTTTAATGTATGCTGGATATGTCCTGGTGTGATGTGGTTTAATGTATACTAGACATGTCCTGGCATGAGGTGGTTTAATGTACGCTGGAGATGTACTGGTGTGAGGTGGTTTAATGTATCCTGGACATGTCCTGATGTGAGGTGGTTTAATGTATGCATGACATGACCTGTTGTGAGGTGGTTTAATGTATACTGCACATGTCCTGGTGTGATGTGGGTTAATGTATGCTGGACATGTCCTGTGTGAGGTAGTTTAAATTATACTGAACATGTCCTGGTGTGAGATGGTTTAATGTATGCTGGACATGTCCTAGTGTGAGGTGGTTTAATGTATGCTGGACGTGTCCTGGTTTGAGGTGGTTTAATGTATGCTGGACGTGTCCTGTGTGAGGTGGCTTAATGTGTGCTGGACATATCCTGGTGTGAGGTGGTTTAATGTATGCCAGACGTGTCCTGTGTGAGGTGGTTTAATGTTTGTTGGATATGTCCTGGTGTGACGTGGTTTAATGTATACTGGACATGTCCTGATGTGAGGTGATTTATTGTATATTGGGCATGTCCTGGTGTGAGGTGGTTTAATGTATGCATTACATGTCCTGGTGTGAGGTGGTTTAATGTATACTGGACATGTCCTGGTTGTGAGGTGGTTTAATTAAGACTGGACATGTCCTGGTGTGATTTGGTTTAATGTATACTGGACATGTCCTGGTTTGAGGTGGTTTAATTAATACTGCACATGTCCTGGTTTGATATGGGTTAATGTATGCTGGACATGTCCTCCATGAGGTGGTATAATGTATGCTGGACATGTTGTGGTGTGAGGTGGTTTAAATTATAGTGAACATGTCCTGGTGTGAGGTCGTTTAAAGTGTAATGGACACGTCCTGGTGTGAGGTGGTGTAATGTAGGCATGACCTGTCCTGTTGTGAGGTGATATAAATTATACTGAACGTGTCCTGGTTTGAGGTGGTTTAATGCATGCTGGACGTGTCCTGGTGTGAGGTGGTTTAATGTATGCATGACATGTCCTGGTGTGAGGTAGTTTGATGTATGCCGGACATTTCCTGGTGTGAGGTGGTTTAATATATACTGGACATATCCTGGTGTGAGGTGGTTTAATGTATACTGGACATGTTGTGGTGTGAGGTGATTTAAATTATACTGGACATGTTGTGGTGTGAAGTGATTTAAATTATACTGGAAATGTCCTGGTGTGAGGTGGTTTAATTAATACTGCACATGTCCTGGTGTGATATGGCTCAATGTATGCTGGACATGTCCTGTGTGAGGTGGGATAATGTATGCTGGACATGTTGTGGCGTGAGGTGGTTTAAATTATAGTGAACATGTCCTGGTGTGAGGTGGTTTAAATTATACTGAACATGTCCTGGTGTGAGATGGTTTAATGTATGCTGGACATGTCCTGTGTGAGGTGGTTTAAATTATAGTGAACATGTCCTGGTGTGAGATGGTTTAATGTATGCATGACATGTCCTGGTGTGAGGTAGTTTGATGTATGCTGGACATTTCCTGGTGTGAGGTGGTTTAATGTATGCTGGATATGTCCTGGTGTGATGTGGTTTAATGTATACTGGAAATGTCCTGGTGTGAGGTGGTTTAATTAATACTGCACATGTCCTGGTGTGATATGGCTTAATGAATGCTGGACATGTCCTGCGTGAGGTGGTATAATGTATGCTGGACATGTTGTGGTGTGAGGTGGTTTCAATTATAGTGAACATGTCCTGGTGTGAGGTGGTTTAAATTATACTGAACATGTCCTGGTGTGAGATGGTTTAATGTATGCTGGACATGTCCTGTGTGAGGTGGTTTAAATTATAGTGAACATGTCCTGGTGTGAGGTCGTTTAATGTATAATGGACACGTCCTGGTGTGAGGTGGTTTAATGTATACTAGATGTGTCCTGTGTGAGGTGGTTTAATGTTTGTTGGATATTTCCTGTGTGAGGTGATATAAATTATACTGGACATGTCCTGGTGTGAGGTGGTTTAATGTATACTGGACGTGTCCTGGTGTGAG
The DNA here is from genome assembly GCF_029633865.1 of Lampris incognitus. NCBI lineage: Eukaryota > Metazoa > Chordata > Actinopteri > Lampriformes > Lampridae > Lampris > Lampris incognitus. The sequence goes on along the minus strand of NC_079213.1, from coordinate 38,763,992 downwards.
AAGGTTTAATGCATGCTGGACGTGTCGTGGTTTGAGGTGGTTTAATGTATGCTGGACGTGTCCTGGTTTGAGGTGGTTTAATGTATGCTGGACGTGTCCTGTGTGAGGTTGCTTAATGTGTGCTGGACATATCCTGGTGTGAGGTGGTTTAATGTATACTAGACGTGTCCTGTGTGAGGTGGTTTAATGTTTGTTGGATATGTCCTGGTGTGACGTGGTTTAATGTATACTGGACATATCCTGGTGTGAGGTGGTTTAATGTATACTGGACATGTTGTGGTGTGAGGTGATTTAAATTATACTGGACATGTTGTGGTATGAAGTGATTTAAATTATACTGGAAATGTCCTGGTGTGAGGTGGTTTAATTAATACTGCACATGTCCTGGTGTGATATGGCTTAATGTATGCTGGACATGTCCTGCGTGAGGTGGTATAATGTATGCTGGACATGTCCTGTGTGAGGTGGTTTAAATTATAGTGAACATGTCCTGGTGTGAGGTCGTTTAATGTATAATGGACACGTCCTGGTGTGAGGTGGTTTAATGTATACTAGACGTGTCCTGTGTGAGGTGGTTTAATGTTTGTTGGATATGTCCTGTGTGAGGTGATATAAATTATACTGGACATGTCCTGGTGTGAGGTGGTTTAATGTATACTGGACGTGTCCTGGTGTGATTTGGTTTAATGCATGCTGGACGTGTCGTGGTTTGAGGTGGTTTAATGTATGCTGGACGTGTCCTGGTTTGAGGTGGTTTAATGTATGCTGGACGTGTCCTGTGTGAGGTTGCTTAATGTGTGCTGGACATATCCTGGTGTGAGGTGGTTTAATGTATACTAGACTTGTCCTGTGTGAGGTGGTTTAATGTTTGTTGGATATGTCCTGGTGTGACGTGGTTTAATGTATACTGGACATGTCCTGATGTGAGGTGGTTTAATGTATACTGGACATGTCCTGGTGTGAGGTGGTTTAATGTATGCATGACATGTCCTGGTGTGAGGTGGTTTAATGTATACTGGACATGTCCTGGTTGTGAGGTGGTTTAATTAATACTGGACATGTCCTGGTGTGATTTGGTTTAATGTATACTGGACATGTCCTGGTGTGAGGTGGTTTAATTAATACTGCACATGTCCTGGTGTGATATGGGTTAATGTATGCTGGACATGTCCTCCGTGAGGTGGTATAATGTATGCTGGACATGTTGTGGTGTGAGGTGGTTTAAATTATAGTGAACATGTCCTGGTGTGAGGTCGTTTAATGTGTAATGGACACGTCCTGGTGTGAGGTGGTGTAATGTATGCATGACATGTCCTGTTGTGAGGTGATATAAATTATACTGGACATGTCCTGGTGTGAGGTGGTTTAATGTATACTGGACGTGTGCTGGTGTGAGATGGTTTAATGTATACTGGACATGTCCTGGTTTGAGGTGGTTTAATTAATACTGCACATGTCCTGGTGTGATATGGGTTAATGTATGCTGGACATTTCCTCCGTGAGGTGGTATAATGTATGCTGGACATGTTGTGGTGTGAGGTGGTTTAAATTATAGTGAACATGTCCTGGTGTGAGGTCGTTTAATGTGTAATGGACACGTCCTGGTGTGAGGTGGTGTAATGTATGCATGACATGTCCTGTTGTGAGGTGATATAAATTATACTGGATGTGTCCTGGTTTGAGGTGGTTTAATGTATGCTGGACGTGTCCTGGTGTGAGGTGGTTTAATGTATGCATGACATGTCCTGGTGTGAGGTAGTTTGATGTATGCTGGACATTTCCTGGTGTGAGGTGGTTTAATGTATGCTGGATATGTCCTGGTGTGATGTGGTTTAATGTATACTAGACATGTCCTGGCATGAGGTGGTTTAATGTACGCTGGAGATGTACTGGTGTGAGGTGGTTTAATGTATCCTGGACATGTCCTGATGTGAGGTGGTTTAATGTATGCATGACATGACCTGTTGTGAGGTGGTTTAATGTATACTGCACATGTCCTGGTGTGATGTGGGTTAATGTATGCTGGACATGTCCTGTGTGAGGTAGTTTAAATTATACTGAACATGTCCTGGTGTGAGATGGTTTAATGTATGCTGGACATGTCCTAGTGTGAGGTGGTTTAATGTATGCTGGACGTGTCCTGGTTTGAGGTGGTTTAATGTATGCTGGACGTGTCCTGTGTGAGGTGGCTTAATGTGTGCTGGACATATCCTGGTGTGAGGTGGTTTAATGTATGCCAGACGTGTCCTGTGTGAGGTGGTTTAATGTTTGTTGGATATGTCCTGGTGTGACGTGGTTTAATGTATACTGGACATGTCCTGATGTGAGGTGATTTATTGTATATTGGGCATGTCCTGGTGTGAGGTGGTTTAATGTATGCATGACATGTCCTGGTGTGAGGTGGTTTAATGTATACTGGACATGTCCTGGTTGTGAGGTGGTTTAATTAAAACTGGACATGTCCTGGTGTGATTTGGTTTAATGTATACTGGACATGTCCTGGTGTGAGGTGGTTTAATTAATACTGCACATGTCCTGGTTTGATATGGGTTAATGTATGCTGGACATGTCCTCCATGAGGTGGTATAATGTATGCTGGACATGTTGTGGTGTGAGGTGGTTTAAATTATAGTGAACATGTCCTGGTGTGAGGTCGTTTAAAGTGTAATGGACACGTCCTGGTGTGAGGTGGTGTAATGTAGGCATGACCTGTCCTGTTGTGAGGTGATATAAATTATACTGAACGTGTCCTGGTTTGAGGTGGTTTAATGCATGCTGGACGTGTCCTGGTGTGAGGTGGTTTAATGTATGCATGACATGTCCTGGTGTGAGGTAGTTTGATGTATGCTGGACATTTCCTGGTGTGAGGTGGTTTAATATATACTGGACATATCCTGGTGTGAGGTGGTTTAATGTATACTGGACATGTTGTGGTGTGAAGTGATTTAAATTATACTGGAAATGTCCTGGTGTGAGGTGGTTTAATTAATACTGCACATGTCCTGGTGTGATATGGCTTAATGTATGCTGGACATGTCCTGTGTGAGGTGGTATAATGTATGCTGGACATGTTGTGGCGTGAGGTGGTTTAAATTATAGTGAACATGTCCTGGTGTGAGGTGGTTTAAATTATACTGAACATGTCCTGGTGTGAGATGGTTTAATGTATGCTGGACATGTCCTGTGTGAGGTGGTTTAAATTATAGTGAACATGTCCTGGTGTGAGGTCGTTTAATGTATAATGGACACGTCCTGGTGTGAGGTGGTTTAATGTATACTAGACGTGTCCTGTGTGAGGTGGTTTAATGTTTGTTGGATATGTCCTGTGTGAGGTGATATAAATTATACTGGACATGTCCTGGTGTGAGGTGGTTTAATGTATACTGGACGTGTCCTGGTGTGAGAAGGTTTAATGCATGCTGGACGTGTCGTGGTTTGAGGTGGTTTAATGTATGCTGGACGTGTCCTGGTTTGAGGTGGTTTAATGTATGCTGGACGTGTCCTGTGTGAGGTTGCTTAATGTGTGCTGGACATATCCTGGTGTGAGGTGGTTTAATGTATACTAGACGTGTCCTGTGTGAGGTGGTTTAATGTTTGTTGGATATGTCCTGGTGTGACGTGGTTTAATGTATACTGGACATATCCTGGTGTGAGGTGGTTTAATGTATACTGGACATGTTGTGGTGTGAGGTGATTTAAATTATACTGGACATGTTGTGGTATGAAGTGATTTAAATTATACAGGAAATGTCCTGGTGTGAGGTGGTTTAATTAATACTGCACATGTCCTGGTGTGATATGGCTTAATGTATGCTGGACATGTCCTGCGTGAGGTGGTATAATGTATGCTGGACATGTCCTGTGTGAGGTGGTTTAAATTATAGTGAACATGTCCTGGTGTGAGGTCGTTTAATGTATAATGGACACGTCCTGGTGTGAGGTGGTTTAATGTATACTAGACGTGTCCTGTGTGAGGTGGTTTAATGTTTGTTGGATATGTCCTGTGTGAGGTGATATAAATTATATTGGACATGTCCTGGTGTGAGGTGGTTTAATGTATACTGGACGTGTCCTGGTGTGAGATGGTTTAATGCATGCTGGACGTGTCGTGGTTTGAGGTGGTTTAATGTATGCTGGACGTGTCCTGGTTTGAGGTGGTTTAATGTATACTAGACGTGTCCTGTGTGAGGTGGTTTAATGTATACTAGACGTGTCCTGTGTGAGGTGGTTTAATGTTTGTTGGATATGTCCTGGTGTGACGTGGTTTAATGTATACTGGACATGTCCTGATGTGAGGTGGTTTAATGTATACTGGACATGTCCTGGTGTGAGGTGGTTTAATGTATGCATGACATGTCCTGGTGTGAGGTGGTTTACTGTATACTGGACATGTCCTGGTTGTGAGGTGGTTTAATTAATACTGGACATGTCCTGGTGTGATTTGGTTTAATGTATACTGGACATGTCCTGGTGTGAGGTGGTTTAATTAATACTGCACATGTCCTGGTGTGATATGGGTTAATGTATGCTCGACATGTCCTCCGTGAGGTGGTATAATGTATGCTGGACATGTTGTGGTGTGAGGTGGTTTAAATTATAGTGAACATGTCCTGGTGTGAGGTCGTTTAATGTGTAATGGACACGTCCTGGTGTGAGGTGGTGTAATGTATGCATGACATGTCCTGTTGTGAGGTGATATAAATTATACTGGACATGTCCTGGTGTGAGGTGGTTTAATGTATACTGGACGTGTGCTGGTGTGAGATGGTTTAATGTATACTGGACATGTCCTGGTTTGAGGTAGTTTAATTAATACTGCACATGTCCTGGTGTGATATGGGTTAATGTATGCTGGACATTTCCTCCGTGAGGTGGTATAATGTATGCTGGACATGTTGTGGTGTGAGGTGGTTTAAATTATAGTGAACATGTCCTGGTGTGAGGTCGTTTAATGTGTAATGGACACGTCCTGGTGTGAGGTGGTGTAATGTATGCATGACATGTCCTGTTGTGAGGTGATATAAATTATACTGGATGTGTCCTGGTTTGAGGTGGTTTAATGTATGCTGGACGTGTCCTGGTGTGAGGTGGTTTAATGTATGCATGACATGTCCTGGTGTGAGGTAGTTTGATGTATGCTGGACATGTTGTGGTGTGAGGTGGTTTAATGTATGCTGGATATGTCCTGGTGTGATGTGGTTTAATATATACTAGACATGTCCTGGCATGAGGTGGTTTAATGTACGCTGGAGATGTACTGGTGTGAGGTGGTTTAATGTATCCTGGACATGTCCTGATGTGAGGTGGTTTAATGTATGCATGACATGACCTGTTGTGAGGTGGTTTAATGTATACTGCACATGTCCTGGTGTGATGTGGGTTAATGTATGCTGGACATGTCCTGTGTGAGGTAGTTTAAATTATACTGAACATGTCCTGGTGTGAGATGGTTTAATGTATGCTGGACATGTCCTAGTGTGAGGTGGTTTAATGTATGCTGGACGTGTCCTGGTTTGAGGTGGTTTAATGTATGCTGGACTTGTCCTGTGTGAGGTGGCTTAATGTGTGCTGGACATATCCTGGTGTGAGGTGGTTTAATGTATGCCAGACGTGTCCTGTGTGAGGTGGTTTAATGTTTGTTGGATATGTCCTGGTGTGACGTGGTTTAATGTATACTGGACATGTCCTGATGTGAGGTGATTTATTGTATATTGGGCATGTCCTGGTGTGAGGTGGTTTAATGTATGCATGACATGTCCTGGTGTGAGGTGGTTTAATGTATACTGGACATGTCCTGGTTGTGAGGTGGTTTAATTAAAACTGGACATGTCCTGGTGTGATTTGGTTTAATGTATACTGGACATGTCCTGGTGTGAGGTGGTTTAATTAATACTGCACATGTCCTGGTTTGATATGGGTTAATGTATGCTGGACATGTCCTCCATGAGGTGGTATAATGTATGCTGGACATGTTGTGGTGTGAGGTGGTTTAAATTATAGTGAACATATCCTGGTGTGAGGTCGTTTAAAGTGTAATGGACACGTCCTGGTGTGAGGTGGTGTAATGTAGGCATGACCTGTCCTGTTGTGAGGTGATATAAATTATACTGAACGTGTCCTGGTTTGAGGTGGTTTAATGCATGCTGGACGTGTCCTGGTGTGAGGTGGTTTAATGTATGCATGACATGTCCTGGTGTGAGGTAGTTTGATGTATGCTGGACATTTCCTGGTGTGAGGTGGTTTAATATATACTGGACATATCCTGGTGTGAGTTGGTTTAATGTATACTGGACATGTTGTGGTGTGAGGTGATTTAAATTATACTGGACATGTTGTGGTGTGAAGTGATTTAAATTATACTGGAAATGTCCTGGTGTGAGGTAGTTTAATTAATACTGCACATGTCCTGGTGTGATATGGCTTAATGTATGCTGGACATGTCCTGTGTGAGGTGGTATAATGTATGCTGGACATGTTGTGGCGTGAGGTGGTTTAAATTATAGTGAACATGTCCTGGTGTGAGGTGGTTTAAATTATACTGAACATGTCCTGGTGTGAGATGGTTTAATGTATGCTGGACATGTCCTGTGTGAGGTGGTTTAAATTATAGTGAACATGTCCTGGTGTGAGGTCGTTTAATGTATAATGGACACGTCCTGGTGTGAGGTGGTGTAATGTATGCATGACATGTCCTAGTGTGAGGTGGTTTAATGTATGCTGGACGTGTCCTGGTTTGAGGTGGTTTAATGTATGCTGGAAATGTCCTGGTGTGAGGTGGTTTAATTAATACTGCACATGTCCTGGTGTGATATGGCTTAATGTATGCTGGACATGTCCTGCGTGAGGTGGTATAATGTATGCTGGACATGTTGTGGTGTGAGGTGGTTTAAATTATAGTGAACATGTCCTGGTGTGAGGTGGTTTAAATTATACTGAACATGTCCTGGTGTGAGATGGTTTAATGTATGCTGGACATGTCCTGTGTGAGGTGGTTTAAATTATAGTGAACATGTCCTGGTGTGAGGTCGTTTAATGTATAATGGACACGTCCTGGTGTGAGGTGGTTTAATGTTTGTTGGATATGTCCTGTGTGAGGTGATATAAATTATACTGGACATGTCCTGGTGTGAGGTGGTTTAATGTATACTGGACGTGTCCTGGTGTGAGAAGGTTTAATGCATGCTGGACGTGTCGTGGTTTGAGGTGGTTTAATGTATGCTGGACGTGTCCTGGTTTGAGGTGGTTTAATGTATGCTGGACGTGTCCTGTGTGAGGTTGCTTAATGTGTGCTGGACATATCCTGGTGTGAGGTGGTTTGATGTATACTAGACGTGTCCTGTGTGAGGTGGTTTAATGTTTGTTGGATATGTCCTGGTGTGACGTGGTTTAATGTATACTGGACATGTCCTGATGTGAGGTGGTTTAATGTATACTGGACATGTCCTGGTGTGAGGTGGTTTAATGTATGCATGACATGTCCTGGTGTGAGGTGGTTTAATGTATACTGGACATGTCCTGGTGTGATTTGGTTTAATGTATACTGGACATGTCCTGGTGTGAGGTGGTTTAATGTATACTGGACGTGTGCTGGTGTGAGATGGTTTAATGTATACTGGACATGTCCTGGTTTGAGGTGGTTTAATTAATACTGCACATGTCCTGGTGTGATATGGGTTAATGTATGCTGGACATTTCCTCCGTGAGGTGGTATAATGTATGCTGGACATGTTGTGGTGTGAGGTGGTTTAAATTATAGTGAACATGTCCTGGTGTGAGGTCGTTTAATGTGTAATGGACACGTCCTGGTGTGAGGTGGTGTAATGTATGCATGACATGTCCTGTTGTGAGGTGATATAAATTATACTGGATGTGTCCTGGTTTGAGGTGGTTTAATGTATGCTGGACGTGTCCTGGTGTGAGGTGGTTTAATGTATGCATGACATGTCCTGGTGTGAGGTAGTTTGATGTATGCTGGACATTTCCTGGTGTGAGGTGGTTTAATGTATGCTGGATATGTCCTGGTGTGATGTGGTTTAATGTATCCTGGACATGTCCTGATGTGAGGTGGTTTAATGTATGCATGACATGACCTGTTGTGAGGTGGTTTAATGTATACTGCACATGTCCTGGTGTGATGTGGGTTAATGTATGCTGGACATGTCTTGTGTGAGGTAGTTTAAATTATACTGAACATGTCCTGGTGTGAGATGGTTTAATGTATGCTGGACATGTCCTAGTGTGAGGTGGTTTAATGTATGCTGGACGTGTCCTGGTTTGAGGTGGTTTAATGTATGCTGGATATGTCCTGGTGTGAGGTGGTTTAATTAATACTGCACATGTCCTGGTGTGATATGGCTTAATGTATGCTGGACATGTCCTGCGTGAGGTGGTATAATGTATGCTGGACATGTTGTGGTGTGAGGTGGTTTAAATTATAGTGAACATGTCCTGGTGTGAGGTGGTTTAAATTATACTGAACATGTCCTGGTGTGAGATGGTTTAATGTATGCTGGACATGTCCTGTGTGAGGTGGTTTAAATTATAGTGAACATGTCCTGGTGTGAGGTCGTTTAATGTATAATGGACACGTCCTGGTGTGAGGTGGTTTAATGTATACTAGACGTGTCCTGTGTGAGGTGGTTTAATGTTTGTTGGATATGTCCTGTGTGAGGTGATATAAATTATACTGGACATGTCCTGGTGTGAGGTGGTTTAATGTATACTGGACGTGTCCTGGTGTGAGAAGGTTTAATGCATGCTGGACGTGTCGTGGTTTGAGGTGGTTTAATGTATGCTGGACGTGTCCTGGTTTGAGGTGGTTTAATGTATGCTGGACATGTCCTGTGTGAGGTTGCTTAATGTGTGCTGGACATATCCTGGTGTGAGGTGGTTTAATGTATACTAGACGTGTCCTGTGTGAGGTGGTTTAATGTTTGTTGGATATGTCCTGGTGTGACGTGGTTTAATGTATACTGGACATGTCCTGATGTGAGGTGGTTTAATGTATACTGGACATGTCCTGGTGTGAGGTGGTTTAATGTATGCATGACATGTCCTGGTGTGAGGTGGTTTAATGTATACTGGACATGTCCTGGTGTGATTTGGTTTAATGTATACTGGACATGTCCTGGTGTGAGGTGGTTTAATTAATACTGCACATGTCCTGGTGTGATATGGGTTAATGTATGCTGGACATGTCCTCCGTGAGGTGGTATAATGTATGCTGGACATGTTGTGGTGTGAGGTGGTTTAAATTATAGTGAACATGTCCTGGTGTGAGGTCGTTTAATGTGTAATGGACACGTCCTGGTGTGAGGTGGTGTAATGTATGCATGACATGTCGTGTTGTGAGGTGATATAAATTATACTGGACATGTCCTGGTGTGAGGTAGTTTGATGTATGCTGGACATTTCCTGGTGTGAGGTGGTTTAATATATACTGGACATATCCTGGTGTGAGGTGGTTTAATGTATACTGGACATGTTGTGGTGTGAGGTGATTTAAATTATACTGGACATGTTGTGGTGTGAAGTGATTTAAATTATACTGGAAATGTCCTGGTGTGAGGTGGTTTAATTAATACTGCACATGTCCTGGTGTGATATGGCTTAATGTATGCTGGACATGTCCTGTGTGAGGTGGTATAATGTATGCTGGACATGTTGTGGCGTGAGGTGGTTTAAATTATAGTGAACATGTCCTGGTGTGAGGTGGTTTAAATTATACTGAACATGTCCTGGTGTGAGATGGTTTAATGTATGCTGGACATGTCCTGTGTGAGGTGGTTTAAATTATAGTGAACATGTCCTGGTGTGAGGTCGTTTAATGTATAATGGACACGTCCTGGTGTGAGGTGGTGTAATGTATGCATGACATGTCCTGGTGTGAGGTGGGTTAATGTATACTGGACATGTTGTGGTGTGAGGTGATTTAAATTATACTGGAAATGTCCTGGTGTGAGGTGGTTTAATTAATACTGCACATGTCCTGGTGTGATATGGCTTAATGTATGCTGGACATGTCCTGCGTGAGGTGGTATAATGTATGCTGGACATGTTGTGGTGTGAGGTGGTTTAAATTATAGTGAACATGTCCTGGTGTGAGGTGGTTTAAATTATACTGAACATGTCCTGGTGTGAGATGGTTTAATGTATGCTGGACATGTCCTGTGTGAGGTGGTTTAAATTATAGTGAACATGTCCTGGTGTGAGGTCGTTTAATGTATAATGGACACGTCCTGGTGTGAGGTGGTTTAATGTATACTAGACGTGTCCTGTGTGAGGTGGTTTAATGTTTGTTGGATATGTCCTGTGTGAGGTGATAGAAATTATACTGGACATGTCCTGGTGTGAGGTGGTTTAATGTATACTGGACGTGTCCTGGTGTGAGAAGGTTTAATGCATGCTGGACGTGTCGTGGTTTGAGGTGGTTTAATGTATGCTGGACGTGTCCTGGTTTGAGGTGGTTTAATGTATGCTGGACATGTCCTGTGTGAGGTTGCTTAATGTTTGCTGGACATATCCTGGTGTGAGGTGGTTTAATGTATACTAGACGTGTCCTGTGTGAGGTGGTTTAATGTTTGTTGGATATGTCCTGGTGTGACGTGGTTTAATGTATACTGGACATGTCCTGATGTGAGGTGGTTTAATGTATACTGGACATGTCCTGGTGTGAGGTGGTTTAATGTATGCATGACATGTCCTGGTGTGAGGTGGTTTAATGTATACTGGACATGTGCTGGTGTGATTTGGTTTAATGTATACTGGACATGTCCTGGTGTGAGGTGGTTTAATTAATACTGCACATGTCCTGGTGTGATATGGGTTAATGTATGCTGGACATGTCCTCCGTGAGGTGGTATAATGTATGCTGGACATGTTGTGGTGTGAGGTGGTTTAAATTATAGTGAACATGTCCTGGTGTGAGGTCGTTTAATGTGTAATGGACACGTCCTGGTGTGAGGTGGTGTAATGTATGCATGACATGTCGTGTTGTGAGGTGGTTTAATGTATACTGGACATGTCCTGGTGTGAGGTGGTTTAATGTATACTGGACGTGTGCTGGTGTGAGATGGTTTAATGTATACTGGACATGTCCTGGTTTGAGGTGGTTTAATTAATACTGCACATGTCCTGGTGTGATATGGGTTAATGTATGCTGGACATTTCCTCCGTGAGGTGGTATAATGTATGCTGGACATGTTGTGGTGTGAGGTGGTTTAAATTATAGTGAACATGTCCTGGTGTGAGGTCGTTTAATGTGTAATGGACACGTCCTGGTGTGAGGTGGTGTAATGTATGCATGACATGTCCTGTTGTGAGGTGATATAAATTATACTGGATGTGTCCTGGTTTGAGGTGGTTTAATGTATGCTGGACGTGTCCTGGTGTGAGGTGGTTTAATGTATGCATGACATGTCCTGGTGTGAGGTAGTTTGATGTATGCTGGACATTTCCTGGTGTGAGGTGGTTTAATGTATGCTGGATATGTCCTGGTGTGATGTGGTTTAATGTATACTAGACATGTCCTGGCATGAGGTGGTTTAATGCATGCTGGACGTGTCCTGGTGTGAGGTGGTTTAATGTATGCATGACATGTCCTGGTGTGAGGTAGTTTGATGTATGCTGGACATTTCCTGGTGTGAGGTGGTTTAATATATACTGGACATATCCTGGTGTGAGGTGGTTTAATGTATACTGGACATGTTGTGGTGTGAGGTGATTTAAATTATACTGGACATGTTGTGGTGTGAAGTGATTTAAATTATACTGGAAATGTCCTGGTGTGAGGTGGTTTAATTAATACTGCACATGTCCTGGTGTGATATGGCTTAATGTATGCTGGACATGTCCTGTGTGAGGTGGTATAATGTATGCTGGACATGTTGTGGCGTGAGGTGGTTTAAATTATAGTGAACATGTCCTGGTGTGAGGTGGTTTAAATTATACTGAACATGTCCTGGTGTGAGATGGTTTAATGTATGCTGGACATGTCCTGTGTGAGGTGGTTTAAATTATAGTGAACATGTCCTGGTGTGAGGTCGTTTAATGTATAATGGACACGTCCTGGTGTGAGGTGGTGTAATGTATGCATGACATGTCCTGGTGTGAGGTGGGTTAATGTATACTGGACATGTTGTGGTGTGAGGTGATTTAAATTATACTGGAAATGTCCTGGTGTGAGGTGGTTTAATTAATACTGCACATGTCCTGGTGTGATATGGCTTAATGTATGCTGGACATGTCCTGCGTGAGGTGGTATAATGTATGCTGGACATGTTGTGGTGTGAGGTGGTTTAAATTATAGTGAACATGTCCTGGTGTGAGGTGGTTTAAATTATACTGAACATGTCCTGGTGTGAGATGGTTTAATGTATGCTGGACATGTCCTGTGTGAGGTGGTTTAAATTATAGTGAACATGTCCTGGTGTGAGGTCGTTTAATGTATAATGGACACGTCCTGGTGTGAGGTGGTTTAATGTATACTAGACTTGTCCTGTGTGAGGTGGTTTAATGTTTGTTGGATATGTCCTGTGTGAGGTGATATAAATTATACTGGACATGTCCTGGTGTGAGGTGGTTTAATGTATACTGGACGTGTCCTGGTGTGAGAAGGTTTAATGCATGCTGGACGTGTCGTGGTTTGAGGTGGTTTAATGTATGCTGGACGTGTCCTGGTTTGAGGTGGTTTAATGTATGCTGGACGTGTCCTGTGTGAGGTTGCTTAATGTGTGCTGGACATATCCTGGTGTGAGGTGGTTTAATGTATACTAGACGTGTCCTGTGTGAGGTGGTTTAATGTTTGTTGGATATGTCCTGGTGTGACGTGGTTTAATGTATACTGGACATGTCCTGATGTGAGGTGGTTTAATGTATACTGGACATGTCCTGGTGTGAGGTGGTTTAATGTATGCATGACATGTCCTGGTCTGAGGTGGTTTAATGTATACTGGACATGTCCTGGTGTGATTTGGTTTAATGTATACTGGACATGTCCTGGTGTGAGGTGGTTTAATTAATACTGCACATGTCCTGGTGTGATATGGGTTAATGTATGCTGGACATGTCCTCCGTGAGGTGGTATAATGTATGCTGGACATGTTGTGGTGTGAGGTGGTTTAAATTATAGTGAACATGTCCTGGTGTGAGGTCGTTTAATGTGTAATGGACACGTCCTGGTGTGAGGTGGTGTAATGTATGCATGACATGTCGTGTTGTGAGGTGATATAAATTATACTGGACATGTCCTGGTGTGAGGTGGTTTAATGTATACTGGACGTGTGCTGGTGTGAGATGGTTTAATGTATACTGGACATGTCCTGGTTTGAGGTGGTTTAATTAATACTGCACATGTCCTGGTGTGATATGGGTTAATGTATGCTGGACATTTCCTCCGTGAGGTGGTATAATGTATGCTGGACATGTTGTGGTGTGAGGTGGTTTAAATTATAGTGAACATGTCCTGGTGTGAGGTCGTTTAATGTGTAATGGACACGTCCTGGTGTGAGGTGGTGTAATGTATGCATGACATGTCCTGTTGTGAGGTGATATAAATTATACTGGATGTGTCCTGGTTTGAGGTGGTTTAATGTATGCTGGACGTGTCCTGGTGTGAGGTGGTTTAATGTATGCATGACATGTCCTGGTGTGAGGTAGTTTGATGTATGCTGGACATTTCCTGGTGTGAGGTGGTTTAATGTATGCTGGATATGTCCTGGTGTGATGTGGTTTAATGTATACTAGACATGTCCTGGCATGAGGTGGTTTAATGTACGCTGGAGATGTCCTGGTGTGAGGTGGTTTAATGTATCCTGGACATGTCCTGATGTGAGGTGGTTTAATGTATGCATGACATGACCTGTTGTGAGGTGGTTTAATGTATACTGCACATGTCCTGGTGTGATGTGGGTTAATGTATGCTGGACATGTCCTGTGTGAGGTAGTTTAAATTATACTGAACATGTCCTGGTGTGAGATGGTTTAATGTATGCTGGACATGTCCTAGTGTGAGGTGGTTTAATGTATGCTGGACGTGTCCTGGTTTGAGGTGGTTTAATGTATGCTGGAAATGTCCTGGTGTGAGGTGGTTTAATTAATACTGCACATGTCCTGGTGTGATATGGCTTAATGTATGCTGGACATGTCCTGCGTGAGGTGGTATAATGTATGCTGGACATGTTGTGGTGTGAGGTGGTTTAAATTATAGTGAACATGTCCTGGTGTGAGGTGGTTTAAATTATACTGAACATGTCCTGGTGTGAGATGGTTTAATGTATGCTGGACATGTCCTGTGTGAGGTGGTTTAAATTATAGTGAACATGTCCTGGTGTGAGGTCGTTTAATGTATAATGGACACGTCCTGGTGTGAGGTGGTTTAATGTATACTAGACGTGTCCTGTGTGAGGTGGTTTAATGTTTGTTGGATATGTCCTGTGTGAGGTGATATAAATTATACTGGACATGTCCTGGTGTGAGGTGGTTTAATGTATACTGGACGTGTCCTGGTGTGAGAAGGTTTAATGCATGCTGGACGTGTCGTGGTTTGAGGTGGTTTAATGTATGCTGGACGTGTCCTGGTTTGAGGTGGTTTAATGTATGCTGGACGTGTCCTGTGTGAGGTTGCTTAATGTGTGCTGGACATATCCTGGTGTGAGGTGGTTTAATGTATACTAGACGTGTCCTGTGTGAGGTGGTTTAATGTTTGTTGGATATGTCCTGGTGTGACGTGGTTTAATGTATACTGGACATGTCCTGATGTGAGGTGGTTTAATGTATACTGGACATGTCCTGGTGTGAGGTGGTTTAATGTATGCATGACATGTCCTGGTGTGAGGTGGTTTAATGTATACTGGACATGTCCTGGTGTGATTTGGTTTAATGTATACTGGACATGTCCTGGTGTGAGGTGGTTTAATTAATACTGCACATGTCCTGGTGTGATATGGGTTAATGTATGCTGGACATGTCCTCCGTGAGGTGGTATAATGTATGCTGGACATGTTGTGGTGTGAGGTGGTTTAAATTATAGTGAACATGTCCTGGTGTGAGGTCGTTTAATGTGTAATGGACACGTCCTGGTGTGAGGTGGTGTAATGTATGCATGACATGTCGTGTTGTGAGGTGATATAAATTATACTGGACATGTCCTGGTGTGAGGTGGTTTAATGTATACTGGACGTGTGCTGGTGTGAGATGGTTTAATGTATACTGGACATGTCCTGGTTTGAGGTGGTTTAATTAATACTGCACATGTCCTGGTGTGAGGTGGTTTAATGTATACTGGACGTGTCCTGGTGTGAGAAGGTTTAATGCATGCTGGACGTGTCGTGGTTTGAGGTGGTTTAATGTATGCTGGACGTGTCCTGGTTTGAGGTGGTTTAATTAATACTGCACATGTCCTGGTGTGATATGGGTTAATGTATGCTGGACATTTCCTCCGTGAGGTGGTATAATGTATGCTGGACATGTTGTGGTGTGAGGTGGTTTAAATTATAGTGAACATGTCCTGGTGTGAGGTCGTTTAATGTGTAATGGACACGTTCTGGTGTGAGGTGGTGTAATGTATGCATGACATGTGCTGTTGTGAGTTGATATAAATTATACTGGATGTGTCCTGGTTTGAGGTGGTTTAATGTATGCTGGGCGTGTCCTGGTGTGAGGTGGTTTAATGTATGCATGACATGTCCTGGTGTGAGGTAGTTTGATGTATGCTGGACATTTCCTGGTGTGAGGTGGTTTAATGTATGCTGGATATGTCCTGGTGTGATGTGGTTTAATGTATACTAGACATGTCCTGGCATGAGGTGGTTTAATGTACGCTGGAGATGTCCTGGTGTGAGGTGGTTTAATGTATCCTGGACATGTCCTGATGTGAGGTGGTTTAATGTATGCATGACATGACCTGTTGTGAGGTGGTTTAATGTATACTGCACATGTCCTGGTGTGATGTGGGTTAATGTATGCTGGACATGTCCTGTGTGAGGTAGTTTAAATTATACTGAACATGTCCTGGTGTGAGATGGTTTAATGTATGCTGGACATGTCCTAGTGTGAGGTGGTTTAATGTATGCTGGACGTGTCCTGGTTTGAGGTGGTTTAATGTATGCTGGAAATGTCCTGGTGTGAGGTGGTTTAATTAATACTGCACATGTCCTGGTGTGATATGGCTTAATGCATGCTGGACATGTCCTGCGTGAGGTGGTATAATGTATGCTGGACATGTTGTGGTGTGAGGTGGTTTAAATTATAGTGAACATGTCCTGGTGTGAGGTGGTTTAAATTATACTGAACATGTCCTGGTGTGAGATGGTTTAATGTATGCTGGACATGTCCTGTGTGAGGTGGTTTAAATTATAGTGAACATGTCCTGGTGTGAGGTCGTTTAATGTATAATGGACACGTCCTGGTGTGAGGTGGTTTAATGTATACTAGACGTGTCCTGTGTGAGGTGGTTTAATGTTTGTTGGATATGTCCTGTGTGAGGTGATATAAATTATACTGAACATGTCCTGGTGTGAGATGGTTTAATGTATGCATTACATGTCCTGGTGTGAGGTGGTTTAATTAATACTGGACATGTCCTGGTGTGATTTGGTTTAATGTATACTGGACATGTCCTGGTGTGAGGTGGTTTAATTAATACTGCACATGTCCTGGTTTGATATGGGTTAATGTATGCTGGACATGTCCTCCATGAGGTGGTATAATGTATGCTGGACATGTTGTGGTGTGAGGTGGTTTAAATTATAGTGAACATGTCCTGGTGTGAGGTCGTTTAAAGTGTAATGGACATGTCCCTGTGTGAGGTGGTGTAATGTAGGCATGACCTGTCCTGTTGTGAGGTGATATAAATTATACTGAACGTGTCCTGGTTTGAGGTGGTTTAATGTATGCTGGACGTGTCCTGGTGTGAGGTGGTTTAATGTATGCATGACATGTCCTGGTGTGAGGTAGTTTGATGTATGCTGGACATTTCCTGGTGTGAGGTGGTTTAATATATACTGGACATATCCTGGTGTGAGGTGGTTTAATGTATACTGGACATGTTGTGGTGTGAGGTGATTTAAATTATACTGGACATGTTGTGGTGTGAAGTGATTTAAATTATACTGGAAATGTCCTGGTGTGAGGTGGTTTAATTAATACTGCACATGTCCTGGTGTGATATGGCTTAATGTATGCTGGACATGTCCTGTGTGAGGTGGTATAATGTATGCTGGACATGTTGTGGCGTGAGGTGGTTTAAATTATAGTGAACATGTCCTGGTGTGAGGTTGTTTAAATTATACTGAACATGTCCTGGTGTGAGATGGTTTAATGTATGCTGGACATGTCCTGTGTGAGGTGGTTTAAATTATAGTGAACATGTCCTGGTGTGAGGTCATTTAATGTATACTGGACGTGTCCTGGTGTGAGATGGTTTAATGCATGCTGGACGTGTCGTGGTTTGAGGTGGTTTAATGTATGCTGGACGTGTCCTGGTTTGAGGTGGTTAAATGTATGCTGGACATGTCCTGTGTGAGGTTGCTTAATGTGTGCTGGACATATCCTGGTGTGAGGTGGTTTAATGTATACTAGACGTGTCCTGTGTGAGGTGGTTTAATGTTTGTTGGATATGTCCTGGTGTGACGTGGTTTAATGTAAACTGGACATGTCCTGATGTGAGGTGGT
The DNA here is from genome assembly GCF_029633865.1 of Lampris incognitus. NCBI lineage: Eukaryota > Metazoa > Chordata > Actinopteri > Lampriformes > Lampridae > Lampris > Lampris incognitus. Next base: position 38,746,322 of record NC_079213.1, on the reverse strand, counting down.
TTAATGTATACTGGACATGTCCTGGTGTGAGGTGGTTTAATGTATGCATGACATGTCCTGGTGTGAGGTGTTTTAATGTATACTGGACATATACTGGTTGTGAGGTGGTTTAATTAATACTGGACATGTCCTGGTGTGATTTGGTTTAATGTATACTGGACATATCCTGGTGTGAGGTGGTTTAATTAATACTGCACATGTCCTGGTGTGATATGGGTTAATGTATGCTGGACATGTCCTCCGTGAGGTGGTATAATGTATGCTGGACATGTTGTGGTGTGAGGTGGTTTAAATTATAGTGAACATGTCCTGGTGTGAGGTGGTTTAAATTATACTGAACATGTCCTGGTGTGAGATGGTTTAATGTATGCTGGACATGTCCTGTGTGAGGTGGTTTAAATTATAGTGAACATGTCCTGGTGTGAGGTCGTTTAATGTATAATGGACACGTCCTGGTGTGAGGTGGTTTAATGTATACTAGACGTGTCCTGTGTGAGGTGGTTTAATGTTTGTTGGATATGTCCTGTGTGAGGTGATATAAATTATACTGGACATGTCCTGGTGTGAGGTGGTTTAATGTATACTGGACGTGTCCTGGTGTGAGAAGGTTTAATGCATGCTGGAAATGTCCTGGTGTGAGGTGGTTTAATTAATACTGCACATGTCCTGGTGTGATATGGCTTAATGTATGCTGGACATGTCCTGCGTGAGGTGGTATAATGTATGCTGGACATATCCTGGTGTGAGGTGGTTTAATGTATACTGGACATGTCCTGGTGTGAGGTGGTTTAATGTATGCATGACATGTCCTGGTGTGAGGTGGTTTAATGTATACTGGACATGTCCTGGTGTGATTTGGTTTAATGTATACTGGACATGTCCTGGTGTGAGGTGGTTTAATTAATACTGCACATGTCCTGGTGTGATATGGGTTAATGTATGCTGGACATGTCCTCCGTGAGGTGGTATAATGTATGCTGGACATGTTGTGGTGTGAGGTGGTTTAAATTATAGTGAACATGTCCTGGTGTGAGGTCGTTTAATGTGTAATGGACACGTCCTGGTGTGAGGTGGTGTAATGTATGCATGACATGTCGTTTTGTGAGGTGATATAAATTATACTGGACATGTCCTGGTGTGAGGTGGTTTAATGTATACTGGACGTGTGCTGGTGTGAGATGGTTTAATGTATACTGGACATGTCCTGGTTTGAGGTGGTTTAATTAATACTGCACATGTCCTGGTGTGATATGGGTTAATGTATGCTGGACATTTCCTCCGTGAGGTGGTATAATGTATGCTGGACATGTTGTGGTGTGAGGTGGTTTAAATTATAGTGAACATGTCCTGGTGTGAGGTCGTTTAATGTGTAATGGACACGTCCTGGTGTGAGGTGGTGTAATGTATGCATGACATGTCCTGTTGTGAGGTGATATAAATTATACTGGATGTGTCCTGGTTTGAGGTGGTTTAATGTATGCTGGACGTGTCCTGGTGTGAGGTGGTTTAATGTATGCATGACATGTCCTGGTGTGAGGTAGTTTGATGTATGCTGGACATTTCCTGGTGTGAGGTGGTTTAATGTATGCTGGATATGTCCTGGTGTGATGTGGTTTAATGTATACTAGACATGTCCTGGCATGAGGTGGTTTAATGTACGCTGGAGATGTCCTGGTGTGAGGTGGTTTAATGTATCCTGGACATGTCCTGATGTGAGGTGGTTTAATGTATGCATGACATGACCTGTTGTGAGGTGGTTTAATGTATACTGCACATGTCCTGGTGTGATGTGGGTTAATGTATGCTGGACATGTCCTGTGTGAGGTAGTTTAAATTATACTGAACATGTCCTGGTGTGAGATGGTTTAATGTATGCTGGACATGTCCTGGTTTGAGGTGGTTTAATGTATGCTGGACGTGTCCTGTGTGAGGTGGCTTAATGTGTGCTGGACATATCCTGGTGTGAGGTGGTTTAATGTATGCCAGACGTGTCCTGTGTGAGGTGGTTTAATGTTTGTTGGATATGTCCTGGTGTGACGTGGTTTAATGTATACTGGACATGTCCTGATGTGAGGTGATTTATTGTATATTGGGCATGTCCTGGTGAGAGGTGGTTTAATGTATGCATGACATGTCCTGGTGTGAGGTGGTTTAATGTATACTGGACATGTCCTGGTTGTGAGGTGGTTTAATTGAAACTGGACATGTCCTGGTGTGATTTGGTTTAATGTATACTGGACATGTCCTGGTGTGAGGTGGTTTAATTAATACTGCACATGTCCTGGTTTGATATGGGTTAATGTATGCTGGACATGTCCTCCATGAGGTGGTATAATGTATGCTGGACATTTTGTGGTGTGAGGTGGTTTAAATTATAGTGAACATGTCCTGGTGTGAGGTCGTTTAAAGTGTAATGGACACGTCCTGGTGTGAGGTGGTGTAATGTAGGCATGACCTGTCCTGTTGTGAGGTGATATAAATTATACTGAACGTGTCCTGGTTTGAGGTGGTTTAATGTATGCTGGACGTGTCCTGGTGTGAGGTGGTTTAATGTATGCATGACATGTCCTGGTGTGAGGTAGTTTGATGTATGCTGGACATTTCCTGGTGTGAGGTGGTTTAATATATACTGGACATATCCTGGTGTGAGGTGGTTTAATGTATACTGGACATGTTGTGGTGTGAGGTGATTTAAATTATACTGGACATGTTGTGGTGTGAAGTGATTTAAATTATACTGGAAATGTCCTGGTGTGAGGTGGTTTAATTAATACTGCACATGTCCTGGTGTGATATGGCTTAATGTATGCTGGACATGTCCTGTGTGAGGTGGTATAATGTATGCTGGACATGTTGTGGCGTGAGGTGGTTTAAATTATAGTGAACATGTCCTGGTGTGAGGTGGTTTAAATTATACTGAACATGTCCTGGTGTGAGATGGTTTAATGTATGCTGGACATGTCCTTTGTGAGGTGGTTTAAATTATAGTGAACATGTCCTGGTGTGAGGTCATTTAATGTATACTGGACGTGTCCTGGTGTGAGATGGTTTAATGCATGCTGGACGTGTCGTGGTTTGAGGTGGTTTAATGTATGCTGGACGTGTCCTGGTTTGAGGTGGTTAAATGTATGCTGGACATGTCCTGTGTGAGGTTGCTTAATGTGTGCTGGACATATCCTGGTGTGAGGTGGTTTAATGTATACTAGACGTGTCCTGTGTGAGGTGGTTTAATGTTTGTTGGATATGTCCTGGTGTGACGTGGTTTAATGTAAACTGGACATGTCCTGATGTGAGGTGGTTTAATGTATACTGGACATGTCCTGGTGTGAGGTGGTTTAATGTATGCATGACATGTCCTGGTGTGAGGTGTTTTAATGTATACTGGACATGTCCTGGTTGTGAGGTGGTTTAATTAATACTGGACATGTCCTGGTGTGATTTGGTTTAATGTATACTGGACATATCCTGGTGTGAGGTGGTTTAATTAATACTGCACATGTCCTGGTGTGATATGGGTTAATGTATGCTGGACATGTCCTCCGTGAGGTGGTATAATGTATGCTGGACATGTTGTGGTGTGAGGTGGTTTAAATTATAGTGAACATGTCCTGGTGTGAGGTCGTTTAATGTGTAATGGACACGTCCTGGTGTGAGGTGGTGTAATGTATGCATGACATGTCCTGTTGTGAGGTGATATAAATTATACTGGATGTGTCCTGGTTTGAGGTGGTTTAATGTATGCTGGACGTGTCCTGGTGTGAGGTGGTTTAATGTATGCATGACATGTCCTGGTGTGAGGTAGTTTGATGTATGCTGGACATTTCCTGGTGTGAGGTGGTTTAATGTATGCTGGATATGTCCTGGTGTGATGTGGTTTAATGTATACTAGACATGTCCTGGCATGAGGTGGTTTAATGTACGCTGGAGATGTCCTGGTGTGAGGTGGTTTAATGTATCCTGGACATGTCCTGATGTGAGGTGGTTTAATGTATACATGACATGACCTATTCTGAGGTGGTTTAATGTATACTGCACATGTCCTGGTGTGATGTGGGTTAATGTATGCTGGACATGTCCTGTGTGAGGTGGTATAATGTATGCTGGACATGTCCTGGTGTGAGGTGGTTTAAATTATACTGAACATGTCCTGGTGTGTGATGGTTTAATGTATGCTGGACATGTCCTGTGTGAGGTAGTTTAAATTATACTGAACATGTCCTGGTGTGAGATGGTTTAATGTATGCTGGACATGTCCTAGTGTGAGGTGGTTTAATGTATGCTGGACGTGTCCTGGTGTGAGGTGGTTTAATGTATGCTGGACGTGTCCTGTGTGAGGTGGCTTAATGTTTGCTGGACATATCCTGGTGTGAGGTGGTTTAATGTATGCCAGACGTGTCCTGTGTGAGGTGGTTTAATGTTTGTTGGATATGTCCTGGTGTGACGTGGTTTAATGTATACTGGACATGTCCTGATGTGAGGTGATTTAATGTATATTGGGCATGTCCTGGTGTGAGGTGGTTTAATGTATGCATGACATGTCCTGGTGTGAGGTGGTTTAATGTATACTGGACATGTCCTGGTTGTGAGGTGGTTTAATTAAAACTGGACATGTCCTGGTGTGATTTGGTTTAATGTATACTGGACATGTCCTGGTGTGAGGTGGTTTAATTAATACTGCACATGTCCTGGTTTGATATGGGTTAATGTATGCTGGACATGTCCTCCATGAGGTGGTATAATGTATGCTGGACATGTTGTGGTGTGAGGTGGTTTAAATTATAGTGAACATGTCCTGGTGTGAGGTCGTTTAAAGTGTAATGGACACGTCCTGGTGTGAGGTGGTGTAATGTAGGCATGACCTGTCCTGTTGTGAGGTGATATAAATTATACTGAACGTGTCCTGGTTTGAGGTGGTTTAATGTATGCTGGACATGTCCTGGTGTGAGGTGGTTTAATGTATGCATGACATGTCCTGGTGTGAGGTAGTTTGATGTATGCTGGACATTTCCTGGTGTGAGGTGGTTTAATATATACTGGACATATCCTGGTGTGAGGTGGTTTATGTATACTAGACATGTCCTGGCATGAGGTGGTTTAATGTACGCTGGAGATGTCCTGCTGTGAGGTGGTTTAATGTATCCTGGACATGTCCTGATGTGAGGTGGTTTAATGTATGCATGACATGACCTGTGTGAGGTAGTTTAAATTATACTGAACATGTCCTGGTGTGAGATGGTTTAATGTATGCTGGACATGTCCTAGTGTGAGGTGGTTTAATGTATGCTGGACGTGTCCTGTGTGAGGTAGTTTAAATTATACTGAACATGTCCTGGTGTGAGATGGTTTAATGTATGCTGGACATGTCCTAGTGTGAGGTGGTTTAATGTATGCTGGACGTGTCCTGGTTTGAGGTGGTTTAATGTATGCTGGACGTGTCCTGTGTGAGGTGGCTTAATGTGTGCTGGACATATCCTGGTGTGAGGTGGTTTAATGTATGCCAGACGTGTCCTGTGTGAGGTGGTTTAATGTTTGTTGGATATGTCCTGGTGTGACGTGGTTTAATGTATACTGGACATGTCCTGATGTGAGGTGATTTAATGTATATTGGGCATGTCCTTGTGTGAGGTGGTTTAATGTATGCATGACATGTCCTGGTGTGAGGTGGTTTAATGTATACTGGACATGTCCTGGTTGTGAGGTGGTTTAATTAAAACTGGACATGTCCTGGTGTGATTTGGTTTAATGTATACTGGACATGTCCTGGTGTGAGGTGGTTTAATTAATACTGCACATGTCCTGGTTTGATATGGGTTAATGTATGCTGGACATGTCCTCCATGAGGTGGTATAATGTATGCTGGACATGTTGTGGTGTGAGGTGGTTTAAATTATAGTGAACATGTCCTGGTGTGAGGTCGTTTAAAGTGTAATGGACACGTCCTGGTGTGAGGTGGTGTAATGTAGGCATGACCTGTCCTGTTGTGAGGTGATATAAATTATACTGAACGTGTCCTGGTTTGAGGTGGTTTAATGTATGCTGGACGTGTCCTGGTGTGAGGTGGTTTAATGTATGCATGACATGTCCTGGTGTGAGGTAGTTTGATGTATGCTGGACATTTCCTGGTGTGAAGTGGTTTAATATATACTGGACATATCCTGGTGTGAGGTGGTTTAATGTATACTGGACATGTTGTGGTGTGAGGTGATTTAAATTATACTGGACATGTTGTGGTGTGAAGTGATTTAAATTATACTGGAAATGTCCTGGTGTGAGGTGGTTTAATTAATACTGCACATGTCCTGGTGTGATATGGCTTAATGTATGCTGGACATGTCCTGTGTGAGGTGGTATAATGTATGCTGGACATGTTGTGGCGTGAGGTGGTTTAAATTATAGTGAACATGTCCTGGTGTGAGGTGGTTTAATTAATACTGCACATGTCCTGGTGTGATATGGGTTAATGTATGCTGGACTTGTCCTCCGTGAGGTGGTATAATGTATGCTGGACATGTTGTGGTGTGAGGTGGTTTAAATTATAGTGAACATGTCCTGGTGTGAGGTCGTTTAATGTATACTGGACGTGTCCTGGTGTGAGATGGTTTAATGCATGCTGGACGTGTCGTGGTTTGAGGTGGTTTAATGTATGCTGGACGTGTCCTGGTTTGAGGTGGTTTAATGTATGCTGGACGTGTCCTGTGTGAGGTTGCTTAATGTGTGCTGGACATATCCTGGTGTGAGGTGGTTTAATGTATACTAGACGTGTCCTGTGTGAGGTGGTTTAATGTTTGTTGGATATGTCCTGGTGTGACGTGGTTTAATGTATACTGGACATGTCCTGATGTGAGGTGGTTTAATTAATACTGGACATGTCCTGGTGTGATTTGGTTTAATGTATACTGGACATGTCCTGGTGTGAGGTGGTTTAATTAATACTGCACATGTCCTGGTGTGATATGGGTTAATGTATGCTGGACATGTCCTCCGTGAGGTGGTATAATGTATGCTGGACATGTTGTGGTGTGAGGTGGTTTAATGTATGCTGGACGTGTCCTGGTTTGAGGTGGTTTAATGTATGCTGGACGTGTCCTGTGTGAGGTGGCTTAATGTGTGCTGGACATATCCTGGTGTGAGGTGGTTTAATGTATGCCAGACGTGTCCTGTGTGAGGTGGTTTAATGTTTGTTGGATATGTCCTGGTGTGACGTGGTTTAATGTATACTGGACATGTCCTGATGTGAGGTGATTTAATGTATATTGGGCATGTCCTTGTGTGAGGTGGTTTAATGTATGCATGACATGTCCTGGTGTGAGGTGGTTTAATGTATACTGGACATGTCCTGGTTGTGAGGTGGTTTAATTAAAACTGGACATGTCCTGGTGTGATTTGGTTTAATGTATACTGGACATGTCCTGGTGTGAGGTGGTTTAATTAATACTGCACATGTCCTGGTTTGATATGGGTTAATGTATGCTGGACATGTCCTCCATGAGGTGGTATAATGTATGCTGGACATGTTGTGGTGTGAGGTGGTTTAAATTATAGTGAACATGTCCTGGTGTGAGGTCGTTTAAAGTGTAATGGACACGTCCTGGTGTGAGGTGGTGTAATGTAGGCATGACCTGTCCTGTTGTGAGGTGATATAAATTATACTGAACGTGTCCTGGTTTGAGGTGGTTTAATGTATGCTGGACGTGTCCTGGTGTGAGGTGGTTTAATGTATGCATGACATGTCCTGGTGTGAGGTAGTTTGATGTATGCTGGACATTTCCTGGTGTGAAGTGGTTTAATATATACTGGACATATCCTGGTGTGAGGTGGTTTAATGTATACTGGACATGTTGTGGTGTGAGGTGATTTAAATTATACTGGACATGTTGTGGTGTGAAGTGATTTAAATTATACTGGAAATGTCCTGGTGTGAGGTGGTTTAATTAATACTGCACATGTCCTGGTGTGATATGGCTTAATGTATGCTGGACATGTCCTGTGTGAGGTGGTATAATGTATGCTGGACATGTTGTGGCGTGAGGTGGTTTAAATTATAGTGAACATGTCCTGGTGTGAGGTGGTTTAATTAATACTGCACATGTCCTGGTGTGATATGGGTTAATGTATGCTGGACTTGTCCTCCGTGAGGTGGTATAATGTATGCTGGACATGTTGTGGTGTGAGGTGGTTTAAATTATAGTGAACATGTCCTGGTGTGAGGTCGTTTAATGTATACTGGACGTGTCCTGGTGTGAGATGGTTTAATGCATGCTGGACGTGTCGTGGTTTGAGGTGGTTTAATGTATGCTGGACGTGTCCTGGTTTGAGGTGGTTTAATGTATGCTGGACGTGTCCTGTGTGAGGTTGCTTAATGTGTGCTGGACATATCCTGGTGTGAGGTGGTTTAATGTATACTAGACGTGTCCTGTGTGAGGTGGTTTAATGTTTGTTGGATATGTCCTGGTGTGACGTGGTTTAATGTATACTGGACATGTCCTGATGTGAGGTGGTTTAATTAATACTGGACATGTCCTGGTGTGATTTGGTTTAATGTATACTGGACATGTCCTGGTGTGAGGTGGTTTAATTAATACTGCACATGTCCTGGTGTGATATGGGTTAATGTATGCTGGACATGTCCTCCGTGAGGTGGTATAATGTATGCTGGACATGTTGTGGTGTGAGGTGGTTTAATGTATGCTGGACGTGTCCTGGTTTGAGGTGGTTTAATGTATGCTGGACGTGTCCTGTGTGAGGTGGCTTAATGTGTGCTGGACATATCCTGGTGTGAGGTGGTTTAATGTATGCCAGACGTGTCCTGTGTGAGGTGGTTTAATGTTTGTTGGATATGTCCTGGTGTGACGTGGTTTAATGTATACTGGACATGTCCTGATGTGAGGTGATTTAATGTATATTGGGCATGTCCTTGTGTGAGGTGGTTTAATGTATGCATGACATGTCCTGGTGTGAGGTGGTTTAATGTATACTGGACATGTCCTGGTTGTGAGGTGGTTTAATTAAAACTGGACATGTCCTGGTGTGATTTGGTTTAATGTATACTGGACATGTCCTGGTGTGAGGTGGTTTAATTAATACTGCACATGTCCTGGTTTGATATGGGTTAATGTATGCTGGACATGTCCTCCATGAGGTGGTATAATGTATGCTGGACATGTTGTGGTGTGAGGTGGTTTAAATTATAGTGAACATGTCCTGGTGTGAGGTCGTTTAAAGTGTAATGGACACGTCCTGGTGTGAGGTGGTGTAATGTAGGCATGACCTGTCCTGTTGTGAGGTGATATAAATTATACTGAACGTGTCCTGGTTTGAGGTGGTTTAATGTATGCTGGACGTGTCCTGGTGTGAGGTGGTTTAATGTATGCATGACATGTCCTGGTGTGAGGTAGTTTGATGTATGCTGGACATTTCCTGGTGTGAAGTGGTTTAATATATACTGGACATATCCTGGTGTGAGGTGGTTTAATGTATACTGGACATGTTGTGGTGTGAGGTGATTTAAATTATACTGGACATGTTGTGGTGTGAAGTGATTTAAATTATACTGGAAATGTCCTGGTGTGAGGTGGTTTAATTAATACTGCACATGTCCTGGTGTGATATGGCTTAATGTATGCTGGACATGTCCTGTGTGAGGTGGTATAATGTATGCTGGACATGTTGTGGCGTGAGGTGGTTTAAATTATAGTGAACATGTCCTGGTGTGAGGTGGTTTAATTAATACTGCACATGTCCTGGTGTGATATGGGTTAATGTATGCTGGACTTGTCCTCCGTGAGGTGGTATAATGTATGCTGGACATGTTGTGGTGTGAGGTGGTTTAAATTATAGTGAACATGTCCTGGTGTGAGGTCGTTTAATGTATACTGGACGTGTCCTGGTGTGAGATGGTTTAATGCATGCTGGACGTGTCGTGGTTTGAGGTGGTTTAATGTATGCTGGACGTGTCCTGGTTTGAGGTGGTTTAATGTATGCTGGACGTGTCCTGTGTGAGGTTGCTTAATGTGTGCTGGACATATCCTGGTGTGAGGTGGTTTAATGTATACTAGACGTGTCCTGTGTGAGGTGGTTTAATGTTTGTTGGATATGTCCTGGTGTGACGTGGTTTAATGTATACTGGACATGTCCTGATGTGAGGTGGTTTAATTAATACTGGACATGTCCTGGTGTGATTTGGTTTAATGTATACTGGACATGTCCTGGTGTGAGGTGGTTTAATTAATACTGCACATGTCCTGGTGTGATATGGGTTAATGTATGCTGGACATGTCCTCCGTGAGGTGGTATAATGTATGCTGGACATGTTGTGGTGTGAGGTGGTTTAAATTATAGTGAACATGTCCTGGTGTGAGGTCGTTTAATGTGTAATGGACACGTCCTGGTGTGAGGTGGTGTAATGTATGCATGACATGTCCTGTTGTGAGGTGATATAAATTAAACTGGATGTGTCCTGGTTTGAGGTGGTTTAATGTATGCTGGACGTGTCCTGGTGTGAGGTGGTTTAATGTATGCATGACATGTCCTGGTGTGAGGTAGTTTGATGTATGCTGGACATTTCCTGGTGTGAGGTGGTTTAATGTATGCATGACATGACCTGTTGTGAGGTGGTTTAATGTATACTGCACATGTCCTGGTGTGATGTGGGTTAATGTATGCTGGACATGTCCTGTGTGAGGTGGTATAATGTATGCTGGACATGTCCTGGTGTGAGGTGGTTTAAATTATACTGAACATGTCCTGGTGTGTGATGGTTTAATGTATGCTGGACATGTCCTGTGTGAGGTAGTTTAAATTATACTGAACATGTCCTGGTGTGAGATGGTTTAATGTATGCTGGACATGTCCTAGTGTGAGGTGGTTTAATGTTTGCTGGACGTGTCCTGGTTTGAGGTGGTTTAATGTATGCTGGACGTGTCCTGTGTGAGGTGGCTTAATGTGTGCTGGACATATCCTGGTGTGAGGTGGTTTAATGTATGCCAGACGTGTCCTGTGTGAGGTGGTTTAATGTTTGTTGGATATGTCCTGGTGTGACGTGGTTTAATGTATACTGGACATGTCCTGATGTGAGGTGATTTAATGTATATTGGGCATGTCCTGGTGTGAGGTGGTTTAATGTATGCATGACATGTCCTGGTGTGAGGTGGTTTAATGTATACTGGACATGTCCTGGTTGTGAGGTGGTTTAATTAAAACTGGACATGTCCTGGTGTGATTTGGTTTAATGTATACTGGACATGTCCTGGTGTGAGGTGGTTTAATTAATACTGCACATGTCCTGGTTTGATATGGGTGAATGTATGCTGGACATGTCCTCCATGAGGTGGTATAATGTATGCTGGACATGTCCTGTTGTGAGGTGATATAAATTATACTGAACGTGTCCTGGTTTGAGGTGGTTTAATGTATGCTGGACGTGTCCTGGTGTGAGGTGGTTTAATGTATGCATGACATGTCCTGGTGTGAGGTAGTTTGATGTATGCTGGACATTTCCTGGTGTGAGGTGGTTTAATATATACTGGACATATCCTGGTGTGAGGTGGTTTATGTATACTAGACATGTCCTGGCATGAGGTGGTTTAATGTACGCTGGAGATGTCCTGGTGTGAGGTGGTTTAATATATCCTGGACATGTCCTGATGTGAGGTGGGTTAATGTATGCTGGACATGTCCTGGTGTGATGTGGGTTAATGTATGCTGGACATGTCCTGTGTGAGGTAGTTTAAATTATACTGAACATGTCCTGGTGTGAGATGGTTTAATGTATGCTGGACATGTCCTAGTGTGAGGTGGTTTAATGTATGCTGGACGTGTCCTGGTTTGAGGTGGTTTAATGTATGCTGGACGTGTCCTGTGTGAGGTGGCTTAATGTGTGCTGGACATATCCTGGTGTGAGGTGGTTTAATGTATGCCAGACGTGTCCTGTGTGAGGTGGTTTAATGTTTGTTGGATATGTCCTGGTGTGACGTGGTTTAATGTATACTGGACATGTCCTGATGTGAGGTGATTTAATGTATATTGGGCATGTCCTGGTGTGAGGTGGTTTAATGTATGCATGACATGTCCTGGTGTGAGGTGGTTTAATGTATACTGGACATGTCCTGGTTGTGAGGTGGTTTAATTAAAACTGGACATGTCCTGGTGTGATTTGGTTTAATGTATACTGGACATGTCCTGGTGTGAGGTGGTTTAATTAATACTGCACATGTCCTGGTTTGATATGGGTTAATGTATGCTGGACATGTCCTCCATGAGGTGGTATAATGTATGCTGGACATGTTGTGGTGTGAGGTGGTTTAAATTATAGTGAACATGTCCTGGTGTGAGGTCGTTTAAAGTGTAATGGACACGTCCTGGTGTGAGGTGGTGTAATGTAGGCATGACCTGTCCTGTTGTGAGGTGATATAAATTATACTGAACGTGTCCTGGTTTGAGGTGGTTTAATGTATGCTGGACGTGTCCTGGTGTGAGGTGGTTTAATGTATGCATGACATGTCCTGGTGTGAGGTAGTTTGATGTATGCTGGACATTTCCTGGTGTGAGGTGGTTTAATATATACTGGACATATCCTGGTGTGAGGTGGTTTAATGTATACTGGACATGTTGTGGTGTGAGGTGATTTAAATTATACTGGACATGTTGTGGTGTGAAGTGATTTAAATTATACTGGAAATGTCCTGGTGTGAGGTGGTTTAATTAATACTGCACATGTCCTGGTGTGATATGGCTTAATGTATGCTGGACATGTCCTGTGTGAGGTGGTATAATGTATGCTGGACATGTTGTGGCGTGAGGTGGTTTAAATTATAGTGAACATGTCCTGGTGTGAGGTGGTTTAATTAATACTGCACATGTCCTGGTGTGATATGGGTTAATGTATGCTGGACATGTCCTCCGTGAGGTGGTATAATGTATGCTGGACATGTTGTGGTGTGAGGTGGTTTAAATTATAGTGAACATGTCCTGGTTTGAGGTCGTTTAATGTATACTGGACGTGTCCTGGTGTGAGATGGTTTAATGCATGCTGGACGTGTCGTGGTTTGAGGTGGTTTAATGTATGCTGGACGTGTCCTGGTTTGAGGTGGTTTAATGTATACTGGACATGTCCTGATGTGAGGTGGTTTAATGTATACTGGACATGTCCTGGTGTGAGGTGGTTTAATGTATACTGGACATGTCCTGGTTGTGAGGTGGTTTAATTAATACTGGACATGTCCTGGTGTGATTTGGTTTAATGTATACTGGACATGTCCTGGTGTGAGGTGGTTTAATTAATACTGCACATGTCCTGGTGTGATATGGGTTAATGTATGCTGGACATGTCCTCCGTGAGGTGGTATAATGTATGCTGGACATGTTGTGGTGTGAGGTGGTTTAATGTGTAATGGACACGTCCTGGTGTGAGGTGGTGTAATGTATGCATGACATGTCCTGTTGTGAGGTGATATAAATTATACTGGATGTGTCCTGGTTTGAGGTGGTTTAATGTATGCTGGACGTGTCCTGGTGTGAGGTGGTTTAATGTATGCATGACATGTCCTGGTGTGAGGTAGTTTGATGTATGCTGGACATTTCCTGGTGTGAGGTGGTTTAATGTATGCTGGATATGTCCTGGTGTGATGTGGTTTAATGTATACTAGACATGTCCTGGCATGAGGTGGTTTAATGTACGCTGGAGATGTCCTGGTGTGAGGTGGTTTAATGTATCCTGGACATGTCCTGATGTGAGGTGGTTTAATGTATGCATGACATGACCTGTTGTGAGGTGGTTTAATGTATACTGCACATGTCCTGGTGTGATGTGGGTTAATGTATGCTGGACATGTCCTGTGTGAGGTGGTATAATGTATGCTGGACATGTCCTGGTGTGAGGTGGTTTAAATTATACTGAACATGTCCTGGTGTGTGATGGTTTAATGTATGCTGGACATGTCCTGTGTGAGGTAGTTTAAATTATACTGAACATGTCCTGGTGTGAGATGGTTTAATGTATGCTGGACATGTCCTAGTGTGAGGTGGTTTAATGTATGCTGGACGTGTCCTGGTTTGAGGTGGTTTAATGTATGCTGGACGTGTCCTGTGTGAGGTGGCTTAATGTGTGCTGGACATATCCTGGTGTGAGGTGGTTTAATGTATGCCAGACGTGTCCTGTGTGAGGTGGTTTAATGTTTGTTGGATATGTCCTGGTGTGACGTGGTTTAATGTATACTGGACATGTCCTGATGTGAGGTGATTTAATGTATATTGGGCATGTCCTGGTGTGAGGTGGTTTAATGTATGCATGACATGTCCTGGTGTGAGGTGGTTTAATGTATACTGGACATGTCCTGGTTGTGAGGTGGTTTAATTAAAACTGGACATGTCCTGGTGTGATTTGGTTTAATGTATACTGGACATGTCCTGGTGTGAGGTGGTTTAATTAATACTGCACATGTCCTGGTTTGATATGGGTGAATGTATGCTGGACATGTCCTCCATGAGGTGGTATAATGTATGCTGGACATGTTGTGGTGTGAGGTGGTTTAAATTATAGTGAACATGTCCTGGTGTGAGGTCGTTTAAAGTGTAATGGACACGTCCTGGTGTGAGGTGGTGTAATGTAGGCATGACATGTCCTGTTGTGAGGTGATATAAATTATACTGAACGTGTCCTGGTTTGAGGTGGTTTAATGTATGCTGGACGTGTCCTGGTGTGAGGTGGTTTAATGTATGCATGACATGTCCTGGTGTGAGGTAGTTTGATGTATGCTGGACATTTCCTGGTGTGAGGTGGTTTAATATATACTGGACATATCCTGGTGTGAGGTGGTTTATGTATACTAGACATGTCCTGGCATGAGGTGGTTTAATGTACGCTGGAGATGTCCTGGTGTGAGGTGGTTTAATGTATCCTGGACATGTCCTGATGTGAGGTGGTTTAATGTATGCATGACATGACCTGTTGTGAGGTGGTTTAATGTATACTGCACATGTCCTGGTGTGATGTGGGTTAATGTATGCTGGACATGTCCTGTGTGAGGTAGTTTAAATTATACTGAACATGTCCTGGTGTGAGATGGTTTAATGTATGCTGGACATGTCCTAGTGTGAGGTGGTTTAATGTATGCTGGACGTGTCCTGGTTTGAGGTGGTTTAATGTATGCTGGACGTGTCCTGTGTGAGGTGGCTTAATGTGTGCTGGACATATCCTGGTGTGAGGTGGTTTAATGTATGCCAGACGTGTCCTGTGTGAGGTGGTTTAATGTTTGTTGGATATGTCCTGGTGTGACGTGGTTTAATGTATACTGGACATGTCCTGATGTGAGGTGATTTAATGTATATTGGGCATGTCCTGGTGTGAGGTGGTTTAATGTATGCATTACATGTCCTGGTGTGAGGTGGTTTAATTAAAACTGGACATGTCCTGGTGTGATTTGGTTTAATGTATACTGGACATGTCCTGGTGTGAGGTGGTTTAATTAATACTGCACATGTCCTGGTTTGATATGGGTTAATGTATGCTGGACATGTCCTCCATGAGGTGGTATAATGTATGCTGGACATGTTGTGGTGTGAGGTGGTTTAAATTATAGTGAACATGTCCTGGTGTGAGGTCGTTTAAAGTGTAATGGACACGTCCTGGTGTGAGGTGGTGTAATGTAGGCATGACCTGTCCTGTTGTGAGGTGATATAAATTATACTGAACGTGTCCTGGTTTGAGGTGGTTTAATGTATGCTGGACGTGTCCTGGTGTGAGGTGGTTTAATGTATGCATGACATGTCCTGGTGTGAGGTAGTTTGATGTATGCTGGACATTTCCTGGTGTGAGGTGGTTTAATATATACTGGACATATCCTGGTGTGAGGTGGTTTAATGTATACTGGACATGTTGTGGTGTGAGGTGATTTAAATTATACTGGACATGTTGTGGTGTGAAGTGATTTAAATTATACTGGAAATGTCCTGGTGTGAGGTGGTTTAATTAATACTGCACATGTCCTGGTGTGATATGGCTTAATGTATGCTGGACATGTCCTGTGTGAGGTGGTATAATGTATGCTGGACATGTTGTGGCGTGAGGTGGTTTAAATTATAGTGAACATGTCCTGGTGTGAGGTGGTTTAATTAATACTGCACATGTCCTGGTGGAATATGGGTTAATGTATGCTGGACATGTCCTCCGTGAGGTGGTATAATGTATGCTGGACATGTTGTGGTGTGAGGTGGTTTAAATTATAGTGAACATGTCCTGGTGTGAGGTCGTTTAATGTATACTGGACATGTCCTGGTGTGAGATGGTTTAATGCATGCTGGACGTGTCGTGGTTTGAGGTGGTTTAATGTATGCTGGACGTGTCCTGGTTTGAGGTGGTTTAATGTATGCTGGACGTGTCCTGTGTGAGGTTGCTTAATGTGTGCTGGACATATCCTGGTGTGAGGTGGTTTAATGTATACTAGACGTGTCCTGTGTGAGGTGGTTTAATGTTTGTTGGATATGTCCTGGTGTGACGTGGTTTAATGTATACTGGACATGTCCTGATGTGAGGTTGTTTAATGTATACTGGACATGTCCTGGTGTGAGGTGGTTTAATGTATGCATGACATGTCCTGGTGTGAGGTGGTTTAATGTATACTGGACATGTCCTGGTTGTGAGGTGGTTTAATTAATACTGGACATGTCCTGGTGTGATTTGGTTTAATGTATACTGGACATGTCCTGGTGTGAGGTGGTTTAATTAATACTGCACATGTCCTGGTGTGATATGGGTTAATGTATGCTGGACATGTCCTCCGTGAGGTGGTATAATGTATGCTGGACATGTTGTGGTGTGAGGTGGTTTAAATTATAGTGAACATGTCCTGGTGTGAGGTCGTTTAATGTGTAATGGACACGTCCTGGTGTGAGGTGGTGTAATGTATGCATGACATGTCCTGTTGTGAGGTGATATAAATTATACTGGATGTGTCCTGGTTTTAGGTGGTTTAATGTATGCTGGACGTGTCCTGGTGTGAGGTGGTTTAATGTATGCATGACATGTCCTGGTGTGAGGTAGTTTGATGTATGCTGGACATTTCCTGGTGTGAGGTGGTTTAATGTATGCTGGATATGTCCTGGTGTGATGTGGTTTAATGTATACTAGACATGTCCTGGCATGAGGTGGTTTAATGTACGCTGGAGATGTCCTGGTGTGAGGTGGTTTAATGTATCCTGGACATGTCCTGATGTGAGGTGGTTTAATGTATGCATGACATGACCTGTTGTGAGGTGGTTTAATGTATACTGCACATGTCCTGGTGTGATGTGGGTTAATGTATGCTGGACATGTCCTGTGTGAGGTGGTATAATGTATGCTGGACATGTCCTGGTGTGAGGTGGTTTAAATTATACTGAACATGTCCTGGTGTGTGATGGTTTAATGTATGCTGGACATGTCCTGTGTGAGGTAGTTTAAATTATACTGAACATGTCCTGGTGTGAGATGGTTTAATGTATGCTGGACATGTCCTAGTGTGAGGTGGTTTAATGTATGCTGGACGTGTCCTGGTTTGAGGTGGTTTAATGTATGCTGGACGTGTCCTGTGTGAGGTGGCTTAATGTGTGCTGGACATATCCTGGTGTGAGGTGGTTTAATGTATGCCAGACGTGTCCTGTGTGAGGTGGTTTAATGTTTGTTGGATATGTCCTGGTGTGACGTGGTTTAATGTATACTGGACATGTCCTGATGTGAGGTGGTTTAATGTATGCATGACATGACCTGTTGTGAGGTGGTTTAATGTATACTGCACATGTCCTGGTGTGATGTGGGTTAATGTATGCTGGACATGTCCTGTGTGAGGTGGTATAATGTATGCTGGACATGTCCTGGTGTGAGGTGGTTTAAATTATACTGAACATGTCCTGGTGTGTGATGGTTTAATGTATGCTGGACATGTCCTGTGTGAGGTAGTTTAAATTATACTGAACATGTCCTGGTGTGAGATGGTTTAATGTATGCTGGACATGTCCTAGTGTGAGGTGGTTTAATGTATGCTGGACGTGTCCTGGTTTGAGGTGGTTTAATGTATGCTGGACGTGTCCTGTGTGAGGTGGCTTAATGTGTGCTGGACATATCCTGGTGTGAGGTGGTTTAATGTATGCCAGACGTGTCCTGTGTGAGGTGGTTTAATGTTTGTTGGATATGTCCTGGTGTGACGTGGTTTAATGTATACTGGACATGTCCTGATGTGAGGTGATTTAATGTATATTGGGCATGTCCTGGTGTGAGGTGGTTTAATGTATGCATGACATGTCCTGGTGTGAGGTGGTTTAATGTATACTGGACATGTCCTGGTTGTGAGGTGGTTTAATTAAAACTGGACATGTCCTGGTGTGATTTGGTTTAATGTATACTGGACATGTCCTGGTGTGAGGTGGTTTAATTAATACTGCACATGTCCTGGTTTGATATGGGTGAATGTATGCTGGACATGTCCTCCATGAGGTGGTATAATGTATGCTGGACATGTTGTGGTGTGAGGTGGTTTAAATTATAGTGAACATGTCCTGGTGTGAGGTCGTTTAAAGTGTAATGGACACGTCCTGGTGTGAGGTGGTGTAATGTAGGCATGACATGTCCTGTTGTGAGGTGATATAAATTATACTGAACGTGTCCTGGTTTGAGGTGGTTTAATGTATGCTGGACGTGTCCTGGTGTGAGGTGGTTTAATGTATGCATGACATGTCCTGGTGTGAGGTAGTTTGATGTATGCTGGACATTTCCTGGTGTGAGGTGGTTTAATATATACTGGACATATCCTGGTGTGAGGTGGTTTATGTATACTAGACATGTCCTGGCATGAGGTGGTTTAATGTACGCTGGAGATGTCCTGGTGTGAGGTGGTTTAATGTATCCTGGACATGTCCTGATGTGAGGTGGTTTAATGTATGCATGACATGACCTGTTGTGAGGTGGTTTAATGTATACTGCACATGTCCTGGTGTGATGTGGGTTAATGTATGCTGGACATGTCCTGTGTGAGGTGGTATAATGTATGCTGGACATGTCCTGGTGTGAGGTGGTTTAAATTATACTGAACATGTCCTGGTGTGTGATGGTTTAATGTATGCTGGACATGTCCTGTGTGAGGTAGTTTAAATTATACTGAACATGTCCTGGTGTGAGATGGTTTAATGTATGCTGGACATGTCCTAGTGTGAGGTGGTTTAATGTATGCTGGACGTGTCCTGGTTTGAGGTGGTTTAATGTATGCTGGACGTGTCCTGTGTGAGGTGGCTTAATGTGTGCTGGACATATCCTGGTGTGAGGTGGTTTAATGTATGCCAGACGTGTCCTGTGTGAGGTGGTTTAATGTTTGTTGGATATGTCCTGGTGTGACGTGGTTTAATGTATACTGGACATGTCCTGATGTGAGGTGGTTTAATGTATGCATGACATGACCTGTTGTGAGGTGGTTTAATGTATACTGCACATGTCCTGGTGTGATGTGGGTTAATGTATGCTGGACATGTCCTGTGTGAGGTGGTATAATGTATGCTGGACATGTCCTGGTGTGAGGTGGTTTAAATTATACTGAACATGTCCTGGTGTGTGATGGTTTAATGTATGCTGGACATGTCCTGTGTGAGGTAGTTTAAATTATACTGAACATGTCCTGGTGTGAGATGGTTTAATGTATGCTGGACATGTCCTAGTGTGAGGTGGTTTAATGTATGCTGGACGTGTCCTGGTTTGAGGTGGTTTAATGTATGCTGGACGTGTCCTGTGTGAGGTGGCTTAATGTGTGCTGGACATATCCTGGTGTGAGGTGGTTTAATGTATGCCAGACGTGTCCTGTGTGAGGTGGTTTAATGTTTGTTGGATATGTCCTGGTGTGACGTGGTTTAATGTATACTGGACATGTCCTGATGTGAGGTGATTTAATGTATATTGGGCATGTCCTGGTGTGAGGTGGTTTAATGTATGCATGACATGTCCTGGTGTGAGGTGGTTTAATGTATACTGGACATGTCCTGGTTGTGAGGTGGTTTAATTAAAACTGGACATGTCCTGGTGTGATTTGGTTTAATGTATACTGGACATGTCCTGGTGTGAGGTGGTTTAATTAATACTGCACATGTCCTGGTTTGATATGGGTGAATGTATGCTGGACATGTCCTCCATGAGGTGGTATAATGTATGCTGGACATGTTGTGGTGTGAGGTGGTTTAAATTATAGTGAACATGTCCTGGTGTGAGGTCGTTTAAAGGGTAATGGACACGTCCTGGTGTGAGGTGGTGTAATGTAGGCATGACATGTCCTGTTGTGAGGTGATATAAATTATACTGAACGTGTCCTGGTTTGAGGTGGTTTAATGTATGCTGGACGTGTCCTGGTGTGAGGTGGTTTAATGTATGCATGACATGTCCTGGTGTGAGGTAGTTTGATGTATGCTGGACATTTCCTGGTGTGAGGTGGTTTAATATATACTGGACATATCCTGGTGTGAGGTGGTTTATGTATACTAGACATGTCCTGGCATGAGGTGGTTTAATGTACGCTGGAGATGTCCTGGTGTGAGGTGGTTTAATGTATCCTGGACATGTCCTGATGTGAGGTGGTTTAATGTATGCATGACATGACCTGTTGTGAGGTGGTTTAATGTATACTGCACATGTCCTGGTGTGATGTGGGTTAATGTATGCTGGACATGTCCTGTGTGAGGTAGTTTAAATTATACTGAACATGTCCTGGTGTGAGATGGTTTAATGTATGCTGGACATGTCCTAGTGTGAGGTGGTTTAATGTATGCTGGACGTGTCCTGGTTTGAGGTGGTTTAATGTATGCTGGACGTGTCCTGTGTGAGGTGGCTTAATGTGTGCTGGACATATCCTGGTGTGAGGTGGTTTAATGTATGCCAGACGTGTCCTGTGTGAGGTGGTTTAATGTTTGTTGGATATGTCCTGGTGTGACGTGGTTTAATGTATACTGGACATGTCCTGATGTGAGGTGATTTAATGTATATTGGGCATGTCCTGGTGTGAGGTGGTTTAATGTATGCATTACATGTCCTGGTGTGAGGTGGTTTAATTAAAACTGGACATGTCCTGGTGTGATTTGGTTTAATGTATACTGGACATGTCCTGGTGTGAGGTGGTTTAATTAATACTGCACATGTCCTGGTTTGATATGGGTTAATGTATGCTGGACATGTCCTCCATGAGGTGGTATAATGTATGCTGGACATGTTGTGGTGTGAGGTGGTTTAAATTATAGTGAACATGTCCTGGTGTGAGGTCGTTTAAAGTGTAATGGACACGTCCTGGTGTGAGGTGGTGTAATGTAGGCATGACCTGTCCTGTTGTGAGGTGATATAAATTATACTGAAGGTGTCCTGGTTTGAGGTGGTTTAATGTATGCTGGACGTGTCCTGGTGTGAGGTGGTTTAATGTATGCATGACATGTCCTGGTGTGAGGTAGTTTGATGTATGCTGGACATTTCCTGGTGTGAGGTGGTTTAATATATACTGGACATATCCTGGTGTGAGGTGGTTTAATGTATACTGGACATGTTGTGGTGTGAGGTGATTTAAATTATACTGGACATGTTGTGGTGTGAAGTGATTTAAATTATACTGGAAATGTCCTGGTGTGAGGTGGTTTAATTAATACTGCACATGTCCTGGTGTGATATGGCTTAATGTATGCTGGACATGTCCTGTGTGAGGTGGTATAATGTATGCTGGACATGTTGTGGCGTGAGGTGGTTTAAATTATAGTGAACATGTCCTGGTGTGAGGTGGTTTAATTAATACTGCACATGTCCTGGTGGAATATGGGTTAATGTATGCTGGACATGTCCTCCGTGAGGTGGTATAATGTATGCTGGACATGTTGTGGTGTGAGGTGGTTTAAATTATAGTGAACATGTCCTGGTGTGAGGTCGTTTAATGTATACTGGACATGTCCTGGTGTGAGATGGTTTAATGCATGCTGGACGTGTCGTGGTTTGAGGTGGTTTAATGTATGCTGGACGTGTCCTGGTTTGAGGTGGTTTAATGTATGCTGGACGTGTCCTGTGTGAGGTTGCTTAATGTGTGCTGGACATATCCTGGTGTGAGGTGGTTTAATGTATACTAGACGTGTCCTGTGTGAGGTGGTTTAATGTTTGTTGGATATGTCCTGGTGTGACGTGGTTTAATGTATGCTGGACGTGTCCTGGTTTGAGGTGGTTTAATGTATGCTGGACATGTCCTAGTGTGAGGTGGTTTAATGTATGCTGGACGTGTCCTGGTTTGAGGTGGTTTAATGTATGCTGGACGTGTCCTGTGTGAGGTGGCTTAATGTGTGCTGGACATATCCTGGTGTGAGGTGGTTTAATGTATGCCAGACGTGTCCTGTGTGAGGTGGTTTAATGTTTGTTGGATATGTCCTGGTGTGACGTGGTTTAATGTATACTGGACATGTCCTGATGTGAGGTGATTTAATGTATATTGGGCATGTCCTGGTGTGAGGTGGTTTAATGTATGCATTACATGTCCTGGTGTGAGGTGGTTTAATTAAAACTGGACATGTCCTGGTGTGATTTGGTTTAATGTATACTGGACATGTCCTGGTGTGAGGTGGTTTAATTAATACTGCACATGTCCTGGTTTGATATGGGTTAATGTATGCTGGACATGTCCTCCATGAGGTGGTATAATGTATGCTGGACATGTTGTGGTGTGAGGTGGTTTAAATTATAGTGAACATGTCCTGGTGTGAGGTCGTTTAAAGTGTAATGGACACGTCCTGGTGTGAGGTGGTGTAATGTAGGCATGACCTGTCCTGTTGTGAGGTGATATAAATTATACTGAACGTGTCCTGGTTTGAGGTGGTTTAATGTATGCTGGACGTGTCCTGGTGTGAGGTGGTTTAATGTATGCATGACATGTCCTGGTGTGAGGTAGTTTGATGTATGCTGGACATTTCCTGGTGTGAGGTGGTTTAATATATACTGGACATATCCTGGTGTGAGGTGGTTTAATGTATACTGGACATGTTGTGGTGTGAGGTGATTTAAATTATACTGGACATGTTGTGGTGTGAAGTGATTTAAATTATACTGGAAATGTCCTGGTGTGAGGTGGTTTAATTAATACTGCACATGTCCTGGTGTGATATGGCTTAATGTATGCTGGACATGTCCTGTGTGAGGTGGTATAATGTATGCTGGACATGTTGTGGCGTGAGGTGGTTTAAATTATAGTGAACATGTCCTGGTGTGAGGTGGTTTAATTAATACTGCACATGTCCTGGTGGAATATGGGTTAATGTATGCTGGACATGTCCTCCGTGAGGTGGTATAATGTATGCTGGACATGTTGTGGTGTGAGGTGGTTTAAATTATAGTGAACATGTCCTGGTGTGAGGTCGTTTAATGTATACTGGACATGTCCTGGTGTGAGATGGTTTAATGCATGCTGGACGTGTCGTGGTTTGAGGTGGTTTAATGTATGCTGGACGTGTCCTGGTTTGAGGTGGTTTAATGTATGCTGGACGTGTCCTGTGTGAGGTTGCTTAATGTGTGCTGGACATATCCTGGTGTGAGGTGGTTTAATGTATACTAGACGTGTCCTGTGTGAGGTGGTTTAATGTTTGTTGGATATGTCCTGGTGTGACGTGGTTTAATGTATACTGGACATGTCCTGATGTGAGGTTGTTTAATGTATACTGGACATGTCCTGGTGTGAGGTGGTTTAATGTATGCATGACATGTCCTGGTGTGAGGTGGTTTAATGTATACTGGACATGTCCTGGTTGTGAGGTGGTTTAATTAATACTGGACATGTCCTGGTGTGATTTGGTTTAATGTATACTGGACATGTCCTGGTGTGAGGTGGTTTAATTAATACTGCACATGTCCTGGTGTGATATGGGTTAATGTATGCTGGACATGTCCTCCGTGAGGTGGTATAATGTATGCTGGACATGTTGTGGTGTGAGGTGGTTTAAATTATAGTGAACATGTCCTGGTGTGAGGTCGTTTAATGTGTAATGGACACGTCCTGGTGTGAGGTGGTGTAATGTATGCATGACATGTCCTGTTGTGAGGTGATATAAATTATACTGGATGTGTCCTGGTTTTAGGTGGTTTAATGTATGCTGGACGTGTCCTGGTGTGAGGTGGTTTAATGTATGCATGACATGTCCTGGTGTGAGGTAGTTTGATGTATGCTGGACATTTCCTGGTGTGAGGTGGTTTAATGTATGCTGGATATGTCCTGGTGTGATGTGGTTTAATGTATACTAGACATGTCCTGGCATGAGGTGGTTTAATGTACGCTGGAGATGTCCTGGTGTGAGGTGGTTTAATGTATCCTGGACATGTCCTGATGTGAGGTGGTTTAATGTATGCATGACATGACCTGTTGTGAGGTGGTTTAATGTATACTGCACATGTCCTGGTGTGATGTGGGTTAATGTATGCTGGACATGTCCTGTGTGAGGTGGTATAATGTATGCTGGACATGTCCTGGTGTGAGGTGGTTTAAATTATACTGAACATGTCCTGGTGTGTGATGGTTTAATGTATGCTGGACATGTCCTGTGTGAGGTAGTTTAAATTATACTGAACATGTCCTGGTGTGAGATGGTTTAATGTATGCTGGACATGTCCTAGTGTGAGGTGGTTTAATGTATGCTGGACGTGTCCTGGTTTGAGGTGGTTTAATGTATGCTGGACGTGTCCTGTGTGAGGTGGCTTAATGTGTGCTGGACATATCCTGGTGTGAGGTGGTTTAATGTATGCCAGACGTGTCCTGTGTGAGGTGGTTTAATGTTTGTTGGATATGTCCTGGTGTGACGTGGTTTAATGTATACTGGACATGTCCTGATGTGAGGTGATTTAATGTATATTGGGCATGTCCTGGTGTGAGGTGGTTTAATGTATGCATGACATGTCCTGGTGTGATGTGGTTTAATGTATACTGGACATGTCCTGGTTGTGAGGTGGTTTAATTAAAACTGGACATGTCCTGGTGTGATTTGGTTTAATGTATACTGGACATGTCCTGGTGTGAGGTGGTTTAATTAATACTGCACATGTCCTGGTTTGATATGGGTTAATGTATGCTGGACATGTCCTCCATGAGGTGGTATAATGTATGCTGGACATGTTGTGGTGTGAGGTGGTTTAAATTATAGTGAACATGTCCTGGTGTGAGGTCGTTTAAAGTGTAATGGACACGTCCTGGTGTGAGGTGGTGTAATGTAGGCATGACATGTCCTGTTGTGAGGTGATATAAATTATACTGAACGTGTCCTGGTTTGAGGTGGTTTAATGTATGCTGGACGTGTCCTGGTGTGAGGTGGTTTAATGTATGCATGACATGTCCTGGTGTGAGGTAGTTTGATGTATGCTGGACATTTCCTGGTGTGAGGTGGTTTAATATATACTGGACATATCCTGGTGTGAGGTGGTTTAATGTATACTGGACATGTTGTGGTGTGAGGTGATTTAAATTATACTGGACAAGTTGTGGTGTGAAGTGATTTAAATTATACTGGAAATGTCCTGGTGTGAGGTGGTTTAATTAATACTGCACATGTCCTGGTGTGATATGGCTTAATGTATGCTGGACATGTCCTGTGTGAGGTGGTATAATGTATGCTGGACATGTTGTGGCGTGAGGTGGTTTAAATTATAGTGAACATGTCCTGGTGTGAGGTGGTTTAAATTATACTGAACATGTCCTGGTGTGAGATGGTTTAATATATGCTGGACATGTCCTGTGTGAGGTGGTTTAAATTATAGTGAACATGTTGTGAGGTCGTTTAATGTATAATGGACACGTCCTGGTGTGAGGTGGTGTAATGTATGCATGACATGTCCTGGTGTGAGGTGGGTTAATGTATACTGGACATGTTGTGGTGTGAGGGGATATAAATTATACTGGACATGTCCTGGTGTGAGGCGGTTTAATGTATACTGGACGTGTCCTGGTGTGAGATGGTTTAATGCATGCTGGACGTGTCGTGGTTTGAGGTGGTTTAATGTATGCTGGACGTGTCCTGTGTGAGGTGGCTTAATGTGTGCTGGACATATCCTGGTGTGAGGTGGTTTAATGTATGCTAGACGTGTCCTGTGTGAGGTGGTTTAATGTTTGTTGGATATGTCCTGGTGTGACGTGGTTTAATGTATACTGGACATGTCCTGATGTGAGGTGGTTTAATGTATACTGGACATGTCCTGGTGTGAGGTGGTTTAATGTATGCATGACATGTCCTGGTGTGAGGTGGTTTAATGTATACTGGACATTTCCTGTTGTGAGGTGATATAAATTATACTGGACGTGTCCTGGTTTGAGGTGGTTTA
This sequence comes from Lampris incognitus, assembly GCF_029633865.1. NCBI lineage: Eukaryota > Metazoa > Chordata > Actinopteri > Lampriformes > Lampridae > Lampris > Lampris incognitus. The sequence goes on along the minus strand of NC_079213.1, from coordinate 38,720,005 downwards.
ATGTATGCTGGACGTGTCCTGGTGTGAGGTGGTTTAATGTATGCATGACATGTCCTGGTGTGAGGTAGTTTGATGTATGCTTGACATTTCCTGGTGTGAGGTGGTTTAATGTATGCTGGATATGTCCTGGTGTGATGTGGTTTAATGTATACTAGACATGTACTGGCATGAGGTGGTTTAATGTACACTGGAGATGTTCTGGTGTGAGGTGGTTTAATGTATCCTGGACATGTCCTGATGTGAGGTGGTTTAATGTATGCATGATATGACCTGTTGTGAGGTGGTTTAATGTATGCATGACATGTCCTGTGTGAGGGGGTTTAATGTATGCATGGCATGTCCTGGTGTGAGGTGGTTTAATGTATAATGGACATTTCCTGGTGTGAGGTGGTTTAATGTATACTGGACATGTTGTGGTGTGAGGTGATTTAAATTATACTGGACATGTTGCGGTGTGAAGTGATTTAAATTATACTGCACATGTCCTGGTGTGATGTGGGTTAATGTGTGCATTATGTGTCCTGGTTTGAGGTGGTTTAATGTATACTGGATATGTCCTGGTGTGAGGTGGTTTAATGTATACTGGACATGTTGTGGTGTGAGGTGATTTAAATTATACTGGACATGTTTTGGTTTGAGGTGATTTAAATAATACTGGACATGTCCTGGTGTGAGGTGGTTTAATGTATACTGGACATGTCCTGGTGTGAGATGGTTTAATGTATGCTGGACATGTCCTGGTGTGAGGTGGTTTAATGTATGCATGACATGTCCTGGTGTGAGGTAGTTTGATGTATGCTTGACATTTCCTGGTGTGAGGTGGTTTAATGTATGCTGGATATGTCCTGGTGTGATGTGGTTTAATGTATACTAGACATGTACTGGCATGAGGTGGTTTAATGTACACTGGAGATGTTCTGGTGTGAGGTGGTTTAATGTATCCTGGACATGTCCTGATGTGAGGTGGTTTAATGTATGCATGATATGACCTGTTGTGAGGTGGTTTAATGTATGCATGACATGTCCTGTGTGAGGGGGTTTAATGTATGCATGGCATGTCCTGGTGTGAGGTGGTTTAATGTATAATGGACATATCCTGGTGTGAGGTGGTTTAATGTATACTGGACATGTTGTGGTGTGAGGTCATTTAAATTATACTGGACATATTGCGGTGTGAAGTGATTTAAATTATACTGCACATGTCCTGGTGTGATGTGGGTTAATGTGTGCATTATGTGTCCTGGTTTGAGGTGGTTTAATGTATACTGGATATGTCCTGGTGTGAGGTGGTTTAATGTATACTGGACATGTTGTGGTGTGAGGTGATTTAAATTATACTGGACATGTTTTGGTTTGAGGTGATTTAAATAATACTGGACATGTCCTGGTGTGAGGTGGTTTAATGTATACTGGACATGTCCTGGTGTGAGATGGTTTAATGTATGCTGGACATGTCCTGGTGTGAGGTGGTTTAATGTATGCATGACATGTCCTGGTGTGAGGTGGTTTAATGTATACTGGACATGTCCTGGTTGTGAGGTGGTTTAATTAATACTGGACATGTCCTGGTGTGATTTGGTTTAATGTATGCTGGACATGTCCTGGTGTAAGGTGGTTTAATTAATACTGCACATGTCCTGGTGTGATATGGGTTAATGTATGCTGGACATGTCCTCCGTGAGGTGGTATAATGTATGCTGGACATATTGTGGTGTGAGGTGGTTTAAATTATAGTGAACATGTCCTGGTGTGAGGTCGTTTAATGTGTAATGGACACGTCCTGGTGTGAGGTGGTGTAATGTATGCATGACATGTCCTGTTGTGAGGTGATATAAATTATACTGGACATGTCCTGGTGTGAGGTGGTTTAATGTATACTGGACGTGTACTGGTGTGAGATGGTTTAATGTATACTGGACATGTCCTGGTTTGAGGTGGTTTAATTAATACTGCACATGTCCTGGTGTGATATGGGTTAATGTATGCCAGACATGTCCTCCGTAAGGTGGTATAATGTATGCTGGACATGTTGTGGTGTGAGGTGGTTTAAATTATAGTGAACATGTCCTGGTGTGAGGTCGTTTAATGTGTAATGGACACGTCCTTGTGTGAGGTGGTGTAATGTATGCATGACATGTCCTGTTGTGAGGTGATATAAATTATACTGGACGTGTCCTGGTTTGAGGTGGTTTAATGTATGCTGGACGTGTCCTGGTGTGAGGTGGTTTAATGTATGCATGACATGTCCTGGTGTGAGGTAGTTTGATGTATGCTGGACATTTCCTGGTGTGAGGTGGTTTAATGTATGCTGGATATGTCCTGGTGTGATGTGGTTTAATGTATACTAGACATGTACTGGCATGAGGTGGTTTAATGTACACTGGAGATGTTCTGGTGTGAGGTGGTTTAATGTGTCCTGGACATGTCCTGATGTGAGGTGGTTTAATGTATGCATGATATGACCTGTTGTGAGGTGGTTTAATGTATGCATGACATGTCCTGGTGTGAGGGGGTTTAATGTATGCATGGCATGTCCTGGTGTGAGGTGGTTTAATGTATAATGGACATATCCTGGTGTGAGGTGGTTTAATGTATACTGGACATGTTGTGGTGTGAGGTGATTTAAATTATACTGGACATGTTGCGGTGTGAAGTGATTTAAATTATACTGCACATGTCCTGGTGTGATGTGGGTTAATGTATGCTGGACATGTCTTGTGTGAGGTGGTATAATGTATGGTGGACATGTCCTGGTGTGAGGTGGTTTAATGTGTGCATTATGTGTCCTGGTTTGAGGTGGTTTAATGTATACTGGATATGTCCTGGTGTGAGGTGGTTTAATGTATACTGGACATGTTGTGGTGTGAGGTGATTTAAATTATACTGGACATGTTTTGGTTTGAGGTGATTTAAATAATACTGGACATGTCCTGGTGTGAGGTGGTTTAATGTATACTGGACGTGTCCTGGTGTGAGATGGTTTAATGTATGCTGGACATGCCCTGGTGTGAGGTGGTTTAATGTATGCATGACATGTCCTGGTGTGAGGTCGTTTGATGTATGCTGGACATTTCCTGGTGTGAGATGGTTTAATGTATGCTGGACATGTCCTGGTGTGAGGTGGTTTAATGTATACTGGACATGTTGTAGTGTGAGGTGATATAAATTATACTGGACATGTTGTGGTGTGAGGTGATATAAATTATACTGGACATGTTGTGGTGTGAGGTGATATAAATTATACTGGACATGTCCTGGTGTGAGGTGGTTTAATGTATAATGGACTTGTCCTGGTGTGAGATGGTTTAATGTATGCTGGAAATGTCCTGGTGTGAGTAGGGTTAATGTATACTGGACATGTTTTGGTGTGAGGTGATATAAATTATACTGGACATGTCCTGGTGTGAGGTAGTTTGATGTATGCTGGACATTTCCTGGCGTGAGATGGTTTAATGTATGCATGACATGTCCTGGTGTGAGGTGGTTTAATGTATAATGGACATGTCCTGGTGTGAGGTGGTTTAATGTATAATGGACGTGTCCTGGTGTGAGATGGTTTAATGTACGCTGGAAATGTCCTGGTGTGAGGTGATATAAATTATACTGGACATGTCCTGGTGTGAGGTGGTTTAAATTATAGTGAACATGTCCTGGTGTGAGGTTGTTTAAATTATACTGAACATGTCCTGGTGTGAGATGGTTTAATGTATGCTGGACATGTCCTGTGTGAGGTGGTTTAAATTATAGTGAACATGTCCTGGTGTGAGGTCGTTTAATGTATAATGGACGCGTCCTGGTGTGAGGTGGTGTAATGTATGCATGACATGTCCTGGTGTGAGGTGGGTTAATGTATACTGGACATGTTGTGGTGTGAGGTGATATAAATTATACTGGACGTGTCCTGGTGTGAGATGGTTTAATGCATGCTGGACGTGTCGTGGTTTGAGGTGGTTTAATGTATGCTGGACGTGTCCTGGTGTGAGGTGGTTTAATGTATGCATGACATGTCCTGGTGTGAGGTAGTTTGATGTATGCTGGACATTTCCTGGTGTGAGGTGGTTTAATGTATGCTGGATATGTCCTGGTGTGATGTGGTTTAATGTATACTAGACATGTCCTGGCATGAGGTGGTTTAATGTACGCTGGAGATGTCCTGGTGTGAGGTGGTTTAATGTATCCTGGACATGTCCTGATGTGAGGTGGTTTAATGTATGCATGACATGACCTGTTGTGAGGTGGTTTAATGTATACTGCACATGTCCTGGTGTGATGTGGGTTAATGTATGCTGGACATGTCCTGTGTGAGGTGGTATAATGTATGCTGGACATGTCCTGGTGTAAGGTGGTTTAAATGATACTGAACATGTCCTGGTGTGTGATGGTTTAATGTATGCTGGACATGTCCTGTGTGAGGTAGTTTAAATTATACTGAACATGTCCTGGTGTGAGATGGTTTAATGTATGCTGGACATGTCCTAGTGTGAGGTGGTTTAATGTATGCTGGACGTGTCCTGGTTTGAGGTGGTTTAATGTATGCTGGACGTGTCCTGTGTGAGGTGGCTTAATGTGTGCTGGACATATCCTGGTGTGAGGTGGTTTAATGTATGCCAGACGTGTCCTGTGTGAGGTGGTTTAATGTTTGTTGGATATGTCCTGGTGTGACGTGGTTTAATGTATACTGGACATGTCCTGATGTGAGGTGATTTAATGTATATTGGGCATGTCCTGGTGTGAGGTGGTTTAATGTATGCATGACATGTCCTGGTGTGAGGTGGTTTAATGTATACTGGACATGTCCTGGTTGTGAGGTGGTTTAATTAAAACTGGACATGTCCTGGTGTGATTTGGTTTAATGTATACTGGACATGTCCTGGTGTGAGGTGGTTTAATTAATACTGCACATGTCCTGGTTTGATATGGGTGAATGTATGCTGGACATGTCCTCCATGAGGTGGTATAATGTATGCTGGACATGTTGTGGTGTGAGGTGGTTTAAATTATAGTGAACATGTCCTGGTGTGAGGTCGTTTAAAGTGTAATGGACACGTCCTGGTGTGAGGTGGTGTAATGTAGGCATGACATGTCCTGTTGTGAGGTGATATAAATTATACTGAACGTGTCCTGGTTTGAGGTGGTTTAATGTATGCTGGACGTGTCCTGGTGTGAGGTGGTTTAATGTATGCATGACATGTCCTGGTGTGAGGTAGTTTGATGTATGCTGGACATTTCCTGGTGTGAGGTGGTTTAATATATACTGGACATGTCCTGTGTGAGGTAGTTTAAATTATACTGAACATGTCCTGGTGTGAGATGGTTTAATGTATGCTGGACATGTCCTGGTGTGAGGTGGTTTAATGTATCCTGGACATGTCCTGATGTGAGGTGGTTTAATGTATGCATGACATGACCTGTTGTGAGGTGGTTTAATGTATACTGCACATGTCCTGGTGTGATGTGGGTTAATGTATGCTGGACATGTCCTGTGTGAGGTAGTTTAAATTATACTGAACATGTCCTGGTGTGAGATGGTTTAATGTATGCTGGACATGTCCTAGTGTGAGGTGGTTTAATGTATGCTGGACGTGTCCTGGTTTGAGGTGGTTTAATGTATGCTGGACGTGTCCTGTGTGAGGTGGCTTAATGTGTGCTGGACATATCCTGGTGTGAGGTGGTTTAATGTATGCCAGACGTGTCCTGTGTGAGGTGGTTTAATGTTTGTTGGATATGTCCTGGTGTGACGTGGTTTAATGTATACTGGACATGTCCTGATGTGAGGTGATTTAATGTATATTGGGCATGTCCTGGTGTGAGGTGGTTTAATGTATGCATGACATGTCCTGGTTGTGAGGTGGTTTAATTAAAACTGGACATGTCCTGGTGTGATTTGGTTTAATGTATACTGGACATGTCCTGGTGTGAGGTGGTTTAATTAATACTGCACATGTCCTGGTTTGATATGGGTTAATGTATGCTGGACATGTCCTCCATGAGGTGGTATAATGTATGCTGGACATGTTGTGGTGTGAGGTGGTTTAAATTATAGTGAACATGTCCTGGTGTGAGGTCGTTTAAAGTGTAATGGACACGTCCTGGTGTGAGGTGGTGTAATGTAGGCATGACCTGTCCTGTTGTGAGGTGATATAAATTATACTGAACGTGTCCTGGTTTGAGGTGGTTTAATGTATGCTGGACGTGTCCTGGTGTGAGGTGGTTTAATGTATGCATGACATGTCCTGGTGTGAGGTAGTTTGATGTATGCTGGACATTTCCTGGTGTGAGGTGGTTTAATATATACTGGACATATCCTGGTGTGAGGTGGTTTAATGTATACTGGACATGTTGTGGTGTGAGGTGATTTAAATTATACTGGACATGTTGTGGTGTGAAGTGATTTAAATTATACTGGAAATGTCCTGGTGTGAGGTGGTTTAATTAATACTGCACATGTCCTGGTGTGATATGGCTTAATGTATGCTGGACATGTCCTGTGTGAGGTGGTATAATGTATGCTGGACATGTTGTGGCGTGAGGTGGTTTAAATTATAGTGAACATGTCCTGGTGTGAGGTGGTTTAATTAATACTGCACATGTCCTGGTGTGATATGGGTTAATGTATGCTGGACATGTCCTCCGTGAGGTGGTATAATGTATGCTGGACATGTTGTGGTGTGAGGTGGTTTAAATTATAGTGAACATGTCCTGGTGTGAGGTCGTTTAATGTATACTGGACGTGTCCTGTGTGAGGTGGTTTAATGTTTGTTGGATATGTCCTGGTGTGACGTGGTTTAATGTATACTGGACATGTCCTGATGTGAGGTTGTTTAATGTATACTGGACATGTCCTGGTGTGAGGTGGTTTAATGTATGCATGACATGTCCTGGTGTGAGGTGGTTTAATGTATACTAGACGTGTCCTGTGTGAGGTGGTTTAATGTTTGTTGGATATGTCCTGGTGTGACGTGGTTTAATGTATACTGGACATGTCCTGATGTGAGGTTGTTTAATGTATACTGGACATGTCCTGGTGTGAGGTGGTTTAATGTATGCATGACATGTCCTGTTGTGAGGTGGTTTAATGTATACTGGACATGTCCTGGTTGTGAGGTGGTTTAATTAATACTGGACATGTCCTGGTGTGATTTGGTTTAATGTATACTGGACATGTCCTGGTGTGAGGTGGTTTAATTAATACTGCACATGTCCTGGTGTGATATGGGTTAATGTATGCTGGACATGTCCTCCGTGAGGTGGTATAATGTATGCTGGACATGTTGTGGTGTGAGGTGGTTTAAATTATAGTGAACATGTCCTGGTGTGTGATGGTTTAATGTATGCTGGACATGTCCTGTGTGAGGTAGTTTAAATTATACTGAACATGTCCTGGTGTGAGATGGTTTAATGTATGCTGGACATGTCCTAGTGTGAGGTGGTTTAATGTATGCTGGACGTGTCCTGGTTTGAGGTGGTTTAATGTATGCTGGACGTGTCCTGTGTGAGGTGGCTTAATGTGTGCTGGACATATCCTGGTGTGAGGTGGTTTAATGTATGCCAGACGTGTCCTGTGTGAGGTGGTTTAATGTTTGTTCGATATGTCCTGGTGTGACGTGGTTTAATGTATACTGGACATGTCCTGATGTGAGGTGATTTAATGTATACTGGACATGTCCTGGTTGTGAGGTGGTTTAATTAAAACTGGACATGTCCTGGTGTGATTTGGTTTAATGTATACTGGACATGTCCTGGTGTGAGGTGGTTTAATTAATACTGCACATGTCCTGGTTTGATATGGGTTAATGTATGCTGGAGATGTCCTCCATGAGGTGGTATAATGTATGCTGGACATGTTGTGGTGTGAGGTGGTTTAAATTATAGTGAACATGTCCTGGTGTGACGTCGTTTAAAGTGTAATGGACACGTCCTGGTGTGAGGTGGTGTAATGTAGGCATGACATGTCCTGTTGTGAGGTGATATAAATTATACTGAACGTGTCCTGGTTTGAGGTGGTTTAATGTATGCTGGACGTGTCCTGGTGTGAGGTGGTTTAATGTATGCATGACATGTCCTGGTGTGAGGTAGTTTGATGTATGCTGGACATTTCCTGGTGTGAGGTGGTTTAATATATACTGGACATATCCTGGTGTGAGGTGGTTTAATGTATACTGGACATGTTGTGGTGTGAGGTGATTTAAATTATACTGGACAAGTTGTGGTGTGAAGTGATTTAAATTATACTGGAAATGTCCTGGTGTGAGGTGGTTTAATTAATACTGCACATGTCCTGGTGTGATATGGCTTAATGTATGCTGGACATGTCCTGTGTGAGGTGGTATAATGTATGCTGGACATGTTGTGGCGTGAGGTGGTTTAAATTATAGTGAACATGTCCTGGTGTGAGGTGGTTTAAATTATACTGAACATGTCCTGGTGTGAGATGGTTTAATGTATGCTGGACATGTCCTGTGTGAGGTGGTTTAAATTATAGTGAACATGTTGTGAGGTCGTTTAATGTATAATGGACACGTCCTGGTGTGAGGTGGTGTAATGTATGCATGACATGTCCTGGTGTGAGGTGGGTTAATGTATACTGGACATGTTGTGGTGTGAGGGGATATAAATTATACTGGACATGTCCTGGTGTGAGGCGGTTTAATGTATACTGGACGTGTCCTGGTGTGAGATGGTTTAATGCATGCTGGACGTGTCGTGTTTTGAGGTGGTTTAATGTATGCTGGACGTGTCCTGTGTGAGGTGGCTTAATGTGTGCTGGACATATCCTGGTGTGAGGTGGTTTAATGTATGCTAGACGTGTCCTGTGTGAGGTGGTTTAATGTTTGTTGGATATGTCCTGGTGTGACGTGGTTTAATGTATACTGGACATGTCCTGATGTGAGGTGGTTTAATGTATACTGGACATGTCCTGGTGTGAGGTGGTTTAATGTATGCATGACATGTCCTGGTGTGAGGTGGTTTAATGTATACTGGACATTTCCTGTTGTGAGGTGATATAAATTATACTGGACGTGTCCTGGTTTGAGGTGGTTTAATGTATGCTGGACGTGTCCTGGTGTGAGGTGGTTTAATGTATGCATGACATGTCCTGGTGTGAGGTAGTTTGATGTATGCTGGACATTTCCTGGTGTGAGGTGGTTTAATATATGCTGGATATGTCCTGGTGTGATTTGGTTTAATGTATACTAGACATGTACTGGCATGAGGTGGTTTAATGTACACTGGAGATGTTCTGGTGTGAGGTGGTTTAATGTATCCTGGACATGTCCTGATGTGAGGTGGTTTAATGTATGCATGATATGACCTGTTGTGAGGTGGTTTAATGTATGCATGACATGTCCTGGTGTGAGGGGGTTTAATGTATGCATGGCATGTCCTGGTGTGAGGTGGTTTAATGTATAATGGACATATCCTGGTGTGAGGTGGTTTAATGTATACTGGACATGTTGTGGTGTGAGGTGATTTAAATTATACTGGACATGTTGCGGTGTGAAGTGATTTAAATTATACTGCACATGTCCTGGTGTGAAGTGGGTTAATGTGTGCATTATGTGTCCTGGTTTGAGGTGGTTTAATGTATACTGGATATGTCCTGGTGTGAGGTGGTTTAATGTATACTGGACATGTTGTGGTGTGAGGTGATTTAAATTATACTGGACATGTTTTGGTTTGAGGTGATTTAAATAATACTGGACATGTCCTGGTGTGAGGTGGTTTAATGTATACTGGACATGTCCTGGTGTGAGATGGTTTAATGTATGCTGGACATGTCCTGGTGTGAGGTGGTTTAATGTATGCATGACATGTCCTGGTGTGAGGTGGTTTAATGTATACTGGACATGTCCTGGTTGTGAGGTGGTTTAATTAATACTGGACATGTCCTGGTGTGATTTGGTTTAATGTATGCTGGACATGTCCTGGTGTAAGGTGGTTTAATTAATACTGCACATGTCCTGGTGTGATATGGGTTAATGTATGCTGGACATGTCCTCCGTGAGGTGGTATAATGTATGCTGGACATATTGTGGTGTGAGATGGTTTAAATTATAGTGAACATGTCCTGGTGTGAGGTCGTTTAATGTGTAATGGACACGTCCTGGTGTGAGGTGGTGTAATGTATGCATGACATGTCCTGTTGTGAGGTGATATAAATTATACTGGACATGTCCTGGTGTGAGGTGGTTTAATGTATACTGGACGTGTACTGGTGTGAGATGGTTTAATGTATACTGGACATGTCCTGGTTTGAGGTGGTTTAATTAATACTGCACATGTCCTGGTGTGATATGGGTTAATGTATGCCAGACATGTCCTCCGTAAGGTGGTATAATGTATGCTGGACATGTTGTGGTGTGAGGTGGTTTAAATTATAGTGAACATGTCCTGGTGTGAGGTCGTTTAATGTGTAATGGACACGTCCTTGTGTGAGGTGGTGTAATGTATGCATGACATGTCCTGTTGTGAGGTGATATAAATTATACTGGACGTGTACTGGTTTGAGGTGGTTTAATGTATGCTGGACGTGTCCTGGTGTGAGGTGGTTTAATGTATGCATGACATGTCCTGGTGTGAGGTAGTTTGATGTATGCTGGACATTTCCTGGTGTGAGGTGGTTTAATGTATGCTGGATATGTCCTGGTGTGATGTGGTTTAATGTATACTAGACATGTACTGGCATGAGGTGGTTTAATGTACACTGGAGATGTTCTGGTGTGAGGTGGTTTAATGTATCCTGGACATGTCCTGATGTGAGGTGGTTTAATGTATCCATGATATGACCTGTTGTGAGGTGGTTTAATGTATGCATGACATGTCCTGGTGTGAGGGGGTTTAATGTATGCATGGCATGTCCTGGTGTGAGGTGGTTTAATGTATAATGGACATATCCTGGTGTGAGGTGGTTTAATGTATACTGGACATGTTGTGGTGTGAGGTGATTTAAATTATACTGGACATGTTGCGGTGTGAAGTGATTTAAATTATACTGCACATGTCCTGGTGTGATATGGGTTAATGTATGCTGGACATGTCTTGTGTGAGGTGGTATAATGTATGGTGGACATGTCCTGGTGTGAGGTGGTTTAATGTGTGCATTATGTGTCCTGGTTTGAGGTGGTTTAATGTATACTGGATATGTCCTGGTGTGAGGTGGTTTAATGTATACTGGACATGTTGTGGTGTGAGGTGATTTAAATTATACTGGACATGTTTTGGTTTGAGGTGATTTAAATAATACTGGACATGTCCTGGTGTGAGGTGGTTTAATGTATACTGGACATGTCCTGGTGTGAGATGGTTTAATGTATGCTGGACATGTCCTGGTGTGAGGTGGTTTAATGTATGCATGACATGTCCTGGTGTGAGGTAGTTTGATGTATGCTGGACATTTCCTGGTGTGAGATGGTTTAATGTATGCTGGACATGTCCTGGTGTGAGGTGGTTTAATGTATACTGGACATGATGTAGTGTGAGGTGATATAAATTATACTGGACATGTTGTGGTGTGAGGTGATATAAATTATACTGGACATGTTGTGGTGTGAGGTGATATAAATTATACTGGACATGTCCTGGTGTGAGGTGGTTTAATGTATAATGGACTTGTCCTGGTGTGAGATGGTTTAATGTATGCTGGAAATGTCCTGGTGTGAGTAGGGTTAATGTATACTGGACATGTCCTGGTGTGAGGTAGTTTGATGTATGCTGGACATTTCCTGGCGTGAGATGGTTTAATGTATGCATGACATGTCCTGGTGTGAGGTGGTTTAATGTATAATGGACATGTCCTGGTGTGAGGTGGTTTAATGTATAATGGACGTGTCCTGGTGTGAGATGGTTTAATGTACGCTGGAAATGTCCTGGTGTGAGGTGATATAAATTATACTGGACATGTCCTGGTGTGAGGTGGTTTAAATTATAGTGAACATGTCCTGGTGTGAGGTGGTTTAAATTATACTGAACATGTCCTGGTGTGAGATGGTTTAATGTATGCTGGACATGTCCTGTGTGAGGTGGTTTAAATTATAGTGAACATGTCCTGGTGTGAGGTCGTTTAATGTATAATGGACGCGTTCTGGTGTGAGGTGGTGTAATGTATGCATGACATGTCCTGGTGTGAGGTGGGTTAATGTATACTGGACATGTTGTGGTGTGAGGTGATATAAATTATACTGGACATGTCCTGGTGTGAGGTGGTTTAATGTATACTGGACGTGTCCTGGTGTGAGATGGTTTAATGCATGCTGGACGTGTCGTGGTTTGAGGTGGTTTAATGTATGCTGGACGTGTCCTGTGTGAGGTGGCTTAATGTGTGCTGGACATATCCTGGTGTGAGGTGGTTTAATGTATGCTAGACGTGTCCTGTGTGAGGTGGTTTAATGTTTGTTGGATATGTCCTGGTGTGACGTGGTTTAATGTATACTGGACATGTCCTGATGTGAGGTGGTTTAATGTATACTGGACATGTCCTGGTGTGAGGTGGTTTAATGTATGCATGACATCTTCTGGTGTGAGGTGGTTTAATGTATACTGGACATGTCCTGGTTGTGAGGTGGTTTAATTAATACTGGACATGTCCTGGTGTGATTTGGTTTAATGTATACTGGACATGTCCTGGTTTGAGGTGGTTTAATTAATACTGCACATGTCCTGGTGTGATATGGGTTAATGTATGCCAGACATGTCCTCCGTAAGGTGGTGTAATGTATGCTGGACATGTTGTGGTGTGAGGTGGTTTAAATTATAGTGAACATGTCCTGGTGTGAGGTCGTTTAATGTGTAATGGACACGTGCTGGTGTGAGGTGGTGTAATGTATGCATGACATGTCCTGTTGTGAGGTGATATAAATTATACTGGACGTGTCCTGGTTTGAGGTGGTTTAATGTATGCTGGACGTGTCCTGGTGTGAGGTGGTTTAATGTATGCTGGATATGTCCTGGTGTGATGTGGTTTAATGTATACTAGACATGTACTGGCATGAGGTGGTTTAATGTACGCTGGAGATGTCCTGGTGTGAGGTGGTTTAATGTGTGCATTATGTGTCCTGGTTTGAGGTGGTTTAATGTATACTGGATATGTCCTGGTGTGAGGTGGTTTAATGTATACTGGACATGTTGTGGTGTGAGGTGATTTAAATTATACTGGACATGTTTTGGTTTGAGGTGATTTAAATAATACTGGACATGTCCTGGTATGAGGTGGTTTAATGTATACTGGACATGTCCTGGTGTGAGATGATTTAATGTATGCTGGACATGTCCTGGTGTGAGGTGGTTTAATGTATGCATGACATGTCCTGGTGTGAGGTAGTTTGATGTATGCTGGACATTTCCTGGTGTGAGATGGTTTAATGTATGCTGGACATGTCCTGGTGTGAGGTGGTTTAATGTATACTGGACATGTTGTAGTGTGAGGTGATATAAATTATACTGGACATGTTGTGGTGTGAGGTGATATAAATTATACTGGACATGTTGTGGTGTGAGGTGATATAAATTATACTGGACATGTCCTGGTGTGAGGTGGTTTAATGTATAATGGACTTGTTCTGGTGTGAGATGGTTTAATGTATGCTGGAAATGTCCTGGTGTGAGATGGGTTAATGTATACTGGACATGTTTTGGTGTGAGGTGATATAAATTAAACTGGACATGTCCTGGTGTGAGGTAGTTTGATGTATGCTGGACATTTCCTGGTGTGATATGGGTTAATGTATGCCAGACATGTCCTCCGTAAGGTGGTATAATGTATGCTGGACATGTTGTGGTGTGAGGTGGTTTAAATTATAGTGAACATGTCCTGGTGTGAGGTCGTTTAATGTGTAATGGACACGTCCTTGTGTGAGGTGGTGTAATGTGTGCATGACATGTCCTGTTGTGAGGTGATATAAATTATACTGGACATGTTTTGGTTTGAGGTGATTTAAATAATACTGGACATGTCCTGGTGTGAGGTGGTTTAATGTATACTGGACATGTCCTGGTGTGAGATGGTTTAATGTATGCTGGACATGTCCTGGTGTGAGGTGGTTTAATGTATGCATGACATGTCCTGGTGTGAGGTGGTTTAATGTATACTGGACATGTCCTGGTTGTGAGGTGGTTTAATTAATACTGGACATGTCCTGGTGTGATTTGGTTTAATGTATGCTGGACATGTCCTGGTGTAAGGTGGTTTAATTAATACTGCACATGTCCTGGTGTGATATGGGTTAATGTATGCTGGACATGTCCTCCGTGAGGTGGTATAATGTATGCTGGACATATTGTGGTGTGAGATGGTTTAAATTATAGTGAACATGTCCTGGTGTGAGGTCGTTTAATGTGTAATGGACACGTCCTGGTGTGAGGTGGTGTAATGTATGCATGACATGTCCTGTTGTGAGGTGATATAAATTATACTGGACATGTCCTGGTGTGAGGTGGTTTAATGTATACTGGACGTGTACTGGTGTGAGATGGTTTAATGTATACTGGACATGTCCTGGTTTGAGGTGGTTTAATTAATACTGCACATGTCCTGGTGTGATATGGGTTAATGTATGCCAGACATGTCCTCCGTAAGGTGGTATAATGTATGCTGGACATGTTGTGGTGTGAGGTGGTTTAAATTATAGTGAACATGTCCTGGTGTGAGGTCGTTTAATGTGTAATGGACACGTCCTTGTGTGAGGTGGTGTAATGTATGCATGACATGTCCTGTTGTGAGGTGATATAAATTATACTGGACGTGTACTGGTTTGAGGTGGTTTAATGTATGCTGGACGTGTCCTGGTGTGAGGTGGTTTAATGTATGCATGACATGTCCTGGTGTGAGGTAGTTTGATGTATGCTGGACATTTCCTGGTGTGAGGTGGTTTAATGTATGCTGGATATGTCCTGGTGTGATGTGGTTTAATGTATACTAGACATGTACTGGCATGAGGTGGTTTAATGTACACTGGAGATGTTCTGGTGTGAGGTGGTTTAATGTATCCTGGACATGTCCTGATGTGAGGTGGTTTAATGTATCCATGATATGACCTGTTGTGAGGTGGTTTAATGTATGCATGACATGTCCTGGTGTGAGGGGGTTTAATGTATGCATGGCATGTCCTGGTGTGAGGTGGTTTAATGTATAATGGACATATCCTGGTGTGAGGTGGTTTAATGTATACTGGACATGTTGTGGTGTGAGGTGATTTAAATTATACTGGACATGTTGCGGTGTGAAGTGATTTAAATTATACTGCACATGTCCTGGTGTGATGTGGGTTAATGTATGCTGGACATGTCTTGTGT
Organism: Lampris incognitus; assembly: GCF_029633865.1. Taxonomy (NCBI): domain Eukaryota; kingdom Metazoa; phylum Chordata; class Actinopteri; order Lampriformes; family Lampridae; genus Lampris; species Lampris incognitus. The sequence continues at coordinate 38,704,717 of NC_079213.1, read as the reverse complement.
GAGGTGGTATAATGTATGGTGGACATGTCCTGGTGTGAGGTGGTTTAATGTGTGCATTATGTGTCCTGGTTTGAGGTGGTTTAATGTATACTGGATATGTCCTGGTGTGAGGTGGTTTAATGTATACTGGACATGTTGTGGTGTGAGGTGATTTAAATTATACTGGACATGTTTTGGTTTGAGGTGATTTAAATAATACTGGACATGTCCTGGTGTGAGGTGGTTTAATGTATACTGGACATGTCCTGGTGTGAGATGGTTTAATGTATGCTGGACATGTCCTGGTGTGAGGTGGTTTAATGTATGCATGACATGTCCTGGTGTGAGGTAGTTTGATGTATGCTGGACATTTCCTGGTGTGAGATGGTTTAATGTATGCTGGACATGTCCTGGTGTGAGGTGGTTTAATGTATACTGGACATGATGTAGTGTGAGGTGATATAAATTATACTGGACATGTTGTGGTGTGAGGTGATATAAATTATACTGGACATGTTGTGGTGTGAGGTGATATAAATTATACTGGACATGTCCTGGTGTGACGTGGTTTAATGTATAATGGACTTGTCCTGGTGTGAGATGGTTTAATGTATGCTGGAAATGTCCTGGTGTGAGTAGGGTTAATGTATACTGGACATGTCCTGGTGTGAGGTAGTTTGATGTATGCTGGACATTTCCTGGCGTGAGATGGTTTAATGTATGCATGACATGTCCTGGTGTGAGGTGGTTTAATGTATAATGGACATGTCCTGGTGTGAGGTGGTTTAATGTATAATGGACGTGTCCTGGTGTGAGATGGTTTAATGTACGCTGGAAATGTCCTGGTGTGAGGTGATATAAATTATACTGGACATGTCCTGGTGTGAGGTGGTTTAAATTATAGTGAACATGTCCTGGTGTGAGGTGGTTTAAATTATACTGAACATGTCCTGGTGTGAGATAGTTTAATGTATGCTGGACATGTCCTGTGTGAGGTGGTTTAAATTATAGTGAACATGTCCTGGTGTGAGGTCGTTTAATGTATAATGGACGCGTTCTGGTGTGAGGTGGTGTAATGTATGCATGACATGTCCTGGTGTGAGGTGGGTTAATGTATACTGGACATGTTGTGGTGTGAGGTGATATAAATTATACTGGACATGTCCTGGTGTGAGGTGGTTTAATGTATACTGGACGTGTCCTGGTGTGAGATGGTTTAATGCATGCTGGACGTGTCGTGGTTTGAGGTGGTTTAATGTATGCTGGACGTGTCCTGTGTGAGGTGGCTTAATGTGTGCTGGACATATCCTGGTGTGAGGTGGTTTAATGTATGCTAGACGTGTCCTGTGTGAGGTGGTTTAATGTTTGTTGGATATGTCCTGGTGTGACGTGGTTTAATGTATACTGGACATGTCCTGATGTGAGGTGGTTTAATGTATACTGGACATGTCCTGGTGTGAGGTGGTTTAATGTATGCATGACATGTTCTGGTGTGAGGTGGTTTAATGTATACTGGACATGTCCTGGTTGTGAGGTGGTTTAATTAATACTGGACATGTCCTGGTGTGATTTGGTTTAATGTATACTGGACATGTCCTGGTTTGAGGTGGTTTAATTAATACTGCACATGTCCTGGTGTGATATGGGTTAATGTATGCCAGACATGTCCTCCGTAAGGTGGTGTAATGTATGCTGGACATGTTGTGGTGTGAGGTGGTTTAAATTATAGTGAACATGTCCTGGTGTGAGGTCGTTTAATGTGTAATGGACACGTCCTTGTGTGAGGTGGTGTAATGTATGCATGACATGTCCTGTTGTGAGGTGATATAAATTATACTGGACGTGTCCTGGTTTGAGGTGGTTTAATGTATGCTGGACGTGTCCTGGTGTGAGGTGGTTTAATGTATGCATGACATGTCCTGGTGTGAGGTAGTTTTATGTATGCTGGACATTTCCTGGTGTGAGGTGGTTTAATGTATGCTGGATATGTCCTGGTGTGATGTGGTTTAATGTATACTAGACATGTACTGGCATGAGGTGGTTTAATGTACGCTGGAGATGTCCTGGTGTGAGGTGGTTTAATGTGTGCATTATGTGTCCTGGTTTGAGGTGGTTTAATGTATACTGGATATGTCCTGGTGTGAGGTGGTTTAATGTATACTGGACATGTTGTGGTGTGAGGTGATTTAAATTATACTGGACATGTTTTGGTTTGAGGTGATTTAAATAATACTGGACATGTCCTGGTGTGAGGTGGTTTAATGTATACTGGACATGTCCTGGTGTGAGATGATTTAATGTATGCTGGACATGTCCTGGTGTGAGGTGGTTTAATGTATGCATGACATGTCCTGGTGTGAGGTAGTTTGATGTATGCTGGACATTTCCTGGTGTGAGATGGTTTAATGTATGCTGGACATGTCCTGGTGTGAGGTGGTTTAATGTATACTGGACATGTTGTAGTGTGAGGTGATATAAATTATACTGGACATGTTGTGGTGTGAGGTGATATAAATTATACTGGACATGTTGTGGTGTGAGGTGATATAAATTATACTGGACATGTCCTGGTGTGAGGTGGTTTAATGTATAATGGACTTGTCCTGGTGTGAGATGGTTTAATGTATGCTGGAAATGTCCTGGTGTGAGATGGGTTAATGTATACTGGACATGTTTTGGTGTGAGGTGATATAAATTAAACTGGACATGTCCTGGTGTGAGGTAGTTTGATGTATGCTGGACATTTCCTGGTGTGAGATGGTTTAATGTATGCATGACATGTCCTGGTGTGAGGTGGTTTAATGTATAATGGACATGTCCTGGTGTGAGGTGGTTTAATGTATAATGGACGTGTCCTGGTGTGAGATGGTTTAATGTACGCTGGAAATGTCCTGGTGTGAGGTGATATAAATTATACTGGACATGTCCTGGTGTGAGGTGGTTTAAATTATAGTGAACATGTCCTGGTCTGAGGTTGTTTAAATTATAGTGAACATGTCCTGGTGTGAGATGGTTTAATGTATGCTGGACATGTCCTGTGTGAGGTGGTTTAAATTATAGTGAACATGTCCTGGTGTGAGGTCGTTTAATGTATAATGGACGCGTCCTGGTGTGAGGTGGTGTAATGTATGCATGACATGTCCTGGTTTGAGGTGGGTTAATGTATACTGGACATGTTGTGGTGTGAGGTGATATAAATTATACTGGACATGTCTTGGTGTGAGGTGGTTTAATGTATACTGGATGTGTCCTGGTGTGAGATGGTTTAATGCATGCTGGACGTGTCGTGGTTTGAGGTGGTTTAATGTATGCTGGACGTGTCCTGGTTTGAGGTGGTTTAATGTATGCTGGACGTGTCCTGTGTGAGGTGGCTTAATGTGTGCTGGACATATCCTGGTGTGAGGTGGTTTAATGTATGCTAGACGTGTCCTGTGTGAGGTGGTTTAATGTTTGTTGGATATGTCCTGGTGTGACGTGGTTTAATGTATACTGGACATGTCCTGATGTGGGGTGGTTTAATGTATACTGGACATGTCCTGGTGTGAGGTGGTTTAATGTATGCATGACATGTCCTGGTGTGAGGTGGTTTAATGTATACTGGACATGTCCTGGTTGTGAGGTGGTTTAATTAATACTGGACATGTCCTGGTGTGATTTGGTTTAATGTATACTGGACATGTCCTGGTGTGAGGTGGTTTAATTAATACTGCACATGTCCTGGTGTGATATGGGTTAATGTATGCTGGACATGTCCTCCGTGAGGTGGTATAATGTATGCTGGACATGTTGTGGTGTGAGGTGGTTTAAATTATAGTGAACATGTCCTGGTGTGAGGTCGTTTAATGTGTAATGGACACGTCCTGGTGTGAGGTGGTGTAATGTATGCATGACATGTCATGTTGTGAGGTGATATACATTATACTGGACATGTCCTGGTGTGAGGTCGTTTAATGTATAATGGACGCGTCCTGGTGTGAGGTGGTGTAATGTATGCATGACATGTCCTGGTTTGAGGTGGGTTAATGTATACTGGACATGTTGTGGTGTGAGGTGATATAAATTATACTGGACATGTCTTGGTGTGAGGTGGTTTAATGTATACTGGATGTGTCCTGGTGTGAGATGGTTTAATGCATGCTGGACGTGTCGTGGTTTGAGGTGGTTTAATGTATGCTGGACGTGTCCTGGTTTGAGGTGGTTTAATGTATGCTGGACGTGTCCTGTGTGAGGTGGCTTAATGTGTGCTGGACATATCCTGGTGTGAGGTGGTTTAATGTATGCATGACATGTCCTGGTGTGAGGTGGTTTAATGTATGCATGACATGTCCTGGTGTGAGGTAGTTTGATGTATGCTGGACATTTCCTGGTGTGAGATGGTTTAATGTATGCTGGACATGTCCTGGTGTGAGGTGGTTTAATGTATACTGGACATGATGTAGTGTGAGGTGATATAAATTATACTGGACATGTTGTGGTGTGAGGTGATATAAATTATACTGGACATGTTGTGGTGTGAGGTGATATAAATTATACTGGACATGTCCTGGTGTGAGGTGGTTTAATGTATAATGGACTTGTCCTGGTGTGAGATGGTTTAATGTATGCTGGAAATGTCCTGGTGTGAGTAGGGTTAATGTATACTGGACATGTCCTGGTGTGAGGTAGTTTGATGTATGCTGGACATTTCCTGGCGTGAGATGGTTTAATGTATGCATGACATGTCCTGGTGTGAGGTGGTTTAATGTATAATGGACATGTCCTGGTGTGAGGTGGTTTAATGTATAATGGACGTGTCCTGGTGTGAGATGGTTTAATGTACGCTGGAAATGTCCTGGTGTGAGGTGATATAAATTATACTGGACATGTCCTGGTGTGAGGTGGTTTAAATTATAGTGAACATGTCCTGGTGTGAGGTGGTTTAAATTATACTGAACATGTCCTGGTGTGAGATGGTTTAATGTATGCTGGACATGTCCTGTGTGAGGTGGTTTAAATTATAGTGAACATGTCCTGGTGTGAGGTCGTTTAATGTATAATGGACGCGTTCTGGTGTGAGGTGGTGTAATGTATGCATGACATGTCCTGGTGTGAGGTGGGTTAATGTATACTGGACATGTTGTGGTGTGAGGTGATATAAATTATACTGGACATGTCCTGGTGTGAGGTGGTTTAATGTATACTGGACGTGTCCTGGTGTGAGATGGTTTAATGCATGCTGGACGTGTCGTGGTTTGAGGTGGTTTAATGTATGCTGGACGTGTCCTGTGTGAGGTGGCTTAATGTGTGCTGGACATATCCTGGTGTGAGGTGGTTTAATGTATGCTAGACGTGTCCTGTGTGAGGTGGTTTAATGTTTGTTGGATATGTCCTGGTGTGACGTGGTTTAATGTATACTGGACATGTCCTGATGTGAGGTGGTTTAATGTATACTGGACATGTCCTGGTGTGAGGTGGTTTAATGTATGCATGACATGTTCTGGTGTGAGGTGGTTTAATGTATACTGGACATGTCCTGGTTGTGAGGTGGTTTAATTAATACTGGACATGTCCTGGTGTGATTTGGTTTAATGTATACTGGACATGTCCTGGTTTGAGGTGGTTTAATTAATACTGCACATGTCCTGGTGTGATATGGGTTAATGTATGCCAGACATGTCCTCCGTAAGGTGGTGTAATGTATGCTGGACATGTTGTGGTGTGAGGTGGTTTAAATTATAGTGAACATGTCCTGGTGTGAGGTCGTTTAATGTGTAATGGACACGTCCTTGTGTGAGGTGGTGTAATGTATGCATGACATGTCCTGTTGTGAGGTGATATAAATTATACTGGACGTGTCCTGGTTTGAGGTGGTTTAATGTATGCTGGACGTGTCCTGGTGTGAGGTGGTTTAATGTATGCATGACATGTCCTGGTGTGAGGTAGTTTTATGTATGCTGGACATTTCCTGGTGTGAGGTGGTTTAATGTATGCTGGATATGTCCTGGTGTGATGTGGTTTAATGTATACTAGACATGTACTGGCATGAGGTGGTTTAATGTACGCTGGAGATGTCCTGGTGTGAGGTGGTTTAATGTGTGCATTATGTGTCCTGGTTTGAGGTGGTTTAATGTATACTGGATATGTCCTGGTGTGAGGTGGTTTAATGTATACTGGACATGTTGTGGTGTGAGGTGATTTAAATTATACTGGACATGTTTTGGTTTGAGGTGATTTAAATAATACTGGACATGTCCTGGTGTGAGGTGGTTTAATGTATACTGGACATGTCCTGGTGTGAGATGATTTAATGTATGCTGGACATGTCCTGGTGTGAGGTGGTTTAATGTATGCATGACATGTCCTGGTGTGAGGTAGTTTGATGTATGCTGGACATTTCCTGGTGTGAGATGGTTTAATGTATGCTGGACATGTCCTGGTGTGAGGTGGTTTAATGTATACTGGACATGTTGTAGTGTGAGGTGATATAAATTATACTGGACATGTTGTGGTGTGAGGTGATATAAATTATACTGGACATGTTGTGGTGTGAGGTGATATAAATTATACTGGACATGTCCTGGTGTGAGGTGGTTTAATGTATAATGGACTTGTCCTGGTGTGAGATGGTTTAATGTATGCTGGAAATGTCCTGGTGTGAGATGGGTTAATGTATACTGGACATGTTTTGGTGTGAGGTGATATAAATTAAACTGGACATGTCCTGGTGTGAGGTAGTTTGATGTATGCTGGACATTTCCTGGTGTGAGATGGTTTAATGTATACTGGACATGATGTAGTGTGAGGTGATATAAATTATACTGGACATGTTGTGGTGTGAGGTGATATAAATTATACTGGACATGTTGTGGTGTGAGGTGATATAAATTATACTGGACATGTCCTGGTGTGAGGTGGTTTAATGTATAATGGACTTGTCCTGGTGTGAGATGGTTTAATGTATGCTGGAAATGTCCTGGTGTGAGTAGGGTTAATGTATACTGGACATGTCCTGGTGTGAGGTAGTTTGATGTATGCTGGACATTTCCTGGCGTGAGATGGTTTAATGTATGCATGACATGTCCTGGTGTGAGGTGGTTTAATGTATAATGGACATGTCCTGGTGTGAGGTGGTTTAATGTATAATGGACGTGTCCTGGTGTGAGATGGTTTAATGTACGCTGGAAATGTCCTGGTGTGAGGTGATATAAATTATACTGGACATGTCCTGGTGTGAGGTGGTTTAAATTATAGTGAACATGTCCTGGTGTGAGGTGGTTTAAATTATACTGAACATGTCCTGGTGTGAGATGGTTTAATGTATGCTGGACATGTCCTGTGTGAGGTGGTTTAAATTATAGTGAACATGTCCTGGTGTGAGGTCGTTTAATGTATAATGGACGCGTTCTGGTGTGAGGTGGTGTAATGTATGCATGACATGTCCTGGTGTGAGGTGGGTTAATGTATACTGGACATGTTGTGGTGTGAGGTGATATAAATTATACTGGACATGTCCTGGTGTGAGGTGGTTTAATGTATACTGGACGTGTCCTGGTGTGAGATGGTTTAATGCATGCTGGACGTGTCGTGGTTTGAGGTGGTTTAATGTATGCTGGACGTGTCCTGTGTGAGGTGGCTTAATGTGTGCTGGACATATCCTGGTGTGAGGTGGTTTAATGTATGCTAGACGTGTCCTGTGTGAGGTGGTTTAATGTTTGTTGGATATGTCCTGGTGTGACGTGGTTTAATGTATACTGGACATGTCCTGATGTGAGGTGGTTTAATGTATACTGGACATGTCCTGGTGTGAGGTGGTTTAATGTATGCATGACATGTTCTGGTGTGAGGTGGTTTAATGTATACTGGACATGTCCTGGTTGTGAGGTGGTTTAATTAATACTGGACATGTCCTGGTGTGATTTGGTTTAATGTATACTGGACATGTCCTGGTTTGAGGTGGTTTAATTAATACTGCACATGTCCTGGTGTGATATGGGTTAATGTATGCCAGACATGTCCTCCGTAAGGTGGTGTAATGTATGCTGGACATGTTGTGGTGTGAGGTGGTTTAAATTATAGTGAACATGTCCTGGTGTGAGGTCGTTTAATGTGTAATGGACACGTCCTTGTGTGAGGTGGTGTAATGTATGCATGACATGTCCTGTTGTGAGGTGATATAAATTATACTGGACGTGTCCTGGTTTGAGGTGGTTTAATGTATGCTGGACGTGTCCTGGTGTGAGGTGGTTTAATGTATGCATGACATGTCCTGGTGTGAGGTAGTTTTATGTATGCTGGACATTTCCTGGTGTGAGGTGGTTTAATGTATGCTGGATATGTCCTGGTGTGATGTGGTTTAATGTATACTAGACATGTACTGGCATGAGGTGGTTTAATGTACGCTGGAGATGTCCTGGTGTGAGGTGGTTTAATGTGTGCATTATGTGTCCTGGTTTGAGGTGGTTTAATGTATACTGGATATGTCCTGGTGTGAGGTGGTTTAATGTATACTGGACATGTTGTGGTGTGAGGTGATTTAAATTATACTGGACATGTTTTGGTTTGAGGTGATTTAAATAATACTGGACATGTCCTGGTGTGAGGTGGTTTAATGTATACTGGACATGTCCTGGTGTGAGATGATTTAATGTATGCTGAACATGTCCTGGTGTGAGGTGGTTTAATGTATGCATGACATGTCCTGGTGTGAGGTAGTTTGATGTATGCTGGACATTTCCTGGTGTGAGATGGTTTAATGTATGCTGGACATGTCCTGGTGTGAGGTGGTTTAATGTATACTGGACATGTTGTAGTGTGAGGTGATATAAATTATACTGGACATGTTGTGGTGTGAGGTGATATAAATTATACTGGACATGTTGTGGTGTGAGGTGATATAAATTATACTGGACATGTCCTGGTGTGAGGTGGTTTAATGTATAATGGACTTGTCCTGGTGTGAGATGGTTTAATGTATGCTGGAAATGTCCTGGTGTGAGATGGGTTAATGTATACTGGACATGTTTTGGTGTGAGGTGATATAAATTAAACTGGACATGTCCTGGTGTGAGGTAGTTTGATGTATGCTGGACATTTCCTGGTGTGAGATGGTTTAATGTATGCATGACATGTCCTGGTGTGAGGTGGTTTAATGTATAATGGACATGTCCTGGTGTGAGGTGGTTTAATGTATAATGGACGTGTCCTGGTGTGAGATGGTTTAATGTACGCTGGAAATGTCCTGGTGTGAGGTGATATAAATTATACTGGACATGTCCTGGTGTGAGGTGGTTTAAATTATAGTGAACATGTCCTGGTCTGAGGTTGTTTAAATTATAGTGAACATGTCCTGGTGTGAGATGGTTTAATGTATGCTGGACATGTCCTGTGTGAGGTGGTTTAAATTATAGTGAACATGTCCTGGTGTGAGGTCGTTTAATGTATAATGGACGCGTCCTGGTGTGAGGTGGTGTAATGTATGCATGACATGTCCTGGTTTGAGGTGGGTTAATGTATACTGGACATGTTGTGGTGTGAGGTGATATAAATTATACTGGACATGTCTTGGTGTGAGGTGGTTTAATGTATACTGGATGTGTCCTGGTGTGAGATGGTTTAATGCATGCTGGACGTGTCGTGGTTTGAGGTGGTTTAATGTATGCTGGACGTGTCCTGGTTTGAGGTGGTTTAATGTATGCTGGACGTGTCCTGTGTGAGGTGGCTTAATGTGTGCTGGACATATCCTGGTGTGAGGTGGTTTAATGTATGCTAGACGTGTCCTGTGTGAGGTGGTTTAATGTTTGTTGGATATGTCCTGGTGTGACGTGGTTTAATGTATACTGGACATGTCCTGATGTGGGGTGGTTTAATGTATACTGGACATGTCCTGGTGTGAGGTGGTTTAATGTATGCATGACATGTCCTGGTGTGAGGTGGTTTAATGTATACTGGACATGTCCTGGTTGTGAGGTGGTTTAATTAATACTGGACATGTCCTGGTGTGATTTGGTTTAATGTATACTGGACATGTCCTGGTGTGAGGTGGTTTAATTAATACTGCACATGTCCTGGTGTGATATGGGTTAATGTATGCTGGACATGTCCTCCGTGAGGTGGTATAATGTATGCTGGACATGTTGTGGTGTGAGGTGGTTTAAATTATAGTGAACATGTCCTGGTGTGAGGTCGTTTAATGTGTAATGGACACGTCCTGGTGTGAGGTGGTGTAATGTATGCATGACATGTCATGTTGTGAGGTGATATACATTATACTGGACATGTCCTGGTGTGAGGTTGTTTAATGTATACTGGACGTGTGCTGGTGTGAGATGGTTTAATGTATACTGGACATGTCCTGGTTTGAGGTGGTTTAATTAATACTGCACATGTCCTGGTGTGATATGGGTTAATGTATGCCAGACATGTCCTCCGTGAGGTGGTATAATGTATGCTGGACATGTTGTGGTGTGAGGTGGTTTAAAATATAGTGAACATATCCTGGTGTGAGGTCGTTTAATGTGTAATGGACACGTCCTTGTGTGAGGTGGTGTAATGTATGCATGACATGTCCTGTTGTGAGGTGATATAAATTATACTGGACGTGTCCTGGTTTGAGGTGGTTTAATGTATGCTGGACGTGTCCTGGTGTGAGGTGGTTTAATGTATGCATGACATGTCCTGGTGTGAGGTAGTTTGATGTATGCTGGACATTTCCTGGTGTGAGGTGGTTTAATGTATACTGGACATGTTGTAGTGTGAGGTGATATAAATTATACTGGACATGTTGTGGTGTGAGGTGATATAAATTATACTGGACATGTTGTGGTGTGAGGTGATATAAATTATACTGGACATGTCCTGGTGTGAGGTGGTTTAATGTATAATGGACTTGTCCTGGTGTGAGATGGTTTAATGTATGCTGGAAATGTCCTGGTGTGAGATGGGTTAATGTATACTGGACATGTTTTGGTGTGAGGTGATATAAATTAAACTGGACATGTCCTGGTGTGAGGTAGTTTGATGTATGCTGGACATTTCCTGGTGTGAGATGGTTTAATGTATGCATGACATGTCCTGGTGTGAGGTGGTTTAATGTATAATGGACATGTCCTGGTGTGAGGTGGTTTAATGTATAATGGACGTGTCCTGGTGTGAGATGGTTTAATGTACGCTGGAAATGTCCTGGTGTGAGGTGATATAAATTATACTGGACATGTCCTGGTGTGAGGTGGTTTAAATTATAGTGAACATGTCCTGGTCTGAGGTGGTTTAAATTATAGTGAACATGTCCTGGTGTGAGATGGTTTAATGTATGCTGGACATGTCCTGTGTGAGGTGGTTTAAATTATAGTGAACATGTCCTGGTGTGAGGTCGTTTAATGTATAATGGACGCGTCCTGGTGTGAGGTGGTGTAATGTATGCATGACATGTCCTGGTTTGAGGTGGGTTAATGTATACTGGACATGTTGTGGTGTGAGGTGATATAAATTATACTGGACATGTCTTGGTGTGAGGTGGTTTAATGTATACTGGATGTGTCCTGGTGTGAGATGGTTTAATGCATGCTGGACGTGTCGTGGTTTGAGGTGGTTTAATGTATGCTGGACGTGTCCTGGTTTGAGGTGGTTTAATGTATGCTGGACGTGTCCTGTGTGAGGTGGCTTAATGTGTGCTGGACATATCCTGGTGTGAGGTGGTTTAATGTATGCTAGACGTGTCCTGTGTGAGGTGGTTTAATGTTTGTTGGATATGTCCTGGTGTGACGTGGTTTAATGTATACTGGACATGTCCTGATGTGGGGTGGTTTAATGTATACTGGACATGTCCTGGTGTGAGGTGGTTTAATGTATGCATGACATGTCCTGGTGTGAGGTGGTTTAATGTATACTGGACATGTCTTGGTTGTGAGGTGGTTTAATTAATACTGGACATGTCCTGGTGTGATTTGGTTTAATGTATACTGGACATGTCCTGGTGTGAGGTGGTTTAATTAATACTGCACATGTCCTGGTGTGATATGGGTTAATGTATGCTGGACATGTCCTCCGTGAGGTGGTATAATGTATGCTGGACATGTTGTGGTGTGAGGTGGTTTAAATTATAGTGAACATGTCCTGGTGTGAGGTCGTTTAATGTGTAATGGACACGTCCTGGTGTGAGGTGGTGTAATGTATGCATGACATGTCATGTTGTGAGGTGATATACATTATACTGGACATGTCCTGGTGTGAGGTTGTTTAATGTATACTGGACGTGTGCTGGTGTGAGATGGTTTAATGTATACTGGACATGTCCTGGTTTGAGGTGGTTTAATTAATACTGCACATGTCCTGGTGTGATATGGGTTAATGTATGCCAGACATGTCCTCCGTGAGGTGGTATAATGTATGCTGGACATGTTGTGGTGTGAGGTGGTTTAAAATATAGTGAACATATCCTGGTGTGAGGTCGTTTAATGTGTAATGGACACGTCCTTGTGTGAGGTGGTGTAATGTATGCATGACATGTCCTGTTGTGAGGTGATATAAATTATACTGGACGTGTCCTGGTTTGAGGTGGTTTAATGTATGCTGGACGTGTCCTGGTGTGAGGTGGTTTAATGTATGCATGACATGTCCTGGTGTGAGGTAGTTTGATGTATGCTGGACATTTCCTGGTGTTAGGTGGTTTAATGTATGCTGGATATGTCCTTTGTGAGGTGGTTTAATGTATACTAGACATGTCCTGGCATGAGGTGGTTTAATGTACGCTGGAGATGTCCTGGTGTGAGGTGGTTTAATGTATCCTGGACATGTGCTGATGTGAGGTGGTTTAATGTATGCATGACATGACCTGTTGTGAGGTGGGTTAATGTATGCATGACATGTCCTGGTGTGAGGGGGTTTAATGTATGCATGGCATGTCCTGGTGTGAGGTGGTTTAATGTATACTGGACATATCCTGGTGTGAGGTGGTTTAATGTATACTGGACATGTTGTGGTGTGAGGTGATTTAAATTATACTGGACATGTTGCGGTGTGAAGTGATTTAAATTATACTGCACATGTCCTGGTGTGATGTGGGTTAATGTATGCTGGACATGTCTTGTGTGAGGTGGTATAATGTATGGTGGACATATCCTGGTGTGAGGTGGTTTAATGTGTGCATTATGTTTCCTGGTTTGAGGTGGTTTAATGTATACTGGACATGTTGTGGTGTGAGGTGATATAAATTATACTGGACATGTTGTGGTGTGAGGTGATATAAATTATACTGGACATGTTGTGGTGTGAGGTGATATAAATTATACTGGACATGTCCTGGTGTGAGGTGGTTTAATGTATAATGGACTTGTCCTGGTGTGAGATGGTTTAATGTATGCTGGAAATGTCCTGGTGTGAGGTGGGTTAATGTATACTGGACATGTTTTGGTGTGAGGTGATATAACTTATACTGGACATGTCCTGGTGTGAGGTAGTTTGATGTATGCTGGACATTTCCTGGTGTGAGATGGTTTAATGTATGCATGACATGTCCTGGTGTGAGGTGGTTTAATGCATACTGGGCGTGTCCTGGTGTGAGATGGTTTAATGCATGCTGGACGTGTCGTGGTTTGAGGTGGTTTAATGTATGCTGGACGTGTCCTGGTTTGAGGTGGTTTAATGTATGCTGGACGTGTCCTGTGTGAGTTGGCTTAATGTGTGCTGGACATATCCTGGTGTGAGGTGGTTTAATGTATGCTAGACGTGTCCTGTGTGATGTGGTTTAATGTTTGTTGGATATGTCCTGGTGTGACGTGGTTTAATGTATACTGGACATGTCCTGATGTGGGGTGGTTTAATGTATACTGGACATGTTCTGGTGTGAGGTGGTTTAATGTATGCATAACATGTCCTGGTGTGAGGTGGTTTAATGTATACTGGACATGTCCTGGTTGTGAGGTGGTTTAATTAATACTGGACATGTCCTGGTGTGATTTGGTTTAATGTATACTGGACATGTCCTGGTGTGAGGTGGTTTAATTAATACTGCACATGTCCTGGTGTGATATGGGTTAACGTATGCTGGACATGTCCTCCGTGAGGTGGTATAATGTATGCTGGACATGTTGTGGTGTGAGGTGGGTTAAATTATAGTGAACATGTCCTGGTGTGAGGTCGTTTAATGTGTAATGGACACGTCCTGGTGTGAGGTGGTGTAATGTATGCATGACATGTCCTTTTGTGAGGTGATATAAATTATACTGGACGTGTCCTGGTTTGAGGTGGTTTAATGTATGCTGGACGTGTCCTGGTGTGAGGTGGTTTAATGTATGCATGACATGTCCTGGTGTGAGGTAGTTTGATGTATGCTGGACATTTCCTGGTGTGAGGTGGTTTAATGGATGCTGGATATGTCCTGGTGTGATGTGGTTTAATGTATACTAGACATGTCCTGGCATGAGGTGGTTTAATGTACGCTGGAGATGTCCTGGTGTGAGGTGGTTTAATGTATCCTGAACATGTCCTGATGTGAGGTGGTGTAATGTATGCATGACATGACCTGTTGTGAGGTGGTTTAATGTATGCATGACATGTCCTGGTGTGAGGGGGTTTAATGTATGCATGGCATGTCCTGGTGTGAGGTGGTTTAATGTATACTGGACATATCCTGGTGTGAGGTGGTTTAATGTATACTGGACATGTTGTGGTGTGAGGTGATTTAAATTATACTGGACATGTTGTGGTGTGAAGTGATTTAAATTATACTGCACGTGTCCTGGTGTGATGTGGGTTAATGTATGCTGGACATGTCTTGTGTGAGGTGGTATAATGTATGGTGGACATGTCCTGGTGTGAGGTGGTTTAATGTGTGCATTATGTGTCCTGGTTTGAGGTGGTTTAATGTATACTGGATATGTCCTAGTGTGAGGTGGTTTAATGTATACTGGACATGTCGTGGTGTGAGGTGATTTAAATTATACTGGACATGTTTTGGTTTGAGGTGATTTAAATAATACTGGACATGTCCTGGTGTGAGGTGGTTTAATGTATACTGGACGTGTCCTGGTGTGAGATGGTTTAATGTATGCTGGACATATACTGGTGTGAGGTGGTTTAATGTATGCATGACATGTCCTGGTATGAGGTAGTTTGATGTATGCTGGACATTTCCTGGTGTGAGATGGTTTAATGTATGCATGACATGTCCTGGTGTGAGGTGGTTTAATGTATACTGGACGTGTCCTGGTGTGAGATGGTTTAATGCATGCTGGACGTGTCGTGGTTTGAGGTGGTTTAATGTATGCTGGACGTGTCCTGGTTTGAGGTGGTTTAATGTATGCTGGACGTGTCCTGTGTGAGTTGGCTTAATGTGTGCTGGACATATCCTGGTGTGAGGTGGTTTAATGTATGCTAGACGTGTCCTGTGTGATGTGGTTTAATGTTTGTTGGATATGTCCTGGTGTGACGTGGTTTAATGTATACTGGACATGTCCTGATGTGGGGTGGTTTAATGTATACTGGACATGTTCTGGTGTGAGGTGGTTTAATGTATGCATAACATGTCCTGGTGTGAGGTGGTTTAATGTATACTGGACATGTCCTGGTTGTGAGGTGGTTTAATTAATACTGGACATGTCCTGGTGTGATTTGGTTTAATGTATACTGGACATGTCCTGGTGTGAGGTGGTTTAATTAATACTGCACATGTCCTGGTGTGATATGGGTTAACGTATGCTGGACATGTCCTCCGTGAGGTGGTATAATGTATGCTGGACATGTTGTGGTGTGAGGTGGGTTAAATTATAGTGAACATGTCCTGGTGTGAGGTCGTTTAATGTGTAATGGACACGTCCTGGTGTGAGGTGGTGTAATGTATGCATGACATGTCCTTTTGTGAGGTGATATAAATTATACTGGACGTGTCCTGGTTTGAGGTGGTTTAATGTATGCTGGACGTGTCCTGGTGTGAGGTGGTTTAATGTATGCATGACATGTCCTGGTGTGAGGTAGTTTGATGTATGCTGGACATTTCCTGGTGTGAGGTGGTTTAATGGATGCTGGATATGTCCTGGTGTGATGTGGTTTAATGTATACTAGACATGTCCTGGCATGAGGTGGTTTAATGTACGCTGGAGATGTCCTGGTGTGAGGTGGTTTAATGTATCCTGAACATGTCCTGATGTGAGGTGGTGTAATGTATGCATGACATGACCTGTTGTGAGGTGGTTTAATGTATGCATGACATGTCCTGGTGTGAGGGGGTTTAATGTATGCATGGCATGTCCTGGTGTGAGGTGGTTTAATGTATACTGGACATATCCTGGTGTGAGGTGGTTTAATGTATACTGGACATGTTGTGGTGTGAGGTGATTTAAATTATACTGGACATGTTGTGGTGTGAAGTGATTTAAATTATACTGCACGTGTCCTGGTGTGATGTGGGTTAATGTATGCTGGACATGTCTTGTGTGAGGTGGTATAATGTATGGTGGACATGTCCTGGTGTGAGGTGGTTTAATGTGTGCATTATGTGTCCTGGTTTGAGGTGGTTTAATGTATACTGGATATGTCCTAGTGTGAGGTGGTTTAATGTATACTGGACATGTCGTGGTGTGAGGTGATTTAAATTATACTGGACATGTTTTGGTTTGAGGTGATTTAAATAATACTGGACATGTCCTGGTGTGAGGTGGTTTAATGTATACTGGACGTGTCCTGGTGTGAGATGGTTTAATGTATGCTGGACATGTACTGGTGTGAGGTGGTTTAATGTATGCATGACATGTCCTGGTATGAGGTAGTTTGATGTATGCTGGACATTTCCTGGTGTGAGATGGTTTAATGTATGCATGACATGTCCTGGTGTGAGGTGGTTTAATGTATACTGGACGTGTCCTGGTGTGAGATGGTTTAATGCATGCTGGACGTGTCGTGGTTTGAGGTGGTTTAATGTATGCTGGACGTGTCCTGGTTTGAGGTGGTTTAATGTATGCTGGACGTGTCCTGTGTGAGTTGGCTTAATGTGTGCTGGACATATCCTGGTGTGAGGTGGTTTAATGTATGCTAGACGTGTCCTGTGTGAGGTGGTTTAATGTTTGTTGGATATGTCCTGGTGTGACGTGGTTTAATGTATACTGGACATGTCCTGATGTGAGGTGGTTTAATGTATACTGGACATGTTCTGGTGTGAGGTGGTTTAATGTATGCATAACATGTCCTGGTGTGAGGTGGTTTAATGTATACTGGACATGTCCTGGTTGTGAGGTGGTTTAATTAATACTGGACATGTCCTGGTGTGATTTGGTTTAATGTATACTGGACATGTCCTGGTGTGAGGTGGTTTAATTAATACTGCACATGTCCTGGTGTGATATGGGTTAACGTATGCTGGACATGTCCTCCGTGAGGTGGTATAATGTAGGCTGGACATGTTGTGGTGTGAGGTGGGTTAAATTATAGTGAACATGTCCTGGTGTGAGGTCGTTTAATGTGTAATGGACACGTCCTGGTGTGAGGTGGTGTAATGTATGCATGACATGTCCTTTTGTGAGGTGATATAAATTATACTGGACGTGTCCTGGTTTGAGGTGGTTTAATGTATGCTGGACATGTCCTGGTGTGAGGTGGTTTAATGTATGCATGACATGTCCTGGTGTGAGGTAGTTTGATGTATGCTGGACATTTCCTGGTGTGAGGTGGTTTAATGGATGCTGGATATGTCCTGGTGTGATGTGGTTTAATGTATACTAGACATGTCCTGGCATGAGGTGGTTTAATGTACGCTGGAGATGTCCTGGTGTGAGGTGGTTTAATGTATCCTGAACATGTCCTGATATGAGGTGGTTTAATGTATGCATGACATGACCTGTTGTGAGGTGGTTTAATGTATGCATGACATGTCCTGGTGTGAGGGGGTTTAATATATGCATGGCATGTCCTGGTGTGAGGTGGTTTAATGTATACTGGACATATCCTGGTGTGAGGTGGTTTAATGTATACTGGACATGTTGTGGTGTGAGGTGATTTAAATTATACTGGACATGTTGTGGTGTGAAGTGATTTAAATTATACTGCACGTGTCCTGGTGTGATGTGGGTTAATGTATGCTGGACATGTCTTGTGTGATGTGGTATAATGTATGGTGGACATGTCCTGGTGTGAGGTGGTTTAATGTGTGCATTATGTGTCCTGGTTTGAGGTGGTTTAATGTATACTGGATATGTCCTGGTGTGAGGTGGTTTAATGTATACTGGACATGTCGTGGTGTGAGGTGATTTAAATTATACTGGACATGTTTTGGTTTGAGGTGATTTAAATAATACTGGACATGTCCTGGTGTGAGGTGGTTTAATGTATACTGGACGTGTCCTGGTGTGAGGTGGTTTAATGTATGCATGACATGTCCTGGTATGAGGTAGTTTGATGTATGCTGGACATTTCCTGGTGTGAGATGGTTTAATATATGCTGGACATGTCCTGGTGTGAGGTGGCTTAATGTGTGCTGGACATATCCTGGTGTGAGGTGGTTTAATGTATGCTAGACGTGTCCTGTGTGAGGTGGTTTAATGTTTGTTGGATATGTCCTGGTGTGACGTGGTTAAATGTATACTGGACATGTCCTGATGTGAGTTGGTTTAATGTATACTGGACATGTCCTGGTGTGAGGTGGTTTAATGTATGCATGACATGTCCTGGTGTGAGGTGGTTTAATGTATACTGGACATGTCCTGGTTGTGAGGTGGTTTAATTAATACTGGACATGTCCTGGTGTGATTTGGTTTAATGTATACTGGACATGTCCTGGTGTGAGGTGGTTTAATTAATACTGCACATGTCCTGGTGTGATATGGGTTAATGTATACTGGACATGTCCTCCGTGAGGTGGTATAATGTATGCTGGACATGTTGTGGTGTGAGGTGGTTTAAATTATAGTGAACATGTCCTGGTGTGAGGTCGTTTAATGTGTAATGGACACGTCCTGGTGTGAGGTGGTGTAATGTATGCATGACATGTCCTGTTGTGAGGTGGTTTAAATTATACTGGATGTGTCCTGGTTTGAGGTGGTTTAATGTATGCTGGACGTGTCCTGGTGTGAGGTGGTTTAATGTATGCATGACATGTCCTGTTGTGAGGTAGTTTGATGTATGCTGGACATTTCCTTGTGTGAGGTGGTTTAATGTATGCTGGATATGTCCTGGTGTGATGTGGTTTAATGTATACTAGACATGTCCTGGCATGAGGTGGTTTAATGTACGCTGGAGATGTCCTGGTGTGAGGTGGTTTAATGTATCCTGGACATGTCCTGATGTGAGGTGGTTTAATGTATGCATGACATGACCTGTTGTGAGGTGGTTTAATGTATGCATGACATGTCCTGGTGTGAGGGGGTTTAATGTATGCATGGCATGTCCTGGTGAGAGGTGGTTTAATGTATACTGGACTTATCCTGGTGTGAGGTGGTTTAATGTATACTGGACATGTTGTGGTGTGAGGTGATTTAAATTATACTGGACATGTTGTGGTGTGAAGTGATTTAAATTATACTGCACATGTCCTGGTGTGATGTGGGTTAATGTATGCTGGACATGTCTTGTGTGAGGTGGTATAATGTATGGTGGACATGTCCTGGTGTGAGGTGGTTTAATGTGTGCATTATGTGTCCTGGTTTGAGGTGGTTTAATGTATACTGGATATGTCCTGGTGTGAGGTGGTTTAATGTATACTGGACATGTTGTGGTGTGAGGTGATTTAAATTATACTGGACATGTTTTGGTTTGAGGTGATTTAAATAATACTGGACATGTCCTGGTGTGAGGTGGTTTAATGTATACTGGACGTGTCCTGGTGTGAGATGGTTTAATGTATGCTGGACATGTCCTGGTGTGAGGTGGTTTAATGTATGCATGACATGTCCTGGTGTGAGGTAGTTTGATGTATGCTGGACATTTCCTGGTGTGAGATGGTTTAATGTATGCTGGACATGTCCTGGTGTGAGGTGGTTTAATGTATACTGGACATGTGGTGTGAGGTGATATAAATTATACTGGACATGTCCTGGTGTGAGGTGGTTTAATGTATAATGGACTTGTCCTGGTGTGAGATGGTTTAATGTATGCTGGAAATGTCCTGGTGTGAGGTGGGTTAATGTATACTGGACATGTTTTGGTGTGAGGTGATATAAATTATACTGGACATGTCCTGGTGTGAGGTGGTTTAATGTATACTGGACGTGTCCTGGTGTGAGATGGTTTAATGTATGCTGGACATGTCCTGGTGTGAGGTGGTTTAATGTATGCATGACATGTCCTGGTGTGAGGTAGTTTGATGTATGCTGGACATTTCCTGGTGTGAGATGGTTTAATATATGCTGGACATGTCCTGGTGTGAGGTGGCTTAATGTATACTGGACATGTTGTGGTGTGAGGTGATATAAATTATACTGGACATGTTGTGGTGTGAGGTGATATAAATTATACTGGACTTGTTGTGGTGTGAGGTGATATAAATTATACTGGACATGTCCTGGTGTGAGGTGGTTTAATGTATAATGGACTTGTCCTGGTGTGAGATGGTTTAATGTATGCTGGAAATGTCCTGGTGTGAGGTGGGTTAATGTATACTGGACATGTTTTGGTGTGAGGTGATATAAATTATACTGGACATGTCCTGGTGTGAGGTGGTTTAATGTATAATGGACTTGTCCTGGTGTGAGATGGTTTAATGTATGCTGGAAATGTCCTGGTGTGAGGTGGGTTAATGTATACTGGACATGTTTTGGTGTGAGGTGATATAAATTATACTGGACATGTCCTGGTGTGAGGTGGTTTAATGTATACTGGACGTGTCCTGGTGTGAGATGGTTTAATGTATGCATGACATGACCTGTTGTGAGGTGGTTTAATGTATGCATGACATGTCCTGGTGTGAGGGGGTTTAATGTATGCATGGCATGTCCTGGTGTGAGGTGGTTTAATGTATACTGGACTTATCCTGGTGTGAGGTGGTTTAATGTATACTGGACATGTTGTGGTGTGAGGTGATTTAAATTATACTGGACATGTTGTGGTGTGAAGTGATTTAAATTATACTGCACATGTCCTGGTGTGATGTGGGTTAATGTATGCTGGACATGTCTTGTGTGAGGTGGTATAATGTATGGTGGACATGTCCTGGTGTGAGGTGGTTTAATGTGTGCATTATGTGTCCTGGTTTGAGGTGGTTTAATGTATACTGGATATGTCCTGGTGTGAGGTGGTTTAATGTATACTGGACATGTTGTGGTGTGAGGTGATTTAAATTATACTGGACATGTTTTGGTTTGAGGTGATTTAAATAATACTGGACATGTCCTGGTGTGAGGTGGTTTAATGTATACTGGACGTGTCCTGGTGTGAGATGGTTTAATGTATGCTGGACATGTCCTGGTGTGAGGTGGTTTAATGTATGCATGACATGTCCTGGTGTGAGGTAGTTTGATGTATGCTGGACATTTCCTGGTGTGAGATGGTTTAATGTATGCTGGACATGTCCTGGTGTGAGGTGGTTTAATGTATACTGGACATGTGGTGTGAGGTGATATAAATTATACTGGACATGTCCTGGTGTGAGGTGGTTTAATGTATAATGGACTTGTCCTGGTGTGAGATGGTTTAATGTATGCTGGAAATGTCCTGGTGTGAGGTGGGTTAATGTATACTGGACATGTTTTGGTGTGAGGTGATATAAATTATACTGGACATGTCCTGGTGTGAGGTGGTTTAATGTATACTGGACGTGTCCTGGTGTGAGATGGTTTAATGTATGCTGGACATGTCCTGGTGTGAGGTGGTTTAATGTATGCATGACATGTCCTGGTGTGAGGTAGTTTGATGTATGCTGGACATTTCCTGGTGTGAGATGGTTTAATATATGCTTGACATGTCCTGGTGTGAGGTGGCTTAATGTATACTGGACATGTTGTGGTGTGAGGTGATATAAATTATACTGGACATGTTGTGGTGTGAGGTGATGTAAATTATACTGGACTTGTTGTGGTGTGAGGTGATATAAATTATACTGGACATGTCCTGGTGTGAGGTGGTTTAATGTATAATGGACTTGTCCTGGTGTGAGATGGTTTAATGTATGCTGGAAATGTCCTGGTGTGAGGTGGGTTAATGTATACTGGACATGTTTTGGTGTGAGGTGATATAAATTATACTGGACATGTCCTGGTGTGAGGTAGTTTGATGTATGCTGGACATTTCCTGGTGTGAGATGGTTTAATGTATGCTGGACATGTCCTGGTGTGAGGTGGTTTAATGTATAATGGACATGTCCTGGTGTGAGGGGGTTTAATGTATGCATGGCATGTCCTGGTGTGAGGTGGTTTAATGTATACTGGACATATCCTGGTGTGAGGTGGTTTAATGTATACTGGACATGTTGTGGTGTGAGGTGATTTAAATTATACTGGACATGTTGTGGTGTGAAGTGATTTAAATTATACTGCACGTGTCCTGGTGTGATGTGGGTTAATGTATGCTGGACATGTCTTGTGTGAGGTGGTATAATGTATGGTGGACATGTCCTGGTGTGAGGTGGTTTAATGTGTGCATTATGTGTCCTGGTTTGAGGTGGTTTAATGTATACTGGATATGTCCTAGTGTGAGGTGGTTTAATGTATACTGGACATGTCGTGGTGTGAGGTGATTTAAATTATACTGGACATGTTTTGGTTTGAGGTGATTTAAATAATACTGGACATGTCCTGGTGTGAGGTGGTTTAATGTATACTGGACGTGTCCTGGTGTGAGATGGTTTAATGTATGCTGGACATGTACTGGTGTGAGGTGGTTTAATGTATGCATGACATGTCCTGGTATGAGGTAGTTTGATGTATGCTGGACATTTCCTGGTGTGAGATGGTTTAATGTATGCATGACATGTCCTGGTGTGAGGTGGTTTAATGTATACTGGACGTGTCCTGGTGTGAGATGGTTTAATGCATGCTGGACGTGTCGTGGTTTGAGGTGGTTTAATGTATGCTGGACGTGTCCTGGTTTGAGGTGGTTTAATGTATGCTGGACGTGTCCTGTGTGAGTTGGCTTAATGTGTGCTGGACATATCCTGGTGTGAGGTGGTTTAATGTATGCTAGACGTGTCCTGTGTGAGGTGGTTTAATGTTTGTTGGATATGTCCTGGTGTGACGTGGTTTAATGTATACTGGACATGTCCTGATGTGAGGTGGTTTAATGTATACTGGACATGTTCTGGTGTGAGGTGGTTTAATGTATGCATAACATGTCCTGGTGTGAGGTGGTTTAATGTATACTGGACATGTCCTGGTTGTGAGGTGGTTTAATTAATACTGGACATGTCCTGGTGTGATTTGGTTTAATGTATACTGGACATGTCCTGGTGTGAGGTGGTTTAATTAATACTGCACATGTCCTGGTGTGATATGGGTTAACGTATGCTGGACATGTCCTCCGTGAGGTGGTATAATGTAGGCTGGACATGTTGTGGTGTGAGGTGGGTTAAATTATAGTGAACATGTCCTGGTGTGAGGTCGTTTAATGTGTAATGGACACGTCCTGGTGTGAGGTGGTGTAATGTATGCATGACATGTCCTTTTGTGAGGTGATATAAATTATACTGGACGTGTCCTGGTTTGAGGTGGTTTAATGTATGCTGGACATGTCCTGGTGTGAGGTGGTTTAATGTATGCATGACATGTCCTGGTGTGAGGTAGTTTGATGTATGCTGGACATTTCCTGGTGTGAGGTGGTTTAATGGATGCTGGATATGTCCTGGTGTGATGTGGTTTAATGTATACTAGACATGTCCTGGCATGAGGTGGTTTAATGTACGCTGGAGATGTCCTGGTGTGAGGTGGTTTAATGTATCCTGAACATGTCCTGATATGAGGTGGTTTAATGTATGCATGACATGACCTGTTGTGAGGTGGTTTAATGTATGCATGACATGTCCTGGTGTGAGGGGGTTTAATATATGCATGGCATGTCCTGGTGTGAGGTGGTTTAATGTATACTGGACATATCCTGGTGTGAGGTGGTTTAATGTATACTGGACATGTTGTGGTGTGAGGTGATTTAAATTATACTGGACATGTTGTGGTGTGAAGTGATTTAAATTATACTGCACGTGTCCTGGTGTGATGTGGGTTAATGTATGCTGGACATGTCTTGTGTGATGTGGTATAATGTATGGTGGACATGTCCTGGTGTGAGGTGGTTTAATGTGTGCATTATGTGTCCTGGTTTGAGGTGGTTTAATGTATACTGGATATGTCCTGGTGTGAGGTGGTTTAATGTATACTGGACATGTCGTGGTGTGAGGTGATTTAAATTATACTGGACATGTTTTGGTTTGAGGTGATTTAAATAATACTGGACATGTCCTGGTGTGAGGTGGTTTAATGTATACTGGACGTGTCCTGGTGTGAGGTGGTTTAATGTATGCATGACATGTCCTGGTATGAGGTAGTTTGATGTATGCTGGACATTTCCTGGTGTGAGATGGTTTAATATATGCTGGACATGTCCTGGTGTGAGGTGGCTTAATGTGTGCTGGACATATCCTGGTGTGAGGTGGTTTAATGTATGCTAGACGTGTCCTGTGTGAGGTGGTTTAATGTTTGTTGGATATGTCCTGGTGTGACGTGGTTAAATGTATACTGGACATGTCCTGATGTGAGTTGGTTTAATGTATACTGGACATGTCCTGGTGTGAGGTGGTTTAATGTATGCATGACATGTCCTGGTGTGAGGTGGTTTAATGTATACTGGACATGTCCTGGTTGTGAGGTGGTTTAATTAATACTGGACATGTCCTGGTGTGATTTGGTTTAATGTATACTGGACATGTCCTGGTGTGAGGTGGTTTAATTAATACTGCACATGTCCTGGTGTGATATGGGTTAATGTATACTGGACATGTCCTCCGTGAGGTGGTATAATGTATGCTGGACATGTTGTGGTGTGAGGTGGTTTAAATTATAGTGAACATGTCCTGGTGTGAGGTCGTTTAATGTGTAATGGACACGTCCTGGTGTGAGGTGGTGTAATGTATGCATGACATGTCCTGTTGTGAGGTGGTTTAAATTATACTGGATGTGTCCTGGTTTGAGGTGGTTTAATGTATGCTGGACGTGTCCTGGTGTGAGGTGGTTTAATGTATGCATGACATGTCCTGTTGTGAGGTAGTTTGATGTATGCTGGACATTTCCTTGTGTGAGGTGGTTTAATGTATGCTGGATATGTCCTGGTGTGATGTGGTTTAATGTATACTAGACATGTCCTGGCATGAGGTGGTTTAATGTACGCTGGAGATGTCCTGGTGTGAGGTGGTTTAATGTATCCTGGACATGTCCTGATGTGAGGTGGTTTAATGTATGCATGACATGACCTGTTGTGAGGTGGTTTAATGTATGCATGACATGTCCTGGTGTGAGGGGGTTTAATGTATGCATGGCATGTCCTGGTGAGAGGTGGTTTAATGTATACTGGACTTATCCTGGTGTGAGGTGGTTTAATGTATACTGGACATGTTGTGGTGTGAGGTGATTTAAATTATACTGGACATGTTGTGGTGTGAAGTGATTTAAATTATACTGCACATGTCCTGGTGTGATGTGGGTTAATGTATGCTGGACATGTCTTGTGTGAGGTGGTATAATGTATGGTGGACATGTCCTGGTGTGAGGTGGTTTAATGTGTGCATTATGTGTCCTGGTTTGAGGTGGTTTAATGTATACTGGATATGTCCTGGTGTGAGGTGGTTTAATGTATACTGGACATGTTGTGGTGTGAGGTGATTTAAATTATACTGGACATGTTTTGGTTTGAGGTGATTTAAATAATACTGGACATGTCCTGGTGTGAGGTGGTTTAATGTATACTGGACGTGTCCTGGTGTGAGATGGTTTAATGTATGCTGGACATGTCCTGGTGTGAGGTGGTTTAATGTATGCATGACATGTCCTGGTGTGAGGTAGTTTGATGTATGCTGGACATTTCCTGGTGTGAGATGGTTTAATGTATGCTGGACATGTCCTGGTGTGAGGTGGTTTAATGTATACTGGACATGTGGTGTGAGGTGATATAAATTATACTGGACATGTCCTGGTGTGAGGTGGTTTAATGTATAATGGACTTGTCCTGGTGTGAGATGGTTTAATGTATGCTGGAAATGTCCTGGTGTGAGGTGGGTTAATGTATACTGGACATGTTTTGGTGTGAGGTGATATAAATTATACTGGACATGTCCTGGTGTGAGGTGGTTTAATGTATACTGGACGTGTCCTGGTGTGAGATGGTTTAATGTATGCTGGACATGTCCTGGTGTGAGGTGGTTTAATGTATGCATGACATGTCCTGGTGTGAGGTAGTTTGATGTATGCTGGACATTTCCTGGTGTGAGATGGTTTAATATATGCTGGACATGTCCTGGTGTGAGGTGGCTTAATGTATACTGGACATGTTGTGGTGTGAGGTGATATAAATTATACTGGACATGTTGTGGTGTGAGGTGATATAAATTATACTGGACTTGTTGTGGTGTGAGGTGATATAAATTATACTGGACATGTCCTGGTGTGAGGTGGTTTAATGTATAATGGACTTGTCCTGGTGTGAGATGGTTTAATGTATGCTGGAAATGTCCTGGTGTGAGGTGGGTTAATGTATACTGGACATGTTTTGGTGTGAGGTGATATAAATTATACTGGACATGTCCTGGTGTGAGGTGGTTTAATGTATAATGGACTTGTCCTGGTGTGAGATGGTTTAATGTATGCTGGAAATGTCCTGGTGTGAGGTGGGTTAATGTATACTGGACATGTTTTGGTGTGAGGTGATATAAATTATACTGGACATGTCCTGGTGTGAGGTGGTTTAATGTATACTGGACGTGTCCTGGTGTGAGATGGTTTAATGTATGCATGACATGACCTGTTGTGAGGTGGTTTAATGTATGCATGACATGTCCTGGTGTGAGGGGGTTTAATGTATGCATGGCATGTCCTGGTGTGAGGTGGTTTAATGTATACTGGACTTATCCTGGTGTGAGGTGGTTTAATGTATACTGGACATGTTGTGGTGTGAGGTGATTTAAATTATACTGGACATGTTGTGGTGTGAAGTGATTTAAATTATACTGCACATGTCCTGGTGTGATGTGGGTTAATGTATGCTGGACATGTCTTGTGTGAGGTGGTATAATGTATGGTGGACATGTCCTGGTGTGAGGTGGTTTAATGTGTGCATTATGTGTCCTGGTTTGAGGTGGTTTAATGTATACTGGATATGTCCTGGTGTGAGGTGGTTTAATGTATACTGGACATGTTGTGGTGTGAGGTGATTTAAATTATACTGGACATGTTTTGGTTTGAGGTGATTTAAATAATACTGGACATGTCCTGGTGTGAGGTGGTTTAATGTATACTGGACGTGTCCTGGTGTGAGATGGTTTAATGTATGCTGGACATGTCCTGGTGTGAGGTGGTTTAATGTATGCATGACATGTCCTGGTGTGAGGTAGTTTGATGTATGCTGGACATTTCCTGGTGTGAGATGGTTTAATGTATGCTGGACATGTCCTGGTGTGAGGTGGTTTAATGTATACTGGACATGTGGTGTGAGGTGATATAAATTATACTGGACATGTCCTGGTGTGAGGTGGTTTAATGTATAATGGACTTGTCCTGGTGTGAGATGGTTTAATGTATGCTGGAAATGTCCTGGTGTGAGGTGGGTTAATGTATACTGGACATGTTTTGGTGTGAGGTGATATAAATTATACTGGACATGTCCTGGTGTGAGGTGGTTTAATGTATACTGGACGTGTCCTGGTGTGAGATGGTTTAATGTATGCTGGACATGTCCTGGTGTGAGGTGGTTTAATGTATGCATGACATGTCCTGGTGTGAGGTAGTTTGATGTATGCTGGACATTTCCTGGTGTGAGATGGTTTAATATATGCTTGACATGTCCTGGTGTGAGGTGGCTTAATGTATACTGGACATGTTGTGGTGTGAGGTGATATAAATTATACTGGACATGTTGTGGTGTGAGGTGATGTAAATTATACTGGACTTGTTGTGGTGTGAGGTGATATAAATTATACTGGACATGTCCTGGTGTGAGGTGGTTTAATGTATAATGGACTTGTCCTGGTGTGAGATGGTTTAATGTATGCTGGAAATGTCCTGGTGTGAGGTGGGTTAATGTATACTGGACATGTTTTGGTGTGAGGTGATATAAATTATACTGGACATGTCCTGGTGTGAGGTAGTTTGATGTATGCTGGACATTTCCTGGTGTGAGATGGTTTAATGTATGCTGGACATGTCCTGGTGTGAGGTGGTTTAATGTATAATGGACATGTCCTGGTGTGAGGTGGTTTAATGTATAATGGACGTGTCCTGATGTGAGATGGTTTAATGTACGCTGGAAATGTCCTGGTGTGAGGTGATATAAATTATACTGGACATGTCCTGGTGTGAGGTGGTTTAAATTATAGTGAACATGTCCTGGTGTGAGGTGGTTTAAATTATACTGAACATGTCCTGGTGTGAGATGGTTTAATGTATGCTGGACATGTCCTGTGTGAGGTGGTTTAAATTATAGTGAACATGTCCTGGTGTGAGGTCGTTTAATGTATAATGGACGCGTCCTGGTGTGAGGTGGTGTAATGTATGCATGACATGTCCTGGTTTGAGGTGGGTTAATGTATACTGGACATGTTGTGGTGTGAGGTGATATAAATTATACTGGACATGTCCTGGTGTGAGGTGGTTTAATGTATACTGGACGTGTCCTGGTGTGAGATGGTTTAATGCATGCTGGACGTGTCGTGGTTTGAAGTGGTTTAATGTATGCTGGACGTGTCCTGGTTTGAGGTGGTTTAATGTATGCTGGACGTGTCCTGTGTGAGGTGGCTTAATGTGTGCTGGACATATCCTGGTGTGAGGTGGTTTAATGTTTGTTGGATATGTCCTGGTGTGACGTGGTTAAATGTATACTGGACATGTCCTGATGTGAGTTGGTTTAATGTATACTGGACATGTCCTGGTGTGAGGTGGTTTAATGTATGCATGACAGGTCCTGGTGTGAGGTGGTTTAATGTATACTGGACATGTCCTGGTTGTGAGGTGGTTTAATTAATACTGGACATGTCCTGGTGTGATTTGGTTTAATGTATACTGGACATGTCCTGGTTTGAGGTGGTTTAATTAATACTGCACATGTCCTGGTGTGATATGGGTTAATGTATGCCAGACATGTCCTCCGTAAGGTGGTATAATGTATGCTGGACATGTTGTGGTGTGAGGTGGTTTAAATTATAGTGAACATGTCCTGGTGTGAGGTCGTTTAATGTGTAATGGACACGTCCTTGTGTGAGGTGGTGTAATGTATGCATGACATGTCCTGTTGTGAGGTGATATAAATTATACTGGACGTGTCCTGGTTTGAGGTGGTTTAATGTTTGTTGGATATGTCCTGGTGTGATTTGGTTTAATGTATACTGGACATGTCCTGGTGTGAGGTGGTTTAATTAATACTGCACATGTCCTGGTGTGATATGGGTTAATGTATGCTGGACATGTCCTCCGTGAGGTGGTATAATGTATGCTGGACATGTTGTGGTGTGAGGTGGTTTAAATTATAGTGAACATGTCCTGGTGTGAGGTCGTTTAATGTGTAATGGACACGTCCTGGTGTGAGGTGGTGTAATGTATGCATGACATGTCCTGTTGTGAGGTGGTTTAAATTATACTGGATGTGTCCTGGTTTGAGGTGGTTTAATGTATGCTGGACGTGTCCTGGTGTGAGGTGGTTTAATGTATGCATGACATGTCCTGTTGTGAGGTAGTTTGATGTATGCTGGACATTTCCTTGTGTGAGGTGGTTTAATGTATGCTGGATATGTCCTGGTGTGATGTGGTTTAATGTATACTAGACATGTCCTGGCATGAGGTGGTTTAATGTACGCTGGAGATGTCCTGGTGTGAGGTGGTTTAATGTATCCTGGACATGTCCTGATGTGAGGTGGTTTAATGTATGCATGACATGACCTGTTGTGAGGTGGTTTAATGTATGCATGACATGTCCTGGTGTGAGGGGGTTTAATGTATGCATGGCATGTCCTGGTGTGAGGTGGTTTAATGTATACTGGACTTATCCTGGTGTGAGGTGGTTTAATGTATACTGGACATGTTGTGGTGTGAGGTGATTTAAATTATACTGGACATGTTGTGGTGTGAAGTGATTTAAATTATACTGCACATGTCCTGGTGTGATGTGGGTTAATGTATGCTGGACATGTCTTGTGTGAGGTGGTATAATGTATGGTGGACATGTCCTGGTGTGAGGTGGTTTAATGTGTGCATTATGTGTCCTGGTTTGAGGTGGTTTAATGTATACTGGATATGTCCTGGTGTGAGGTGGTTTAATGTATACTGGACATGTTGTGGTGTGAGGTGATTTAAATTATACTGGACATGTTTTGGTTTGAGGTGATTTAAATAATACTGGACATGTCCTGGTGTGAGGTGGTTTAATGTATACTGGACCTGTCCTGGTGTGAGATGGTTTAATGTATGCTGGACATGTCCTGGTGTGAGGTGGTTTAATGTATGCATGACATGTCCTGGTGTGAGGTAGTTTGATGTATGCTGGACATTTCCTGGTGTGAGATGGTTTAATGTATGCTGGACATGTCCTGGTGTGAGGTGGTTTAATGTATACTGGACATGTGGTGTGAGGTGATATAAATTATACTGGACATGTCCTGGTGTGAGGTGGTTTAATGTATAATGGACTTGTCCTGGTGTGAGATGGTTTAATGTATGCTGGAAATGTCCTGGTGTGAGGTGGGTTAATGTATACTGGACATGTTTTGGTGTGAGGTGATATAAATTATACTGGACATGTCCTGGTGTGAGGTGGTTTAATGTATACTGGACGTGTCCTGGTGTGAGATGGTTTAATGTATGCTGGACGTGTCCTGGTGTGAGATGGTTTAATGTATGCTGGACATGTCCTGGTGTGAGGTGGCTTAATGTATACTGGACATGTTGTGGTGTGAGGTGATATAAATTATACTGGACATGTTGTGGTGTGAGGTGATATAAATTATACTGGACTTGTTGTGGTGTGAGGTGATATAAATTATACTGGACATGTCCTGGTGTGAGGTGGTTTAATGTATAATGGACTTGTCCTGGTGTGAGATGGTTTAATGTATGCTGGAAATGTCCTGGTGTGAGGTGGGTTAATGTATACTGGACATGTTTTGGTGTGAGGTGATATAAATTATACTGGACATGTCCTGGTGTGAGGTAGTTTGATGTATGCTGGACATTTCCTGGTGTGAGATGGTTTAATGTATGCTGGACATGTCCTGGTGTGAGGTGGTTTAATGTATAATGGACATGTCCTGGTGTGAGGTGGTTTAATGTATAATGGACGTGTCCTGATGTGAGATGGTTTAATGTACGCTGGAAATGTCCTGGTGTGAGGTGATATAAATTATACTGGACATGTCCTGGTGTGAGGTGGTTTAAATTATAGTGAACATGTCCTGGTGTGAGGTGGTTTAAATTATACTGAACATGTCCTGGTGTGAGATGGTTTAATGTATGCTGGACATGTCCTGTGTGAGGTGGTTTAAATTATAGTGAACATGTCCTGGTGTGAGGTCGTTTAATGTATAATGGACGCGTCCTGGTGTGAGGTGGTGTAATGTATGCATGACATGTCCTGGTTTGAGGTGGGTTAATGTATACTGGACATGTTGTGGTGTGAGGTGATATAAATTATACTGGACATGTCCTGGTGTGAGGTGGTTTAATGTATACTGGACGTGTCCTGGTGTGAGATGGTTTAATGCATGCTGGACGTGTCGTGGTTTGAGGTGGTTTAATGTATGCTGGACGTGTCCTGGTTTGAGGTGGTTTAATGTATGCTGGACGTGTCCTGTGTGAGGTGGCTTAATGTGTGCTGGACATATCCTGGTGTGAGGTGGTTTAATGTATGCTAGACGTGTCCTGTGTGAGGTGGTTTAATGTTTGTTGGATATGTCCTGGTGTGACGTGGTTAAATGTATACTGGACATGTCCTGATGTGAGTTGGTTTAATGTATACTGGACATGTCCTGGTGTGAGGTTGTTTAATGTATGCATGACAGGTCCTGGTGTGAGGTGGTTTAATTAATACTGGACATGTCCTGGTGTGATTTGGTTTAATGTATACTGGACATGTCCTGGTGTGAGGTGGTTTAATTAATACTGCACATGTCCTGGTGTGATATGGGTTAATGTATGTTGGACATGTCCTCCGTGAGGTGGTATAATGTATGCTGGACATGTTGTGGTGTGAGGTGGTTTAAATTATAGTGAACATGTCCTGGTGTGAGGTCGTTTAATGTATGCATGACATGTCCTGTTGTGAGGTAGTTTGATGTATGCTGGACATTTCCTGGTGTGAGGTGGTTTAATGTATGCTGGATATGTCCTGGTGTGATGTGGTTTAATGTATACTAGACATGTCTTGGCATGAGGTGGTTTAATGTACGCTGGAGATGTCCTGGTGTGAGGTGGTTTAATGTATCCTGGACATGTCCTGATGTGAGGTGGTTTAATGTATGCATGACATGACCTGTTGTGAGGTGGTTTAATGTATGCATGACATGTCCTGGTGTGAGGGGGTTTAATGTATGCATGGCATGTCCTGGTGTGAGGTGGTTTAATGTATACTGGACTTATCCTGGTGTGAGGTGGTATAATGTATGGTGGACATGTCCTGGTGTGAGGTGGTTTAATGTGTGCATTATGTGTCCTGGTTTGAGGTGGTTTAATGTATACTGGATATGTCCTGGTGTGAGGTGGTTTAATGTATACTGGACATGTTGTGGTGTGAGGTGATTTAAATTATACTGGACATGTTTTGGTTTGAGGTGATTTAAATAATACTGGACATGTCCTGGTGTGAGGTGGTTTAATGTATACTGGACGTGTCCTGGTGTGAGATGGTTTAATGTATGCTGGACATGTCCTGGTGTGAGGTGGTTTAATGTATGCATGACATGTCCTGGTGTGAGGTAGTTTGATGTATGCTGGACATTTCCTGGTGTGAGATGGTTTAATGTATGCTGGACATGTCCTGGTGTGAGATGGTTTAATGTATACTGGACATGTTGTGGTGTGAGGTGATATAAATTATACTGGACATGTCCTGGTGTGAGGTGGTTTAATGTATAATGGACTTGTCCTGGTGTGAGATGGTTTAATGTATGCTGGAAATGTCCTGGTGTGAGGTGGGTTAATGTATACTGGACATGTTTTGGTGTGAGGTGATATAAATTATACTGGACATGTCCTGGTGTGAGGTAGTTTGATGTATGCTGGACATTTCCTGGTGTGAGATGGTTTAATGTATGCTGGACATGTCCTGGTGTGAGGTGGTTTAATGTATGCATGACATGTCCTGGCATGAGGTGGTTTAATGTACGCTGGAGATGTCCTGGTGTGAGGTGGTTAATGTATACTGGACATGTCCTGATGTGAGGTGGTTTTATGTATGCATGGCATGACCTGTTGTGAGGTGGTTTAATGTATGCATGACATGTCCTGGTGTGACGGGTTTAATGAATGCATGACATGTCCTGGTGTGAGGTGGTTTAATGTATACTGGACATGTCCTGGTGTGAGGTGGTTTAATGTATACTGGACATGTTGTGGTGTGAAGTAATTTAAATTATACTGGACATGTCCTGATGTGAGGTGGTTTAATGTATACTGGACATGTCCATGTGTGAGGTGGTTTAATTAATACTGCACATATCCTGGTGTGATGTGGGTTAATGTATGCTGGACATGTCCTTTGTGAGGTGGTTTAATGTATGCTTGACATGTCCTGGTGTGAGGTGGCTTAATGTATACTGGACATGTCCTGGTGTGAGGTGGTTTAATGTATATTGGACATGTCCTGATGTGAGGTGGTTTAATGTATGCATGGCATGACCTGTTGTGAGGTGGTTTAATGTATGCATGACATGTCCTGGTGTGAGGTGGTTTAATGGATAATGGACATGTCCTGGTGTGAGGTGGTTTAATGTATAATGGACGTGTCCTGGTGTGAGATGGTTTAATGTACGCTGGAAATGTCCTGGTGTGAGGTGATATAAATTATACTGGACATGTCCTGGTGTGAGGTGGTTTAAATTATACTGAACATGTCCTGGTGTGAGATGGTTTAATGTATGCTGGACATGTCCTAGTGTGAGGTGGTTTAATGTATGCTGGACATGTCCTGGTTTGAGGTGGTTTAATGTATGCTGGACGTGTCCTGTGTGAGGTGGCTTAATGTGTGCTGGACATATCCTGGTGTGAGGTGGTTTAATGTATGCTGGAGATGTCCTGGTGTGAGGTGGTTTAATGTATGCTGGAGATGTCCTGGTGTGAGGTGGTTTAATGTATACTGGACATGTCCTGGTGTGAGGTGGTTTAAGGTATACTGGACATGTCCTGGTGTGAGGTGATTTAAATTATACTGGACATGTTGTGGTGTGAGGTTATTTAAATTATACTGGACATGTCCTGGTGTGAGATGGTTTAATGTATGCTGGACATGTCCTGGTGTGAGGTGGTTTAATGTATGCATGACATGTCCTGGTTTGAGGTAGTTTGATGTATGCTGGACATATCCTGGTGTGAGGTGGTAAAATGTATGCTGGATATGTCCTGGTGTGATGTGGTTTAATGTATACTGGACATGTCCTGATGTGAGGTGGTTTAATGTATACTGCACATGTCCTGGTGTGATGTGGGTTAATGTATGCTGGACATGTCCTGGTGTGTGATGGTTTAATGTATGCTGGACATGTCCTGTGTGAGGTAGTTTAAATTATACTGAACATGTCCTGGTGTGAGATGGTTTAATGTTTGCTGTACATGTCCTAGTGTGAGGTGGTTTAATGGTTGCTGGACGTGTCCTGGTTTGAGGTGGTTTAATGTATGCTGGACGTGTCCTGTGTGAGGTGGCTTAAAGTGTGCTGGACATATCCTGGTGTGAGGTGGTTTAATGTATGCCAGACGTGTCCTGTGTGAGGTGGTTTAATGTTTGTTGGATATGTCCTGGTGTGACATGGTTTAATGTATACTGGACATGTCCTGATGTGAGGTGATTTAATGTATACTGGGCATGTCCTGGTGTGAGGTGGTTTAATGTATGCATGACATGTCCTTGTGTGAGGTGGTTTAATGTATACTGGACATGTCCTGGTTGTGAGGTGTTTTAATTAAAACTGGACATGTCCTGGTGTGATTTGGTTTAATGTATACTGGACATGTCCTGGTGTGAGGTGGTTTAATTAATACTGCACATGTCCTGGTGTGATATGGGTTAATGTATGCTGGACTTGTCCTGGTGTGAGATGGTTTAATGTATGCTGGACATGTTGTGGTGTGAGGTGGTTTAAATTATAGTGAACATGTCCTGGTGTGAGGTCGTTTAATGTGTAATGGACACGTCCTGGTGTGAGGTGGTGTAATGTAGGCATGACATGTCCTGTTGTGAGGTGATATAAATTATACTGGACGTGTCCTGGTTTGAGGTGGTTTAATGTATGCTGGACGTGTCCTGGTGTGAGGTGGTTTAATGTATGCATGACATGTCCTGGTGTGAGGTAGTTTGATGTATGCTGGACATTTCCTGGTGTGAGGTGGTTTAATGTATACTGGACATGTTGTGGTGTGAGGTGATTTAAATTATACTGGACATGTTGTGGTTTGAAGTGATTTAAATTATACTGGAAATGTCCTGGTGTGAGGTGGTTTAATTAATACTGCACATGTCCTGCTGTGATATGGCGTAATGTATGCTGGACATGTCCTGTGTGAGGTGGTATAATGTATGCTGGACATGTTGTGGTGTGAGGTGGTTTAAATTATAGTGAACATGTCCTGGTGTGAGGTGGTTTAAATTATACTGAACATGTCCTGGTGTGAGATGGTTTAATGTATGCTGGACATGTCCAAATGTGAGGTGGTTTAATGTATGCTGGACGTGTCCGTGTTTGAAATGGTTTAATGTATGCTGGACGTGTCCTGTGTAAGGTGGTTTAATGTGTGCTGCACATGTCCTGGTGTGAGGTGGATTAATGTATGCATGACATGTCCTGGTGTGAGGTGGTTTAATTAATACTGGACATGTCCTGGTGTGATTAAGTTTAATGTATACTGGACATGTCCTGGTGTGAGGTGGTTTAATTAATACTGCACATGTCCTGGTGTGATATGGGTTAATGTATGCTGGACATGTCCTCCGTGAGGTGGTATAATGTATGCTGGACATGCTGTGGTGTTCGGTGGTTTAAATTATAGTGAACATGTCCTGGTGTGAGATCGTTTAATGTGTAATGGACACGTCCGGGTGTGAGGTGGTGTAATGTATGCATGACATGTCCTGTTGTGAGGTGATATAAATTATACTGGACGTGTCCTGGTTTGAGGTGGTTTAATGTATGCTGGACGTGTCCTGGTGTGAGGTGGTTTAATGTATGCATGACATGTCCTGGTGTGAGGTAGTTTGATGTATGCTGGTCATTTCCTGGTGTGAGGTGGTTTAATGTATGCTGGATATGTCCTGGTGTGATGTGGTTTAATGTATACTAGACATGTCCTGGCATGAGGTGGTTTAATGTACGCTGGAGATTTCCTGGTGTGAGGCGGTTTAATGTATGCATGACATGACCTGTTGTGAGGTGGTTTAATGTATGCATGACATGACCTGTTGTGAGGTGGTTTAATGTATGCATGACATGACCTGTTGTGAGGTGGTTTAATGTATGCATGACATGTCCTGGTGTGAGGGGGTTTAATGTATGCATGGCATGTCCTGGTGTGAGGTGGTGTAATGTATGCATGACATGTCCTGTTGTGAGGTGATATAAATTATACTGGACGTGTCCTGGTTTGAGGTGGTTTAATGTATGCTGGACGTGTCCTGGTGTGAGGTGGTTTAATGTATGCATGACATGTCCTGGTGTGAGGTAGTTTGATGTATGCTGGACATGTCCTGCTGTGATATGGCGTAATGTATGCTGGACATGTCCTGTGTGAGGTGGTATAATGTATGCTGGACATGTTGTGGTGTGAGGTGGTTTAAATTATAGTGAACATGTCCTGGTGTGAGGTGGTTTAAATTATACTGAACATGTCCTGGTGTGAGATGGTTTAATGTATGCTGGACATGTCCAAATGTGAGGTGGTTTAATGTATGCTGGACGTGTCCGTGTTTGAAATGGTTTAATGTATGCTGGACGTGTCCTGTGTAAGGTGGTTTAATGTGTGCTGCACATGTCCTGGTGTGAGGTGGATTAATGTATGCATGACATGTCCTGGTGTGAGGTGGTTTAATTAATACTGGACATGTCCTGGTGTGATTAAGTTTAATGTATACTGGACATGTCCTGGTGTGAGGTGGTTTAATTAATACTGCACATGTCCTGGTGTGATATGGGTTAATGTATGCTGGACATGTCCTCCGTGAGGTGGTATAATGTATGCTGGACATGCTGTGGTGTTCGGTGGTTTAAATTATAGTGAACATGTCCTGGTGTGAGATCGTTTAATGTGTAATGGACACGTCCGGGTGTGAGGTGGTGTAATGTATGCATGACATGTCCTGTTGTGAGGTGATATAAATTATACTGGACGTGTCCTGGTTTGAGGTGGTTTAATGTATGCTGGACGTGTCCTGGTGTGAGGTGGTTTAATGTATGCATGACATGTCCTGGTGTGAGGTAGTTTGATGTATGCTGGTCATTTCCTGGTGTGAGGTGGTTTAATGTATGCTGGATATGTCCTGGTGTGATGTGGTTTAATGTATACTAGACATGTCCTGGCATGAGGTGGTTTAATGTACGCTGGAGATTTCCTGGTGTGAGGCGGTTTAATGTATGCATGACATGACCTGTTGTGAGGTGGTTTAATGTATGCATGACATGACCTGTTGTGAGGTGGTTTAATGTATGCATGACATGACCTGTTGTGAGGTGGTTTAATGTATGCATGACATGTCCTGGTGTGAGGGGGTTTAATGTATGCATGGCATGTCCTGGTGTGAGGTGGTGTAATGTATGCATGACATGTCCTGTTGTGAGGTGATATAAATTATACTGGACGTGTCCTGGTTTGAGGTGGTTTAATGTATGCTGGACGTGTCCTGGTGTGAGGTGGTTTAATGTATGCATGACATGTCCTGGTGTGAGGTAGTTTGATGTATGCTGGACATTTCCTGGTGTTAGGTGGTTTAATGTATGCTGGATATGTCCTTTGTGAGGTGGTTTAATGTATACTAGACATGTCCTGGCATGAGGTGGTTTAATGTACGCTGGAGATGTCCTGGTGTGAGGTGGTTTAATGTATCCTGGACTTGTGCTGATGTGAGGTGGTTTAATGTATGCATGACATGACCTGTTGTGAGGTGGGTTAATGTATGCATGACATGTCCTGGTGTGAGGGGGTTTAATGTATGCATGGCATGTCCTGGTGTGAGGTGGTTTAATGTATACTGGACATATCCTGGTGTGAGGTGGTTTAATGTATACTGGACATGTTGTGGTGTGAGGTGATTTAAATTATACTGGACATGTTGCGGTGTGAAGTGATTTAAATTATACTGCACATGTCCTGGTGTGATGTGGGTTAATGTATGCTGGACATGTCTTGTGTGAGGTGGTATAATGTATGGTGGACATATCCTGGTGTGAGGTGGTTTAATGTGTGCATTATGTTTCCTGGTTTGAGGTGGTTTAATGTATACTGGACATGTTGTGGTGTGAGGTGATATAAATTATACTGGACATGTTGTGGTGTGAGGTGATATAAATTATACTGGACATGTTGTGGTGTGAGGTGATATAAATTATACTGGACATGTCCTGGTGTGAGGTGGTTTAATGTATAATGGACTTGTCCTGGTGTGAGATGGTTTAATGTATGCTGGAAATGTCCTGGTGTGAGGTGGGTTAATGTATACTGGACATGTTTTGGTGTGAGGTGATATAAATTATACTGGACATGTCCTGGTGTGAGGTAGTTTGATGTATGCTGGACATTTCCTGGTGTGAGATGGTTTAATGTATGCATGACATGTCCTGGTGTGAGGTGGTTTAATGTATACTGGACGTGTCCTGGTGTGAGATGGTTTAATGCATGCTGGACGTGTCGTGGTTTGAGGTGGTTTAATGTATGCTGGACGTGTCCTGGTTTGAGGTGGTTTAATGTATGCTGGACGTGTCCTGTGTGAGTTGGCTTAATGTGTGCTGGACATATCCTGGTGTGAGGTGGTTTAATGTATGCTAGACGTGTCCTGTGTGAGGTGGTTTAATGTTTGTTGGATATGTCCTGGTGTGACGTGGTTTAATGTATACTGGACATGTCCTGATGTGGGGTGGTTTAATGTATACTGGACATGTTCTGGTGTGAGGTGGTTTAATGTATGCATAACATGTCCTGGTGTGAGGTGGTTTAATGTATACTGGACATGTCCTGGTTGTGAGGTGGTTTAATTAATACTGGACATGTCCTGGTGTGATTTGGTTTAATGTATACTGGACATGTCCTGGTGTGAGGTGGTTTAATTAATACTGCACATGTCCTGGTGTGATATGGGTTAACGTATGCTGGACATGTCCTCCGTGAGGTGGTATAATGTATGCTGGACATGTTGTGGTGTGAGGTGGGTTAAATTATAGTGAACATGTCCTGGTGTGAGGTCGTTTAATGTGTAATGGACACGTCCTGGTGTGAGCCGGTGTAATGTATGCATGACATGTCCTTTTGTGAGGTGATATAAATTATACTGGACGTGTCCTGGTTTGAGGTGGTTTAATGTATGCTGGACACGTCCTGGTGTGAGGTGGTGTAATGTATGCATGACATGTCCTGTTGTGAGGTGATATAAATTATACTGGACGTGTCCTGGTTTGAGGTGGTTTAATGTATGCTGGACGTGTCCTGGTGTGAGGTGGTTTAATGCATGCATGACATGTCCTGTTGTGAGGTGGTTTAATGTACGCTGGAGATGTCCTGGTGTGAGGTGGTTTAATGTATCCTGAACATGTCCTGATGTGAGGTGGTTTAATGTATGCATGTCATGACCTGTTGTGAGGTGGTTTAATGTATGCATGACATGTCCTGGTGTGAGGGGGTTTAATGTATGCATGGCATGTCCTGGTGTGAGGTGGTTTAATGTATACTGGACATATCCTGGTGTGAGGTGGTTTAATGTATACTGGACATGTTGTGGTGTGAGGTGATTTAAATTATACTGGACATGTTGTGGTGTGAAGTGATTTAAATTATACTGCACGTGTCCTGGTGTGATGTGGGTTAATGTATGCTGGACATGTCTTGTGTGAGGTGGTATAATGTATGGTGGACATGTCCTGGTGTGAGGTGGTTTAATGTGTGCATTATGTGTCCTGGTTTGAGGTGGTTTAATGTATACTGGATATGTCCTGGTGTGAGGTGGTTTAATGTATACTGGACATGTCGTGGTGTGAGGTGATTTAAATTATACTGGACATGTTTTGGTTTGAGGTGATTTAAATAATACTGGACATGTCCTGGTGTGAGGTGGTTTAATGTATACTGGACGTGTCCTGGTGTGAGATGGTTTAATGTATGCTGGACATGTCCTGGTGTGAGGTGGTTTAATGTATGCATGACATGTCCTGGTGTGAGGTAGTTTGATGTATGCTGGACATTTCCTGGTGTGAGATGGTTTAATATATGCTGGACATGTCCTGGTGTGAGGTGGCTTAATGTGTGCTGGACATATCCTGGTGTGAGGTGGTTTAATGTATGCTAGACGTGTCCTGTGTGAGGTGGTTTAATGTTTGTTGGATATGTCCTGGTGTGACGTGGTTAAATGTATACTGGACATGTCCTGATGTGAGTTGGTTTAATGTATACTGGACATGTCCTGGTGTGAGGTGGTTTAATGTATAATGGACTTGTCCTGGTGTGAGATGGTTTAATGTATGCTGGAAATGTCCTGGTGTGAGGTGGGTTAATGTATACTGGACATGTTTTGGTGTGAGGTGATATAAATTATACTGGACATGTCCTGGTGTGAGGTAGTTTGATGTATGCTGGACATTTCCTGGTGTGAGATGGTTTAATGTATGCTGGACATGTCCTGGTGTGAGGTGGTTTAATGTATAATGGACATGTCCTGGTGTGAGGTGGTTTAATGTATAATGGACGTGTCCTGGTGTGAGATGGTTTAATGTACGCTGGAAATGTCCTGGTGTGAGGTGATATAAATTATACTGGACATGTCCTGGTGTGAGGTGGTTTAAATTATAGTGAACATGTCCTGGTGTGAGGTGGTTTAAATTATACTGAACATGTCCTGGTGTGAGATGGTTTAATGTATGCTGGACATGTCCTGTGTGAGGTGGTTTAAATTATAGTGAACATGTCCTGGTGTGAGGTCGTTTAATGTATAATGGACGCGTCCTGGTGTGAGGTGGTGTAATGTATGCATGACATGTCCTGGTTTGAGGTGGGTTAATGTATACTGGACATGTTGTGGTGTGAGGTGATATAAATTATACTGGACATGTCCTGGTGTGAGGTGGTTTAATGTATACTGGACGTGTCCTGGTGTGAGATGGTTTAATGCATGCTGGACGTGTCGTGGTTTGAGGTGGTTTAATGTATGCTGGACGTGTCCTGGTTTGAGGTGGTTTAATGTATGCTGGACGTGTCCTGTGTGAGGTGGCTTAATGTGTGATGGACATATCCTGGTGTGAGGTGGTTTAATGTATGCTAGACGTGTCCTGTGTGAGGTGGTTTAATGTTTGTTGGATATGTCCTGGTGTGACGTGGTTAAATGTATACTGGACATGTCCTGATGTGAGTTGGTTTAATGTATACTGGACATGTCCTGGTGTGAGGTGGTTTAATGTATGCATGACATGTCCTGGTGTGAGGTGGTTTAATGTATACTGGACATGTCCTGGTGTGAGGTGGTTTAATTAATACTGCACATGTCCTGGTGTGATATGGGTTAATGTATGCTGGACATGTCCTCCGTGAGGTGGTATAATGTATGCTGGACATGTTGTGGTGTGAGGTGGTTTAAATTATAGTGAACATGTCCTGGTGTGAGGTCGTTTAATGTGTAATGGACACGTCCTGGTGTGAGGTGGTGTAATGTATGCATGACATGTCCTGTTGTGAGGTGATATAAATTATACTGGACGTGTCCTGGTTTGAGGTGGTTTAATGTATGCTGGACGTGTCCTGGTGTGATGTGGTTTAATGTATACTAGACATGTCCTGGCATGAGGTGGTTTAATGTACGCTGGAGATGTCCTGGTGTGAGGTGGTTTAATGTATGCTGGATATGTCCTGGTGTGATGTGGTTTAATGTATACTAGACATGTCCTGGCATGAGGTGGTTTAATGTACGCTGGAGATGTCCTGGTGTGAGGTGGTTTAATGTATCCTGGACATGTCCTGATGTGAGGTGGTTTAATGTATGCATGACATGACCTGTTGTGAGGTGGTTTAATGTATGCATGACATGTCCTGGTGTGAGGGGGTTTAATGTATGCATGGCATGTCCTGGTGTGAGGTGGTTTAATGTATACTGGACTTATCCTGGTGTGAGGTGGTATAATGTATGGTGGACATGTCCTGGTGTGAGGTGGTTTAATGTGTGCATTATGTGTCCTGGTTTGAGGTGGTTTAATGTATACTGGATATGTCCTGGTGTGAGGTGGTTTAATGTATACTGGACATGTTGTGGTGTGAGGTGATTTAAATTATACTGGACATGTTTTGGTTTGAGGTGATTTAAATAATACTGGACATGTCCTGGTGTGAGGTGGTTTAATGTATACTGGACGTGTCCTGGTGTGAGATGGTTTAATGTATGCTGGACATGTCCTGGTGTGAGGTGGTTTAATGTATGCATGACATGTCCTGGTGTGAGGTAGTTTGATGTATGCTGGACATTTCCTGGTGTGAGATGGTTTAATGTATGCTGGACATGTTGTGGTGTGAGGTGATATAAATTATACTGGACATGTCCTGGTGTGAGGTGGTTTAATGTATAATGGACTTGTCCTGGTGTGAGATGGTTTAATGTATGCTGGAAATGTCCTGGTGTGAGGTGGGTTAATGTATACTGGACATGTTTTGGTGTGAGGTGATATAAATTATACTGGACATGTCCTGGTGTGAGGTAGTTTGATGTATGCTGGACATTTCCTGGTGTGAGATGGTTTAATGTATGCTGGACATGTCCTGGTGTGAGGTGGTTTAATGTATGCATGACATGTCCTGGCATGAGGTGGTTTAATGTACGCTGGAGATGTCCTGGTGTGAGGTGGTTAATGTATACTGGACATGTCCTGATGTGAGGTGGTTTTATGTATGCATGGCATGACCTGTTGTGAGGTGGTTTAATGAATGCATGACATGTCCTGGTGTGACGGGTTTAATGAATGCATGACATGTCCTGGTGTGAGGTGGTTTAATGTATACTGGACATGTCCTGGTGTGAGGTGGTTTAATGTATACTGGACATGTTGTGGTGTGAAGTAATTTAAATTATACTGGACATGTCCTGATGTGAGGTGGTTTAATGTATACTGGACATGTCCATGTGTGAGGTGGTTTAATTAATACTGCACATATCCTGGTGTGATGTGGGTTAATGTATGCTGGACATGTCCTTTGTGAGGTGGTTTAATGTATGCTTGACATGTCCTGGTGTGAGGTGGCTTAATGTATACTGGACATGTCCTGGTGTGAGG
Source organism: Lampris incognitus (assembly GCF_029633865.1). Lineage (NCBI taxonomy): Eukaryota > Metazoa > Chordata > Actinopteri > Lampriformes > Lampridae > Lampris > Lampris incognitus. The sequence goes on along the minus strand of NC_079213.1, from coordinate 38,660,955 downwards.
TGGTTTAATGTATATTGGACATGTCCTGATGTGAGGTGGTTTAATGTATGCATGGCATGACCTGTTGTGAGGTGGTTTAATGTATGCATGACATGTCCTGGTGTGAGGTGGTTTAATGGATAATGGACATGTCCTGGTGTGAGGTGGTTTAATGTATAATGGACGTGTCCTGGTGTGAGATGGTTTAATGTACGCTGGAAATGTCCTGGTGTGAGGTGATATAAATTATACTGGACATGTCCTGGTGTGAGGTGGTTTAAATTATACTGAACATGTCCTGGTGTGAGATGGTTTAATGTATGCTGGACATGTCCTAGTGTGAGGTGGTTTAATGTATGCTGGACATGTCCTGGTTTGAGGTGGTTTAATGTATGCTGGACGTGTCCTGTGTGAGGTGGCTTAATGTGTGCTGGACATATCCTGGTGTGAGGTGGTTTAATGTATGCTGGAGATGTCCTGGTGTGAGGTGGTTTAATGTATGCTGGAGATGTCCTGGTGTGAGGTGGTTTAATGTATACTGGACATGTCCTGGTGTGAGGTGGTTTAAGGTATACTGGACATGTCCTGGTGTGAGGTGATTTAAATTATACTGGACATGTTGTGGTGTGAGGTTATTTAAATTATACTGGACATGTCCTGGTGTGAGATGGTTTAATGTATGCTGGACATGTCCTGGTGTGAGGTGGTTTAATGTATGCATGACATGTCCTGGTTTGAGGTAGTTTGATGTATGCTGGACATTTCCTGGTGTGAGGTGGTAAAATGTATGCTGGATATGTCCTGGTGTGATGTGGTTTAATGTATACTGGACATGTCCTGATGTGAGGTGGTTTAATGTATACTGCACATGTCCTGGTGTGATGTGGGTTAATGTATGCTGGACATGTCCTGGTGTGTGATGGTTTAATGTATGCTGGACATGTCCTGTGTGAGGTAGTTTAAATTATACTGAACATGTCCTGGTGTGAGATGGTTTAATGTTTGCTGTACATGTCCTAGTGTGAGGTGGTTTAATGGTTGCTGGACGTGTCCTGGTTTGAGGTGGTTTAATGTATGCTGGACGTGTCCTGTGTGAGGTGGCTTAAAGTGTGCTGGACATATCCTGGTGTGAGGTGGTTTAATGTATGCCAGACGTGTCCTGTGTGAGGTGGTTTAATGTTTGTTGGATATGTCCTGGTGTGACGTGGTTTAATGTATACTGGACATGTCCTGATGTGAGGTGATTTAATGTATACTGGGCATGTCCTGGTGTGAGGTGGTTTAATGTATGCATGACATGTCCTTGTGTGAGGTGGTTTAATGTATACTGGACATGTCCTGGTTGTGAGGTGTTTTAATTAAAACTGGACATGTCCTGGTGTGATTTGGTTCAATGTATACTGGACATGTCCTGGTGTGAGGTGGTTTAATTAATAATGCACATGTCCTGGTGTGATATGGGTTAATGTATGCTGGACGTGTCCTGGTGTGAGATGGTTTAATGTATGCTGGACATGTTGTGGTGTGAGTTGGTTTAAATTATAGTGAACATGTCCTGGTGTGAGGTCGTTTAATGTGTAATGGACACGTCCTGGTGTGAGGTGGTGTAATGTAGGCATGAAATGTCCTGTTGTGAGGTGATATAAATTATACTGGACGTGTCCTGGTTTGAGGTGGTTTAATGTATGCTGGACGTGTCCTGGTGTGAGGTGGTTTAATGTATGCATGACATGTCCTGGTGTGAGGTAGTTTGATGTATGCTGGACATTTCCTGGTGTGAGGTGGTTTAATGTATACTGGACATGTTGTGGTGTGAGGTGATTTAAATTATACTGGACATGTTGTGGTGTGAAGTGATTTAAATTATACTGGAAATGTCCTGGTGTGAGGTGGTTTAATTAATACTGCACATGTCCTGCTGTGATATGGCGTAATGTATGCTGGACATGTCCTGTGTGAGGTGGTATAATGTATGCTGGACATGTTGTGGTGTGAGGTGGTTTAAATTATAGTGAACATGTCCTGGTGTGAGGTGGTTTAAATTATACTGAACATGTCCTGGTGTGAGATGGTTTAATGTATGCTGGACATGTCCAAATGTGAGGTGGTTTAATGTATGCTGGACGTGTCCGTGTTTGAAATGGTTTAATGTATGCTGGACGTGTCCTGTGTAAGGTGGTTTAATGTGTGCTGCACATGTCCTGGTGTGAGGTGGATTAATGTATGCATGACATGTCCTGGTGTGAGGTGGTTTAATTAATACTGGACATGTCCTGGTGTGATTAAGTTTAATGTATACTGGACATGTCCTGGTGTGAGGTGGTTTAATTAATACTGCACATGTCCTGGTGTGATATGGGTTAATGTATGCTGGACATGTCCTCCGTGAGGTGGTATAATGTATGCTGGACATGCTGTGGTGTGAGGTGGTTTAAATTATAGTGAACATGTCCTGGTGTGAGGTGGTTTAAATTATACTGAACATGTCCTGGTGTGAGATGGTTTAATGTATGCTGGACATGTCCAAATGTGAGGTGGTTTAATGTATGCTGGACGTGTCCGTGTTTGAAATGGTTTAATGTATGCTGGACGTGTCCTGTGTAAGGTGGTTTAATGTGTGCTGCACATGTCCTGGTGTGAGGTGGATTAATGTATGCATGACATGTCCTGGTGTGAGGTGGTTTAATTAATACTGGACATGTCCTGGTGTGATTAAGTTTAATGTATACTGGACATGTCCTGGTGTGAGGTGGTTTAATTAATACTGCACATGTCCTGGTGTGATATGGGTTAATGTATGCTGGACATGTCCTCCGTGAGGTGGTATAATGTATGCTGGACATGCTGTGGTGTTCGGTGGTTTAAATTATAGTGAACATGTCCTGGTGTGAGATCGTTTAATGTGTAATGGACACGTCCGGGTGTGAGGTGGTGTAATGTATGCATGACATGTCCTGTTGTGAGGTGATATAAATTATACTGGACGTGTCCTGGTTTGAGGTGGTTTAATGTATGCTGGACGTGTCCTGGTGTGAGGTGGTTTAATGTATGCATGACATGTCCTGGTGTGAGGTAGTTTGATGTATGCTGGTCATTTCCTGGTGTGAGGTGGTTTAATGTATGCTGGATATGTCCTGGTGTGATGTGGTTTAATGTATACTAGACATGTCCTGGCATGAGGTGGTTTAATGTACGCTGGAGATTTCCTGGTGTGAGGCGGTTTAATATATGCATGACATGACCTGTTGTGAGGTGGTTTAATGTATGCATGACATGACCTGTTGTGAGGTGGTTTAATGTATGCATGACATGACCTGTTGTGAGGTGGTTTAATGTATGCATGACATGTCCTGGTGTGAGGGGGTTTAATGTATGCATGGCATGTCCTGGTGTGAGGTGGTTTAATGTATACTGGACATATCCTGGTGTGAGGTGTTTTAATGTATACTGGACATGTTGTGGTGTGAGGTGATTTAAATTATACTGGACATGTTGTGGTGTGAAGTGATTTAAATTATACTGCACATTTCCTGGTGTGATGTGGGTTAATGTATGCTGGACATGTCTTGTGTGAGGTGGTATAATGTATGGTGGACATGTCCTGGTGTGAGGTGGTTTAATGTGTGCATTATGTGTCCTGGTTTGAGGTGGTTTAATGTATACTGGATATGTCCTGGTGTGAGGTGGTTTAATGTATACTGGACATGTTGTGGTGTGAGGTGATTTAAATTATACTGGACATGTTTTGGTTTGAGGTGATTTAAATAATACTGGACATGTCCTGCTGTGAGGTGGTTTAATGTATACTGGATGTGTCCTGGTGTGAGATGGTTTAATGTATGCTGGACATGTCCTGGTGTGAGGTGGTTTAATGTATGCATGACATGTCCTGGTGTGAGGTAGTTTGATGTATACTGGACTTTTCCTGGTGTGAGATGGTTTAATGTATGCTGGACATGTCCAAATGTGAGGTGGTTTAATGTATGCTGGACGTGTCCGTGTTTGAAATGGTTTAATGTATGCTGGACGTGCCCTGTGTAAGGTGGTTTAATGTGTGCTGCACATGTCCTGGTGTGAGGTGGATTAATGTATGCATGACATGTCCTGGTGTGAGGTGGTTTAATTAATACTGGACATGTCCTGGTGAGATTAAGTTTAATGTATACTGGACATGTCCTGGTGTGAGGTGGTTTAATTAATACTGCACATGTCCTGGTGTGATATGGGTTAATGTATGCTGGACATGTCCTCCGTGAGGTGGTATAATGTATGCTGGACATGCTGTGGTGTTCGGTGGTTTAAATTATAGTGAACATGTCCTGGTGTGAGATCGTTTAATGTGTAATGGACACGTCCGGGTGTGAGGTGGTGTAATGTATGCATGACATGTCCTGTTGTGAGGTGATATAAATTATACTGGACGTGTCCTGGTTTGAGGTGGTTTAATGTATGCTGGACGTGTCCTGGTGTGAGGTGGTTTAATGTATGCATGACATGTCCTGGTGTGAGGTAGTTTGATGTATGCTGGTCATTTCCTGGTGTGAGGCGGTTTAATGTATGCATGACATGACCTGTTGTGAGGTGGTTTAATGTATGCATGACATGACCTGTTGTGAGGTGGTTTAATGTATGCATGACATGACCTGTTGTGAGGTGGTTTAATGTATGCATGACATGTCCTGGTGTGAGGGGTTTAATGTATGCATGGCATGTCCTGGTGTGAGGTGGTTTAATGTATACTGGACATATCCTGGTGTGAGGTGTTTTAATGTATACTGGACATGTTGTGGTGTGAGGTGATTTAAATTATACTGGACATGTTGTGGTGTGAAGTGATTTAAATTATACTGCACATTTCCTGGTGTGATGTGGGTTAATGTATGCTGGACATGTCTTGTGTGAGGTGGTATAATGTATGGTGGACATGTCCTGGTGTGAGGTGGTTTAATGTGTGCATTATGTGTCCTGGTTTGAGGTGGTTTAATGTATACTGGATATGTCCTGGTGTGAGGTGGTTTAATGTATACTGGACATGTTGTGGTGTGAGGTGATTTAAATTATACTGGACATGTTTTGGTTTGAGGTGATTTAAATAATACTGGACATGTCCTGCTGTGAGGTGGTTTAATGTATACTAGACGTGTCCTGGTGTGAGATGGTTTAATGTATGCTGGACATGTCCTGGTGTGAGGTGGTTTAATGTATGCATGACATGTCCTGGTGTGAGGTAGTTTGATGTACACTGGACTTTTCCTGGTGTGAGATGGTTTAATGTATGCTGGACATGTCCTGGTGTGAGGTGGTTTAATGTATACTGGACATGTTGTGGTGTGAGGTGATATAAATTATACTGGACATGTTGTGGTGTGAGGTGATATAAATTATACTGGACATGTTGTGGTGTGAGGTGATATAAATTATACTGGACATGTCCTGGTGTGAGGTGGTTTAATGTATAATGGACTTGTCCTGGTGTGATATGGCTTAATGTATGCTGTACATGTCCTGTGTGAGGTGGTATAATGTATGCTGGACATGTTGTGGTGTGAGGTGGTTTAAATTATAGTGAACATGTCCAGGTGTGAGGTCGTTTAATGTATAATGGACACGTCCTGGTGTGAGGTGGTGTAATGTATGCATGACATGTCCTGGTGTGAGGTGGGTTAATGTATACTGGACATGTTGTGGTGTGAGGTGATATAAATTATACTGGACATGTCCTGGTGTGAGGTGGTTTAAATTATACTGAACATGTCCTGGTGTGAGATGGTTTAATGTATGCTGGACATGTCCAAATGTGAGGTGGTTTAATGTATGCTGGACGTGTCCGTGTTTGAAATGGGTTAATGTATGCTGGACGTGTCCTGTGTAAGGTGGTTTAATGTGTGCTGCACATGTCCTGGCGTGAGGTGGATTAATGTATGCATGACATGTCCTGGTGTGAGGTGGTTTAATTAATACTGGACATGTCCTGGTGTGATTAAGTTTAATGTATACTGGACATGTCCTGGTGTGAGGTGGTTTAATTAATACTGCACATGTCCTGGTGTGATATGGGTTAATGTATGCTGGACATGTCCTCCGTGAGGTGGTATAATGTATGCTGGACATGTTGTGGTGTTCGGTGGTTTAAATTATAGTGAACATGTCCTGATGTGAGGTCGTTTAATGTGTAATGGACACGTCCTGGTGTGAGGTGGTGTAATGTATGCATGACATGTCCTGGTGTGAGGGGGTTTAATGTATGCATGACATGACCTGTTGTGAGCTGGTTTAATGTATGCATGACATGACCTGTTGTGAGGGGGTTTAATGTATGCATGGCATGTCCTGGTGTGAGGTGGTTTAATGTATACTGGACATATCCTGGTGTGAGGTGGTTTAATGTACGCTGGAGATTTCCTGGTGTGAGGCGGTTTAATGTATGCATGACATGACCTGTTGTGAGGTGGTTTAATGTATGCATGACATGTCCTGGTGTGAGGGGGTTTAATGTACGCATGACATGACCTGTTGTGAGGTGGTTTAATGTGTGCATGACATGACCTGTTGTGAGGTGGTTTAATGTATGCATGACATGTCCTGGTGTGAGGGGGTTTAATGTATGCATGGCATGTCCTGGTGTGAGGTGGTTTAATGTATACTGGACATATCCTGGTGTGAGGTGGTTTAATGTATACTGGACATGTTGTGGTGTGAGGTGATTTAAATTATACTGGACATGTTGTGGTGTGAAGTGATTTAAATTATACTGCACATTTCCTGGTGTGATGTGGGTTAATGTATGCTGGACATGTCTTGTGTGAGGTGGTATAATGTATGGTGGACATGTCCTGGTGTGAGGTGGTTTAATGTGTGCATTATGTGTCCTGGTTTGAGGTGGTTTAATGTATACTGGATATGTCCTGGTGTGAGGTGGTTTAATGTATACTGGACATGTTGTGGTGTGAGGTGATTTAAATTATACTGGACATGTTTTGGTTTGAGGTGATTTAAATAATACTGGACATGTCCTGCTGTGAGGTGGTTTAATGTATACTGGATGTGTCCTGGTGTGAGATGGTTTAATGTATGCTGGACATGTCCTGGTGTGAGGTGGTTTAATGTATGCATGACATGTCCTGGTGTGAGGTAGTTTGATGTATACTGGACTTTTCCTGGTGTGAGATGGTTTAATGTATGCTGGACATGTCCTGGTGTGAGGTGGTTTAATGTATACTGGACATGTTGTGGTGTGAGGTGATATAAATTATACTGGACATGTTGTGGTGTGAGGTGATATAAATTATACTGGACATGTTGTGGTGTGAGGTGATATAAATTATACTGGACATGTCCTGGTGTGAGGTGGTTTAATGTATAATGGACTTGTCCTGGTGTGATATGGCTTAATGTATGCTGGACATGTCCTGTGTGAGGTGGTATAATGTATGCTGGACATGTTGTGGCGTGAGGTGGTTTAAATTATAGTGAACATGTCCTGGTGTGAGGTCGTTTAATGTATAATGGACACGTCCTGGTGTGAGGTGGTGTAATGTATGCATGACATGTCCTGGTGTGAGGTGGGTTAATGTATACTGGACATGTTGTGGTGTGAGGTGATATAAATTATACTGGACATGTCCTGGTGTGAGGTGGTTTAAATTATACTGAACATGTCCTGGTGTGAGATGGTTTAATGTATGCTGGACATGTCCAAATGTGAGGTGGTTTAATGTATGCTGGACGTGTCCGTGTTTGAAATGGGTTAATGTATGCTGGACGTGTCCTGTGTAAGGTGGTTTAATGTGTGCTGCACATGTCCTGGCGTGAGGTGGATTAATGTATGCATGACATGTCCTGGTCCGAGGTGGTTTAATTAATACTGGACATGTCCTGGTGTGATTAAGTTTAATGTATACTGGACATGTCCTGGTGTGAGGTGGTTTAATTAATACTGCACATGTCCTGGTGTGATATGGGTTAATGTATGCTGGACATGTCCTCCGTGAGGTGGTATAATGTATGCTGGACATGTTGTGGTGTTCGGTGGTTTAAATTATAGTGAACATGTCCTGGTGTGAGGTCGTTTAATGTGTAATGGACACGTCCTGGTGTGAGGTGGTGTAATGTATGCATGACATGTCCTGGTGTGAGGGGGTTTAATGTATGCATGACATGACCTGTTGTGAGGTGGTTTAATGTATGCATGACATGACCTGTTGTGAGGGGGTTTAATGTATGCATGGCATGTCCTGGTGTGAGGTGGTTTAATGTATACTGGACATATCCTGGTGTGAGGTGGTTTAATGTACGCTGGAGATTTCCTGGTGTGAGGCGGTTTAATGTATGCATGACATGACCTGTTGTGAGGTGGTTTAATGTATGCATGACATGTCCTGGTGTGAGGGGGTTTAATTTATGCATGACATGACCTGTTGTGAGGTGGTTTAATGTGTGCATGACATGACCTGTTGTGAGGTGGTTTAATGTATGCATGACATGTCCTGGTGTGAGGGGGTTTAATGTATGCATGGCATGTCCTGGTGTGATGTGGGTTAATGTATGCTGGACATGTCTTGTGTGAGGTGGTATAATGTATGGTGGACATGTCCTGGTGTGAGGTGGTTTAATGTGTGCATTATGTGCCCTGGTTTGAGGTGGTTTAATGTATACTGGATATGTCCTGGTGTGAGGTGGTTTAATGTATACTGGACATGTTGTGGTGTGAGGTGATTTAAATTATACTGGAAATGTTTTGGTTTGAGGTGATTTAAATAATACTGGACATGTCCTGCTGTGAGGTGGTTTAATGTATACTGGACGTGTCCTGGTGTGAGGTGGTTTAATGTATGCATGACATGTCCTGGTGTGAGGTAGTTTGATGTATACTGGACTTTTCCTGGTGTGAGATGGTTTAATGTATGCTGGACATGTCCTGGTGTGAGGTGGTTTAATGTATACTGGACATGTTGTGGTGTGAGGTGATATAAATTATACTGGACATGTTGTGGTGTGAGGTGATATAAATTATACTGGACATGTTGTGCTGTGAGGTGATATAAATTATACTGGACATGTCCTGGTGTGAGGTGGTTTAATGTATAATGGACTTGTCCTGGTGTGAGATGGTTTAATGTATGCTGGAAATGTCCTGGTGTGAGGTGGGTTAATGTATACTGGACATGTTTTGGTGTGAGGTGATATAAATTATACTGGACATGTCCTGGTGTGAGGTAGTTTGATGTATGCTGGACATTTCCTGGTGTGAGGTGGTTTAATATATACTGGACATATCCTGGTGTGAGGTGGTTTAATGTATACTGGACATGTCCTGGTGTGAGGTGATTTAAATTATACTGGACATTTCCTGGTGTGAGGTGGTTTAATATATACTGGACATATCCTGGTGTGAGGTGGTTTAATGTATACTGGACATGTTGTGGTGTGAGGTGATTTAAATTATACTGGACATGTTGTGGTATGAAGTGATTTAAATTATACTGGAAATGTCCTGGTGTGAGGTGGTTTAATTAATACTGCACATGTCCTGGTGTGATATGGCTTAATGTATGCTGGACATGTCCTGTGTGAGGTGGTATAATGTATGCTGGACATGTTGTGGCGTGAGGTGGTTTAAATTATAGTGAACATGTCCTGGTGTGAGGTCGTTTAATGTATAATGGACACGTCCTGGTGTGAGGTGGATTAATGTATGCATGACATGTCCTGGTGTGAGGTGGGTTAATGTATACTGGACATGTCCTGGTGTGATTAAGTTTAATGTATACTGGACATGTCCTGGTGTGAGGTGGTTTAATTAATACTGCACATGTCCTGGTGTGATATGGGTTAATGTATGCTGGACATGTCCTCCGTGAGGTGGTATAATGTATGCTGGACATGTTGTGGTGTTCGGTGGTTTAAATTATAGTGAACATGTCCTGGTGTGAGGTCGTTTAATGTGTAATGGACACGTCCTGGTGTGAGGTGGTGTAATGTATGCATGACATGTCCTGGTGTGAGGGGGTTTAATGTATGCATGACATGACCTGTTGTGAGGTGGTTTAATGTATGCATGACATGACCTGTTGTGAGGGGGTTTAATGTATGCATGGCATGTCCTGGTGTGAGGTGGTTTAATGTATACTGGACATATCCTTGTGTGAGGTGGTTTAATGTACGCTGGAGATTTCCTGGTGTGAGGCGGTTTAATGTATGCATGACATGACCTGTTGTGAGGTGGTTTAATGTATGCATGACATGTCCTGGTGTGAGGGGGTTTAATGTATGCATGACATGACCTGTTGTGAGGTGGTTTAATGTATGCATGACATGACCAGTTGTGAGGTGGTTTAATGTATGCATGACATGTCCTGGTGTGAGGGGGTTTAATGTATGCATGGCATGTCCTGGTGTGAGGTGGTTTAATGTATACTGGACATATCCTGGTGTGAGGTGGTTTAATGTATACTGGACATGTTGTGGTGTGAGGTGATTTAAATTATACTGGACATGTTATGGTGTGAAGTGATTTAAATTATACTGCACATTTCCTGGTGTGATGTGGGTTAATGTATGCTGGACATGTCTTGTGTGAGGTGGTATAATGTATGGTGGACATGTCCTGGTGTGAGGTGGTTTAATGTGTGCATTATGTGTCCTGGTTTGAGGTGGTTTAATGTATACTGGATATGTCCTGGTGTGAGGTGGTTTAATGTATACTGGACATGTTGTGGTGTGAGGTGATTTAAATTATACTGGAAATGTTTTGGTTTGAGGTGATTTAAATAATACTGGACATGTCCTGCTGTGAGGTGGTTTAATGTATACTGGACGTGTCCTGGTGTGAGATGGTTTAATGTATGCTGGACATGTCCTGGTGTGAGGTGGTTTAATGTATGCATGACATGTCCTGGTGTGAGGTAGTTTGATGTATACTGGACTTTTCCTGGTGTGAGATGGTTTAATGTATGCTGGACATGTCCTGGTGTGAGGTGGTTTAATGTATACTGGACATGTTGTGGTGTGAGGTGATATAAATTATACTGGACATGTTGTGGTGTGAGGTGATATAAATTATACTGGACCTGTTGTGGTGTGAGGCGATATAAATTATACTGGACATGTCCTGGTGTGAGGTGGTTTAATGTATAATGGACTTGTCCTGGTGTGAGATGGTTTAATGTATGCTGGAAATGTCCTGGTGTGAGGTGGGTTAATGTATACTGGACATGTTTTGGTGTGAGGTCGTTTAATGTATAATGGACACGTCCTGGTGTGAGGTGGATTAATGTATGCATGACATGTCCTGGTGTGAGGTGGGTTAATGTATACTGGACATGTCCTGGTGTGATTAAGTTTAATGTATACTGGACATGTCCTGGTGTGAGGTGGTTTAATTAATACTGCACATGTCCTGGTGTGATATGGGTTAATGTATGCTGGACATGTCCTCCGTGAGGTGGTATAATGTATGCTGGACATGTTGTGGTGTTCGGTGGTTTAAATTATAGTGAACATGTCCTGGTGTGAGGTCGTTTAATGTGTAATGGACACGTCCTGGTGTGAGGTGGTGTAATGTATGCATGACATGTCCTGGTGTGAGGGGGTTTAATGTATGCATGACATGACCTGTTGTGAGGTGGTTTAATGTATGCATGACATGACCTGTTGTGAGGGGGTTTAATGTATGCATGGCATGTCCTGGTGTGAGGTGGTTTAATGTATACTGGACATATCCTGGTGTGAGGTGGTTTAATGTACGCTGGAGATTTCCTGGTGTGAGGCGGTTTAATGTATGCATGACATGACCTGTTGTGAGGTGGTTTAATGTATGCATGACATGTCCTGGTGTGAGGGGGTTTAATGTATGCATGACATGACATGTTGTGAGGTGGTTTAATGTATGCATGACATGACCAGTTGTGAGGTGGTTTAATGTATGCATGACATGTCCTGGTGTGAGGGGGTTTAATGTATGCATGGCATGTCCTGGTGTGAGGTGGTTTAATGTATACTGGACATATCCTGGTGTGAGGTGGTTTAATGTATACTGGACATGTTGTGGTGTGAGGTGATTTAAATTATACTGGACATGTTGTGGTGTGAAGTGATTTAAATTATACTGCACATTTCCTGGTGTGATGTGGGTTAATGTATGCTGGACATGTCTTGTGTGAGGTGGTATAATGTATGGTGGACATGTCCTGGTGTGAGGTGGTTTAATGTGTGCATTATGTGTCCTGGTTTGAGGTGGTTTAATGTATACTGGATATGTCCTGGTGTGAGGTGGTTTAATGTATACTGGACATGTTGTGGTGTGAGGTGATTTAAATTATACTGGAAATGTTTTGGTTTGAGGTGATTTAAATAATACTGGACATGTCCTGCTGTGAGGTGGTTTAATGTATACTGGACGTGTCCTGGTGTGAGATGGTTTAATGTATGCTGGACATGTCCTGGTGTGAGGTGGTTTAATGTATGCATGACATGTCCTGGTGTGAGGTAGTTTGATGTATACTGGACTTTTCCTGGTGTGAGATGGTTTAATGTATGCTGGACATGTCCTGGTGTGAGGTGGTTTAATGTATACTGGACATGTTGTGGTGTGAGGTGATATAAATTATACTGGACATGTTGTGGTGTGAGGTGATATAAATTATACTGGACATGTTGTGGTGTGAGGTGATATAAATTATACTGGACATGTCCTGGTGTGAGGTGGTTTAATGTATAATGGACTTGTCCTGGTGTGAGATGGTTTAATGTATGCTGGAAATGTCCTGGTGTGAGGTGGGTTAATGTATACTGGACATGTTTTGGTGTGAGGTGATATAAATTATACTGGACATGTCCTGGTGTGAGGTAGTTTGATGTATGCTGGACATTTCCTGGTGTGAGGTGGTTTAATATATACTGGACATATCCTGGTGTGAGGTGGTTTAATGTATACTGGACATGTTGTGGTGTGAGGTGATTTAAATTATACTGGACATGTTGTGGTATGAAGTGATTTAAATTATACTGGAAATGTCCTGGTGTGAGGTGGTTTAATTAATACTGCACATGTCCTGGTGTGATATGGCTTAATGTATGCTGGACATGTCCTGTGTGAGGTGGTATAATGTATGCTGGACATGTTGTGGCGTGAGGTGGTTTAAATTATAGTGAACATGTCCTGGTGTGAGGTCGTTTAATGTATAATGGACACGTCCTGGTGTGAGGTGGGTTAATGTATACTGGACATGTTGTGGTGTGAGGTGATATAAATTATACTGGACATGTCCTGGTGTGAGGTGGTTTAATGTATACTGGACGTGTCCTGGTGAGAGATGGTTTAATGCATGCTGGACGTGTCATGGTTTGAGGTGGTTTAATGTATGCTGGACATGTCCTGGTTTGAGGTGGTTTAATGTATGCTGGACGTGTCCTGTGTGAGGTGGCTTAATGTGTGCTGGACATATCCTGGTGTGAGGTGGTTTAATGTATGCTAGACGTGTCCTGTTTGAGTTGGTTTAATGTTTGTTGGATATGTCCTGGTGTGACGTGGTTTAATGTATACTGGACATGTCCTGGTGTGAGGTGGTTTAATGTATGCATGACATGTCCTGGTGTGAGGTGGTTTAATGTATACTGGACATGTCCTGGTTGTGAGGTGGTTTAATTAATACTGGACATGTCCTGGTGTGATTTGGTTTAATGTATACTGGACATGTCCTGGTGTGAGGTGGTTTAATTAATACTGCACATGTCCTGGTGTGATATCGGTTAATGTATGCTGGACATGTCCTCCGTGAGGTGGTATAATGTATGCTGGACATGTTGTGGTGTGAGGTGGTTTAAATTATAGTGAACATGTCCTGGTGTGAGGTCGTTTAATGTGTAATGGACACGTCCTGGTGTGAGGTGGTGTAATGTATGCATGACATGTCCTGTTGTGAGGTGATATAAATTATACTGGACATGTCCTGGTGTGAGGTGGTTTAATGTATACTGGACGTGTGCTGGTGTGAGATGGTTTAATGTATACTGGACATGTCCTGGTTTGAGGTGGTTTAATTAATACTGCACATGTCCTGGTGTGATATGGGTTAATGTATGCTGGACATGTCCTCCGTGAGGTGGTATAATGTATGCTGGACATGTTGTGGTGTGAGGTGGTTTAAATTATAGTGAACATGTCCTGGTGTGAGGTCGTTTAATGTGTAATGGACACGTCCTGGTGTGAGCTGGTTTAATATATACTGGACATATCCTGGTGTGAGGTGGTTTAATGTATACTGGACATGTTGTGGTGTGAGGTGATTTAAATTATACTGGACATGTTGTGGTATGAAGTGATTTAAATTATACTGGAAATGTCCTGGTGTGAGGTGGTTTAATTAATACTGCACATGTCCTGGTGTGATATGGCTTAATGTATGCTGGACATGTCCTGTGTGAGGTGGTATAATGTATGCTGGACATGTTGTGGCGTGAGGTGGTTTAAATTATAGTGAACATGTCCTGGTGTGAGGTCGTTTAATGTATAATGGACACGTCCTGGTGTGAGGTGGTGTAATGTATGCATGACATGTCCTGGTGTGAGGTGGGTTAATGTATACTGGACATGTTGTGGTGTGAGGTGATATAAATTATACTGGACATGTCCTGGTGTGAGGTGGTTTAATGTATACTGGACGTGTCCTGGTGAGAGATGGTTTAATGCATGCTGGACGTGTCATGGTTTGAGGTGGTTTAATGTATGCTGGACATGTCCTGGTTTGAGGTGGTTTAATGTATGCTGGACGTGTCCTGTGTGAGGTGGCTTAATGTGTGCTGGACATATCCTGGTGTGAGGTGGTTTAATGTATGCTAGACGTGTCCTGTGTGAGGTGGTTTAATGTTTGTTGGATATGTCCTGGTGTGACGTGGTTTAATGTATACTGGACATGTCCTGATGTGAGGTGGTTTGATGTATACTGGACATGTCCTGGTGTGAGGTGGTTTAATGTATGCATGACATGTCCTGGTGTGAGGTGGTTTAATGTATACTGGACATGTCCTGGTTGTGAGGTGGTTTAATTAATACTGGACATGTCCTGGTGTGATTTGGTTTAATGTATACTGGACATGTCCTGGTGTGAGGTGGTTTAATTAATACTGCACATGTCCTGGTGTGATATGGGTTAATGTATGCTGGACATGTCCTCCGTGAGGTGGTATAATGTATGCTGGACATGTTGTGGTGTGAGGTGGTTTAAATTATAGTGAACATGTCCTGGTGTGAGGTCGTTTAATGTGTAATGGACAAGTCCTGGTGTGAGGTGGTGTAATGTATGCATGACATGTCCTGTTGTGAGGTGATATAAATTATACTGGACGTGTCCTGGTTTGAGGTGGTTTAATGTATGCTGGACGTGTCCTGGTGTGAGGTGGTTTAATGTATGCATGACATGTCCTGGTGTGAGGTAGTTTGATGTATGCTGGACATTTCCTGGTGTGAGGTGGTTTAATGTATGCTGGAGATGTCCTGGTGTGAGGTGGTTTAATGTATCCTGGACATGTGCTGATGTGAGGTGGTTTAATGTATGCATGACATGGCCTGTTGTGAGGTGGTTTAATGTATGCATCACATGTGTTGGTGTGAGGGGGTTTAATGTATGCATGGCATGTCCTGGTGTGAGGTGGTTTAATGTATACTGGACATATCCTGGTGTGAGGTGGTATAATGTATACTGGACATGTTGTGGTGTTAGGTGATTTAAATTATACTGGACATGTTGTGGTGTGAAGTGATTTAAATTATACTGCACATGTCCTGGTGTGATGTGGGTTAATGTATGCTGGACATGTCTTGTGTGAGGTGGTATAATGTATGGTGGACATGTCCTGGTGTGAGGTGGTTTAATGTGTGCATTATGTGTCCTGGTTTGAGGTGGTTTAACGTATACTGGATATGTCCTGGTGTGAGGTGGTTTAATGTATACTGGACATGATGTGGTGTGAGGTGATTTAAATTATACTGGACATGTTTTGGTTTGAGGTGATTTAAATAATACTGGACATGACCTGGTGTGAGGTGGTTTAATGTATACTGGACTTGTCCTGGTGTGAGATGGTTTAACGTATGCTGGACATGTCCTGGTGTGAGATGGTTTAATACATGCATGACATGTCCTGGTGTGAGGTAGTTTGATGTATGCTGGACATTTCCTGGTGTGAGATGGTTTAATGTATGCTGGACATGTCCTGGTGTGAGGTGATATAAATTATACTGGACATGTTGTGGTGTGAGGTGATATAAATTATACTGGACATGTCCTGGTGTGAGGTGGTTTAATGTATAATGGACTTGTCCTGGTGTGAGGGGGTTTAATGTATGCATGACATGACCTGTTGTGAGGTGGTTTAATGTATGCATGACATGACCTGTTGTGAGGGGGTTTAATGTATGCATGGCATGTCCTGGTGTGAGGTGGTTTAATGTATACTGGACATATCCTGGTGTGAGGTGGTTTAATGTACGCTGGAGATTTCCTGGTGTGAGGCGGTTTAATGTATGCATGACATGACCTGTTGTGAGGTGGTTTAATGTATGCATGACATGTCCTGGTGTGAGGGGGTTTAATTTATGCATGACATGACCTGTTGTGAGGTGGTTTAATGTGTGCATGACATGACATGTTGTGAGGTGGTTTAATGTATGCATGACATGTCCTGGTGTGAGGGGGTTTAATGTATGCATGGCATGTCCTGGTGTGAGGTGGTTTAATGTATACTGGACATATCCTGGTGTGAGGTGGTTTAATGTATACTGGACATGTTGTGGTGTGAGGTGATTGAAATTATACTGGACATGTTGTGGTGTGAAGTGATTTAAATTATACTGCACATTTCCTGGTGTGATGTGGGTTAATGTATGCTGGACATGTCTTGTGTGAGGTGGTATAATGTATGGTGGACATGTCCTGGTGTGAGGTGGTTTAATGTGTGCATTATGTGCCCTGGTTTGAGGTGGTTTAATGTATACTGGATATGTCCTGGTGTGAGGTGGTTTAATGTATACTGGACATGTTGTGGTGTGAGGTGATTTAAATTATACTGGAAATGTTTTGGTTTGAGGTGATTTAAATAATACTGGACATGTCCTGCTGTGAGGTGGTTTAATGTATACTGGACGTGTCCTGGTGTGAGATGGTTTAATGTATGCTGGACATGTCCTGGTGTGAGGTGGTTTAATGTATGCATGACATGTCCTGGTGTGAGGTAGTTTGATGTATACTGGACTTTTCCTGGTGTGAGATGGTTTAATGTATGCTGGACATGTCCTGGTGTGAGGTGGTTTAATGTATACTGGACATGTTGTGGTGTGAGGTGATATAAATTATACTGGACATGTTGTGGTGTGAGGTGATATAAATTATACTGGACATGTTGTGCTGTGAGGTGATATAAATTATACTGGACATGTCCTGGTGTGAGGTGGTTTAATGTATAATGGACTTGTCCTGGTGTGAGATGGTTTAATGTATGCTGGAAATGTCCTGGTGTGAGGTGGGTTAATGTATACTGGACATGTTTTGGTGTGAGGTGATATAAATTATACTGGACATGTCCTGGTGTGAGGTAGTTTGATGTATGCTGGACATTTCCTGGTGTGAGGTGGTTTAATATATACTGGACATATCCTGGTGTGAGGTGGTTTAATGTATACTGGACATGTCCTGGTGTGAGGTGATTTAAATTATACTGGACATTTCCTGGTGTGAGGTGGTTTAATATATACTGGACATATCCTGGTGTGAGGTGGTTTAATGTATACTGGACATGTTGTGGTGTGAGGTGATTTAAATTATACTGGACATGTTGTGGTATGAAGTGATTTAAATTATACTGGAAATGTCCTGGTGTGAGGTGGTTTAATTAATACTGCACATGTCCTGGTGTGATATGGCTTAATGTATGCTGGACATGTCCTGTGTGAGGTGGTATAATGTATGCTGGACATGTTGTGGCGTGAGGTGGTTTAAATTATAGTGAACATGTCCTGGTGTGAGGTCGTTTAATGTATAATGGACACGTCCTGGTGTGAGGTGGATTAATGTATGCATGACATGTCCTGGTGTGAGGTGGGTTAATGTATACTGGACATGTCCTGGTGTGATTAAGTTTAATGTATACTGGACATGTCCTGGTGTGAGGTGGTTTAATTAATACTGCACATGTCCTGGTGTGATATGGGTTAATGTATGCTGGACATGTCCTCCGTGAGGTGGTATAATGTATGCTGGACATGTTGTGGTGTTCGGTGGTTTAAATTATAGTGAACATGTCCTGGTGTGAGGTCGTTTAATGTGTAATGGACACGTCCTGGTGTGAGGTGGTGTAATGTATGCATGACATGTCCTGGTGTGAGGGGGTTTAATGTATGCATGGCATGTCCTGGTGTGAGGTGGTTTAATGTATACTGGACATATCCTGGTGTGAGGTGGTTTAATGTACGCTGGAGATTTCCTGGTGTGAGGCGGTTTAATGTATGCATGACATGACCTGTTGTGAGGTGGTTTAATGTATGCATGACATGTCCTGGTGTGAGGGGGTTTAATGTATGCATGACATGACCTGTTGTGAGGTGGTTTAATGTATGCATGACATGACCAGTTGTGAGGTGGTTTAATGTATGCATGACATGTCCTGGTGTGAGGGGGTTTAATGTATGCATGGCATGTCCTGGTGTGAGGTGGTTTAATGTATACTGGACATATCCTGGTGTGAGGTGGTTTAATGTATACTGGACATGTTGTGGTGTGAGGTGATTTAAATTATACTGGACATGTTGTGGTGTGAAGTGATTTAATTTATACTGCACATTTCCTGGTGTGATGTGGGTTAATGTATGCTGGACATGTCTTGTGTGAGGTGGTATAATGTATGGTGGACATGTCCTGGTGTGAGGTGGTTTAATGTGTGCATTATGTGTCCTGGTTTGAGGTGGTTTAATGTATACTGGATATGTCCTGGTGTGAGGTGGTTTAATGTATACTGGACATGTTGTGGTGTGAGGTGATTTAAATTATACTGGAAATGTTTTGGTTTGAGGTGATTTAAATAATACTGGACATGTCCTGCTGTGAGGTGGTTTAATGTATACTGGACGTGTCCTGGTGTGAGATGGTTTAATGTATGCTGGACATGTCCTGGTGTGAGGTGGTTTAATGTATGCATGACATGTCCTGGTGTGAGGTAGTTTGATGTATACTGGACTTTTCCTGGTGTGAGATGGTTTAATGTATGCTGGACATGTCCTGGTGTGAGGTGGTTTAATGTATACTGGACATGTTGTGGTGTGAGGTGATATAAATTATACTGGACATGTTGTGGTGTGAGGTGATATAAATTATACTGGACATGTTGTGGTGTGAGGTGATATAAATTATACTGGACATGTCCTGGTGTGAGGTGGTTTAATGTATAATGGACTTGTCCTGGTGTGAGATGGTTTAATGTATGCTGGAAATGTCCTGGTGTGAGGTGGGTTAATGTATACTGGACATGTTTTGGTGTGAGGTGATATAAATTATACTGGACATGTCCTGGTGTGAGGTAGTTTGATGTATGCTGGACATTTCCTGGTGTGAGGTGGTTTAATATATACTGGACATATCCTGGTGTGAGGTGGTTTAATGTATACTGGACATGTCCTGGTGTGAGGTGATTTAAATTATACTGGACATTTCCTGGTGTGAGCTGGTTTAATATATACTGGACATATGCTGGTGTGAGGTGGTTTAATGTATACTGGACATGTTGTGGTGTGAGGTGATTTAAATTATACTGGACATGTTGTGGTATGAAGTGATTTAAATTATACTGGAAATGTCCTGGTGTGAGGTGGTTTAATTAATACTGCACATGTCCTGGTGTGATATGGCTTAATGTATGCTGGACATGTCCTGTGTGAGGTGGTATAATGTATGCTGGACATGTTGTGGCGTGAGGTGGTTTAAATTATAGTGAACATGTCCTGGTGTGAGGTCGTTTAATGTATAATGGACACGTCCTGGTGTGAGGTGGGTTAATGTATACTGGACATGTTGTGGTGTGAGGTGATATAAATTATACTGGACATGTCCTGGTGTGAGGTGGTTTAATGTATACTGGACGTGTCCTGGTGAGAGATGGTTTAATGCATGCTGGACGTGTCATGGTTTGAGGTGGTTTAATGTATGCTGGACATGTCCTGGTTTGAGGTGGTTTAATGTATGCTGGACGTGTCCTGTGTGAGGTGGCTTAATGTGTGCTGGACATATCCTGGTGTGAGGTGGTTTAATGTATGCTAGACGTGTCCTGTGTGAGGTGGTTTAATGTTTGTTGGATATGTCCTGGTGTGACGTGGTTTAATGTATACTGGACATGTCCTGGTGTGAGGTGGTTTAATGTATGCATGACATGTCCTGGTGTGAGGTGGTTTAATGTATACTGGACATGTCCTGGTTGTGAGGTGGTTTAATTAATACTGGACATGTCCTGGTGTGATTTGGTTTAATGTATACTGGACATGTCCTGGTGTGAGGTGGTTTAATTAATACTGCACATGTCCTGGTGTGATATCGGTTAATGTATGCTGGACATGTCCTCCGTGAGGTGGTATAATGTATGCTGGACATGTTGTGGTGTGAGGTGGTTTAAATTATAGTGAACATGTCCTGGTGTGAGGTCGTTTAATGTGTAATGGACACGTCCTGGTGTGAGGTGGTGTAATGTATGCATGACATGTCCTGTTGTGAGGTGATATAAATTATACTGGACATGTCCTGGTGTGAGGTGGTTTAATGTATACTGGACGTGTGCTGGTGTGAGATGGTTTAATGTATACTGGACATGTCCTGGTTTGAGGTGGTTTAATTAATACTGCACATGTCCTGGTGTGATATGGGTTAATGTATGCTGGACATGTCCTCCGTGAGGTGGTATAATGTATGCTGGACATGTTGTGGTGTGAGGTGGTTTAAATTATAGTGAACATGTCCTGGTGTGAGGTCGTTTAATGTGTAATGGACACGTCCTGGTGTGAGCTGGTTTAATATATACTGGACATATCCTGGTGTGAGGTGGTTTAATGTATACTGGACATGTTGTGGTGTGAGGTGATTTAAATTATACTGGACATGTTGTGGTATGAAGTGATTTAAATTATACTGGAAATGTCCTGGTGTGAGGTGGTTTAATTAATACTGCACATGTCCTGGTGTGATATGGCTTAATGTATGCTGGACATGTCCTGTGTGAGGTGGTATAATGTATGCTGGACATGTTGTGGCGTGAGGTGGTTTAAATTATAGTGAACATGTCCTGGTGTGAGGTCGTTTAATGTATAATGGACACGTCCTGGTGTGAGGTGGTGTAATGTATGCATGACATGTCCTGGTGTGAGGTGGGTTAATGTATACTGGACATGTTGTGGTGTGAGGTGATATAAATTATACTGGACATGTCCTGGTGTGAGGTGGTTTAATGTATACTGGACGTGTCCTGGTGAGAGATGGTTTAATGCATGCTGGACGTGTCATAGTTTGAGGTGGTTTAATGTATGCTGGACATGTCCTGGTTTGAGGTGGTTTAATGTATGCTGGACGTGTCCTGTGTGAGGTGGCTTAATGTGTGCTGGACATATCCTGGTGTGAGGTGGTTTAATGTATGCTAGACGTGTCCTGTGTGAGGTGGTTTAATGTTTGTTGGATATGTCCTGGTGTGACGTGGTTTAATGTATACTGGACATGTCCTGATGTGAGGTGGTTTGATGTATACTGGACATGTCCTGATGTGAGGTGGTTTAATGTATGCATGACATGTCCTGGTGTGAGGTGGTTTAATGTATACTGGACATGTCCTGGTTGTGAGGTGGTTTAATTAATACTGGACATGTCCTGGTGTGATTTGGTTTAATGTATACTGGACATGTCCTGGTGTGAGGTGGTTTAATTAATACTGCACATGTCCTGGTGTGATATGGGTTAATGTATGCTGGACATGTCCTCCGTGAGGTGGTATAATGTATGCTGGACATGTTGTGGTGTGAGGTGGTTTAAATTATAGTGAACATGTCCTGGTGTGAGGTCGTTTAATGTGTAATGGACACGTCCTGGTGTGAGGTGGTGTAATGTATGCATGACATATCCTGTTGTGAGGTGATATAAATTATACTGGACATGTCCTGGTGTGAGGTGGTTTAATGTATACTGGACGTGTGCTGGTGTGAGATGGTTTAATGTATACTGGACATGTCCTGGTTTGAGGTGGTTTAATTAATACTGCACATGTCCTGGTGTGATATGGGTTAATGTATGCTGGACATGTCCTCCGTGAGGTGGTATAATGTATGCTGGACATGTTGTGGTGTGAGGTGGTTTAAATTATAGAGAACATGTCCTGGTGTGAGGTCGTTTAATGTGTAATGGACAAGTCCTGGTGTGAGGTGGTGTAATGTATGCATGACATGTCCTGTTGTGAGGTGATATAAATTATACTGGACGTGTCCTGGTTTGAGGTGGTTTAATGTATGCTGGACGTGTCCTGGTGTGAGGTGGTTTAATGTATGCATGACATGTCCTGGTGTGAGGTAGTTTGATGTATGCTGGACATTTCCTGGTGTGAGGTGGTTTAATGTATGCTGGATATGTCCTGGTGTGATGTGGTTTAATGTATACTAGACATGTCCTGGCATGAGGTGGTTTAATGTACGCTGGAGATGTCCTGGTGTGAGGTGGTTTAATGTATCCTGGACATGTGCTGATGTGAGGTGGTTTAATGTATGCATGACATGGCCTGTTGTGAGGTGGTTTAATGTATGCATCACATGTGTTGGTGTGAGGGGGTTTAATGTATGCATGGCATGTCCTGGTGTGAGGTGGTTTAATGTATACTGGACATATCCTGGTGTGAGGTGGTATAATGTATACTGGACATGTTGTGGTGTTAGGTGATTTAAATTATACTGGACATGTTGTGGTGTGAAGTGATTTAAATTATACTGCACATGTCCTGGTGTGATGTGGGTTAATGTATGCTGGACATGTCTTGTGTGAGGTGGTATAATGTATGGTGGACATGTCCTGGTGTGAGGTGGTTTAATGTGTGCATTATGTGTCCTGGTTTGAGGTGGTTTAACGTATACTGGATATGTCCTGGTGTGAGGTGGTTTAATGTATACTGGACATGATGTGGTGTGAGGTGATTTAAATTATACTGGACATGTTTTGGTTTGAGGTGATTTAAATAATACTGGACATGACCTGGTGTGAGGTGGTTTAATGTATACTGGACTTGTCCTGGTGTGAGATGGTTTAACGTATGCTGGACATGTCCTGGTGTGAGATGGTTTAATACATGCATGACATGTCCTGGTGTGAGGTAGTTTGATGTATGCTGGACATTTCCTGGTGTGAGATGGTTTAATGTATGCTGGACATGTCCTGGTGTGAGGTGGTTTAATGAATACTGGACATGTTGTGGTGTGAGGTGATATAAATTATACTGGACATGTTGTGGTGTGAGGTGATATAAATTATACTGGACATGTTGTGGTGTGAGGTGATATAAATTATACTGGACATGTCCTGGTGTGAGGTGGTTTAATGTATAATGGACTTGTCCTGGTGTGAGATGGTTTAATGTATGCTGGAAATGTCCTGGTGTGAGGTGGGTTAATGTATATTGGACATGTTTTGGTGTGAGGTGATATAAATTATACTGGACATGTCCTGGTGTGAGGTAGTTTGATGTATGCTGGACATTTCCTGGTGTGAGATGGTTTAATGTATGCATGACATGTCCTGGTGTGAGGTGGTTTAATGTATAATGGACATGTCCTGGTGTGAGGTGGTTTAATGTATAATGGACGTGTCCTGGTGTGAGATGGTTTAATGTACGCTGGAAATATCCTGGTGTGAGGTGATATAAATTATACTGGACATGTCCTGGTGTGAGGTGGTTTAAATTATAGTGAACATGTCCTGGTGTGAGGTGGTTTAAATTATACTGAACATGTCCTGGTGTGAGATGGTTTAATGTATGCTGGACATGTCCTGTGTGAGGTGGTTTAAATTATAGTGAACATGTCCTGGTGTGAGGTCGTTTAATGTATAATGGACACGTCCTGGTGTGAGGTGGTGTAATGTATGCATGACATGTCCTGGTTTGAGGTGGGTTAATGTATACTGGACATGTTGTGGTGTGAGGTGATATAAATTATACTGGACATGTCCTGGTGTGAGGTGGTTTAATGTATACTGGACGTGTCCTGGTGTGAGATGGTTTAATGCATGCTGGACATGTCGTGGTTTGAGGTGTTTTAATGTATGCTGGACATGTCCTGGTTTGAGGTGGTTTAATGTATGCTGGACGTGTCCTGTGTGAGGTGGCTTAATGTGTGCTGGACATATCCTGGTGTGAGGTGGTTTAATGTTTGTTGGATATGTCCTGGTGTGACGTGGTTTAATGTATACTGGACATGTCCTGATGTGAGGTGGTTTAATGTATACTGGACATGTCCTGGTGTGAGGTGGTTTAATGTATGCATGACATGTCCTGGTGTGAGGTGGTTTAATGTATACTGGACATGTCCTGGTTGTGAGGTGGTTTAATTAATACTGGACATGTCCTGGTGTGATTTGGTTTAATGTATACTGGACATGTCCTGGTGTGAGGTTGTTTAATTAATACTGCACATGTCCTGGTGTGATATGGGTTAATGTATGCTGGACATGTCCTCCGTGAGGTGGTATAATGTATGCTGCACATGTTGTGGTGTGAGGTGGTTTAAATTATAGTGAACATGTCCTGGTGTGAGGTCGTTTAATGTGTAATGGACACGTGCTGGTGTGAGGTGGTGTAATGTATGCATGACATGTCCTGTTGTGAGGTAATATAAATTATACTGGACGTGTCCTGGTGTGAGGTGGTTTAATGTATGCATTACATGTCCTGGTGTGAGGTAGTTTGATGTATGCTGGACATTTCCTGGTGTGAGGTGGTTTAATGTATGCTGGATATGTCCTGGTGTGATGTGGTTTAATGTATACTAGACATGTCCTGGCATGAGGTGGTTTAATGTACGCTGGAGATGTCCTGGTGTGAGGTGGTTTAATGTATCCTGGACATGTCCTGATGTGAGGTGGTTTAATGTATGCATGACATGACCTGTTGTGAGGTGGTTTAATGTATGCATGACATGTCCTGGTGTGAGGGGGTTTAATGTATGCATGGCATGTCCTGGTGTGAGGTGGTTTAATGTATACTGGACATATCCTGGTGTGAGGTGGTTTAATGTATACCGGACATGTTGTGGTGTGAGGTGATTTAAATTATAATGGACATGTTGTGGTGTGAAGTGATTTAAATTATACTGCACATGTCCTGGTGTGATGTGGGTTAATGTATGCTGGACATGTCTTGTGTGAGGTGGTATAATGTATGGTGGACATGTCCTGGTGTGAGGTGGTTTAATGTGTGCATTATGTGTCCTGGTTGGAGGTGGTTTAATGTATACTGGATATGTCCTGGTGTGAGGTGGTTTAATGTAAACTGGACATGTTGTGGTGTGAGGTGATTTAAATTATACTGGACATGTTGTGGTGTGAAGTGATTTAAATTATACTGGAAATGTCCTGGTGTGAGGTGGTTTAATTAATACTGCACATGTCCTGGTGTGATATGGCGTAATGTATGCTGGACATGTCCTGTGTGAGGTGGTATAATGTATGCTGGACATGTTGTGGTGTGAGGTGGTTTAAATTATAGTGAACATGTCCTGGTGTGAGGTGGTTTAAATTATACTGAACATGTCCTGGTGTGAGATGGTTTAATGTATGCTGGACATGTCCAAGTGTGAGGTGGTTTAATGTATGCTGGACGTGTCCGTGTTTGAAATGGTTTAATGTATGCTGGACGTGTCCTGTGTAAGGCGGTTTAATGTGTGCTGCACAAGTCCTGGTGTGAGGTGGATTAATGTATGCATGACATGTCCTGCTGTGAGGTGGTTTAATTAATACTGGACATGTCCTGGTGTGATTTGGTTTAATGTATACTGGACATGTCCTGGTGTGAGGTGGTTTAATTAATACTGCACATGTCCTGGTGTGATATGGGTTAATGTATGCTGGACATGTCCTCCGTGAGGTGGTATAATGTATGCTGGACATGTTGTGGTGTGAGGTGGTATAAATTATAGTGAACATGTCCTGGTGTGAGGTTGTTTAATGTGTAATGGACACGTCCTGGTTTGAGGTGGTTTAATGTATGCTGGACGTGTCCTGGTGTGAGGTGGTTTAATGTATGCATGACATGTCCTGGTGTGAGGTAGTTTGATGTATGCTGGTCATTTCCTGGCATGAGGTGGTTTAATGTCCGCTGGAGATGTCCTGGTGTGAGGTGGTTTAATGTATCCTGGACATGTCCTGATGTGAGGTGGTTTAATGTATGCATGACATGTCCTGGTGTTAGGGGGTTTAATGTATGCATGGCATTTCCTGGTGTGAGGTGGTTTAATGTATACTGGACATATCCTGGTGTGAGGTGGTTTAATGTATACTGGACATGTTGTGGTGTGAGGTGATTTAAATTATACTGGACATGTTGTGGTATGAAGTGATTTAAATTATACTGCACATGTCCTGGTGTGATGTGGGTTAATGTATGCTGGACATGTCTTGTGTGAGGTGATATAATGTATGGTGGACATGTCCTGGTGTGAGGTGGTTTAATGTGTGCATTATGTGTCCTGGTTTGAGGTGGTTTAATGTATAATGGATATGTCCTGGTGTGAGGTGGTTTAATGTATACTGGACATGTTGTGGTGTGAGGTGATTTAAATTATACTGGACATGTTTTGGTTTGAGGTGATTTAAATAATACTGGACATGTCCTGGTGTGAGGTGGTTTAATGTATACTGGACGTGTCCTGGTGTGAGATGGTTTAATGTATGCTGGACATGTCCTGGTGTGAGGTGGTTTAATGTATGCATGACATGTCCTGGTGTGAGGTAGTTTGATGTATGCTGGACATTTCCTGGTGTGAGATGGTTTAATGTATGCTGGACATGTCCTGGTGTGAGGTGGTTTAATGTATACTGGACATGTTGTGGTGTGAGGTGATATAAATTATACTGGACATGTTGTGGTGTGAGGTGATATAAATTATACTGGACATGTTGTGGTGTGAGGTGATATAAATTATACTGGACATGTCCTGGTGTGAGGTGGTTTAATGTATAATGGACTTGTCCTGGTGTGAGATGGTTTAATGTATGCTGGAAATGTCCTGGTGTGAGGTGGGTTAATGTATACTGGACATGTTTTGGTGTGAGGTGATATAAATTATACTGGACATGTCCTGGTGTGAGGTAGTTTGATGTATGCTGGACATTTCCTGGTGTGAGATGGTTTAATGTATGCATGACATGTCCTGGTGTGAGGTGGTTTAATGTATAATGGACATGTCCTGGTGTGAGGTGGTTTAATGTATAATGGACGTGTCCTGGTGTGAGATGGTTTAATGTACGCTGGAAATGTCCTGGTGTGAGGTGATATAAATTATACTGGACATGTCCTGGTGTGAGGTGGTTTAAATTATAGTGAACATGTCCTGGTGTGAGGTGGTTTAAATTATACTGAACATGTCCTGGTGTGAGATGGTTTAATGTATGCTGGACATGTCCTGTGTGAGGTGGTTTAAATTATAGTGAACATGTCCTGGT
The DNA here is from genome assembly GCF_029633865.1 of Lampris incognitus. NCBI lineage: Eukaryota > Metazoa > Chordata > Actinopteri > Lampriformes > Lampridae > Lampris > Lampris incognitus. The sequence continues at coordinate 38,633,260 of NC_079213.1, read as the reverse complement.
GTGAGGTCATTTAATGTATAATGGACACGTCCTGGTGTGAGGTGGTGTAATGTATGCATGACATGTCCTGGTTTGAGGTGGGTTAATGTATACTGGACATGTTGTGGTGTGAGGTGATATAAATTATACTGGACATGTCCTGGTGTGAGGTGGTTTAATGTATACTGGACGTGTCCTGGTGTGAGATGGTTTAATGCATGCTGGACATGTTGTGGTTTGAGGTGTTTTAATGTATGCTGGACATGTCCTGGTTTGAGGTGGTTTAATGTATGCTGGACGTGTCCTGTGTGAGGTGGCTTAATGTGTGCTGGACATATCCTGGTGTGAGGTGGTTTAATGTTTGTTGGATATGTCCTGGTGTGACGTGGTTTAATGTATACTGGACATGTCCTGATGTGAGGTGGTTTAATGTATACTGGACATGTCCTGGTGTGAGGTGGTTTAATGTATGCATGACATGTCCTGGTGTGAGGTGGTTTAATGTATACTGGACATGTCCTGGTTGTGAGTTGGTTTAATTAATACTGGACATGTCCTGGTGTGATTTGGTTTAATGTATACTGGACATGTCCTGGTGTGAGGTGGTTTAATTAATACTGCACATGTCCTGGTGTGATATGGGTTAATGTATGCTGGACATGTCCTCCGTGAGGTGGTATAATGTATGCTGCACATGTTGTGGTGTGAGGTGGTTTAAATTATAGTGAACATGTCCTGGTGTGAGGTCGTTTAATGTGTAATGGACACGTGCTGGTGTGAGGTGGTGTAATGTATGCATGACATGTCCTGTTGTGAGGTAATATAAATTATACTGGACGTGTCCTGGTGTGAGGTGGTTTAATGTATGCATTACATGTCCTGGTGTGAGGTAGTTTGATGTATGCTGGACATTTCCTGGTGTGAGGTGGTTTAATGTATGCTGGATATGTCCTGGTGTGATGTGGTTTAATGTATACTAGACATGTCCTGGCATGAGGTGGTTTAATGTACGCTGGAGATGTCCTGGTGTGAGGTGGTTTAATGTATCCTGGACATGTCCTGATGTGAGGTGGTTTAATGTATGCATGACATGACCTGTTGTGAGGTGGTTTAATGTATGCATGACATGTCCTGGTGTGAGGGGGTTTAATGTATGCATGGCATGTCCTGGTGTGAGGTGGTTTAATGTATACTGGACATATCCTGGTTTGAGGTGGTTTAATGTATACCGGACATGTTGTGGTGTGAGGTGATTTAAATTATAATGGACATGTTGTGGTGTGAAGTGATTTAAATTATACTGCACATGTCCTGGTGTGATGTGGGTTAATGTATGCTGGACATGTCTTGTGTGAGGTGGTATAATGTATGGTGGACATGTCCTGGTGTGAGGTGGTTTAATGTGTGCATTATGTGTCCTGGTTGGAGGAGGTTTAATGTATACTGGATATGTCCTGGTGTGAGGTGGTTTAATGTAAACTGGACATGTTGTGGTGTGAGGTGATTTAAATTATACTGGACATGTTGTGGTGTGAAGTTATTTAAATTATACTGGAAATGTCCTGGTGTGAGGTGGTTTAATTAATACTGCACATGTCCTGGTGTGATATGGCGTAATGTATGCTGGACATGTCCTGTGTGAGGTGGTATAATGTATGCTGGACATGTTGTGGTGTGAGGTGGTTGAAATTATAGTGAACATGTCCTGGTGTGAGGTGGTTTAAATTATACTGAACATGTCCTGGTGTGAGATGGTTTAATGTATGCTGGACATGTCCAAGTGTGAGGTGGTTTAATGTATGCTGGACGTGTCCGTGTTTGAAATGGTTTAATGTATGCTGGACGTGTCCTGTGTAAGGCGGTTTAATGTGTGCTGCACAAGTCCTGGTGTGAGGTGGATTAATGTATGCATGACATGTCCTGGTGTGAGGTGGTTTAATTAATACTGGACATGTCCTGGTGTGATTTGGTTTAATTAATACTGCACATGTCCTGGTGTGATATGGGTTAATGTATGCTGGACATGTCCTCCGTGAGGTGGTATAATGTATGCTGGACATGTTGTGGTGTGAGGTGGTTTAAATTATAGTGAACATGTCCTGGTGTGAGGTTGTTTAATGTGTAATGGACACGTCCTGGTTTGAGGTGGTTTAATGTATGCTGGACGTGTCCTGGTGTGAGGTGGTTTAATGTATGCATGACATGTCCTGGTGTGAGGTAGTTTGATGTATGCTGGTCATTTCCTGGCATGAGGTGGTTTAATGTCTGCTGGAGATGTCCTGGTGTGAGGTGGTTTAATGTATCCTGGACATGTCCTGATGTGAGGTGGTTTAATGTATGCATGACATGTCCTGGTGTTAGGGGGTTTAATGTATGCATGGCATTTCCTGGTGTGAGGTGGTTTAATGTATACTGGACATGTCCTGGTGTGAGGTGGTTTAATATGTGCATTATGTGTCCTGGTTTGAGGTGGTTTAATGTATACTGGATATGTCCTGGTGTGAGGTGGTTTAATGTATACTGGACATGTTGTGGTGTGAGGTGATTTAAATTATACTGGACATGTTTTGGTTTGAGGTGATTTAAATAATACTGGACATGTCCTGGTGTGAGGTGGTTTAATGTATACTGGACGTGTCCTGGTGTGAGATGGTTTAATGTATGCTGGACATGTCCTGGTGTGAGGTGGTTTAATGTATGCATGACATGTCCTGGTGTGAGGTAGTTTGATGTATGCTGGACATTTCCTGGTGTGAGATGGTTTAATGTATGCTGGACATGTCCTGGTGTGAGGTGGTTTAATGTATACTGGACATGTTGTGGTGTGAGGTGATATAAATTATACTGGACATGTTGTGGTGTGAGGTGATATAAATTATACTGGACATGTTGTGGTGTGAGGTGATATAAATTATACTGGACATGTCCTGGTGTGAGGTGGTTTAATGTATAATGGACTTGTCCTGGTGTGAGATGGTTTAATGTATGCTGGAAATGTCCTGGTGTGAGGTGGGTTAATGTATACTGGACATGTTTTGGTGTGAGGTGATATAAATTATACTGGACATGTCCTGGTGTGAGGTAGTTTGATGTATGCTGGACATTTCCTGGTGTGAGATGGTTTAATGTATGCTGGACATGTCCTGGTGTGAGGTGGTTTAATGTATGCATGACATTTCCAGGCATGAGGTGGTTTAATGTACGCTGGAGATGTCCTGGTGTGAGGTGGTTAATGTATACTGGACATGTCCTGATGTGAGGTGGTTTTATGTATGCATGGCTTGTCCTGGTGTGACGGGTTTAATGAATGCATGACATGTCCTGGTGTGAGGTGGTTTAATGTATACTGGACATGTCCTGGTGTGAGGTGGTTTAATGTATACTGGACATGTTGTGGTGTGAAGTGATTTAAATTATACTGGACATGTCCTGATGTGAGGTGGTTTAATGTATACTGGACATGTCCTGGTGTGAGGTGGTTTAATTAATACTGCACATATCCTGGTGTGATGTGGGTTAATGTATGCTGGACATGTCCTTTGTGAGGTGGTTTAATGTATGCTTGACATGTCCTGGTGTGAGGTGGCTTAATGTATTCTGGACATGTCCTGGTGTGAGGTGGTTTAATGTATATTGGACATGTCCTGATGTGAGGTGGTTTAATGTATGCATGGCATGACCTGTTGTGAGGTGGTTTAATGTATGCATGACATGTCCTGGTGTGAGGTGGTTTAATGGATAATGGACATGTCCTGGTGTGAGGTGGTTTAATGTATAATGGACGTGTCCTGGTGTGAGATGGTTTAATGTATGCTGGAAATGTCCTGGTGTGAGGTGATATAAATTATACTGGACATGTCCTGGTGTGAGGTGGTTTAAATTATAGTGAACATGTCCTGGTGTGAGGTGGTTTAAATTATACTGAACATGTCCTGGTGTGAGATGGTTTAATATATGCTGGACATGTCCTAGTGTGAGGTGGTTTAATGTATGCTGGACATGTCCTGGTTTGAGGTGGTTTAATGTATGCTGGACGTGTCCTGTGTGAGGTGGCTTAATGTGTGCTGGACATATCCTGGTGTGAGGTGGTTTAATGTATGCTGGAGATGTCCTGGTGTGAGGTGGTTTAATGTATGCTGGAGATGTCCTGGTGTGAGGTGGTTTAATGTATACTGGACATGTCCTGGTGTGAGGTGGTTTAAGGTATACTGGCCATGTCGTGGTGTGAGGTGATTTAAATTATACTGGACATGTTGTGGTGTGAGGTTATTTAAATTATACTGGACATGTCCTGGTGTGAGATGGTTTAATGTATGCTGGACATGTCCTGGTGTGAGGTGGTTTAATGTATGCATGACATGTCCTGGTTTGAGGTAGTTTGATGTATGCTGGACATTTCCTGGTGTGAGGTGGTAAAATGTATGCTGGATATGTCCTGGTGTGATGTGGTTTAATGTATACTGGACATGTCCTGATGTGAGGTGGTTTAATGTATACTGCACATGTCCTGGTGTGATGTGGGTTAATGTATGCTGGACATGTCCTGGTGTGTGATGGTTTAATGTATGCTGGACATGTCCTGTGTGAGGTAGTTTAAATTATACTGAACATGTCCTGGTGTGAGATGGTTCAATGTTTGCTGGACATGTCCTAGTGTGAGGTGGTTTAATGTATGCTGGACGTGTCCTGGTTTGAGGTGGTTTAATGTATGCTGGACGTGTCCTGTGTGAGGTGGCTTAATGTGTGCTGGACATATCCTGGTGTGAGGTGGTTTAATGTATGCCAGACGTGTCCTGTGTGAGGTGGTTTAATGTTTGTTGGATATGTCCTGGTGTGACGTGGTTTAATGTATACTGGACATGTCCTGATGTGAGGTGATTTAATGTATACTGGGCATGTCCTGGTGTGAGGTGGTTTAATGTATGCATGACATGTCCTGGTGTGAGGTGGTTTAATGTATACTGGACATGTCCTGGTTGTGAGGTGGTTTAATTAAAACTGGACATGTCCTGGTGTGATTTGGTTTAATGTATACTGGACATGTCCTGGTGTGAGGTGGTTTAATTAATACTGCACATGTCCTGGTGTGATATGGGTTAATGTATGCTGGACGTGTCCTGGTGTGAGATGGTTTAATGTATGCTGGACATGTTGTGGTGTGAGGTGGTTTAAATTATAGTGAACATGTCCTGGTGTGAGGTCGTTTGATGTATGCTGGACATTTCCTGGTGTGAGGTGGTTTAATGTATGCTAGACGTGTCCTGTGTGAGGTGGTTTAATGTTTGTTGGATATGTCCTGGTGTGACGTGGTTTAATGTATACTGGACATGTCCTGATGTGAGGTGGTTTGATGTATACTGGACATGTCCTGGTGTGAGGTGGTTTAATGTATGCATGACATGTCCTGGTGTGAGGTGGTTTAATGTATACTGGACATGTCCTGGTTGTGAGGTGGTTTAATTAATACTGGACATGTCCTGGTGTGATTTGGTTTAATGTATACTGGACATGTCCTGGTGTGAGGTGGTTTAATTAATACTGCACAAGTCCTGGTGTGAGGTGGATTAATGTATGCATGACATGTCCTGGTGTGAGGTGGTATAATGTATGCTGGACATGTTGTGGTGTGAGGTGGTTTAAATTATAGTGAACATGTCCTGGTGTGAGGTCGTTTAATGTGTAATGGACACGTCCTGGTGTGAGGTGGTGTAATGTATGCATGACATGTCCTGTTGTGAGGTGATATAAATTATACTGGACATGTCCTGGTGTGAGGTGGTTTAAATTATACTGGACATGTTTTGGTTTGAGGTGATTTAAATAATACTGGACATGACCTGGTGTGAGGTGGTTTAATGTATACTGGACTTGTCCTGGTGTGAGATGGTTTAACGTATGCTGGACATGTCCTGGTGTGAGATGGTTTAATATATGCATGACATGTCCTGGTGTGAGGTAGTTTGATGTATGCTGGACATTTCCTGGTGTGAGATGGTTTAATGTATGCTGGACATGTCCTGGTGTGAGGTGGTTTAATGCATGCTGGACATGTCGTGGTTTGAGGTGTTTTAATGTATGCTGGACATGTCCTGGTTTGAGGTGGTTTAATGTATGCTGGACGTGTCCTGTGTGAGGTGGCTTAATGTGTGCTGGACATATCCTGGTGTGAGGTGGTTTAATGTTTGTTGGATATGTCCTGGTGTGACGTGGTTTAATGTATACTGGACATGTCCTGATGTGAGGTGGTTTAATGTATACTGGACATGTCCTGGTGTGAGGTGGTTTAATGTATGCATGACATGTCCTGGTGTGAGGTGGTTTAATGTATACTGGACATGTCCTGGTTGTGAGTTGGTTTAATTAATACTGGACATGTCCTGGTGTGATTTGGTTTAATGTATACTGGACATGTCCTGGTGTGAGGTGGTTTAATTAATACTGCACATGTCCTGGTGTGATATGGGTTAATGTATGCTGGACATGTCCTCCGTGAGGTGGTATAATGTATGCTGCACATGTTGTGGTGTGAGGTGGTTTAAATTATAGTGAACATGTCCTGGTGTGAGGTCGTTTAATGTGTAATGGACACGTGCTGGTGTGAGGTGGTGTAATGTATGCATGACATGTCCTGTTGTGAGGTAATATAAATTATACTGGACGTGTCCTGGTGTGAGGTGGTTTAATGTATGCATTACATGTCCTGGTGTGAGGTAGTTTGATGTATGCTGGACATTTCCTGGTGTGAGGTGGTTTAATGTATGCTGGATATGTCCTGGTGTGATGTGGTTTAATGTATACTAGACATGTCCTGGCATGAGGTGGTTTAATGTACGCTGGAGATGTCCTGGTGTGAGGTGGTTTAATGTATGCATGACATGTCCTGGTGTGAGGTGGTTTAATGTATACTGGACATGTCCTGGTTGTGAGGTGGTTTAATTAATACTGGACATGTCCTGGTGTGATTTGGTTTAATGTATACTGGACATGTCCTGGTGTGAGGTGGTTTAATTAATACTGCACAAGTCCTGGTGTGAGGTGGATTAATGTATGCATGACATGTCCTGGTGTGAGGTGGTATAATGTATGCTGGACATGTTGTGGTGTGAGGTGGTTTAAATTATAGTGAACATGTCCTGGTGTGAGGTCGTTTAATGTGTAATGGACACGTCCTGGTGTGAGGTGGTGTAATGTATGCATGACATGTCCTGTTGTGAGGTGATATAAATTATACTGGACATGTCCTGGTGTGAGGTGGTTTAAATTATACTGGACATGTTTTGGTTTGAGGTGATTTAAATAATACTGGACATGACCTGGTGTGAGGTGGTTTAATGTATACTGGACTTGTCCTGGTGTGAGATGGTTTAACGTATGCTGGACATGTCCTGGTGTGAGATGGTTTAATATATGCATGACATGTCCTGGTGTGAGGTAGTTTGATGTATGCTGGACATTTCCTGGTGTGAGATGGTTTAATGTATGCTGGACATGTCCTGGTGTGAGGTGGTTTAATGCATGCTGGACATGTCGTGGTTTGAGGTGTTTTAATGTATGCTGGACATGTCCTGGTTTGAGGTGGTTTAATGTATGCTGGACGTGTCCTGTGTGAGGTGGCTTAATGTGTGCTGGACATATCCTGGTGTGAGGTGGTTTAATGTTTGTTGGATATGTCCTGGTGTGACGTGGTTTAATGTATACTGGACATGTCCTGATGTGAGGTGGTTTAATGTATACTGGACATGTCCTGGTGTGAGGTGGTTTAATGTATGCATGACATGTCCTGGTGTGAGGTGGTTTAATGTATACTGGACATGTCCTGGTTGTGAGTTGGTTTAATTAATACTGGACATGTCCTGGTGTGATTTGGTTTAATGTATACTGGACATGTCCTGGTGTGAGGTGGTTTAATTAATACTGCACATGTCCTGGTGTGATATGGGTTAATGTATGCTGGACATGTCCTCCGTGAGGTGGTATAATGTATGCTGCACATGTTGTGGTGTGAGGTGGTTTAAATTATAGTGAACATGTCCTGGTGTGAGGTCGTTTAATGTGTAATGGACACGTGCTGGTGTGAGGTGGTGTAATGTATGCATGACATGTCCTGTTGTGAGGTAATATAAATTATACTGGACGTGTCCTGGTGTGAGGTGGTTTAATGTATGCATTACATGTCCTGGTGTGAGGTAGTTTGATGTATGCTGGACATTTCCTGGTGTGAGGTGGTTTAATGTATGCTGGATATGTCCTGGTGTGATGTGGTTTAATGTATACTAGACATGTCCTGGCATGAGGTGGTTTAATGTACGCTGGAGATGTCCTGGTGTGAGGTGGTTTAATGTATCCTGGACATGTCCTGATGTGAGGTGGTTTAATGTATGCATGACATGACCTGTTGTGAGGTGGTTTAATGTATGCATGACATGTCCTGGTGTGAGGGGGTTTAATGTATGCATGGCATGTCCTGGTGTGAGGTGGTTTAATGTATACTGGACATATCCTGGTGTGAGGTGGTTTAATGTATACCGGACATGTTGTGGTGTGAGGTGATTTAAATTATAATGGACATGTTGTGGTGTGAAGTGATTTAAATTATACTGCACATGTCCTGGTGTGATGTGGGTTAATGTATGCTGGACATGTCTTGTGTGAGGTGGTATAATGTATGGTGGACATGTCCTGGTGTGAGGTGGTTTAATGTGTGCATTATGTGTCCTGGTTGGAGGTGGTTTAATGTATACTGGATATGTCCTGGTGTGAGGTGGTTTAATGTAAACTGGACATGTTGTGGTGTGAAGTGATTTAAATTATACTGGAAATGTCCTGGTGTGAGGTGGTTTAATTAATACTGCACATGTCCTGGTGTGATATGGCGTAATGTATGCTGGACATATCCTGGTGTGAGGTGGTTTAATGTATACCGGACATGTTGTGGTGTGAGGTGGTTTAAATTATAGTGAACATGTCCTGGTGTGAGGTGGTTTAAATTATACTGAACATGTCCTGGTGTGAGATGGTTTAATGTATGCTGGACATGTCCAAGTGTGAGGTGGTTTAATGTATGCTGGACGTGTCCGTGTTTGAAATGGTTTAATGTATGCTGGACGTGTCCTGTGTAAGGCGGTTTAATGTGTGCTGCACAAGTCCTGGTGTGAGGTGGATTAATGTATGCATCACATGTCCTGGTGTGAGGTGGTATAATGTATGCTGGACATGTTGTGGTGTGAGGTGGTTTAAATTATAGTGAACATGTCCTGGTGTGAGGTCGTTTAATGTGTAATGGACACGTCCTGGTGTGAGGTGGTGTAATGTATGCATGACATGTCCTGTTGTGAGGTGATATAAATTATACTGGACATGTCCTGGTGTGAGGTGGTTTAATGTATACTGGACGTGTGCTGGTGTGAGATGGTTTAATGTATACTGGACATGTCCTGGTTTGAGGTGGTTTAATTAATACTGCACATGTCCTGGTGTGATATGGGTTAATGTATGCTGGACATGTCCTCCGTGAGGTGGTATAATGTATGCTGGACATGTTGTGGTGTGAGGTGGTTTAAATTATAGTGAACATGTCCTGGTGTGAGGTCGTTTAATGTGTAATGGACAAGTCCTGGTGTGAGGTGGTGTAATGTATGCATGACATGTCCTGTTGTGAGGTGATATAAATTATACTGGACGTGTCCTGGTTTGAGGTGGTTTAATGTATGCTGGACGTGTCCTGGTGTGAGGTGGTTTAATGTATGCATGACATGTCCTGGTGTGAGGTAGTTTGATGTATGCTGGACATTTCCTGGTGTGAGGTGGTTTAATGTATGCTGGATATGTCCTGGTGTGATGTGGTTTAATGTATACTAGACATGTCCTGGCATGAGGTGGTTTAATGTACGCTGGAGATGTCCTGGTGTGAGGTGGTTTAATGTATCCTGGACATGTGCTGATGTGAGGTGGTTTAATGTATGCATGACATGGCCTGTTGTGAGGTGGTTTAATGTATGCATCACATGTGTTGGTGTGAGGGGGTTTAATGTATGCATGGCATGTCCTGGTGTGAGGTGGTTTAATGTATACTGGACATATCCTGGTGTGAGGTGGTATAATGTATACTGGACATGTTGTGGTGTTAGGTGATTTAAATTATACTGGACATGTTGTGGTGTGAAGTGATTTAAATTATACTGCACATGTCCTGGTGTGATGTGGGTTAATGTATGCTGGACATGTCTTGTGTGAGGTGGTATAATGTATGGTGGACATGTCCTGGTGTGAGGTGGTTTAATGTGTGCATTATGTGTCCTGGTTTGAGGTGGTTTAACGTATACTGGATATGTCCTGGTGTGAGGTGGTTTAATGTATACTGGACATGATGTGGTGTGAGGTGATTTAAATTATACTGGACATGTTTTGGTTTGAGGTGATTTAAATAATACTGGACATGACCTGGTGTGAGGTGGTTTAATGTATACTGGACTTGTCCTGGTGTGAGATGGTTTAACGTATGCTGGACATGTCCTGGTGTGAGATGGTTTAATATATGCATGACATGTCCTGGTGTGAGGTAGTTTGATGTATGCTGGACATTTCCTGGTGTGAGATGGTTTAATGTATGCTGGACATGTCCTGGTGTGAGGTGGTTTAATGTATACTGGACATGTTGTGGTGTGAGGTGATATAAATTATACTGGACATGTTGTGGTGTGAGGTGATATAAATTATACTGGACATGTTGTGGTGTGAGGTGATATAAATTATACTGGACATGTCCTGGTGTGAGGTGGTTTAATGTATAATGGACTTGTCCTGGTGTGATGTGGTTTAATGTATACTAGACATGTCCTGGCATGAGGTGGTTTAATGTACGCTGGAGATGTCCTGGTGTGAGGTGGTTTAATGTATCCTGGACATGTGCTGATGTGAGGTGGTTTAATGTATGCATGACATGGCCTGTTGTGAGGTGGTTTAATGTATGCATCACATGTGTTGGTGTGAGGGGGTTTAATGTATGCATGGCATGTCCTGGTGTGAGGTGGTTTAATGTATACTGGACATATCCTGGTGTGAGGTGGTATAATGTATACTGGACATGTTGTGGTGTTAGGTGATTTAAATTATACTGGACATGTTGTGGTGTGAAGTGATTTAAATTATACTGCACATGTCCTGGTGTGATGTGGGTTAATGTATGCTGGACATGTCTTGTGTGAGGTGGTATAATGTATGGTGGACATGTCCTGGTGTGAGGTGGTTTAATGTGTGCATTATGTGTCCTGGTTTGAGGTGGTTTAACGTATACTGGATATGTCCTGGTGTGAGGTGGTTTAATGTATACTGGACATGATGTGGTGTGAGGTGATTTAAATTATACTGGACATGTTTTGGTTTGAGGTGATTTAAATAATACTGGACATGACCTGGTGTGAGGTGGTTTAATGTATACTGGACTTGTCCTGGTGTGAGATGGTTTAACGTATGCTGGACATGTCCTGGTGTGAGATGGTTTAATATATGCATGACATGTCCTGGTGTGAGGTAGTTTGATGTATGCTGGACATTTCCTGGTGTGAGATGGTTTAATGTATGCTGGACATGTCCTGGTGTGAGGTGGTTTAATGTATACTGGACATGTTGTGGTGTGAGGTGATATAAATTATACTGGACATGTTGTGGTGTGAGGTGATATAAATTATACTGGACATGTTGTGGTGTGAGGTGATATAAATTATACTGGACATGTCCTGGTGTGAGGTGGTTTAATGTATAATGGACTTGTCCTGGTGTGAGATGGTTTAATGTATGCTGGAAATGTCCTGGTGTGAGGTGGGTTAATGTATACTGGACATGTTTTGGTGTGAGGTGATATAAATTAAACTGGACATGTCCTGGTGTGAGGTAGTTTGATGTATGCTGGACATTTCCTGGTGTGAGATGGTTTAATGTATGCATGACATGTCCTGGTGTGAGGTGGTTTAATGTATAATGGACATGTCCTGGTGTGAGGTGGTTTAATGTATAATGGACGTGTCCTGGTGTGAGATGGTTTAATGTACGCTGGAAATATCCTGGTGTGAGGTGATATAAATTATACTGGACATGTCCTGGTGTGAGGTGGTTTAAATTATAGTGAACATGTCCTGGTGTGAGGTGGTTTAAATTATACTGAACATGTCCTGGTGTGAGATGGTTTAATGTATGCTGGACATGTCCTGTGTGAGGTGGTTTAAATTATAGTGAACATGTCCTGGTGTGAGGTCGTTTAATGTATAATGGACACGTCCTGGTGTGAGGTGGTGTAATGTATGCATGACATGTCCTGGTTTGAGGTGGGTTAATGTATACTGGACATGTTGTGGTGTGAGGTGATATAAATTATACTGGACATGTCCTGGTGTGAGGTGGTTTAATGTATACTGGACGTGTCCTGGTGTGAGATGGTTTAATGCATGCTGGACATGTCGTGGTTTGAGGTGTTTTAATGTATGCTGGACATGTCCTGGTTTGAGGTGGTTTAATGTATGCTGGACGTGTCCTGTGTGAGGTGGCTTAATGTGTGCTGGACATATCCTGGTGTGAGGTGGTTTAATGTTTGTTGGATATGTCCTGGTGTGACGTGGTTTAATGTATACTGGACATGTCCTGATGTGAGGTGGTTTAATGTATACTGGACATGTCCTGGTGTGAGGTGGTTTAATGTATGCATGACATGTCCTGGTGTGAGGTGGTTTAATGTATACTGGACATGTCCTGGTTGTGAGTTGGTTTAATTAATACTGGACATGTCCTGGTGTGATTTGGTTTAATGTATACTGGACATGTCCTGGTGTGAGGTGGTTTAATTAATACTGCACATGTCCTGGTGTGATATGGGTTAATGTATGCTGGACATGTCCTCCGTGAGGTGGTATAATGTATGCTGCACATGTTGTGGTGTGAGGTGGTTTAAATTATAGTGAACATGTCCTGGTGTGAGGTCGTTTAATGTGTAATGGACACGTGCTGGTGTGAGGTGGTGTAATGTATGCATGACATGTCCTGTTGTGAGGTAATATAAATTATACTGGACGTGTCCTGGTGTGAGGTGGTTTAATGTATGCATTACATGTCCTGGTGTGAGGTAGTTTGATGTATGCTGGACATTTCCTGGTGTGAGGTGGTTTAATGTATGCTGGATATGTCCTGGTGTGATGTGGTTTAATGTATACTAGACATGTCCTGGCATGAGGTGGTTTAATGTACGCTGGAGATGTCCTGGTGTGAGGTGGTTTAATGTATCCTGGACATGTCCTGATGTGAGGTGGTTTAATGTATGCATGACATGACCTGTTGTGAGGTGGTTTAATGTATGCATGACATGTCCTGGTGTGAGGGGGTTTAATGTATGCATGGCATGTCCTGGTGTGAGGTGGTTTAATGTATACTGGACATATCCTGGTGTGAGGTGGTTTAATGTATACCGGACATGTTGTGGTGTGAGGTGATTTAAATTATAATGGACATGTTGTGGTGTGAAGTGATTTAAATTATACTGCACATGTCCTGGTGTGATGTGGGTTAATGTATGCTGGACATGTCTTGTGTGAGGTGGTATAATGTATGGTGGACATGTCCTGGTGTGAGGTGGTTTAATGTGTGCATTATGTGTCCTGGTTGGAGGTGGTTTAATGTATACTGGATATGTCCTGGTGTGAGGTGGTTTAATGTAAACTGGACATGTTGTGGTGTGAGGTGATTTAAATTATACTGGACATGTTGTGGTGTGAAGTGATTTAAATTATACTGGAAATGTCCTGGTGTGAGGTGGTTTAATTAATACTGCACATGTCCTGGTGTGATATGGCGTAATGTATGCTGGACATGTCCTGTGTGAGGTGGTATAATGTATGCTGGACATGTTGTGGTGTGAGGTGGTTTAAATTATAGTGAACATGTCCTGGTGTGAGGTGGTTTAAATTATACTGAACATGTCCTGGTGTGAGATGGTTTAATGTATGCTGGACATGTCCAAGTGTGAGGTGGTTTAATGTATGCTGGACGTGTCCGTGTTTGAAATGGTTTAATGTATGCTGGACGTGTCCTGTGTAAGGCGGTTTAATGTGTGCTGCACAAGTCCTGGTGTGAGGTGGATTAATGTATGCATGACATGTCCTGGTGTGAGGTGGTTTAATTAATACTGGACATGTCCTGGTGTGATTTGGTTTAATGTATACTGGACATGTCCTGGTGTGAGGTGGTTTAATTAATACTGCACATGTCCTGGTGTGATATGGGTTAATGTATGCTGGACATGTCCTCCGTGAGGTGGTATAATGTATGCTGGACATGTTGTGGTGTGAGGTGGTTTAAATTATAGTGAACATGTCCTGGTGTGAGGTTGTTTAATGTGTAATGGACACGTCCTGGTTTGAGGTGGTTTAATGTATGCTGGACGTGTCCTGGTGTGAGGTGGTTTAATGTATGCATGACATGTCCTGGTGTGAGGTAGTTTGATGTATGCTGGTCATTTCCTGGCATGAGGTGGTTTAATGTCCGCTGGAGATGTCCTGGTGTGAGGTGGTTTAATGTATCCTGGACATGTCCTGATGTGAGGTGGTTTAATGTATGCATGACATGTCCTGGTGTTAGGGGGTTTAATGTATGCATGGCATTTCCTGGTGTGAGGTGGTTTAATGTATACTGGACATATCCTGGTGTGAGGTGGTTTAATGTACACTACCGTTCAAAAGTTTGGGATCACCCAAACAATTTTGTGTTTTCCATGAAAAGTCACACTTATTCACCACCATATGTTGTGAAATGAATAGAAAATAGAGTCAAGACATTGACAAGGTTAGAAATAATGATTTGTATTTGAAATAAGATTTTTTTTACATCAAACTTTGCTTTCGTCAAAGAATCCTCCATTTGCAGCAATTACAGCATTGCAGACCTTTGGCATTCTAGCTGTTAATTTGTTGAGGTAATCTGGAGAAATTGCACCCCACGCTTCCAGAAGCAGCTCCCACAAGTTGGATTGGTTGGATGGGCACTTCTTGCGTACCATACGGTCAAGCTGCTCCCACAACAGCTCAATGGGGTTCAGATCTGGTGACTGCGCTGGCCACTCCATTACCGATAGAATACCAGCTGCCTGCTTCTGCTCTAAATAGTTCTTGCACAATTTGGAGGTGTGTTTAGGGTCATTGTCCTGTTGTAGGATGAAATTGGCTCCAATCAAGCGCTGTCCACTGGGTATGGCATGGCGTTGCAAAATGGAGTGATAGCCTTCCTTATTCAGAATCCCTTTTACCCTGTACAAATCTCCCACCTTACCAGCACCAAAGCAACCCCAGACCATCACATTACCTCCACCATGCTTAACAGATGGCGTCAGGCATTCTTCCAGCATCTTTTCATTTGTTCTGCGTCTCACAAACGTTCTTCTTTGTGATCCAAACACCTCAAACTTGGATTCATCCGTCCACAACACTTTTTTCCAGTCTTCCTCTGTCCAATGTCTGTGTTCTTTTGCCCATCTTAATCTTTTTCTTTTATTGGTCAGTCTCAGATATGGCTTTTTCTTTGCCACTCTGCCCCTGAAGCCCAGAATCCCGCAGCCGCCTCTTCACTGTAGATGTTGACACTGGTGTTTTGCGGGTACTATTTAATGAAGATGCCAGTTGGGGACCTGTGAGGCGTCTGTTTCTCAAACTAGAGACTCTAATGTACTTATCTTCTTGCTCAGTTGTGCAACGCGGCCTCCCACTTCTTTTTCTACTCTGGTTAGAGCCTGTTTGTGCTGTCCTCTGAAGGGAGTAGTACACACCGGTGTAGGAAATCTTCAATTTCTTAGCAATTTCTCGCATGGAATAGCCTTCATTTCTAAGAACAAGAATAGACTGTCGAGTTTCAGATGAAAGTTCTCTTTTTCTGGCCATTTTGAGCGTTTAATTGACCCCACAAATGTGATGCTCCAGAAACTCAATCTGCTCAAAGGAAGGTCAGTTTTGTAGCTTCTGTAACGAGCTAAACTGTTTTCAGATGTGTGAACATGATTGCACAAGGGTTTTCTAATCATCAATTAGCCTTCTGAGCCAATGAGCAAACACATTGTACCATTAGAACACTGGAGTGATAGTTGCTTGAAATGGGCCTCTATACACCTATGTAGATATTGCACCAAAAACCAGACATTTGCAGCTAGAATAGTCATTTACCACATTAGCAATGTATAGAGTGTATTTCTTTAAAGTTAAGACTAGTTTAAAGTTATCTTCATTGAAAAGTACAGTGCTTTTCCTTCAAAAATATGGACATTTCAATGTGATCCCAAACTTTTGAACGGTAGTGTATACTGGACATGTTGTGGTGTGAGGTGATTTAAATTATACTGGACATGTTGTGGTATGAAGTGATTTAAATTATACTGCACATGTCCTGGTGTGATGTGGGTTAATGTATGCTGGACATGTCTTGTGTGAGGTGATATAATGTATGGTGGACATGTCCTGGTGTGAGGTGGTTTAATGTGTGCATTATGTGTCCTGGTTTGAGGTGGTTTAATGTATACTGGATATGTCCTGGTGTGAGGTGGTTTAATGTATACTGGACATGTTGTGGTGTGAGGTGATTTAAATTATACTGGACATGTTTTGGTTTGAGGTGATTTAAATAATACTGGACATGTCCTGGTGTGAGGTGGTTTAATGTATACTGGACGTGTCCTGGTGTGAGATGGTTTAATGTATGCTGGACATGTCCTGGTGTGAGGTGGTTTAATGTATGCATGACATGTCCTGGTGTGAGGTAGTTTGATGTATGCTGGACATTTCCTGGTGTGAGATGGTTTAATGTATGCTGGACATGTCCTGGTGTGAGGTGGTTTAATGTACACTACCGTTCAAAAGTTTGGGATCACCCAAACAATTTTGTGTTTTCCATGAAAAGACACTTATTCACCACCATATGTTGTGAAATGAATAGAAAATAGAGTCAAGACATTGACAAGGTTAGAAATAATGATTTGTATTTGAAATAAGATTTTTTTTACATCAAACTTTGCTTTCGTCAAAGAATCCTCCATTTGCAGCAATTACAGCATTGCAGACCTTTGGCATTCTAGCTGTTAATTTGTTGAGGTAATCTGGAGAAATTGCACCCCACGCTTCCAGAAGCAGCTCCCACAAGTTGGATTGGTTGGATGGGCACTTCTTTGAGCAGATTGAGTTTCTGGAGCATCACATTTGTGGGGTCAATTAAACGCTCAAAATGGCCAGAAAAAGAGAACTTTCATCTGAAACTCGACAGACTATTCTTGTTCTTAGAAATGAAGGCTATTCCATGCGAGAAATTGCTAAGAAATTGAAGATTTCCTACACCGGTGTGTACTACTCCCTTCAGAGGACAGCACAAACAGGCTCTAACCAGAGTAGAAAAAGAAGTGGGAGGCCGCGTTGCACATCTGAGCAAGAAGATAAGTACATTAGAGTCTCTAGTTTGAGAAACAGACGCCTCACAGGTCCCCAACTGGCATCTTCATTAAATAGTACCTGTTAGAGCCTGTTTGTGCTGTCCTCTGAAGGGAGTAGTACACACCGGTGTAGGAAATCTTCAATTTCTTAGCAATTTCTCGCATGGAATAGCCTTCATTTCTAAGAACAAGAATAGACTGTCGAGTTTCAGATGAAAGTTCTCTTTTTCTGGCCATTTTGAGCGTTTAATTGACCCCACAAATGTGATGCTCCAGAAACTCAATCTGCTCAAAGAAGTGCCCATCCAACCAATCCAACTTGTGGGAGCTGCTTCTGGAAGCGTGGGGTGCAATTTCTCCAGATTACCTCAACAAATTAACAGCTAGAATGCCAAAGGTCTGCAATGCTGTAATTGCTGCAAATGGAGGATTCTTTGACGAAAGCAAAGTTTGATGTAAAAAAAATCTTATTTCAAATACAAATCATTATTTCTAACCTTGTCAATGTCTTGACTCTATTTTCTATTCATTTCACAACATATGGTGGTGAATAAGTGTGACTTTTCATGGAAAACACGAAATTGTTTGGGTGATCCCAAACTTTTGAACGGTAGTGTATACTGGACATGTTGTGGTGTGAGGTGATATAAATTATACTGGACATGTTGTGGTGTGAGGTGATATAAATTATACTGGACATGTTGTGGTGTGAGGTGATATAAATTATACTGGACATGTCCTGGTGTGAGGTGGTTTAATGTATAATGGACTTGTCCTGGTGTGAGATGGTTTAATGTATGCTGGAAATGTCCTGGTGTGAGGTGGGTTAATGTATACTGGACATGTTTTGGTGTGAGGTGATATAAATTATACTGGACATGTCCTGGTGTGAGGTAGTTTGATGTATGCTGGACATTTCCTGGTGTGAGATGGTTTAATGTATGCATGACATGTCCTGGTGTGAGGTGGTTTAATGTATAATGGACATGTCCTGGTGTGAGGTGGTTTAATGTATAATGGACGTGTCCTGGTGTGAGATGGTTTAATGTACGCTGGAAATGTCCTGGTGTGAGGTGATATAAATTATACTGGACATGTCCTGGTGTGAGGTGGTTTAAATTATAGTGAACATGTCCTGGTGTGAGGTGGTTTAAATTATACTGAACATGTCCTGGTGTGAGATGGTTTAATGTATGCTGGACATGTCCTGTGTGAGGTGGTTTAAATTATAGTGAACATGTCCTGGTGTGAGGTCGTTTAATGTATAATGGACACGTCCTGGTGTGAGGTGGTGTAATGTATGCATGACATGTCCTGGTTTGAGGTGGGTTAATGTATACTGGACATGTTGTGGTGTGAGGTGATATAAATTATACTGGACATGTCCTGGTGTGAGGTGGTTTAATGTATACTGGACGTGTCCTGGTGTGAGATGGTTTAATGCATGCTGGACATGTCGTGGTTTGAGGTGTTTTAATGTATGCTGGACATGTCCTGGTTTGAGGTGGTTTAATGTATGCTGGACGTGTCCTGTGTGAGGTGGCTTAATGTGTGCTGGACATATCCTGGTGTGAGGTGGTTTAATGTTTGTTGGATATGTCCTGGTGTGACGTGGTTTAATGTATACTGGACATGTCCTGATGTGAGGTGGTTTAATGTATACTGGACATGTCCTGGTGTGAGGTGGTTTAATGTATGCATGACATGTCCTGGTGTGAGGTGGTTTAATGTATACTGGACATGTCCTGGTTGTGAGTTGGTTTAATTAATACTGGACATGTCCTGGTGTGATTTGGTTTAATGTATACAGGACATGTCCTGGTGTGAGGTGGTTTAATTAATACTGCACATGTCCTGGTGTGATATGGGTTAATGTATGCTGGACATGTCCTCCGTGAGGTGGTATAATGTATGCTGCACATGTTGTGGTGTGAGGTGGTTTAAATTATAGTGAACATGTCCTGGTGTGAGGTCGTTTAATGTGTAATGGACACGTGCTGGTGTGAGGTGGTGTAATGTATGCATGACATGTCCTGTTGTGAGGTAATATAAATTATACTGGACGTGTCCTGGTGTGAGGTGGTTTAATGTATGCATTACATGTCCTGGTGTGAGGTAGTTTGATGTATGCTGGACATTTCCTGGTGTGAGGTGGTTTAATGTATGCTGGATATGTCCTGGTGTGATGTGGTTTAATGTATACTAGACATGTCCTGGCATGAGGTGGTTTAATGTACGCTGGAGATGTCCTGGTGTGAGGTGGTTTAATGTATCCTGGACATGTCCTGATGTGAGGTGGTTTAATGTATGCATGACATGACCTGTTGTGAGGTGGTTTAATGTATGCATGACATGTCCTGGTGTGAGGGGGTTTAATGTATGCATGACATGTCCTGGTGTGAGGTGGTTTAATGTATACTGGACATATCCTGGTGTGAGGTGGTTTAATGTATACCGGACATGTTGTGGTGTGAGGTGATTTAAATTATAATGGACATGTTGTGGTGTGAAGTGATTTAAATTATACTGCACATGTCCTGGTGTGATGTGGGTTAATGTATGCTGGACATGTCTTGTGTGAGGTGGTATAATGTATGGTGGACATGTCCTGGTGTGAGGTGGTTTAATGTGTGCATTATGTGTCCTGGTTGGAGGTGGTTTAATGTATACTGGATATGTCCTGGTTTGAGGTGGTTTAATGTAAACTGGACATGTTGTGGTGTGAGGTGATTTAAATTATACTGGACATGTTGTGGTGTGAAGTTATTTAAATTATACTGGAAATGTCCTGGTGTGAGGTGGTTTAATTAATACTGCACATGTCCTGGTGTGATATGGCGTAATGTATGCTGGATATGTCCTGGTGTGATGTGGTTTAATGTATACTGGACATGTCCTGATGTGAGGTGGTTTAATGTATACTGCACATGTCCTGGTGTGATGTGGGTTAATGTATGCTGGACATGTCCTGGTGTGTGATGGTTTAATGTATGCTGGACATGTCCTGTGTGAGGTAGTTTAAATTATACTGAACATGTCCTGGTGTGAGATGGTTCAATGTTTGCTGGACATGTCCTAGTGTGAGGTGGTTTAATGTATGCTGGACGTGTCCTGGTTTGAGGTGGTTTAATGTATGCTGGACGTGTCCTGTGTGAGGTGGCTTAATGTGTGCTGGACATATCCTGGTGTGAGGTGGTTTAATGTATGCCAGACGTGTCCTGTGTGAGGTGGTTTAATGTTTGTTGGATATGTCCTGGTGTGACGTGGTTTAATGTATACTGGACATGTCCTGATGTGAGGTGATTTAATGTATACTGGGCATGTCCTGGTGTGAGGTGGTTTAATGTATGCATGACATGTCCTGGTGTGAGGTGGTTTAATGTATACTGGACATGTCCTGGTTGTGAGGTGGTTTAATTAAAACTGGACATGTCCTGGTGTGATTTGGTTTAATGTATACTGGACATGTCCTGGTGTGAGGTGGTTTAATTAATACTGCACATGTCCTGGTGTGATATGGGTTAATGTATGCTGGACGTGTCCTGGTGTGAGATGGTTTAATGTATGCTGGACATGTTGTGGTGTGAGGTGGTTTAAATTATAGTGAACATGTCCTGGTGTGAGGTCGTTTGATGTATGCTGGACATTTCCTGGTGTGAGGTGGTTTAATGTATGCTAGACGTGTCCTGTGTGAGGTGGTTTAATGTTTGTTGGATATGTCCTGGTGTGACGTGGTTTAATGTATACTGGACATGTCCTGATGTGAGGTGGTTTGATGTATACTGGACATGTCCTGGTGTGAGGTGGTTTAATGTATGCATGACATGTCCTGGTGTGAGGTGGTTTAATGTATACTGGACATGTCCTGGTTGTGAGGTGGTTTAATTAATACTGGACATGTCCTGGTGTGATTTGGTTTAATGTATACTGGACATGTCCTGGTGTGAGGTGGTTTAATTAATACTGCACATGTCCTGGTGTGATATCGGTTAATGTATGCTGGACATGTCCTCCGTGAGGTGGTATAATGTATGCTGGACATGTTGTGGTGTGAGGTGGTTTAAATTATAGTGAACATGTCCTGGTGTGAGGTCGTTTAATGTGTAATGGACACGTCCTGGTGTGAGGTGGTGTAATGTATGCATGACATGTCCTGTTGTGAGGTGATATAAATTATACTGGACATGTCCTGGTGTGAGGTGGTTTAATGTATACTGGACGTGTGCTGGTGTGAGATGGTTTAATGTATACTGGACATGTCCTGGTTTGAGGTGGTTTAATTAATACTGCACATGTCCTGGTGTGATATGGGTTAATGTATGCTGGACATGTCCTCCGTGAGGTGGTATAATGTATGCTGGACATGTTGTGGTGTGAGGTGGTTTAAATTATAGTGAACATGTCCTGGTGTGAGGTCGTTTAATGTGTAATGGACAAGTCCTGGTGTGAGGTGGTGTAATGTATGCATGACATGTCCTGTTGTGAGGTGATATAAATTATACTGGACGTGTCCTGGTTTGAGGTGGTTTAATGTATGCTGGACGTGTCCTGGTGTGAGGTGGTTTAATGTATGCATGACATGTCCTGGTGTGAGGTAGTTTGATGTATGCTGGACATTTCCTGGTGTGAGGTGGTTTAATGTATGCTGGATATGTCCTGGTGTGATGTGGTTTAATGTATACTAGACATGTCCTGGCATGAGGTGGTTTAATGTACGCTGGAGATGTCCTGGTGTGAGGTGGTTTAATGTATCCTGGACATGTGCTGATGTGAGGTGGTTTAATGTATGCATGACATGGCCTGTTGTGAGGTGGTTTAATGTATGCATCACATGTGTTGGTGTGAGGGGGTTTAATGTATGCATGGCATGTCCTGGTGTGAGGTGGTTTAATGTATACTGGACATATCCTGGTGTGAGGTGGTATAATGTATACTGGACATGTTGTGGTGTTAGGTGATTTAAATTATACTGGACATGTTGTGGTGTGAAGTGATTTAAATTATACTGCACATGTCCTGGTGTGATGTGGGTTAATGTATGCTGGACATGTCTTGTGTGAGGTGGTATAATGTATGGTGGACATGTCCTGGTGTGAGGTGGTTTAATGTGTGCATTATGTGTCCTGGTTTGAGGTGGTTTAACGTATACTGGATATGTCCTGGTGTGAGGTGGTTTAATGTATACTGGACATGATGTGGTGTGAGGTGATTTAAATTATACTGGACATGTTTTGGTTTGAGGTGATTTAAATAATACTGGACATGACCTGGTGTGAGGTGGTTTAATGTATACTGGACTTGTCCTGGTGTGAGATGGTTTAACGTATGCTGGACATGTCCTGGTGTGAGATGGTTTAATATATGCATGACATGTCCTGGTGTGAGGTAGTTTGATGTATGCTGGACATTTCCTGGTGTGAGATGGTTTAATGTATGCTGGACATGTCCTGGTTTGAGGTGGTTTAATGTATACTGGACATGTTGTGGTGTGAGGTGATATAAATTATACTGGACATGTTGTGGTGTGAGGTGATATAAATTATACTGGACATGTTGTGGTGTGAGGTGATATAAATTATACTGGACATGTCCTGGTGTGAGGTGGTTTAATGTATAATGGACTTGTCCTGGTGTGAGATGGTTTAATGTATGCTGGAAATGTCCTGGTGTGAGGTGGGTTAATGTATACTGGACATGTTTTGGTGTGAGGTGATATAAATTATACTGGACATGTCCTGGTGTGAGGTAGTTTGATGTATGCTGGACATTTCCTGGTGTGAGATGGTTTAATGTATGCATGACATGTCCTGGTGTGAGGTGGTTTAATGTATAATGGACATGTCCTGGTGTGAGGTGGTTTAATGTATAATGGACGTGTCCTGGTGTGAGATGGTTTAATGTACGCTGGAAATATCCTGGTGTGAGGTGATATAAATTATACTGGACATGTCCTGGTGTGAGGTGGTTTAAATTATAGTGAACATGTCCTGGTGTGAGGTGGTTTAAATTATACTGAACATGTCCTGGTGTGAGATGGTTTAATGTATGCTGGACATGTCCTGTGTGAGGTGGTTTAAATTATAGTGAACATGTCCTGGTGTGAGGTCGTTTAATGTATAATGGACACGTCCTGGTGTGAGGTGGTGTAATGTATGCATGACATGTCCTGGTTTGAGGTGGGTTAATGTATACTGGACATGTTGTGGTGTGAGGTGATATAAATTATACTGGACATGTCCTGGTGTGAGGTGGTTTAATGTATACTGGACGTGTCC
Organism: Lampris incognitus; assembly: GCF_029633865.1. Lineage (NCBI taxonomy): Eukaryota > Metazoa > Chordata > Actinopteri > Lampriformes > Lampridae > Lampris > Lampris incognitus. The sequence goes on along the minus strand of NC_079213.1, from coordinate 38,609,563 downwards.
TGGTGTGAGATGGTTTAATGCATGCTGGACATGTCGTGGTTTGAGGTGTTTTAATGTATGCTGGACATGTCCTGGTTTGAGGTGGTTTAATGTATGCTGGACGTGTCCTGTGTGAGGTGGCTTAATGTGTGCTGGACATATCCTGGTGTGAGGTGGTTTAATGTTTGTTGGATATGTCCTGGTGTGACGTGGTTTAATGTATACTGGACATGTCCTGATGTGAGGTGGTTTAATGTATACTGGACATGTCCTGGTGTGAGGTGGTTTAATGTATGCATGACATGTCCTGGTGTGAGGTGGTTTAATGTATACTGGACATGTCCTGGTTGTGAGTTGGTTTAATTAATACTGGACATGTCCTGGTGTGATTTGGTTTAATGTATACTGGACATGTCCTGGTGTGAGGTGGTTTAATTAATACTGCACATGTCCTGGTGTGATATGGGTTAATGTATGCTGGACATGTCCTCCGTGAGGTGGTATAATGTATGCTGCACATGTTGTGGTGTGAGGTGGTTTAAATTATAGTGAACATGTCCTGGTGTGAGGTCGTTTAATGTGTAATGGACACGTGCTGGTGTGAGGTGGTGTAATGTATGCATGACATGTCCTGTTGTGAGGTAATATAAATTATACTGGACGTGTCCTGGTGTGAGGTGGTTTAATGTATGCATTACATGTCCTGGTGTGAGGTAGTTTGATGTATGCTGGACATTTCCTGGTGTGAGGTGGTTTAATGTATGCTGGATATGTCCTGGTGTGATGTGGTTTAATGTATACTAGACATGTCCTGGCATGAGGTGGTTTAATGTACGCTGGATATGTCCTGGTGTGAGGTGGTTTAATGTATCCTGGACATGTCCTGATGTGAGGTGGTTTAATGTATGCATGACATGACCTGTTGTGAGGTGGTTTAATGTATGCATGACATGTCCTGGTGTGAGGGGGTTTAATGTATGCATGGCATGTCCTGGTGTGAGGTGGTTTAATGTATACTGGACATATCCTGGTGTGAGGTGGTTTAATGTATACCGGACATGTTGTGGTGTGAGGTGATTTAAATTATAATGGACATGTTGTGGTGTGAAGTGATTTAAATTATACTGCACATGTCCTGGTGTGATGTGGGTTAATGTATGCTGGACATGTCTTGTGTGAGGTGGTATAATGTATGGTGGACATGTCCTGGTGTGAGGTGGTTTAATGTGTGCATTATGTGTCCTGGTTGGAGGTGGTTTAATGTATACTGGATATGTCCTGGTGTGAGGTGGTTTAATGTAAACTGGACATGTTGTGGTGTGAAGTGATTTAAATTATACTGGAAATGTCCTGGTGTGAGGTGGTTTAATTAATACTGCACATGTCCTGGTGTGATATGGCGTAATGTATGCTGGACATGTCCTGTGTGAGGTGGTATAATGTATGCTGGACATGTTGTGGTGTGAGGTGGTTTAAATTATAGTGAACATGTCCTGGTGTGAGGTGGTTTAAATTATACTGAACATGTCCTGGTGTGAGATGGTTTAATGTATGCTGGACATGTCCAAGTGTGAGGTGGTTTAATGTATGCTGGACGTGTCCGTGTTTGAAATGGTTTAATGTATGCTGGACGTGTCCTGTGTAAGGCGGTTTAATGTGTGCTGCACAAGTCCTGGTGTGAGGTGGATTAATGTATGCATGACATGTCCTGGTGTGAGGTGGTATAATGTATGCTGGACATGTTGTGGTGTGAGGTGGTTTAAATTATAGTGAGCATGTCCTGGTGTGAGGTCGTTTAATGTGTAATGGACACGTCCTGGTGTGAGGTGGTGTAATGTATGCATGACATGTCCTGTTGTGAGGTGATATAAATTATACTGGACATGTCCTGGTGTGAGGTGGTTTAATGTATACTGGACGTGTGCTGGTGTGAGATGGTTTAATGTATACTGGACATGTCCTGGTTTGAGGTGGTTTAATTAATACTGCACATGTCCTGGTGTGATATGGGTTAATGTATGCTGGACATGTCCTCCGTGAGGTGGTATAATGTATGCTGGACATGTTGTGGTGTGAGGTGGTTTAAATTATAGAGAACATGTCCTGGTGTGAGGTCGTTTAATGTGTAATGGACAAGTCCTGGTGTGAGGTGGTGTAATGTATGCATGACATGTCCTGTTGTGAGGTGATATAAATTATACTGGACGTGTCCTGGTTTGAGGTGGTTTAATGTATGCTGGACGTGTCCTGGTGTGAGGTGGTTTAATGTATGCATGACATGTCCTGGTGTGAGGTAGTTTGATGTATGCTGGACATTTCCTGGTGTGAGGTGGTTTAATGTATGCTGGATATGTCCTGGTGTGATGTGGTTTAATGTATACTAGACATGTCCTGGCATGAGGTGGTTTAATGTACGCTGGAGATGTCCTGGTGTGAGGTGGTTTAATGTATCCTGGACATGTGCTGATGTGAGGTGGTTTAATGTATGCATGACATGGCCTGTTGTGAGGTGGTTTAATGTATGCATCACATGTGTTGGTGTGAGGGGGTTTAATGTATGCATGGCATGTCCTGGTGTGAGGTGGTTTAATGTATACTGGACATATCCTGGTGTGAGGTGGTATAATGTATACTGGACATGTTGTGGTGTTAGGTGATTTAAATTATACTGGACATGTTGTGGTGTGAAGTGATTTAAATTATACTGCACATGTCCTGGTGTGATGTGGGTTAATGTATGCTGGACATGTCTTGTGTGAGGTGGTATAATGTATGGTGGACATGTCCTGGTGTGAGGTGGTTTAATGTGTGCATTATGTGTCCTGGTTTGAGGTGGTTTAACGTATACTGGATATGTCCTGGTGTGAGGTGGTTTAATGTATACTGGACATGATGTGGTGTGAGGTGATTTAAATTATACTGGACATGTTTTGGTTTGAGGTGATTTAAATAATACTGGACATGACCTGGTGTGAGGTGGTTTAATGTATACTGGACTTGTCCTGGTGTGAGATGGTTTAACGTATGCTGGACATGTCCTGGTGTGAGATGGTTTAATATATGCATGACATGTCCTGGTGTGAGGTAGTTTGATGTATGCTGGACATTTCCTGGTGTGAGGTGGTTTAATGCATGCTGGACATGTCGTGGTTTGAGGTGTTTTAATGTATGCTGGACATGTCCTGGTTTGAGGTGGTTTAATGTATGCTGGACGTGTCCTGTGTGAGATGGTTTAATGTATGCTGGACATGTCCTGGTGTGAGGTGGTTTAATGCATGCTGGACATGTCGTGGTTTGAGGTGTTTTAATGTATGCTGGACATGTCCTGGTTTGAGGTGGTTTAATGTATGCTGGACGTGTCCTGTGTGAGGTGGCTTAATGTGTGCTGGACATATCCTGGTGTGAGGTGGTTTAATGTTTGTTGGATATGTCCTGGTGTGACGTGGTTTAATGTATACTGGACATGTCCTGATGTGAGGTGGTTTAATGTATACTGGACATGTCCTGGTGTGAGGTGGTTTAATGTATGCATGACATGTCCTGGTGTGAGGTGGTTTAATGTATACTGGACATGTCCTGGTTGTGAGTTGGTTTAATTAATACTGGACATGTCCTGGTGTGAGTTGGTTTAATGTATACTGGACATGTCCTGGTGTGAGGTGGTTTAATTAATACTGCACATGTCCTGGTGTGATATGGGTTAATGTATGCTGGACATGTCCTCCGTGAGGTGGTATAATGTATGCTGCACATGTTGTGGTGTGAGGTGGTTTAAATTATAGTGAACATGTCCTGGTGTGAGGTCGTTTAATGTGTAATGGACACGTGCTGGTGTGAGGTGGTGTAATGTATGCATGACATGTCCTGTTGTGAGGTAATATAAATTATACTGGACGTGTCCTGGTGTGAGGTGGTTTAATGTATGCATTACATGTCCTGGTGTGAGGTAGTTTGATGTATGCTGGACATTTCCTGGTGTGAGGTGGTTTAATGTATGCTGGATATGTCCTGGTGTGATGTGGTTTAATGTATACTAGACATGTCCTGGCATGAGGTGGTTTAATGTACGCTGGAGATGTCCTGGTGTGAGGTGGTTTAATGTATCCTGGACATGTCCTGATGTGAGGTGGTTTAATGTATGCATGACATGACCTGTTGTGAGGTGGTTTAATGTATGCATGACATGTCCTGGTGTGAGGGGGTTTAATGTATGCATGGCATGTCCTGGTGTGAGGTGGTTTAATGTATACTGGACATATCCTGGTGTGAGGTGGTTTAATGTATACCGGACATGTTGTGGTGTGAGGTGATTTAAATTATAATGGACATGTTGTGGTGTGAAGTGATTTAAATTATACTGCACATGTCCTGGTGTGATGTGGGTTAATGTATGCTGGACATGTCTTGTGTGAGGTGGTATAATGTATGGTGGACATGTCCTGGTGTGAGGTGGTTTAATGTGTGCATTATGTGTCCTGGTTGGAGGTGGTTTAATGTATACTGGATATGTCCTGGTGTGAGGTGGTTTAATGTAAACTGGACATGTTGTGGTGTGAAGTGATTTAAATTATACTGGAAATGTCCTGGTGTGAGGTGGTTTAATTAATACTGCACATGTCCTGGTGTGATATGGCGTAATGTATGCTGGACATGTCCTGTGTGAGGTGGTATAATGTATGCTGGACATGTTGTGGTGTGAGGTGGTTTAAATTATAGTGAACATGTCCTGGTGTGAGGTGGTTTAAATTATACTGAACATGTCCTGGTGTGAGATGGTTTAATGTATGCTGGACATGTCCAAGTGTGAGGTGGTTTAATGTATGCTGGACGTGTCCGTGTTTGAAATGGTTTAATGTATGCTGGACGTGTCCTGTGTAAGGCGGTTTAATGTGTGCTGCACAAGTCCTGGTGTGAGGTGGATTAATGTATGCATGACATGTCCTGGTGTGAGGTGGTATAATGTATGCTGGACATGTTGTGGTGTGAGGTGGTTTAAATTATAGTGAACATGTCCTGGTGTGAGGTCGTTTAATGTGTAATGGACACGTCCTGGTGTGAGGTGGTGTAATGTATGCATGACATGTCCTGTTGTGAGGTGATATAAATTATACTGGACATGTCCTGGTGTGAGGTGGTTTAATGTATACTGGACGTGTGCTGGTGTGAGATGGTTTAATGTATACTGGACATGTCCTGGTTTGAGGTGGTTTAATTAATACTGCACATGTCCTGGTGTGATATGGGTTAATGTATGCTGGACATGTCCTCCGTGAGGTGGTATAATGTATGCTGGACATGTTGTGGTGTGAGGTGGTTTAAATTATAGTGAACATGTCCTGGTGTGAGGTCGTTTAATGTGTAATGGACAAGTCCTGGTGTGAGGTGGTGTAATGTATGCATGACATGTCCTGTTGTGAGGTGATATAAATTATACTGGACGTGTCCTGGTTTGAGGTGGTTTAATGTATGCTGGACGTGTCCTGGTGTGAGGTGGTTTAATGTATGCATGACATGTCCTGGTGTGAGGTAGTTTGATGTATGCTGGACATTTCCTGGTGTGAGGTGGTTTAATGTATGCTGGATATGTCCTGGTGTGATGTGGTTTAATGTATACTAGACATGTCCTGGCATGAGGTGGTTTAATGTACGCTGGAGATGTCCTGGTGTGAGGTGGTTTAATGTATCCTGGACATGTGCTGATGTGAGGTGGTTTAATGTATGCATGACATGGCCTGTTGTGAGGTGGTTTAATGTATGCATCACATGTGTTGGTGTGAGGGGGTTTAATGTATGCATGGCATGTCCTGGTGTGAGGTGGTTTAATGTATACTGGACATATCCTGGTGTGAGGTGGTATAATGTATACTGGACATGTTGTGGTGTTAGGTGATTTAAATTATACTGGACATGTTGTGGTGTGAAGTGATTTAAATTATACTGCACATGTCCTGGTGTGATGTGGGTTAATGTATGCTGGACATGTCTTGTGTGAGGTGGTATAATGTATGGTGGACATGTCCTGGTGTGAGGTGGTTTAATGTGTGCATTATGTGTCCTGGTTTGAGGTGGTTTAACGTATACTGGATATGTCCTGGTGTGAGGTGGTTTAATGTATACTGGACATGATGTGGTGTGAGGTGATTTAAATTATACTGGACATGTTTTGGTTTGAGGTGATTTAAATAATACTGGACATGACCTGGTGTGAGGTGGTTTAATGTATACTGGACTTGTCCTGGTGTGAGATGGTTTAACGTATGCTGGACATGTCCTGGTGTGAGATGGTTTAATATATGCATGACATGTCCTGGTGTGAGGTAGTTTGATGTATGCTGGACATTTCCTGGTGTGAGATGGTTTAATGTATGCTGGACATGTCCTGGTGTGAGATGGTTTAATGTATACTGGACATGTTGTGGTGTGAGGTGATATAAATTATACTGGACATGTTGTGGTGTGAGGTGATATAAATTATACTGGACATGTTGTGGTGTGAGGTGATATAAATTATACTGGACATGTCCTGGTGTGAGGTGGTTTAATGTATAATGGACTTGTCCTGGTGTGAGATGGTTTAATGTATGCTGGAAATGTCCTGGTGTGAGGTGGGTTAATGTATACTGGACATGTTTTGGTGTGAGGTGATATAAATTAAACTGGACATGTCCTGGTGTGAGGTAGTTTGATGTATGCTGGACATGTCCTGGTGTGAGGTGGTTTAAATTATAGTGAACATGTCCTGGTGTGAGGTGGTTTAAATTATACTGAACATGTCCTGGTGTGAGATGGTTTAATGTATGCTGGACATGTCCTGTGTGAGGTGGTTTAAATTATAGTGAACATGTCCTGGTGTGAGGTCGTTTAATGTATAATGGACACGTCCTGGTGTGAGGTGGTGTAATGTATGCATGACATGTCCTGGTTTGAGGTGGGTTAATGTATACTGGACATGTTGTGGTGTGAGGTGATATAAATTATACTGGACATGTCCTGGTGTGAGGTGGTTTAATGTATACTGGACGTGTCCTGGTGTGAGATGGTTTAATGCATGCTGGACATGTCGTGGTTTGAGGTGTTTTAATGTATGCTGGACATGTCCTGGTTTGAGGTGGTTTAATGTATGCTGGACGTGTCCTGTGTGAGGTGGCTTAATGTGTGCTGGACATATCCTGGTGTGAGGTGGTTTAATGTTTGTTGGATATGTCCTGGTGTGACGTGGTTTAATGTATACTGGACATGTCCTGATGTGAGGTGGTTTAATGTATACTGGACATGTCCTGGTGTGAGGTGGTTTAATGTATGCATGACATGTCCTGGTGTGAGGTGGTTTAATGTATACTGGACATGTCCTGGTTGTGAGTTGGTTTAATTAATACTGGACATGTCCTGGTGTGATTTGGTTTAATGTATACTGGACATGTCCTGGTGTGAGGTGGTTTAATTAATACTGCACATGTCCTGGTGTGATATGGGTTAATGTATGCTGGACATGTCCTCCGTGAGGTGGTATAATGTATGCTGCACATGTTGTGGTGTGAGGTGGTTTAAATTATAGTGAACATGTCCTGGTGTGAGGTCGTTTAATGTGTAATGGACACGTGCTGGTGTGAGGTGGTGTAATGTATGCATGACATGTCCTGTTGTGAGGTAATATAAATTATACTGGACGTGTCCTGGTGTGAGGTGGTTTAATGTATGCATTACATGTCCTGGTGTGAGGTAGTTTGATGTATGCTGGACATTTCCTGGTGTGAGGTGGTTTAATGTATGCTGGATATGTCCTGGTGTGATGTGGTTTAATGTATACTAGACATGTCCTGGCATGAGGTGGTTTAATGTACGCTGGAGATGTCCTGGTGTGAGGTGGTTTAATGTATCCTGGACATGTCCTGATGTGAGGTGGTTTAATGTATGCATGACATGACCTGTTGTGAGGTGGTTTAATGTATGCATGACATGTCCTGGTGTGAGGGGGTTTAATGTATGCATGGCATGTCCTGGTGTGAGGTGGTTTAATGTATACTGGACATATCCTGGTGTGAGGTGGTTTAATGTATACCGGACATGTTGTGGTGTGAGGTGATTTAAATTATAATGGACATGTTGTGGTGTGAAGTGATTTAAATTATACTGCACATGTCCTGGTGTGATGTGGGTTAATGTATGCTGGACATGTCTTGTGTGAGGTGGTATAATGTATGGTGGACATGTCCTGGTGTGAGGTGGTTTAATGTGTGCATTATGTGTCCTGGTTGGAGGTGGTTTAATGTATACTGGATATGTCCTGGTGTGAGGTGGTTTAATGTAAACTGGACATGTTGTGGTGTGAGGTGATTTAAATTATACTGGACATGTTGTGGTGTGAAGTGATTTAAATTATACTGGAAATGTCCTGGTGTGAGGTGGTTTAATTAATACTGCACATGTCCTGGTGTGATATGGCGTAATGTATGCTGGACATGTCCTGTGTGAGGTGGTATAATGTATGCTGGACATGTTGTGGTGTGAGGTGGTTTAAATTATAGTGAACATGTCCTGGTGTGAGGTGGTTTAAATTATACTGAACATGTCCTGGTGTGAGATGGTTTAATGTATGCTGGACATGTCCAAGTGTGAGGTGGTTTAATGTATGCTGGACGTGTCCGTGTTTGAAATGGTTTAATGTATGCTGGACGTGTCCTGTGTAAGGCGGTTTAATGTGTGCTGCACAAGTCCTGGTGTGAGGTGGATTAATGTATGCATGACATGTCCTGGTGTGAGGTGGTTTAATTAATACTGGACATGTCCTGGTGTGATTTGGTTTAATGTATACTGGACATGTCCTGGTGTGAGGTGGTTTAATTAATACTGCACATGTCCTGGTGTGATATGGGTTAATGTATGCTGGACATGTCCTCCGTGAGGTGGTATAATGTATGCTGGACATGTTGTGGTGTGAGGTGGTTTAAATTATAGTGAACATGTCCTGGTGTGAGGTTGTTTAATGTGTAATGGACACGTCCTGGTTTGAGGTGGTTTAATGTATGCTGGACGTGTCCTGGTGTGAGGTGGTTTAATGTATGCATGACATGTCCTGGTGTGAGGTAGTTTGATGTATGCTGGTCATTTCCTGGCATGAGGTGGTTTAATGTCCGCTGGAGATGTCCTGGTGTGAGGTGGTTTAATGTATCCTGGACATGTCCTGATGTGAGGTGGTTTAATGTATGCATGACATGTCCTGGTGTTAGGGGGTTTAATGTATGCATGGCATTTCCTGGTGTGAGGTGGTTTAATGTATACTGGACATATCCTGGTGTGAGGTGGTTTAATGTACACTACCGTTCAAAAGTTTGGGATCACCCAAACAATTTTGTGTTTTCCATGAAAAGTCACACTTATTCACCACCATATGTTGTGAAATGAATAGAAAATAGAGTCAAGACATTGACAAGGTTAGAAATAATGATTTGTATTTGAAATAAGATTTTTTTTACATCAAACTTTGCTTTCGTCAAAGAATCCTCCATTTGCAGCAATTACAGCATTGCAGACCTTTGGCATTCTAGCTGTTAATTTGTTGAGGTAATCTGGAGAAATTGCACCCCACGCTTCCAGAAGCAGCTCCCACAAGTTGGATTGGTTGGATGGGCACTTCTTGCGTACCATACGGTCAAGCTGCTCCCACAACAGCTCAATGGGGTTCAGATCTGGTGACTGCGCTGGCCACTCCATTACCGATAGAATACCAGCTGCCTGCTTCTGCTCTAAATAGTTCTTGCACAATTTGGAGGTGTGTTTAGGGTCATTGTCCTGTTGTAGGATGAAATTGGCTCCAATCAAGCGCTGTCCACTGGGTATGGCATGGCGTTGCAAAATGGAGTGATAGCCTTCCTTATTCAGAATCCCTTTTACCCTGTACAAATCTCCCACCTTACCAGCACCAAAGCAACCCCAGACCATCACATTACCTCCACCATGCTTAACAGATGGCGTCAGGCATTCTTCCAGCATCTTTTCATTTGTTCTGCGTCTCACAAACGTTCTTCTTTGTGATCCAAACACCTCAAACTTGGATTCATCCGTCCACAACACTTTTTTCCAGTCTTCCTCTGTCCAATGTCTGTGTTCTTTTGCCCATCTTAATCTTTTTCTTTTATTGGTCAGTCTCAGATATGGCTTTTTCTTTGCCACTCTGCCCCTGAAGCCCAGAATCCCGCAGCCGCCTCTTCACTGTAGATGTTGACACTGGTGTTTTGCGGGTACTATTTAATGAAGATGCCAGTTGGGGACCTGTGAGGCGTCTGTTTCTCAAACTAGAGACTCTAATGTACTTATCTTCTTGCTCAGTTGTGCAACGCGGCCTCCCACTTCTTTTTCTACTCTGGTTAGAGCCTGTTTGTGCTGTCCTCTGAAGGGAGTAGTACACACCGGTGTAGGAAATCTTCAATTTCTTAGCAATTTCTCGCATGGAATAGCCTTCATTTCTAAGAACAAGAATAGACTGTCGAGTTTCAGATGAAAGTTCTCTTTTTCTGGCCATTTTGAGCGTTTAATTGACCCCACAAATGTGATGCTCCAGAAACTCAATCTGCTCAAAGGAAGGTCAGTTTTGTAGCTTCTGTAACGAGCTAAACTGTTTTCAGATGTGTGAACATGATTGCACAAGGGTTTTCTAATCATCAATTAGCCTTCTGAGCCAATGAGCAAACACATTGTACCATTAGAACACTGGAGTGATAGTTGCTTGAAATGGGCCTCTATACACCTATGTAGATATTGCACCAAAAACCAGACATTTGCAGCTAGAATAGTCATTTACCACATTAGCAATGTATAGAGTGTATTTCTTTAAAGTTAAGACTAGTTTAAAGTTATCTTCATTGAAAAGTACAGTGCTTTTCCTTCAAAAATATGGACATTTCAATGTGATCCCAAACTTTTGAACGGTAGTGTATACTGGACATGTTGTGGTGTGAGGTGATTTAAATTATACTGGACATGTTGTGGTATGAAGTGATTTAAATTATACTGCACATGTCCTGGTGTGATGTGGGTTAATGTATGCTGGACATGTCTTGTGTGAGGTGATATAATGTATGGTGGACATGTCCTGGTGTGAGGTGGTTTAATGTGTGCATTATGTGTCCTGGTTTGAGGTGGTTTAATGTATACTGGATATGTCCTGGTGTGAGGTGGTTTAATGTATACTGGACATGTTGTGGTGTGAGGTGATTTAAATTATACTGGACATGTTTTGGTTTGAGGTGATTTAAATAATACTGGACATGTCCTGGTGTGAGGTGGTTTAATGTATACTGGACGTGTCCTGGTGTGAGATGGTTTAATGTATGCTGGACATGTCCTGGTGTGAGGTGGTTTAATGTATGCATGACATGTCCTGGTGTGAGGTAGTTTGATGTATGCTGGACATTTCCTGGTGTGAGATGGTTTAATGTATGCTGGACATGTCCTGGTGTGAGGTGGTTTAATGTACACTACCGTTCAAAAGTTTGGGATCACCCAAACAATTTTGTGTTTTCCATGAAAAGACACTTATTCACCACCATATGTTGTGAAATGAATAGAAAATAGAGTCAAGACATTGACAAGGTTAGAAATAATGATTTGTATTTGAAATAAGATTTTTTTTACATCAAACTTTGCTTTCGTCAAAGAATCCTCCATTTGCAGCAATTACAGCATTGCAGACCTTTGGCATTCTAGCTGTTAATTTGTTGAGGTAATCTGGAGAAATTGCACCCCACGCTTCCAGAAGCAGCTCCCACAAGTTGGATTGGTTGGATGGGCACTTCTTTGAGCAGATTGAGTTTCTGGAGCATCACATTTGTGGGGTCAATTAAACGCTCAAAATGGCCAGAAAAAGAGAACTTTCATCTGAAACTCGACAGACTATTCTTGTTCTTAGAAATGAAGGCTATTCCATGCGAGAAATTGCTAAGAAATTGAAGATTTCCTACACCGGTGTGTACTACTCCCTTCAGAGGACAGCACAAACAGGCTTTAACCAGAGTAGAAAAAGAAGTGGGAGGCCGCGTTGCACATCTGAGCAAGAAGATAAGTACATTAGAGTCTCTAGTTTGAGAAACAGACGCCTCACAGGTCCCCAACTGGCATCTTCATTAAATAGTACCTGTTAGAGCCTGTTTGTGCTGTCCTCTGAAGGGAGTAGTACACACCGGTGTAGGAAATCTTCAATTTCTTAGCAATTTCTCGCATGGAATAGCCTTCATTTCTAAGAACAAGAATAGACTGTCGAGTTTCAGATGAAAGTTCTCTTTTTCTGGCCATTTTGAGCGTTTAATTGACCCCACAAATGTGATGCTCCAGAAACTCAATCTGCTCAAAGAAGTGCCCATCCAACCAATCCAACTTGTGGGAGCTGCTTCTGGAAGCGTGGGGTGCAATTTCTCCAGATTACCTCAACAAATTAACAGCTAGAATGCCAAAGGTCTGCAATGCTGTAATTGCTGCAAATGGAGGATTCTTTGACGAAAGCAAAGTTTGATGTAAAAAAAATCTTATTTCAAATACAAATCATTATTTCTAACCTTGTCAATGTCTTGACTCTATTTTCTATTCATTTCACAACATATGGTGGTGAATAAGTGTGACTTTTCATGGAAAACACGAAATTGTTTGGGTGATCCCAAACTTTTGAACGGTAGTGTATACTGGACATGTTGTGGTGTGAGGTGATATAAATTATACTGGACATGTTGTGGTGTGAGGTGATATAAATTATACTGGACATGTTGTGGTGTGAGGTGATATAAATTATACTGGACATGTCCTGGTGTGAGGTGGTTTAATGTATAATGGACTTGTCCTGGTGTGAGATGGTTTAATGTATGCTGGAAATGTCCTGGTGTGAGGTGGGTTAATGTATACTGGACATGTTTTGGTGTGAGGTGATGTAAATTATACTGGACATGTCCTGGTGTGAGGTAGTTTGATGTATGCTGGACATTTCCTGGTGTGAGATGGTTTAATGTATGCATGACATGTCCTGGTGTGAGGTGGTTTAATGTATAATGGACATGTCCTGGTGTGAGGTGGTTTAATGTATAATGGACGTGTCCTGGTGTGAGATGGTTTAATGTACGCTGGAAATGTCCTGGTGTGAGGTGATATAAATTATACTGGACATGTCCTGGTGTGAGGTGGTTTAAATTATAGTGAACATGTCCTGGTGTGAGGTGGTTTAAATTATACTGAACATGTCCTGGTGTGAGATGGTTTAATGTATGCTGGACATGTCCTGTGTGAGGTGGTTTAAATTATAGTGAACATGTCCTGGTGTGAGGTCGTTTAATGTATAATGGACACGTCCTGGTGTGAGGTGGTGTAATGTATGCATGACATGTCCTGGTTTGAGGTGGGTTAATGTATACTGGACATGTTGTGGTGTGAGGTGATATAAATTATACTGGACATGTCCTGGTGTGAGGTGGTTTAATGTATACTGGACGTGTCCTGGTGTGAGATGGTTTAATGCATGCTGGACATGTCGTGGTTTGAGGTGTTTTAATGTATGCTGGACATGTCCTGGTTTGAGGTGGTTTAATGTATGCTGGACGTGTCCTGTGTGAGGTGGCTTAATGTGTGCTGGACATATCCTGGTGTGAGGTGGTTTAATGTTTGTTGGATATGTCCTGGTGTGACGTGGTTTAATGTATACTGGACATGTCCTGATGTGAGGTGGTTTAATGTATACTGGACATGTCCTGGTGTGAGGTGGTTTAATGTATGCATGACATGTCCTGGTGTGAGGTGGTTTAATGTATACTGGACATGTCCTGGTTGTGAGTTGGTTTAATTAATACTGGACATGTCCTGGTGTGATTTGGTTTAATGTATACAGGACATGTCCTGGTGTGAGGTGGTTTAATTAATACTGCACATGTCCTGGTGTGATATGGGTTAATGTATGCTGGACATGTCCTCCGTGAGGTGGTATAATGTATATTGCACATGTTGTGGTGTGAGGTGGTTTAAATTATAGTGAACATGTCCTGGTGTGAGGTCGTTTAATGTGTAATGGACACGTGCTGGTGTGAGGTGGTGTAATGTATGCATGACATGTCCTGTTGTGAGGTAATATAAATTATACTGGACGTGTCCTGGTGTGAGGTGGTTTAATGTATGCATTACATGTCCTGGTGTGAGGTAGTTTGATGTATGCTGGACATTTCCTGGTGTGAGGTGGTTTAATGTATGCTGGATATGTCCTGGTGTGATGTGGTTTAATGTATACTAGACATGTCCTGGCATGAGGTGGTTTAATGTACGCTGGATATGTCCTGGTGTGAGGTGGTTTAATGTATCCTGGACATGTCCTGATGTGAGGTGGTTTAATGTATGCATGACATGACCTGTTGTGAGGTGGTTTAATGTATGCATGACATGTCCTGGTGTGAGGTGGTTTAATGTATACTGGACATATCCTGGTGTGAGGTGGTTTAATGTATACCGGACATGTTGTGGTGTGAGGTGATTTAAATTATAATGGACATGTTGTGGTGTGAAGTGATTTAAATTATACTGCACATGTCCTGGTGTGATGTGGGTTAATGTATGCTGGACATGTCTTGTGTGAGGTGGTATAATGTATGGTGGACATGTCCTGGTGTGAGGTGGTTTAATGTGTGCATTATGTGTCCTGGTTGGAGGTGGTTTAATGTATACTGGATATGTCCTGGTTTGAGGTGGTTTAATGTAAACTGGACATGTTGTGGTGTGAGGTGATTTAAATTATACTGGACATGTTGTGGTGTGAAGTTATTTAAATTATACTGGAAATGTCCTGGTGTGAGGTGGTTTAATTAATACTGCACATGTCCTGGTGTGATATGGCGTAATGTATGCTGGACATGTCCTGTGTGAGGTGGTATAATGTATGCTGGACATGTTGTGGTGTGAGGTGGTTTAAATTATAGTGAACATGTCCTGGTGTGAGGTGGTTTAAATTATACTGAACATGTCCTGGTGTGAGATGGTTTAATGTATGCTGGACATGTCCAAGTGTGAGGTGGTTTAATGTATGCTGGACGTGTCCGTGTTTGAAATGGTTTAATGTATGCTGGACGTGTCCTGTGTAAGGTGGTTTAATGTGTGCTGCACAAGTCCTGGTGTGAGGTGGATTAATGTATGCATGACATGTCCTGGTGTGAGGTGGTTTAATTAATACTGGACATGTCCTGGTGTGATTTGGTTTAATGTATACTGGACATGTCCTGGTGTGAGGTGGTTTAATTAATACTGCACATGTCCTGGTGTGATATGGGTTAATGTATGCTGGACATGTCCTCCGTGAGGTGGTATAATGTATGCTGGACATGTTGTGGTGTGAGGTGGTTTAAATTATAGTGAACATGTCCTGGTGTGAGGTTGTTTAATGTGTAATGGACACGTCCTGGTTTGAGGTGGTTTAATGTATGCTGGACGTGTCCTGGTGTGAGGTGGTTTAATGTATGCATGACATGTCCTGGTGTGAGGTAGTTTGATGTATGCTGGTCATTTCCTGGCATGAGGTGGTTTAATGTCCGCTGGAGATGTCCTGGTGTGAGGTGGTTTAATGTATCCTGGACATGTCCTGATGTGAGGTGGTTTAATGTATGCATGACATGTCCTGGTGTTAGGGGGTTTAATGTATGCATGGCATTTCCTGGTGTGAGGTGGTTTAATGTATACTGGACATGTCCTGGTGTGAGGTGGTTTAATGTGTGCATTATGTGTCCTGGTTTGAGGTGGTTTAATGTATACTGGATATGTCCTGGTGTGAGGTGGTTTAATGTATACTGGACATGTTGTGGTGTGAGGTGATTTAAATTATACTGGACATGTTTTGGTTTGAGGTGATTTAAATAATACTGGACATGTCCTGGTGTGAGGTGGTTTTATGTATACTGGACGTGTCCTGGTGTGAGATGGTTTAATGTATGCTGGACATGTCCTGGTGTGAGGTGGTTTAATGTATGCATGACATGTCCTGGTGTGAGGTAGTTTGATGTATGCTGGACATTTCCTGGTGTGAGATGGTTTAATGTATGCTGGACATGTCCTGGTGTGAGGTGGTTTAATGTATACTGGACATGTTGTGGTGTGAGGTGATATAAATTATACTGGACATGTTGTGGTGTGAGGTGATATAAATTATACTGGACATGTTGTGGTGTGAGGTGATATAAATTATACTGGACATGTCCTGGTGTGAGGTGGTTTAATGTATAATGGACTTGTCCTGGTGTGAGATGGTTTAATGTATGCTGGAAATGTCCTGGTGTGAGGTGGGTTAATGTATACTGGACATGTTTTGGTGTGAGGTGATATAAATTATACTGGACATGTCCTGGTGTGAGGTAGTTTGATGTATGCTGGACATTTCCTGGTGTGAGATGGTTTAATGTATGCTGGACATGTCCTGGTGTGAGGTGGTTTAATGTATGCATGACATTTCCAGGCATGAGGTGGTTTAATGTACGCTGGAGATGTCCTGGTGTGAGGTGGTTAATGTATACTGGACATGTCCTGATGTGAGGTGGTTTTATGTATGCATGGCATGTCCTGGTGTGACGGGTTTAATGAATGCATGACATGTCCTGGTGTGAGGTGGTTTAATGTATACTGGACATGTCCTGGTGTGAGGTGGTTTAATGTATACTGGACATGTTGTGGTGTGAAGTGATTTAAATTATACTGGACATGTCCTGATGTGAGGTGGTTTAATGTATACTGGACATGTCCTGGTGTGAGGTGGTTTAATTAATACTGCACATATCCTGGTGTGATGTGAGTTAATGTATGCTGGACATGTCCTTTGTGAGGTGGTTTAATGTATGCTTGACATGTCCTGGTGTGAGGTGGCTTAATGTATTCTGGACATGTCCTGGTGTGAGGTGGTTTAATGTATATTGGACATGTCCTGATGTGAGGTGGTTTAATGTATGCATGGCATGACCTGTTGTGAGGTGGTTTAATGTATGCATGACATGTCCTGGTGTGAGGTGGTTTAATGGATAATGGACATGTCCTGGTGTGAGGTGGTTTAATGTATAATGGACGTGTCCTGGTGTGAGATGGTTTAATGTATGCTGGAAATGTCCTGGTGTGAGGTGATATAAATTATACTGGACATGTCCTGGTGTGAGGTGGTTTAAATTATAGTGAACATGTCCTGGTGTGAGGTGGTTTAAATTATACTGAACATGTCCTGGTGTGAGATGGTTTAATGTATGCTGGACATGTCCTAGTGTGAGGTGGTTTAATGTATGCTGGACATGTCCTGGTTTGAGGTGGTTTAATGTATGCTGGACGTGTCCTGTGTGAGGTGGCTTAATGTGTGCTGGACATATCCTGGTGTGAGGTGGTTTAATGTATGCTGGAGATGTCCTGGTGTGAGGTGGTTTAATGTATGCTGGAGATGTCCTGGTGTGAGGTGGTTTAATGTATACTGGACATGTCCTGGTGTGAGGTGGTTTAAGGTATACTGGCCATGTCGTGGTGTGAGGTGATTTAAATTATACTGGACATGTTGTGGTGTGAGGTTATTTAAATTATACTGGACATGTCCTGGTGTGAGATGGTTTAATGTATGCTGGACATGTCCTGGTGTGAGGTGGTTTAATGTATGCATGACATGTCCTGTTTTGAGGTAGTTTGATGTATGCTGGACATTTCCTGGTGTGAGGTGGTAAAATGTATGCTGGATATGTCCTGGTGTGATGTGGTTTAATGTATACTGGACATGTCCTGATGTGAGGTGGTTTAATGTATACTGCACATGTCCTGGTGTGATGTGGGTTAATGTATGCTGGACATGTCCTGGTGTGTGATGGTTTAATGTATGCTGGACATGTCCTGTGTGAGGTAGTTTAAATTATACTGAACATGTCCTGGTGTGAGATGGTTCAATGTTTGCTGGACATGTCCTAGTGTGAGGTGGTTTAATGTATGCTGGATGTGTCCTGGTTTGAGGTGGTTTAATGTATGCTGGACGTGTCCTGTGTGAGGTGGCTTAATGTGTGCTGGACATATCCTGGTGTGAGGTGGTTTAATGTATGCCAGACGTGTCCTGTGTGAGGTGGTTTAATGTTTGTTGGATATGTCCTGGTGTTACGTGGTTTAATGTATACTGGACATGTCCTGATGTGAGGTGATTTAATGTATACTGGGCATGTCCTGGTGTGAGGTGGTTTAATGTATGCATGACATGTCCTGGTGTGAGGTGGTTTAATGTATACTGGACATGTCCTGGTTGTGAGGTGGTTTAATTAAAACTGGACATGTCCTGGTGTGATTTGGTTTAATGTATACTGGACATGTCCTGGTGTGAGGTGGTTTAATTAATACTGCACATGTCCTGGTGTGATATGGGTTAATGTATGCTGGACGTGTCCTGGTGTGAGATGGTTTAATGTATGCTGGACATGTTGTGGTGTGAGGTGGTTTAAATTATAGTGAACATGTCCTGGTGTGAGGTCGTTTGATGTATGCTGGACATTTCCTGGTGTGAGGTGGTTTAATGTATGCTAGACGTGTCCTGTGTGAGGTGGTTTAATGTTTGTTGGATATGTCCTGGTGTGACGTGGTTTAATGTATACTGGACATGTCCTGATGTGAGGTGGTTTGATGTATACTGGACATGTCCTGGTGTGAGGTGGTTTAATGTATGCATGACATGTCCTGGTGTGAGGTGGTTTAATGTATACTGGACATGTCCTGGTTGTGAGGTGGTTTAATTAATACTGGACATGTCCTGGTGTGATTTGGTTTAATGTATACTGGACATGTCCTGGTGTGAGGTGGTTTAATTAATACTGCACATGTCCTGGTGTGATATCGGTTAATGTATGCTGGACCTGTCCTCCGTGAGGTGGTATAATGTATGCTGGACATGTTGTGGTGTGAGGTGGTTTAAATTATAGTGAACATGTCCTGGTGTGAGGTCGTTTAATGTGTAATGGACACGTCCTGGTGTGAGGTGGTGTAATGTATGCATGACATGTCCTGTTGTGAGGTGATATAAATTATACTGGACATGTCCTGGTTTGAGGTGGTTTAATGTATACTGGACGTGTGCTGGTGTGAGATGGTTTAATGTATACTGGACATGTCCTGGTTTGAGGTGGTTTAATTAATACTGCACATGTCCTGGTGTGATATGGGTTAATGTATGCTGGACATGTCCTCCGTGAGGTGGTATAATGTATGCTGGACATGTTGTGGTGTGAGGTGGTTTAAATTATAGTGAACATGTCCTGGTGTGAGGTCGTTTAATGTGTAATGGACAAGTCCTGGTGTGAGGTGGTGTAATGTATGCATGACATGTCCTGTTGTGAGGTGATATAAATTATACTGGACGTGTCCTGGTTTGAGGTGGTTTAATGTATGCTGGACGTGTCCTGGTGTGAGGTGGTTTAATTTATGCATGACATGTCCTGGTGTGAGGTAGTTTGATGTATGCTGGACATTTCCTGGTGTGAGGTGGTTTAATATATGCTGGATATGTCCTGGTGTGATGTGGTTTAATGTATACTAGACATGTCCTGGCATGAGGTGGTTTAATGTACGCTGGAGATGTCCTGCTGTGAGGTGGTTTAATGTATCCTGGACATGTGCTGATGTGAGGTGGTTTAATGTATGCATGACATGGCCTGTTGTGAGGTGGTTTAATGTATGCATCACATGTGTTGGTGTGAGGGGGTTTAATGTATGCATGGCATGTCCTGGTGTGAGGTGGTTTAATGTATACTGGACATATCCTGGTGTGAGGTGGTTTAATGTATACTGGACATGTTGTGGTGTTAGGTGATTTAAATTATACTGGACATGTTGTGGTGTGAAGTGATTTAAATTATACTGCACATGTCCTGGTGTGATGTGGGTTAATGTATGCTGGACATGTCTTGTGTGAGGTGGTATAATGTATGGTGGACATGTCCTGGTGTGAGGTGGTTTAATGTGTGCATTATGTGTCCTGGTTTGAGGTGGTTTAACGTATACTGGATATGTCCTGGTGTGAGGTGGTTTAATGTATACTGGACATGATGTGGTGTGAGGTGATTTAAATTATACTGGACATGTTTTGGTTTGAGGTGATTTAAATAATACTGGACATGACCTGGTGTGAGGTGGTTTAATGTATACTGGACTTGTCCTGGTGTGAGATGGTTTAACGTATGCTGGACATGTCCTGGTGTGAGATGGTTTAATATATGCATGACATGTCCTGGTGTGAGGTAGTTTGATGTATGCTGGACATTTCCTGGTGTGAGATGGTTTAATGTATGCTGGACATGTCCTGGTGTGAGGTGGTTTAATGTATACTGGACATGTTGTGGTGTGAGGTGATATAAATTATACTGGACATGTTGTGGTGTGATATGGGTTAATGTATGCTGGACGTGTCCTGGTGTGAGATGGTTTAATGTATGCTGGACATGTTGTGGTGTGAGGTGGTTTAAATTATAGTGAACATGTCCTGGTGTGAGGTCGTTTGATGTATGCTGGACATTTCCTGGTGTGAGGTGGTTTAATGTATGCTAGACGTGTCCTGTGTGAGGTGGTTTAATGTTTGTTGGATATGTCCTGGTGTGACGTGGTTTAATGTATACTGGACATGTCCTGATGTGAGGTGGTTTGATGTATACTGGACATGTCCTGGTGTGAGGTGGTTTAATGTATGCATGACATGTCCTGGTGTGAGGTGGTTTAATGTATACTGGACATGTCCTGGTTGTGAGGTGGTTTAATTAATACTGGACATGTCCTGGTGTGATTTGGTTTAATGTATACTGGACATGTCCTGGTGTGAGGTGGTTTAATTAATACTGCACATGTCCTGGTGTGATATCGGTTAATGTATGCTGGACCTGTCCTCCGTGAGGTGGTATAATGTATGCTGGACATGTTGTGGTGTGAGGTGGTTTAAATTATAGTGAACATGTCCTGGTGTGAGGTCGTTTAATGTGTAATGGACACGTCCTGGTGTGAGGTGGTGTAATGTATGCATGACATGTCCTGTTGTGAGGTGATATAAATTATACTGGACATGTCCTGGTTTGAGGTGGTTTAATGTATACTGGACGTGTGCTGGTGTGAGATGGTTTAATGTATACTGGACATGTCCTGGTTTGAGGTGGTTTAATTAATACTGCACATGTCCTGGTGTGATATGGGTTAATGTATGCTGGACATGTCCTCCGTGAGGTGGTATAATGTATGCTGGACATGTTGTGGTGTGAGGTGGTTTAAATTATAGTGAACATGTCCTGGTGTGAGGTCGTTTAATGTGTAATGGACAAGTCCTGGTGTGAGGTGGTGTAATGTATGCATGACATGTCCTGTTGTGAGGTGATATAAATTATACTGGACGTGTCCTGGTTTGAGGTGGTTTAATGTATGCTGGACGTGTCCTGGTGTGAGGTGGTTTAATGTATGCATGACATGTCCTGGTGTGAGG
Source organism: Lampris incognitus (assembly GCF_029633865.1). Classification (NCBI taxonomy): domain Eukaryota; kingdom Metazoa; phylum Chordata; class Actinopteri; order Lampriformes; family Lampridae; genus Lampris; species Lampris incognitus. The sequence continues at coordinate 38,588,124 of NC_079213.1, read as the reverse complement.
TAGTTTGATGTATGCTGGACATTTCCTGGTGTGAGGTGGTTTAATATATGCTGGATATGTCCTGGTGTGATGTGGTTTAATGTATACTAGACATGTCCTGGCATGAGGTGGTTTAATGTACGCTGGAGATGTCCTGGTGTGAGGTGGTTTAATGTATCCTGGACATGTGCTGATGTGAGGTGGTTTAATGTATGCATGACATGGCCTGTTGTGAGGTGGTTTAATGTATGCATCACATGTGTTGGTGTGAGGGGGTTTAATGTATGCATGGCATGTCCTGGTGTGAGGTGGTTTAATGTATACTGGACATATCCTGGTGTGAGGTGGTATAATGTATACTGGACATGTTGTGGTGTTAGGTGATTTAAATTATACTGGACATGTTGTGGTGTGAAGTGATTTAAATTATACTGCACATGTCCTGGTGTGATGTGGGTTAATGTATGCTGGACATGTCTTGTGTGAGGTGGTATAATGTATGGTGGACATGTCATGGTGTGAGGTGGTTTAATGTGTGCATTATGTGTCCTGGTTTGAGGTGGTTTAACGTATACTGGATATGTCCTGGTGTGAGGTGGTTTAATGTATACTGGACATGATGTGGTGTCAGGTGATTTAAATTATACTGGACATGTTTTGGTTTGAGGTGATTTAAATAATACTGGACATGACCTGGTGTGAGGTGGTTTAATGTATACTGGACTTGTCCTGGTGTGAGATGGTTTAACGTATGCTGGACATGTCCTGGTGTGAGATGGTTTAATATATGCATGACATGTCCTGGTGTGAGGTAGTTTGATGTATGCTGGACATTTCCTGGTGTGAGATGGTTTAATGTATGCTGGACATGTCCTGGTGTGAGGTGGTTTAATGTATACTGGACATGTTGTGGTGTGAGGTGATATAAATTATACTGGACATGTTGTGGTGTGAGGTGATATAAATTATACTGGACATGTTGTGGTGTGAGGTGATATAAATTATACTGGACATGTCCTGGTGTGAGGTGGTTTAATGTATAATGGACTTGTCCTGGTGTGAGATGGTTTAATGTATGCTGGAAATGTCCTGGTGTGAGGTGGGTTAATGTATACTGGACATGTTTTGGTGTGAGGTGATATAAATTATACTGGACATGTCCTGGTGTGAGGTAGTTTGATGTATGCTGGACATTTCCTGGTGTGAGATGGTTTAATGTATGCATGACATGTCCTGGTGTGAGGTGGTTTAATGTATAATGGACATGTCCTGGTGTGAGGTGGTTTAATGTATAATGGACGTGTCCTGGTGTGAGATGGTTTAATGTACGCTGGAAATATCCTGGTGTGAGGTGATATAAATTATACTGGACATGTCCTGGTGTGAGGTGGTTTAAATTATAGTGAACATGTCCTGGTGTGAGGTGGTTTAAATTATACTGAACATGTCCTGGTGTGAGATGGTTTAATGTATGCTGGACATGTCCTGTGTGAGGTGGTTTAAATTATAGTGAACATGTCCTGGTGTGAGGTCGTTTAATGTATAATGGACACGTCCTGGTGTGAGGTGGTGTAATGTATGCATGACATGTCCTGGTTTGAGGTGGGTTAATGTATACTGGACATGTTGTGGTGTGAGGTGATATAAATTATACTGGACATGTCCTGGTGTGAGGTGGTTTAATGTATACTGGGCGTGTCCTGGTGTGAGATGGTTTAATGCATGCTGGACATGTCGTGGTTTGAGGTGTTTTAATGTATGCTGGACATGTCCTGGTTTGAGGTGGTTTAATGTATGCTGGACGTGTCCTGTGTGAGGTGGCTTAATGTGTGCTGGACATATCCTGGTGTGAGGTGGTTTAATGTTTGTTGGATATGTCCTGGTGTGACGTGGTTTAATGTATACTGGACATGTCCTGATGTGAGGTGGTTTAATGTATACTGGACATGTCCTGGTGTGAGGTGGTTTAATGTATGCATGACATGTCCTGGTGTGAGGTGGTTTAATGTATACTGGACATGTCCTGGTTGTGAGGTGGTTTAATTAATACTGGACATGTCCTGGTGTGATTTGGTTTAATGTATACTGGACATGTCCTGGTGTGAGGTGGTTTAATTAATACTGCACATGTCCTGGTGTGATATGGGTTAATGTATGCTGGACATGTCCTCCGTGAGGTGGTATAATGTATGCTGCACATGTTGTGGTGTGAGGTGGTTTAAATTATAGTGAACATGTCCTGGTGTGAGGTCGTTTAATGTGTAATGGACACGTGCTGGTGTGAGGTGGTGTAATGTATGCATGACATGTCCTGTTGTGAGGTAATATAAATTATACTGGACGTGTCCTGGTGTGAGGTGGTTTAATGTATGCATTACATGTCCTGGTGTGAGGTAGTTTGATGTATGCTGGACATTTCCTGGTGTGAGGTGGTTTAATGTATGCTGGATATGTCCTGGTGTGATGTGGTTTAATGTATACTAGACATGTCCTGGCATGAGGTGGTTTAATGTACGCTGGAGATGTCCTGGTGTGAGGTGGTTTAATGTATCCTGGACATGTCCTGATGTGAGGTGGTTTAATGTATGCATGACATGACCTGTTGTGAGGTGGTTTAATGTATGCATGACATGTCCTGGTGTGAGGGGGTTTAATGTATGCATGGCATGTCCTGGTGTGAGGTGGTTTAATGTATACTGGACATATCCTGGTGTGAGGTGGTTTAATGTATACCGGACATGTTGTGGTGTGAGGTGATTTAAATTATAATGGACATGTTGTGGTGTGAAGTGATTTAAATTATACTGCACATGTCCTGGTGTGATGTGGGTTAATGTATGCTGGACATGTCTTGTGTGAGGTGGTATAATGTATGGTGGACATGTCCTGGTGTGAGGTGGTTTAATGTGTGCATTATGTGTCCTGGTTGGAGGTGGTTTAATGTATACTGGATATGTCCTGGTGTGAGGTGGTTTAATGTAAACTGGACATGTTGTGGTGTGAGGTGATTTAAATTATACTGGACATGTTGTGGTGTGAAGTGATTTAAATTATACTGGAAATGTCCTGGTGTGAGGTGGTTTAATTAATACTGCACATGTCCTGGTGTGATATGGCGTAATGTATGCTGGACATGTCCTGTGTGAGGTGGTATAATGTATGCTGGACATGTCCAAGTGTGAGGTGGTTTAATGTATGCTGGACGTGTCCGTGTTTGAAATGGTTTAATGTATGCTGGACGTGTCCTGTGTAAGGCGGTTTAATGTGTGCTGCACAAGTCCTGGTGTGAGGTGGATTAATGTATGCATGACATGTCCTGGTGTGAGGTGGTTTAATTAATACTGGACATGTCCTGGTGTGATTTGGTTTAATGTATACTGGACATGTCCTGGTGTGAGGTGGTTTAATTAATACTGCACATGTCCTGGTGTGATATGGGTTAATGTATGCTGGACATGTCCTCCGTGAGGTGGTATAATGTATGCTGGACATGTTGTGGTGTGAGGTGGTTTAAATTATAGTGAACATGTCCTGGTGTGAGGTTGTTTAATGTGTAATGGACACGTCCTGGTTTGAGGTGGTTTAATGTATGCTGGACGTGTCCTGGTTTGAGGTGGTTTAATGTATGCATGACATGTCCTGGTGTGAGGTAGTTTGATGTATGCTGGTCATTTCCTGGCATGAGGTGGTTTAATGGCCGCTGGAGATGTCCTGGTGTGAGGTGGTTTAATGTATCCTGGACATGTCCTGATGTGAGGTGGTTTAATGTATGCATGACATGTCCTGGTGTTAGGGGGTTTAATGTATGCATGGCATTTCCTGGTGTGAGGTGGTTTAATGTATACTGGACATATCCTGGTGTGAGGTGGTTTAATGTATACTGGACATGTTGTGGTGTGAGGTGATTTAAATTATACTGGACATGTTGTGGTATGAAGTGATTTAAATTATACTGCACATGTCCTGGTGTGATGTGGGTTAATGTATGCTGGACATGTCTTGTGTGAGGTGATATAATGTATGGTGGACATGTCCTGGTGTGAGGTGGTTTAATGTGTGCATTATGTGTCCTGGTTTGAGGTGGTTTAATGTATACTGGATATGTCCTGGTGTGAGGTGGTTTAATGTATACTGGACATGTTGTGGTGTGAGGTGATTTAAATTATACTGGACATGTTTTGGTTTGAGGTGATTTAAATAATACTGGACATGTCCTGGTGTGAGGTGGTTTAATGTATACTGGACGTGTCCTGGTGTGAGATGGTTTAATGTATGCTGGACATGTCCTGGTGTGAGGTGGTTTAATGTATGCATGACATGTCCTGGTGTGAGGTAGTTTGATGTATGCTGGACATTTCCTGGTGTGAGATGGTTTAATGTATGCTGGACATGTCCTGGTGTGAGGTGGTTTAATGTATACTGGACATGTTGTGGTGTGAGGTGATATAAATTATACTGGACATGTTGTGGTGTGAGGTGATATAAATTATACTGGACATGTTGTGGTGTGAGGTGATATAAATTATACTGGACATGTCCTGGTGTGAGGTGGTTTAATGTATAATGGACTTGTCCTGGTGTGAGATGGTTTAATGTATGCTGGAAATGTCCTGGTGTGAGGTGGGTTAATGTATACTGGACATGTTTTGGTGTGAGGTGATATAAATTATACTGGACATGTCCTGGTGTGAGGTAGTTTGATGTATGCTGGACATTTCCTGGTGTGAGATGGTTTAATGTATGCTGGACGTGTCCGTGTTTGAAATGGTTTAATGTATGCTGGACGTGTCCTGTGTAAGGCGGTTTAATGTGTGCTGCACAAGTCCTGGTGTGAGGTGGATTAATGTATGCATGACATGTCCTGGTGTGAGGTGGTTTAATTAATACTGGACATGTCCTGGTGTGAGGTGGTTTAAATTATAGTGAACATGTCCTGGTGTGAGGTGGTTTAAATTATACTGAACATGTCCTGGTGTGAGATGGTTTAATGTATGCTGGACATGTCCTGTGTGAGGTGGTTTAAATTATAGTGAACATGTCCTGGTGTGAGGTCGTTTAATGTATAATGGACACGTCCTGGTGTGAGGTGGTGTAATGTATGCATGACATGTCCTGGTTTGAGGTGGGTTAATGTATACTGGACATGTTGTGGTGTGAGGTGATATAAATTATACTGGACATGTCCTGGTGTGAGGTGGTTTAATGTATACTGGACGTGTCCTGGTGTGAGATGGTTTAATGCATGCTGGACATGTCGTGGTTTGAGGTGTTTTAATGTATGCTGGACATGTCCTGGTTTGAGGTGGTTTAATGTATGCTGGACGTGTCCTGTGTGAGGTGGCTTAATGTGTGCTGGACATATCCTGGTGTGAGGTGGTTTAATGTTTGTTGGATATGTCCTGGTGTGACGTGGTTTAATGTATACTGGACATGTCCTGATGTGAGGTGGTTTAATGTATACTGGACATGTCCTGGTGTGAGGTGGTTTAATGTATGCATGACATGTCCTGGTGTGAGGTGGTTTAATTTATACTGGACATGTCCTGGTTGTGAGTTGGTTTAATTAATACTGGACATGTCCTGGTGTGATTTGGTTTAATGTATACTGGACATGTCCTGGTGTGAGGTGGTTTAATGTATGCATGACATGTCCTGGTGTGAGGTGGTTTAATGTATAATGGACATGTCCTGGTGTGAGGTGGTTTAATGTATAATGGACGTGTCCTGGTGTGAGATGGTTTAATGTACGCTGGAAATGTCCTGGTGTGAGGTGATATAAATTATACTGGACATGTCCTGGTGTGAGGTGGTTTAAATTATAGTGAACATGTCCTGGTGTGAGGTGGTTTAAATTATACTGAACATGTCCTGGTGTGAGATGGTTTAATGTATGCTGGACATGTCCTGTGTGAGGTGGTTTAAATTATAGTGAACATGTCCTGGTGTGAGGTCGTTTAATGTATAATGGACACGTCCTGGTGTGAGGTGGTGTAATGTATGCATGACATGTCCTGGTTTGAGGTGGGTTAATGTATACTGGACATGTTGTGGTGTGAGGTGATATAAATTATACTGGACATGTCCTGGTGTGAGGTGGTTTAATGTATACTGGACGTGTCCTGGTGTGAGATGGTTTAATGCATGCTGGACATGTCGTGGTTTGAGGTGTTTTAATGTATGCTGGACATGTCCTGGTTTGAGGTCGTTTGATGTATGCTGGACGTGTCCTGTGTGAGGTGGCTTAATGTGTGCTGGACATATCCTGGTGTGAGGTGGTTTAATGTTTGTTGGATATGTCCTGGTGTGACGTGGTTTAATGTATACTGGACATGTCCTGATGTGAGGTGGTTTAATGTATACTGGACATGTCCTGGTGTGAGGTGGTTTAATGTATGCATGACATGTCCTGGTGTGAGGTGGTTTAATGTATACTGGACATGTCCTGGTTGTGAGTTGGTTTAATTAATACTGGACATGTCCTGGTGTGATTTGGTTTAATGTATACTGGACATGTCCTGGTGTGAGGTGGTTTAATTAATACTGCACATGTCCTGGTGTGATATGGGTTAATGTATGCTGGACATGTCCTCCGTGAGGTGGTATAATGTATGCTGCACATGTTGTGGTGTGAGGTGGTTTAAATTATAGTGAACATGTCCTGGTGTGAGGTCGTTTAATGTGTAATGGACACGTGCTGGTGTGAGGTGGTGTAATGTATGCATGACATGTCCTGTTGTGAGGTAATATAAATTATACTGGACGTGTCCTGGTGTGAGGTGGTTTAATGTATGCATTACATGTCCTGGTGTGATGTGGTTTAATGTATACTAGACATGTCCTGGCATGATGTGGTTTAATGTACGCTGGAGATGTCCTGGTGTGAGGTGGTTTAATGTATCCTGGACATGTCCTGATGTGAGGTGGTTTAATGTATGCATGACATGACCTGTTGTGAGGTGGTTTAATGTATGCATGACATGTCCTGGTGTGAGGGGGTTTAATGTATGCATGGCATGTCCTGGTGTGAGGTGGTTTAATGTATACTGGACATATCCTGGTGTGAGGTGGTTTAATGTATACCGGACATGTTGTGGTGTGAGGTGATTTAAATTATAATGGACATGTTGTGGTGTGAAGTGATTTAAATTATACTGCACATGTCCTGGTGTGATGTGGGTTAATGTATGCTGGACATGTCTTGTGTGAGGTGGTATAATGTATGGTGGACATGTCCTGGTGTGAGGTGGTTTAATGTGTGCATTATGTGTCCTGGTTGGAGGTGGTTTAATGTATACTGGATATGTCCTGGTGTGAGGTGGTTTAATGTAAACTGGACATGTTGTGGTGTGAGGTGATTTAAATTATACTGGACATGTTGTGGTGTGAAGTTATTTAAATTATACTGGAAATGTCCTGGTGTGAGGTGGTTTTATTAATACTGCACATGTCCTGGTGTGATATGGCGTAATGTATGCTGGACATGTCCTGTGTGAGGTGGTATAATGTATGCTGGACATGTTGTGGTGTGAGGTGGTTTAAATTATAGTGAACATGTCCTGGTGTGAGGTGGTTTAAATTATACTGAACATGTCCTGGTGTGAGATGGTTTAATGTATGCTGGACATGTCCAAGTGTGAGGTGGTTTAATGTATGCTGGACGTGTCCGTGTTTGAAATGGTTTAATGTATGCTGGACGTGTCCTGTGTAAGGCGGTTTAATGTGTGCTGCACAAGTCCTGGTGTGAGGTGGATTAATGTATGCATGACATGTCCTGGTGTGAGGTGGTTTAATTAATACTGGACATGTCCTGGTGTGATTTGGTTTAATGTATACTGGACATGTCCTGGTGTGAGGTGATTTAATTAATACTGCACATGTCCTGGTGTGATATGGGTTAATGTATGCTGGACATGTCCTCCGTGAGGTGGTATAATGTATGCTGGACATGTTGTGGTGTGAGGTGGTTTAAATTATAGTGAACATGTCCTGGTGTGAGGTTGTTTAATGTGTAATGGACACGTCCTGGTTTGAGGTGGTTTAATGTATGCTGGACGTGTCCTGGTGTGAGGTGGTTTAATGTATGCATGACATGTCCTGGTGTGAGGTAGTTTGATGTATGCTGGTCATTTCCTGGCATGAGGTGGTTTAATGTCCGCTGGAGATGTCCTGGTGTGAGGTGGTTTAATGTATCCTGGACATGTCCTGATGTGAGGTGGTTTAATGTATGCATGACATGTCCTGGTGTTAGGGGGTTTAATGTATGCATGGCATTTCCTGGTGTGAGGTGGTTTAATGTATACTGGACATGTCCTGGTGTGAGGTGGTTTAATGTGTGCATTATGTGTCCTGGTTTGAGGTGGTTTAATGTATACTGGATATGTCCTGGTGTGAGGTGGTTTAATGTATACTGGACATGTTGTGGTGTGAGGTGATTTAAATTATACTGGACATGTTTTGGTTTGAGGTGATTTAAATAATACTGGACATGTCCTGGTGTGAGGTGGTTTAATGTATACTGGACGTGTCCTGGTGTGAGATGGTTTAATGTATGCTGGACATGTCCTGGTGTGAGGTGGTTTAATGTATGCATGACATGTCCTGGTGTGAGGTAGTTTGATGTATGCTGGACATTTCCTGGTGTGAGATGGTTTAATGTATGCTGGACATGTCCTGGTGTGAGGTGGTTTAATGTATACTGGACATGTTGTGGTGTGAGGTGATATAAATTATACTGGACATGTTGTGGTGTGAGGTGATATAAATTATACTGGACATGTTGTGGTGTGAGGTGATATAAATTATACTGGACATGTCCTGGTGTGAGGTGGTTTAATGTATAATGGACTTGTCCTGGTGTGAGATGGTTTAATGTATGCTGGAAATGTCCTGGTGTGAGGTGGGTTAATGTATACTGGACATGTTTTGGTGTGAGGTGATATAAATTATACTGGACATGTCCTGGTGTGAGGTAGTTTGATGTATGCTGGACATTTCCTGGTGTGAGATGGTTTAATGTATGCTGGACATGTCCTGGTGTGAGGTGGTTTAATGTATGCATGACATTTCCAGGCATGAGGTGGTTTAATGTACGCTGGAGATGTCCTGGTGTGAGGTGGTTAATGTATACTGGACATGTCCTGATATGAGGTGGTTTTATGTATGCATGGCATGTCCTGGTGTGACGGGTTTAATGAATGCATGACATGTCCTGGTGTGAGGTGGTTTAATGTATACTGGACATGTCCTGGTGTGAGGTGGTTTAATGTATACTGGACATGTTGTGGTGTGAAGTGATTTAAATTATACTGGACATGTCCTGATGTGAGGTGGTTTAATGTATACTGGACATGTCCTGGTGTGAGGTGGTTTAATTAATACTGCACATATCCTGGTGTGATGTGGGTTAATGTATGCTGGACATGTCCTTTGTGAGGTGGTTTAATGTATGCTTGACATGTCCTGGTGTGAGGTGGCTTAATGTATTCTGGACATGTCCTGGTGTGAGGTGGTTTAATGTATATTGGACATGTCCTGATGTGAGGTGGTTTAATGTATGCATGGCATGTCCTGGTGTGAGGTGGTTTAATGGATAATGGACATGTCCTGGTGTGAGGTGGTTTAATGTATAATGGACGTGTCCTGGTGTGAGATGGTTTAATGTATGCTGGAAATGTCCTGGTGTGAGGTGATATAAATTATACTGGACATGTCCTGGTGTGAGGTGGTTTAAATTATAGTGAACATGTCCTGGTGTGAGGTGGTTTAAATTATACTGAACATGTCCTGGTGTGAGATGGTTTAATGTATGCTGGACATGTCCTAGTGTGAGGTGGTTTAATGTATGCTGGACATGTCCTGGTTTGAGGTGGTTTAATGTATGCTGGACGTGTCCTGTGTGAGGTGGCTTAATGTGTGCTGGACATATCCTGGTGTGAGGTGGTTTAATGTATGCTGGAGATGTCCTGGTGTGAGGTGGTTTAATGTATGCTGGAGATGTCCTGGTGTGAGGTGGTTTAATGTATACTGGACATGTCCTGGTGTGAGGTGGTTTAAGGTATACTGGCCATGTCGTGGTGTGAGGTGATTTAAATTATACTGGACATGTTGTGGTGTGAGGTTATTTAAATTATACTGGACATGTCCTGGTGTGAGATGGTTTAATGTATGCTGGACATGTCCTGGTGTGAGGTGGTTTAATGTATGCATGACATGTCCTGGTTTGAGGTAGTTTGATGTATGCTGGACATTTCCTGGTGTGAGGTGGTAAAATGTATGCTGGATATGTCCTGGTGTGATGTGGTTTAATGTATACTGGACATGTCCTGATATGAGGTGGTTTAATGTATACTGCACATGTCCTGGTGTGATGTGGGTTAATGTATGCTGGACATGTCCTGGTGTGTGATGGTTTAATGTATGCTGGACATGTCCTGTGTGAGGTAGTTTAAATTATACTGAACATGTCCTGGTGTGAGATGGTTCAATGTTTGCTGGACATGTCCTAGTGTGAGGTGGTTTAATGTATGCTGGACGTGTCCTGGTTTGAGGTGGTTTAATGTATGCTGGACGTGTCCTGTGTGAGATGGCTTAATGTGTGCTGGACATATCCTGGTGTGAGGTGGTTTAATGTATGCCAGACGTGTCCTGTGTGAGGTGGTTTAATGTTTGTTGGATATGTCCTGGTGTGACGTGGTTTAATGTATACTGGACATGTCCTGATGTGAGGTGATTTAATGTATACTGGGCATGTCCTGGTGTGAGGTGGTTTAATGTATGCATGACATGTCCTGGTGTGAGGTGGTTTAATGTATACTGGACATGTCCTGGTTGTGAGGTGGTTTAATTAAAACTGGACATGTCCTGGTGTGATTTGGTTTAATGTATACTGGACATGTCCTGGTGTGAGGTGGTTTAATTAATACTGCACATGTCCTGGTGTGATATGGGTTAATGTATGCTGGACGTGTCCTGGTGTGAGATGGTTTAATGTATGCTGGACATGTTGTGGTGTGAGGTGGTTTAAATTATAGTGAACATGTCCTGGTGTGAGGTCGTTTAATGTGTAATGGACACGTCCTGGTGTGAGGTGGTGTAATGTATACTGGACATGTCCTGGTTGTGAGGTGGTTTAATTAAAACTGGACATGTCCTGGTGTGAGGTGGTTTAATTAATACTGCACATGTCCTGGTGTGATATGGGTTAATGTATGCTGGACGTGTCCTGGTGTGAGATGGTTTAATGTATGCTGGACATGTTGTGGTGTGAGGTGGTTTAAATTATAGTGAACATGTCCTGGTGTGAGGTCGTTTAATGTGTAATGGACATGTCCTGTTGTGAGGTGATATAAATTATACTGGACGTGTCCTGGTTTGAGGTGGTTTAATGTATGCTGGACGTGTCCTGGTGTGAGGTGGTTTAATGTATGCATGACATGTCCTGGTGTGAGGTAGTTTGATGTATGCTGGACATTTCCTGGTGTGAGGTGGTTTAATGTATACTGGACATGTTGTGGTGTGAGGTGATTTAAATTATACTGGACATGTTGTGGTGTGAAGTGATTTAAATTATACTGGAAATGTCCTGGTGTGAGGTGGTTTAATTAATACTGCACATGTCCTGGTGTGATATGGCTTAATGTATGCTGGACATGTCCTGTGTGAGGTGGTATAATGTATGCTGGACATGTTGTGGTGTGAGGTGGTTTAAATTATAGTGAACATGTCCTGGTGTGAGGTGGTTTAAATTATACTGAACATGTCCTGGTGTGAAATGGTTTAATGTATGCTGGACATGTCCAAGTGTGAGGTGGTTTAATGTATGCTGGACGTGTCCGTGTTTGAAATGGTTTAATGTATGCTGGACGTGTCCTGTGTAAGGTGGTTTAATGTGTGCTGCACATGTCCTGGTGTGAGGTGGATTAATGTATGCATGACATGTCCTGGTGTGAGGTGGTTTAATGTATGCTGGGCATGTCCTGGTGTGAGGTGGTTTAATGTATACTGGATATGTCCTTGTTTTAGTTAGTTTAATGTATGCTGGACATGTTCTGGTGTAAGGTGGTTTAATGTATACTGGACATGAACTGGCTTGAGGTGGTTTAATGTATGCTGGGCACATAAACTGTTCTGAACACGTTCTTATACACTGAGCGTTACAGTTTAGCGCATGTCATTTATTTATGAAACAGAGGTAGAAACATAAAGCCTTTTTAACTTTGATATACATTACAGCATATTGTACAAATCATTTGCAACACTGCAGCACATTGAAGAAAAAGAAAAGGCCACATTACACTTAGTCACAACTAATATTCTGGATGACTTATTGTGCGTATATGTATGATTACATATACATTATTTAAAATATATACATATTATATTATATTATATTATATATATAATATTTAAAATATATACATACACACACACACACACACACACACACACACACACACACACACACACACACACACACACATTGTTATTACAGACGTCGGCGACATCTTGTTTTCTGATATTCTATCTCACAGCTGTCATCATATATTGGACATCACAGTTGCTAAGTAAGTTTGACAGACGTATAGTTCAGATCACACAGGACACAGTTTGAGGTTTGCAGGCAGATGCCTGGTTGACACCCACAAGAGTCCAGATGTGTACCAGAAGAGTCCAGATGTGTACCAGAAAAGTCTAGATGTGTGCGAGACGAGTCCAGATGTGTACCAGATGAGTCCAGATGTGTACAGTTCAGATGTGTACAGTCTAGATGTGTGCAGTCCAGATGTGTACAGCTGCTGCACAACATCAACAGAGTGTCAGACTTGGGTAAAAGCCGCGGCACCATGTGGAGACTACATAGTCACACATGTTCAACATTAATCAGCTCCATACACATGATGGTAGCTCTGTTACACACCTTGAGTATTTGTGGATTTTCTTATGATCTAGCTTTTTTATTTTGTGTGTTGTGAATTCCTCCAGATATTTCATTGCTGTATCAAAACAGAAAAGGGATGTTTTATTTCCCGTCACCATGAAAGACTTGTGACTCACAGTGATAAGCAGACATGGACCATGACATGTAGTGGCTGGTCACCAGCAGGGTCAGATACAGTATCTGATCGTCTGATGTTGTCCTGAAATCATCTAAATGACGCTGTTATTCTGATGAAACCTCCACTTTTCCTCTGTCATGTCAAATTAAAGAGGTACATTGTACCATCATGTGCATTATGTGACGTCATCAGGGTTAGCCTTGCATACTAATGAGCAGTTATTACTAGTAAAAATAGATGTTAAGGTGTTATGAAAGGCATGAGATAAAGACAACAGCATGCACCTCTTTCTAGTGCTGTGAATGAAGGCTTCTGCAGGCCCGGCCTGTGGCAGCATGAAGACTGGATGAGGAAACAGCACAGACAGCATGGGGAACCCACAGGCCATGGTGTGACTAAGAACACAGCGGATGGTTTTGGGTTACTTGGGAGAGGCATGACTTGTGGTCCAGTAACAAACAAAGGGAGAAGATGAGAGATCGTTATTTGTGCAACACCGAGGAGACAAAATTATTTAAGCTGAAGCTGTTTTTTAGTTTGGTGTTCACGTTGTTTCTCCCCAGCTTTTCAGACAGGAAGACCAACTGTACAATATTCATGTATAATATCATTTATAATACATCTACGTTGAACAGTGCTGTTCTGTCCACCACACTGCACATGTGTTCACCAGCATGAACTAATCAGCTTTTCATTAAGGCACTATTTGATGTGTATGCACACACACTGACAGATCACGTCACTTCATGTAACTGCACTTACAGGACTGTGATATTTTGTATTATTGCTTTATGATTAACGTGGTCGCCGAGGATTTTCAGGTTACATTTAGATTTTATTTTTTCTAATAAGCAAAAATATGTTTAACCAACATAATATACATACCATGTCAATAGTACTCCTGCAAATCTAAAGCCTGTAGTCATGGATACTATTGTGTGTTGTTCCATTTCCATAAACCAGAGCTTACTCCAGCTAGAGAGGCTAGACTAAGATGGTGTGCAAATCACAGGCAGAGATGAATGAGAGCAAATTATCATTATGCCCTGAGAGTATTCACTCTTCTTGCAAATTGTGTCATTTAGAATGCGCTAGTAACGGAAACAGTGGACCTCTGCAGAGAATGACTAGAGAACTCTTACTGGTCGTCTAGTCACTATGTATAACTGGTCGTGTAGTGATTATGTGTGACTGGTCATCTAGTCATTATATGTAACTGGCCGTCTAGTCATTATGTGTAACTGGTCGTCTAGTCATTATGTGTGACTGGTCATCTAGTCATTATGTGTAACTTCTTGTCTAGTCATTATGTCTGACTGGACGTCTAGTCATTAGGTGTGACTAGTCGTCAGGCCTTCTAGTCATTATGTGTGACTGGTCGTCTAGTCATTAGGTGTGACTAGTCGTCAGGCCTTCTAGTCATTATGTGTGACTGGTCGTCTAGTTATTATGTGTGACTGGTCGTCTAGTCATTATTTGTAAAGTTGGACGACTCACCTTACATGTGCCGCATGGGAGCAAATGGATCAAGTTACATCTCAGAATATTGGAGGTTTTTTCATCGACTGTGGAAACCAAGTGATAATTTACCCTGTGAGAAATTAACAATAGTTCAGTAATCTCACCAGCATTTCTGCCACCTCACCAGTGGGGGACCTGACTCTCCATCAAGTTTTAACATCTGGGAACGTTCCAGAGAACTTTAGTGCCTCATATGTTTTTCCTCTGTTGGAGACTGAGTGAAAGGCCTGTTGGAAGATAATGCTTCACTAAGCGAGGAAGAGCCTTCATGCTGTAACATGCACGAGCCTCCTGATGGGTCACTGTAGTTATCAGAACTTGTGTAGACCAGAACTTTGTAAATTCTTCCTAAAGAATGTACAAATAGGTTGTAAAGAAGTTCTTTAAAGTTAAATCTCAGGTTCTTACACGGTTGTGATTGCTACTGGTCACAGACTACTTTCCGTAACCAGTCCAAATGTTACACAACACCGAACCTCTTTCACTGATTAGTCTACAGAGATCACAGGCACCATGGGATGAAGTACTGGGTGATGAAGCACTGGGTGATGAAGCACTGGGTGATGAAGTACTGGGTTATGAAGCACTGGGTGATGAAGCACTGGGTGATGCATAATGTGATGATATCGCCACCTGAAGTAAATTCACACATACACAGAGGCACTAGCAGTCACCACAACACGACAAACACACATCTGCATGCTCCGTCCTCTACAACAGCCATGTGAGGTTTGAACCCAATGAGGATTAACGATTTATTTGATCAAAAATAAGATCACAGTGGAGAAATGCCCAGAAGAACATGACAATCATAATGAGGGGGAACTGCATCTTACTTCACAATGTTTCCAGAGTACAACTTCTGTCACACCCTGACAGCTTTGTAAACGTATTCTTGCATGAACGTGGTACAGTGGTTACACTTCTGCAAGCCTGAAATCTGCCATTGATCATGCAGCGTGGACTCATCCTGCAAGGCCTGAACCATGCATGTTACATGCCGTGACTACTGGATGCAGTTTAAACAGGATGTGTACGAGAGGCCACCAAGTACCATCGCACTGCAGCATGGCACAACACAAGCATGTACATGTGTACATGTGTGTACATGTGTACATGTGTGTAGATGTGTGTAGATGTGTACATGTGTGTAGATGTACCCAAGTACCACCGCACTGCAGCACAGCACAGGCATGTGCATGTGTTTACATGTGTACATGTGCGTAGATGTGTGTCGATGCGTACGTGTGTAGATGTGTACGTGTGTACATGTGTGTCAATGTGAACATGTGTGTAGATGTGTAGCTGCAGCTGCAGCATCTCGTCTGACAGGAATACAGCGTCAGGCCTGATGGTTTTGCCAGACCAGTGTGCATGTGTTGATATTATGTACTTTGAGCATAACACTGGCATGTGTATTACACATATGCAGAGCATAGTGATAATCACAACCTTTATATATATATATATATATATATATATATATATATATATATATATATATATATATAATGAGAAAAATCACAACTCTCCCTTCATTGTTTGAGGATGACATTGAAATGTTTATGTGAGACTGAATCATCAGAAGCCCAGACAGTGGCAGCAGTAATAAAAGATGGGGGTTGATGGAGTACTGTGTCCTGTACATAATGATATGAGTTGCAGGGCAGCTCAGACAGGAGGCTGACATGAACCACATATCCGTTTGTTTGTTTGTTTGTTTGATTGTTTGTTTTTTTGGGGGGGGGGTTCCCCCTTTTTCTTCCTACTTATATCCGGCCAATTACCCCACTCCGTCGCTGCTCCGCCCCCTCTGAACGACCAGAGGAGGCGCTAGTGCATTGACTAGGACACATGCCCACATCCGGCTTCCCACACGCAGACACGGCCAAATGTATCTGTAAGGACGCCCGACTAAGCCGGAGGTAACACGGGGATTCGAACCGGCGATCCCTGTGTTGGTAGGCAACAGAATAGATCGCTACGCCACGCGGACGCCCCTGTAGTATTCTTAAGGGGTTTCTCGAAGTAACGAGATTCTTTTTGTTTTTGTTTTTGTTTTTCTATGGAGTGGTGTAATTTGTACCGTAGTAATATACAAGTTGTGATCACTGCGAGGCATTGTGTCAGTTTACAGCACGTGTGTCAGTAGTGACCCGGTGTTGAGGCAGATGGATGAAGCTGTGGAGGGGAGGGGTGAAGCTTTGGAGGGGGAGGGGTGAAGCTGCGTAGAAATGAGGGGACACTGAGGTAGATGCATCAATAAAAGTTACAGCATTTTGATCGAACTGAAACACAAAGTAATCAAACATTCAAACCAACAATAAAGTCGAACGCCAAACACCTGCAGAAGATGCATTCAGCTGTGTTTCTGCTCTCTAACATTCTGAGAAAACACTTTTTTTCTTCGTTTTTGTGGCAACAACTTTCATTTGAGCCGTCCATACTTTTGTATTTATTGAGGCAAACAAACGAGAGAAAAAACAAAAAAACAAAAATAGAAACATATTAGTAGAAATATTAAAAAGCTAAAAAATATTTCACAAGTGTTACCAACCTCTTTTCATATAAAACATATGTAGTACTTTAAAAAAAATGCAGATTTAACGATAAAATCCATCCATCAAACAGAAGAAAATCTTTTTCTAATCATTAAATTATACCCACATGCTGCTGTTGTTCCCACATTGTACACGTGCGCTGCTGCATCAGGTCTGAGTCCTTACTGCAGCCGTGAAACCGGTTTCATTGTGTTACGTGCTCTTTCGTTCAAGCATACAGCAATATGTTTTGGTATCGGACATGAGATGCAATGCACAGGCCAGACGTCTCGCAGGTTCAACCCTCCAGCACCTCTTCTCACAGACGGTGTGGTTTCTACTACATGATCCCACAAACACCATGTACACTCATCTACAAACCCAGCAGAGGATAACAGTGACCTCCCTCCACCGCAGGAGGACTGGAGGAGGAGCTCCACCTCCATCGCTGTCATGGTTTGTGTGTGTTTCATCCATGCAAAGTCAGCCGGGGTCTTCTGTGTAGAGTCAGTGTTCTAACCCCCAGTTCATCTCACCCCCTACGTGGGATAGGGATGATGATGTGGAGGTGCAGCAGTGAGGACTCCTCTGGCAGGTGTTGCTGGCCCAGAAGGCGATGGTGCAGGAGGCTGCAGGAAGCAGCATGCATGAGCTGCAGGAAGCTGCATGCAGGAAGTTGCATGCAGGAACTTCTTGTAGGAAGCTGCCTCCTCCTGGAATCTAGAGGAGCCGGTACAGCAGTGTCCCTCGGAGCGTTTGACCTTGTTTTGTTTGGATGTGACATGGCGCCATGGAGAGATGGGATGAGGTCGGGCCTGCTCATCGTTTCTTCCCTTGGAAACCAAAACAGGTTCAGCGGACATTCTGGCTGCAGTGTTGCATTTTTCCTTTTGGGAGAAAACATATTCTATGTTCGGTGTTCATTTTGAGCAACACTGAAAAGCATTTGCACATAACTGAAAATATATAAGCTGTGTTTGTTCTATGATATCTTACACCCCCTGGAGTTAAAGTGGGATAATTAAGTGAATTACTTTCTCCAAGTCATCTGTACAGTGATGTGTGGCACGTGTGTCTGATGCCACAGTGGCAGCTATCATCATCAGCACACTCTGTTGGTGACGGGGGAGACCCTGAGCTCTGTAGGGCAGGGGGGTTCTCTGCTACCATGGCTGTCAGGACTAATAAGTGGCACGTGCCGGCCTCACATGGACACACTACATAGCCATGGTGCAGCAATACCACAAAGCTACACACAGCTTCCCACAAAACCAACTGCAAACGCTCTGCTGAATGAACACAATGCTGTAATATGTGTGTCTCAAGGGATGTCTGCTACACTGGAAATGTTGAGCTCAGATTAAATTTGCTGTCTTCCTCTGTGAGGGCACTAGTCCCTCTGTTTATGTCCTCACTGTTTTAATATAGCATGGCCCCGATGTGCTCTCCCTGTCATCATAACCCCACAAACATCCTGCACACAAAACCATGCTGACTATAACTGTTCTCCACACACAACCATGCTGCCTGCAGACACCTCAGCTGTCCTCTACACACAACCATGCTGCCTGCAGACACCTCAGCTGTCCTCTACACACAACCATGCTGCCTGCAACTGTCCTGCACACACAACCATGCTGCCTGCAACTGTCCTGCACACACAACCATGCTGCCTGCAACTGTCCTGCACACACAACCATGCTGCCTGCAACTGTCCTGCACACACAACCATACTGCCTGCAAAGACCTCAGCTGTCCTCTACACACAACCATACTGCCTGCAACTGTCCTGCACACACAACCATGCTGCCTGCAACTGTCCTGCACACACAACCATGCTGCCTGCAACTGTCCTGCACATACAACCATGCTGCCTGCAACTGTCCTGCACACACAACCATGCTGCCTGCAACTGTCCTGCACATACAACCATGCTGCCTGCAACTGTCCTGCACACACAACCATGCTGCCTGCAACTGTCCTGCACACACAACCATGCTGCCTGCAAAGACCTCAGCTGTCCTCTACACACAACCATGCTGCCTGCAACTGTCCTGCACACACAACCATACTGCTTGCAAAGACCTCAGCTGTCATCTACACACAACCATACTGCCTGCAAACACCTCAACTGTCCTCTACACATAACCATACTGCCTGCAAACGCCTCAACTGTCCTTTACACACAACCACGCTTTATGCAACTGTCCTCCACACACAACCATGCTGCCTGCAGCTGTCCTCCATACACAACCATGCTTTCTAGAAAACCTCAACTGTCCTCTACACACAACCATGCTGCCTGCAACTGTTCTCTACACACAACCATGCTTTCTAGAAAACCTCAAGTGTCCTCTACACACAACCATGCTGCCTGCAAATGTCCTCTACACACAAACCATGCTTTCTGCAAACACCTCAAGAATCCTCTACACACAACCATGCTGCCTGCAAAGACCTCAACTGTCCTCTAAACACAACCATGCTGCATGCAAACACCGCAACTGTCCTCTACACACAACCATGCTGCCGGAAACCCCTCAAGTGTCCTCTACACACAACCATGCTGCCTGCAAACACCTCAACTGTCTTCTACACACAACCATGCTGGATGCAAAAACCTCAACTGTCCACTACACACAACCATGCTGCATGCAAACACCTCAACTGTCCTCTACACACAGCCATGCTTTCTGGAAACACCTCAAGTGTCCTCTACACACAACCACGCTGCATGCAAAGACCTCAACTGTCCACTATACACAACCATGCTGCATGCAAACACCTCAACTGTCCTCTACACACAGCCATGCTTTCTGGAAACACCTCAAGTGTCCTCTACACACAACCACGCTGCATGCAAAGACCTCAACTGTCCTCTACACACAACCATGCTGCCTGCAACTGTCCTCTACACACAACCATGCTTTCTGGAAAACATCATGTCCTCTACACACAACCATGCTGCCTGCAAACACCTCAACTGTCTTCTACACACAACCATGCTGGATGCAAAAACCTCAACTCTCCACTACACACAACCATGCTGCATGCAAACACCTCAAGTGTCCTCTACACACAGCCATGCTTTCTGGAAACACCTCAAGTGTCCTCTACACACAACCACGCTGCATGCAAAAACCTCAACTGTCCACTACACACAACCATGCTGCATGCAAACACCTCAACTGTCCTCTACACACAGTCATGCTTTCTGGAAACACCTCAAGTGTCCTCTACACACAACCACGCTGCATGCAAAGACCTCAACTGTCCTCTACACACAACCATGCTGCCTGCAACTGTCCTCTATAGTCCATGGGCCAGAGCCCAAAATTTCCTATTTCGGTACACTCAAGGTGGCAAAACTTACTTATAATTTTTGAAAGGATCCATGTCTGTAGATGATATTTTGGTATGATAACCA
Organism: Lampris incognitus; assembly: GCF_029633865.1. Classification (NCBI taxonomy): domain Eukaryota; kingdom Metazoa; phylum Chordata; class Actinopteri; order Lampriformes; family Lampridae; genus Lampris; species Lampris incognitus. The sequence continues at coordinate 38,567,602 of NC_079213.1, read as the reverse complement.
TTCCTGAGTGGCAGCTGTATCACAGTTATCAGCTCATGAAGTTAACCACCCCCCAAAGTAAAGTGCATTTTAGACGCTGGTGCATATCCTGGTTTAGCCTCATGGTCAGGACATTTTTCAATGTTCTATAATATTGTCTTTGGTATCATTTTAAAGGGGACCTTCTTAGCTTTCATTCAAGCCCTGTTGTGGATATTTCTCACAAATATAGAGGTCACTTGAGCTCTTCAACCCGTCAATAACACACATCTTTCTGCAATTTTCGCCTAAACTATATACTTTCTTTTAGCCCTGTGGCATCTAGGAATATCAGGGACACAAAACACAAAAACTGGAATACTCACAGGACTGTAAAGATTCAGGAAATGTATAATATACCCATACTATTTCATTGTGTGAGGTGATTGTGAACCTTAAATTAGAAGGGCATTATTACTAAGAAACTAACTAGACCAAAGCCAGTTAGTCCATGGGTCAGACCAGATATCGATATCACCCAAGGTGACACAACTTCACTGGTGCCATTTTATTTGGTACACTAACAGAAGTAAAATAATACATGATAACCTTTCCAAATGAGCAGCTATTTCATTTTTCTTTCAGGAAACCTGTTTCTGTGCCTCTCACGATTGTGTATTTGCCCAGATTTTTACAAAAATAGCATTTCAACACCCCTGGTACTGATTAGCCTAGCTTAAACTCTGGGACAGTTCTTAGTTGGCCAACAACCAAGGATAACCAGTACTGTGTACTTCCATTCATTGTGCTAAGCTAGGCTAACGTGCAGCCAGATAGCTTTCTACTAAACACATATAGAGGAAACTGGCATCTATCTTCTTGTCTCACTCTGGAGAAGATTGTAAGCTAATTTCCCATAATGTTAGCATGTTCTTTTAATGTATATGTTAATATGATTAGTTAAAGTGGCTATGAGGAACTTTCATCTTGTGTTGATTTTAGCGGCCTCATGTGGACAAAATACAGCTGTTGCATAGCAACTAGGTAATGTTTCTATTTGTGGCTATGTAAGATAAATAATGGTAATATGACGCTGGTGAAGCAAAGTAAACTTTGTTTTAGTAGTGTTCATACACCTAAGTTACATGTATTTGTTTATATGTGGCAGGTGAAAACTGACTGAATATGGCCACTGGTGAACAAGCAAGTTTTTACCCAATACCAAAGCGCCCACGGGTGGAGTGCATTATCCACTGTTCTGATGATACAGATAAGCTGGTTTCACTACAAAGTGTCGACTCATGGAGAACTCTGCTCAGGGCAGCTCAGATACGAAATCATGCACCAGTTTTGAAACTGGCAAAATACATTCCTGAGGGACAGATTCCAGCAATCTACTACCACAGAAAGTGTCAGTATCTTCACTATGAAGCAAATTCTTGATGGCCTCCTTGCAAAAGAAAAGAAAAGTTGTGTCTCTGCTGAAGAGAAACAATCCAAGAGAGTAGCTCGACATGCTCCAAGTACATCTAGGACTTATGATGCAGAGTGCATATTTTGTCAAAAAAACAGCAAATATTCCAAGAGACAGAATACGAGAGAAGTACTGGTGCAGTGTCGAGAACTGCGAGCTGATGCAAAGATCAGGAGTGCCGCCACAAAGAAAAGGGACAGCAGAATCCTTGCCATTGTGAGTAGAGACCTTGTAGCAGCTGAAGGGCACTACCACAGGTCATGCTATAGACTTTACACCAAAGAAGAGGTTTCCAAAGGAGAGGTTGCCAGCAATGAAGATGATGATGCTGCAGCCCAGTATGAAGCTGCTGTGAATAAGGCATACAATGAGCTGTTCCTCTTCATCAGGATGGAGCTTTTTGGCAATCCTCAAGTGATGACAATGACTGATCTCTCTTCTAGACTGGTAGCTTCAATGAACTCCCAAGGCATTGCCCAAGTCAAGGAATCAACCAAGAAGCACATAAGGCGAAACCTGGAGACTGAGTTTGCTGGAGCCTTGCAGATATTCCCTGATGAGAAAGGAAAATTCCTCCTCTATCCCGATAACTTGTCCATGAGGGAACTTGCCAAAGAAAATCAGTCTCTCAAAAGGGAGCTGCAGACCCTGAAAAGTGTCAGTGCACAATATGTTATAGCCAAAGCAGCCATCAAATTGAGAGCAGACATTAAAAGTCAAGATGTTCCTCAAACCTGGCCGCCTGAAGTCAAACCAGAAGCAGAATGTCCTACCATTCCAGAGTCGCTCATTATCTTCCTGTACTCTCTACTCACAGGCTCAAATGATCCTGATCATGCATCCCAGAGAGTGCAGTGCCTTCTGCAGTCATTTGGCCAGGACATAGTACATGCAGTGACATGTGGAAATACCAAGCCTTCCAAGCACATTGTTCTGCCATTCAGTGTCAAATCGTTGACAGGAAATGTAGAGTTGATAAACATCCTCAACCGACTTGGTCACAGTGTGTCCTATTCACAGATGGAAGAGATCAACACTGCCCTGTGTCTCCAGAAACTCTCATCATGAGGGAGTGGCATTGCCCTTCCAGCTAACATCCATCCTGGCATATTCACAACTTTAGCCTGGGACAATATCGACCGTCTTGAAGAAACTGTCAGTGGTGAGGGAACATCTCACAGAGTCAATGGGATTGCTGTGCAAGCAAAGCCAGTCAACCCACTTCCTGTCCAACCCATGCCCACTGTTCCCAAAACAAAGAAGAGAAGCATTGATGGACCCCCACCAATGTTACCAACTTACAATGCTGGACAACGGGTAGGGCCACCACAAAGCAAAAAGTCAGATGCCGATACTGCAGCCAATACTAAGCTTGCCAGAGAGAAAAACCTTCTTTGGGTCCTAGCACGCATGTCACAACAAGAAGAACAGTCAGTCAGCAGCTGGACAGGCTTCAACATCCTGACTCGAGGAGAGATGACGGTCATCCCCGACAATATAGGCTATCTGCCTACCATCAATGCTCCAGCGACACAAATGTCTACTGTCAACGAGGTGCTTAACCAGTCACTGAGCATCATGCAGTGCTTAGGCCTGAGGAAGATTGTATGTGTCTTTGACCAAGCCCTGTATGCGAAGGCTGTCGATATCACATGGAAACACCATGACAAGTTCCATGATATCATCGTTAGGCTTGGGGTATTCCACACCATCTGCACACTGCTGGCAATAATAGGAAAGCGTTTCCAAGATGCTGGACTCAAAGACCTCTGCATTGAGTCTGGCATGATTGCAGAAGGCTCAATTGCTGGTGTTATGGATGGCCGCAAGTAAAACAGGGCAGTGTGACTAAACAAGCTCCTGTATGAGGCTCTCATGCGACTGACCTTGAATGGTTTCCTGTCCTGGTTGGAAGAAACTCACAGGAATGACATGGTTCACCTGAATGAGATACTGAAGACCATTGACATCCTTGGGAAAGAAGTCTCACAACATGCTTTTGAAGGAGATGAATTATGCACGCTACCTCCCCTACTACTACGCCCAGATGTCTGAGCTGCCCATCACACACCCAGATGTGTACACAGAATTCATGGAAGGAGGCTTCTCAGTCCAACTGGGCTCCACCAATCCCTTTGGCCGAATCCCTGTTGACCAAGCTATAGAAGAAACGGTGAACAAAGACACCCAAACAGCTGGAGGGACAAAGGGATTCAGCTTGAAGCCAGGAGCTGTGACCAAATATTATCTCACAGCTGAGTATAGAAGCATGTACCTCAGACAGCTGAGAGACCTGACAGGTCAAGGCAGGTGCAAATGGTCTCATCCAGATCTACAGAGTCCAAGGATCAAGAGAGATGAAGCAGATGTCCAGTCTCTCATGGACCTTATGGAGAATAACTGGCTCAATCCTATGTCCCCTGATGAGATTGATTTGGTTAGCCTCTCCACTGGCAACATGGCTCCACCTGATGTGACCATAGATCTCTTGAGAGCTCTTGAGAAAGGAGAAGAGGCCTACCAAGCATTCCAGCAAACAAGGTTAGATGCAGACCCACCACCTGTGAAATTCCACGACAAGATGACCAAGCAAAGTCTGAAAACATTCTCCAATGTCAGCACAAAACAAGCTCATGGAAAGAAAGCACAGGATGTGGTTCTGAAGGCAGACAGAAACCTTTTCAGTCACATGATCCTGGTGGCTGAAAGCAGGAAGGTGAATCTGAAGGATGTCCTTGCCTACCCATTGGGCCCACTACCATGGGCACTGGCAAATGCTGATGGGTCCTTACGAAAAACAAACAAGGCTGCACTTGCCAGAGAGCTTGAAAAGAATGTATCTCCTGCAGAAGACATCCCAATCCCATCTACTTCCATCATTGATGGGATGAGCCTGGTCCAAAAAATGAATGGCAACAACAAAACCTTTGCACAGGTGGCAGAGTCAGCCTTGACCCAGGTCCTCCATGAGGGAGCACAGAGTGGGAGGATTAATGTTGTTTTTGATGTCTATCACCAGACTTCGATCAAAGATGCTGAACGACTGAACCGGGATGGAGACATCACTCTCCAGTACAAGAATCTTGCAGGGGGACACCACGTCCAGCAGTGGAGAACATTTCTGTGCAGTTCCTCCAACAAGACCAGTCTCATCAAGTTTCTGGTGGAAGAGTGGAAACTCCCACGATACAGAGCTATGCTGCATGGCAAGGTGTTGTACATGACCTGTGAGGAAACCTGCTACAAGTTGAAAGAAGATGGGTGTGAGGAAGCAGCAGAACTGCACTCCACACATGAAGAAGCTGACACCCGTCTGCTCCTGCATGCATTGCATGCAGCAAATGCGGGCTCAAAGTCAGTTATCATCACAGCTGAGGACACTGATGTCATGGTGCTTTGTCTTGGCTTCCAGAAGGACATCACCTGTCCCATCTACCAGAAGTGTGGGACTCAGAACCGCACACGGTTTGTCGACATCACCAAACTGGCAAGTTCACTTGGAGACAGCATCTGTGACAGCCTAATTGGCTTACATGCCTTCACAGGCTGCGACACTGTCAGTGCATTCGCTGGTCGAGGGAAGCTGAATGCCCTGAAGATAGTGAGAAAGCACACTTCCTGCCAAGAGACTTTTAGTCAACTGAGACAGACATGGAATGTGAGTGATGAGCTGTTCCAGAAAATTGAGCAGTTCACCTGTCGGATGTATGTTGCTAATAGCAGCACTGCTGAGGTGAACAAACTGCGTTACCAGCTCTTCTGCACCAAAAGGGGAGAGGTTGAGTCCAGCCAGCTGCCACCATGTAGAGACTGTCTCTTTATGCATGTTCAACGAGCCAACTATCAGGCAGCAATATGGAAGTGCTGTCTGCAGGCTAACCCTGTGGTGCCAAGCCCTACTGAGTATGGATGGACAGATGATGAAGGCAAGCTGGCCATTTACTGGATGCGCTCCCCACCTGCACCAGATGTGGTCTTGGAAATGCTAACATGCAAGTGTGTGCATTCATGCAAAATGCCAAGCTGCATGTGCCTGTCAAATGGACTTCCATGCACAGACATGTGCAGGTTACAGACCTGCAGTAACCAAAAACAGCAGGATGGTCCAGAACTGGACTTTGAACTTGGGGAGTCAGATGATGAGAGAAACGAGCAGTTTGATGAATGACAGTGTGATGATTCTGATGGTATTACTGTGGTAGTAGTCTATTGATGCACAGGATGTTGATTCTGGACTTGGTTACCCAGAGCTTGATAACAATAATGTAACCATATTCACATATACCCATTACCCTACCCATTACCATTACATATACCCACTAATGATATGGGATTACATGTATCATTGACTAAGTATATGTAAATGTCAATGTTGTTTAAAATATTAAAATAGTTCATTACCTCACTATGGTATTCCTTTTTATCATGTATTTTGATTGTGTATTTAAACAAATGTATAGAGACCAGTTTGTGACCTAACTGGCTTTGGTCTAGTTCTCATTTAAGGCTCACAATCACCTCACACAATGAAATAGTATGGGTATATTATACATTTTCTGAATCTTTACAGTCCTGTGAGTATTCCAGTTTTTGTGTTTTGTGTCCCTGGTATTCCTAGATGCCACAGGGCTAAAAGAAAATATATAGTTTAGGCAAAAATTGCAGAAAGATGTGTGTTATTGACGGGTTGAAGAGCTCAAGTGACCTCTATATTTGTGAGAAATATCCACAACAGGGCTTGAATGAAAGCTAAGAAGGTCCCCTTTAAAATGATACCAAAGACAATATTATAGAACATTGAAAAATGTCCTGACCATGAGGCTAAACCAGGATATGCACCAGCGTCTAAAATGCACTTTACTTTGGGGGGTGGTTAACTTCATGAGCTGATAACTGTGATACAGCTGCCACTCAGGAATGGTTATCATACCAAAATATCATCTACAGACATGGATCCTTTCAAAAATTATAAGTAAGTTTTGCCACCTTGGGTGTACCGAAATATCGTCTGGCCCATGGACTACTACACACAACCATGCTTTCTGGAAAACATCATGTCCTCTACACACAACCATGCTACCTGCAAGTGTCCTCTACACACAACCATGCTGCCTGCAAACTTCTCAGCTGTCCTCTACACACAACCATGCTGCATGCAAAGATGTCAACTGTCCTCTACACACAGCCATGCTGCCTGCAACTGTCCTCTACACACAACCATGCTTTCTGGAAAACCTCAGGTGTCCTCTACACACAACCATGCTACCTGCAAATGTCCTCTACAGACAACCATGCTTTCTGCAAACACCTCAAGTGTCCTCTACACACAACCATGCTGCCTGCAAATGTCCTCTACACACAACCATGCTGCATGCAAAAACATCAACCGTCTTCTACACACAACCATGCTGCCTGCAAAAACCTCAACTGTCCTCTACACACAACCATGCTGCCTGCAAAAACCTCAACTGTCCTCTACACACAACCGTGCTGCATGCAAAGACCTCAACTGTCCTCTACACACAACCATGCTTTCTGAAAAACATCAAATGTCCTCTACACACAACCATGCTGCCTGCAAAAACATCAACCATCTTCTACACACAACCATGCTGCCTGCAAACACCTCAGCTGTCCTCTACACACAACCATGCTGCCTGCAAACACCTCAAGTGTCCTCTACACACAACCATGCTGCCTGCAAATGTCTTCTACACACAACCATGCTGCCTGCAAAAACCTCAGCTGTCCTCTACACACAACCATGCTGCCTAAACCACCTCAACTGTCCTCTACACACAACCATGCTGCCTGCAACTGATTTCTGTAGCTCCTCACTACAGCCCACCTCCTACACATCACTGCGACCGTTGTGACCCCTTATGCATGTCTACATGCATATGTGCAGATTGGTATTCAACATCTTTTATCCCACTCATCCTGCTGTTTTGATCACAAACACACAAACACACTCTCTTTGCATGTGCACACTCCCATATGCACACACACAGTACAGCCAGTCACAGAAGCTGCCCTACACTTCAGGCCATATTTGTCATCACCACTACAGTCAGTTAAACATGCTGAGCAGCTTTCTTCTCCTCTGTCTGCTGCTTCCTATTCCTCTGTCTGCTGCTTCCCGCTCCTCTGTGTGCTGCTTGCTGGTTCTCCAGACAGGGAGAAGTGTGATCTGTTGCTACACAGTGCTACAGAGATATCCACAGAAACCATAACACGAAAGAAATCAAGAAACATTAAAAAGTGAAAATAAGGTGGGTCAATTTCCTGAGCTGTGATTGGTCTGGCCACTTAATGGACATGCCCACCACTGTGAAACTGCCTCTTCATGAGATGGTGACCACACCCAACATGTACAAAAACATAAATGTGACTGACACACAACATGGACTTGGCTTGTGGGGACTATTTTACATGGCCAAATAAATCAGCTTCTCATGATATTTGGTTACTGTGATCCGGTCACAATGGCAGCCACAGCTCACACATACCCAGCACAGAGGAGAGGGAACAACTGAAGGTGGTCACATGATGATAATTCATCACACATAAGTGGCATAAATCCCCGGATTAAAAGTCAATCGATGCATCACTGCTTTAAATAACTGTGACCTTTGCACCGAATGAAAATGTCACATGCGTTAATGCACTGGGCTGGAGACTGGACTGGACATAGCCAGGGAGGCTCACCTGTTCTCACACACACGCACACACACACACACACACACACACACACACACACACATGCAAACACACACACACGCACACACATGCACACACGCACACACACACACACACGCATGCAAACACACACGCACACAGTTGCTGGCCCATCACAGACTGATAGTATTACAGTTATATTGTGTTTCTGTGCAGCTTGGGTGTGTTTATGCAGCAGTGTTGTTTGGGCTGTTCCTCTCCGTCGGTCAGGAGGAGTAACAGTGAGAGCAGAACAGCACAGTGGCTTTGGTGTGTTTGTGCAGCAGTGTTGTTTGGGCTGTCCCTCCCCGTCGGTCAGGAGGAGTAATGGTGAGAGCGGAACAGCACAGTGGCAGAAGCACCGTCCTCCTGCAGGCCACTGGAGCGCTAAGGCCAGATTCCCTCAGCAGTGACATGGATGCTAACAATAGCTGTCGGAGTGTAACCCTGCCCTGTCGTGTGTGTGTGTGTGTGGGGGGGGGGGTGCCTGTTTACCTCCTCCTGTCCTCCTGCACTGATTGCATATGCAAGGTCAGGACTACTCCTGCAGGAGGAGAGGCCGCAGAGCAGAGTTTTCCATAGTTCCCTAGGAAATGCAGAACAGTTGATGCACGTGCACACTGTTGTTGCAAAGCCACGGCATTGTGGAGTCATTGTTGGGTTCGAGACAAGCTGCTGCACTACACACACATGTAAGACACACATATAGGAGGTAGATAGGACAGGGTGGACAGTGTTATCTGCAGAGTTTTTTTACACACAATTTTCCTCTGCTTCCCCTTCTCTCTGTTGTGGGGAACAAAACAAGCCTCAAATGAGCTGAGAGCTGTACTGCCACTATCTGCAGAATGAACGGAGCTGAGCAACAGCCATCCTCCTCATCCACCCTATACACTTCATTTGCAAGACCTTGGTCCCCTGTTGTGTTACCATGATTAAACCTTGCCAGCTACTGCGCTCAGTCATCAAACACTGTGTTGTGGGTATATGTATGTATGTGTGTATGTGTGTATGTGTGTATGTGTGTGTGTATGTATGTATGTATGTATGTGTGTGTGTGTGTGTGTGTGTGTGTGTGTGTACACATATACATTATATATATACATACACACACAGACACACACACACACACACACACACACACACATATATATATATATATATATATATATATATATATATATATATATATATATATATATATATATATATATATATATATATATATATACACACATGATGAATTTATGTGAGAGTGAGTGAGTATAAGATGTAGCTAATAGAATAAATAGGACCCCACTGCAGCTGCTCTACTGCAGCCTATCAGAACACGGAGCATCGAGGACCGTGTGTCTGCTGCAGTCAACCACGACAAACAACTCCAGCGGCACACACTGCCACCTAGAAGACAAAGAGTGGTAGTATTACTCTGTGTGACTCATCACTCACAGTGGCTGGATTGGTTACCAAACACACCAGCTGACTTGTGCTGCGCAGCAACATTGGCCTGCATTCCCTTATCTTGTTATTGAGGCTAGATTATCATCCCCAAGTGAGCAATGCAAAATGTGGCGTGCTGGGGGCTGGGGCTTCTGCCTACATCCTGCTGCTGCACAAACAGTTCGATCTGCATATGGAGATAAGGACTTCTTCTGCATCACTAAACATGCTGAGATGTTAGATGGAGTGAGAGGGACCTAGGTTGTTATTGAATGTGTGTTTCACAGCATGCTCACCACTCACCTGTGTGTGAAATTTCCCACGAGGTGATGGCCTCCAGGTGATCCTGGTGGTCAGGTCAGTTCACATCTGCAGAGTTGTCTGTCTGTCCTGCGCCACGGCTGGGGTAGAGGTCTGACCACTTACTTCCATTCAGCAGAATTCAGTCTACTCTTGTCAGCAAGGGCCTCCTTCATGAGTACATCCACAGTGGAGAGGAGAACCCACCTCACAGTCAGGTCAAACAATACTCCATCTGTCTTCATAGTTTCCTTGTTCTCGTTGATTGATTGGAGTGTGTGGAAGTAAGGTGCTAGGAAGTGGGCTGATTTACGACTGAGTGACATCTGATGGGTGACCTGGTTAATTGTGCCGTGGATTTCGAATCCAGATTTAATTTGACAGTTTTTTAACAAGTGGGTGCCTGAACAGTGGGCTGTGTGCCTGAATTTCTCCTAATCTTTGTGAGTTTCTGGAGACAAAAAGGCTGAATAACGTATGTGGGTCACGTTCTCTTCTCGGCTAATGCGCACAGGTAATGGATGTAAACCACGCAGCTCTGACAACATGGTGGATTAGGGCCTCACGTGAGTCTTCCTCTGCAGGTCTCATGTCCTCTGATTACGATGGCAGACAGCACAGAAAGGTCTGGAAGGTTGCAAGGTTGCTATAGAAACTGCATCCGCAGGCGCCTGCAGGGTCCTTTTTAATACACACGGAGGCGCTGTTGTTCTGGAGAGGCTGCATTTTGTATTTTTATTCCAGATAATCTGGCATTTACAAATACTTGATAGAGGCTCAGGCGAAGTTAAGTTTTTATTCCTAGAAGGATTTCCCCCTCCCCCAAATCTGTCTGTTTCATTGGCAGGGACTTCACCTAACAGGTGTAATTTTGTAGTAACATTTTTACAGCGTTACAGTGATTATATGTAGTACACACTGACGGGGTGACATCGAAACCAAAATAAACGCGCGCAAAGGTATTGGTATTTTGTTTAGTTTCTATATTCACTGTAATGAATCAATACATAGCAGCTACTTTATGATGAAAAGTGCTTAACTGCGATACGGAGGGATGTGAGATTTGGAGGGGTGTGAGCTTTATGGTAATTTACGCATGACGAAGGCTAGGTAGTTATTACGCATGACAAATATTAATTTGAGCAGATTCGTTTTTTCGCCAAAAATCAAAATAATAATTGTGTTCCACAATAAGGGACAGGTGGTTTTGGTGTGTGTGTGTGTGGGGGGGGGGGTCTTGCAGGGACGTTATTTCTCACAGTCTCGAGACGCGGCGGTGCCGACACTTCAGCCATAATGGACGCTGCGCGGACGCCGAGGGTGGAATCACAGGTGTGCGTCGAATCACGATCACACCTTCTGCACGAGCTTCAGTTTTCCGTAATGTTCCGTAATGTTCCGTAATTTAGATACATTGGTCCTGGTCAGGTCTCTAGTAGTTCCCTAGGCTAGCTACTTCATAGACAGTAAAACAAATGTAAACTTTGAAACCCCAGACTTGCAAGTAGGGTGATAATAAATGAAACAGTACTGAGAGTACGTTGATAAAGTGCTACAATCAGATAGGATGAGATAGTTTTAGAAGCTTTGCTTTTTTCCCTTCATCACCAACAATTATGCACATAATGGAAGACTACTAAGAGGGGAAGGTTGAATAATCTCGTACAATGAAACATCCACGGTTATGATATTGTATGAAATACATCCTTCTGCATTTAGTGATGCCGGGAACAGGGCTCGCCAGGTTACTGAAGCCCGAGCGCAAAATGAGGATGAAGTCATTGAAAGAATCGCGCGTCTCTCAGCTTACCACTGATGCGTAATTCACCAATCATACATCTGTAAGCTTACCAGTGTAGGTTTTATGTGGGCTGCAGTTGGTGTATTTTATTGAGTCCGCATCGTCACTGTCCATGTAGTCTGATTTTGTCAGTGACGGTTTGCTGTCACTCCTTTTGAATTCGCCGAACGACGGCTGCTGCTGACCGCAGGTCACATGAGTGTACTGGAACTGCTCCTCATGCTCCGTCTCCCTGTGGTAGAAGTAGTTGAAATTGGAGACAATGACTGGAACAGGTAACGCGATGGTGAGCACCCCAGCAATGGCACACAGTGACCCAACGATTTTGCCTCCAATTGTGACCGGGCACATGTCTCCGTAACCCACCGTGGTCATGGACACCACCGCCCACCAGAACGCGTCGGGGATGCTGCTGAAGCCAGAGTCTGGGTCGTCGGTCTCAGCAAAGTACACCGCGCTAGAAAACAAAATGACCCCTATGAAAAGAAAGAATATCAAGAGTCCGAGCTCTCTCATACTGGCCTGGAGGGTCTTGCCAAGGATTTGAAGACCTTTAGAGTGTCTGGACAGCTTGAAAATTCTGAACACTCGTACCAAGCGAATGACCCTCAGGATGGCCAAAGACATGGCCTGCTGGCCGTTCCCCTGATGCTCTGCCAGCTCTAATCCCAGCGTGATAAAGTATGGCATGATTGCCACAATATCGATAGTGTTCATGATGTTCTTGAAGAAGGCGGGCTTGCTTGGACAGGCGAGGAACCTCACCAGTAACTCGAAGGAAAACCAGATGATACAGAGGGTCTCCACTATGAAGAAGGGGTCTGTGAATGGATTGGGCTTCTTTGCGCGTGTAGTTCCATTCACTGCGAGATGGTCATCAAATGTTTTGACATCCTCTCGAAATTCGGGCAAAGTCTCCAAACAGAAAATGACAATCGATATCAGAATAACCAACACAGAAACTATTGCTATTCCCCTGGCAGGCCCGGAACTCTCTGGGTACTCGAACAGAAGCCAAACCTGCCGCTGGAATTCGTTGTCTGGCAACGGACGCTCTTCCTCCTTGATGAACCCTTCATCCTCCTTGAAATTTTCGATGACCTCCTCCCCCAGTTCATAAAATTTTATTTCCTCCATGAATATGTCCACCGGCACGTTGACGGGTCTCCTGAGCCTCCCGCCGGACTGGTAATAATAGAGAATGGCATCGAAGCTGGGTCGGTTCCTATCAAAGAAGTATTCGTTCCTCAGCGGGTCAAAGAAGCGCATTCTCTTCCTCGGGTCGCCCAGTAAGGTGGTCGGGAACTGGGCCAGCGTCTTCAGCTGCGTCTCGAAGCGCAGCCCGGAGATGTTGATGACCACCCGCTCGCAGCATTCCTGGTCGGCTCTCTGCGGGTCACAGACGTCGTGGGACAGGGCTGCCAGTGCCACAGTCTCATCCAGGTTCTCCCCGGGCACTACGGTCATCTTTCTCCCCCTAAAGGGCAAGGCTTCTCGAACCACGATCGTGCGTCGTGCTCCTTCCCCCCCTCCCCACCCTTTTAAAACCCGTGCGTATTTTGACAGACAAGTAAGCTGCGGTCACTTGTGGCGCTTTTAGTTGTTGGTTTGTTTGGTTTCCTTTTGTTTGGTTTTTTTTTTTTGGCGTCTTTTTTAGTCTCACGTCTGCGGGTGCGTTGGTCGTGCGGGCATTTTCTCCTCCTGTGCGCGGCGTGTCCCGTCACCTTCCCCACGTTGGTAGTCTGTCTGGACGATGGGCAGTCACATTCACTGCATTTTAAGCAGCAATGCCCTCCCCGAGCTGACGTGCGTAGACTCTCTCTCTCTCTCTCTCTCTCTCTCTCTCTCTCTCTCTCTCTCTCTCTCTCTCTCTCTCTCTCTCTCTCTCTCTCTCTCTCGCTCTCTCTCGCTCTCTCTCTCTCTCGCTCTCACTCACTCTCTCTCTCTCTCTCTCTCTCTCTCTCTCTCTCTCTCTCTCTCTCTCTCTCTCTCTCTGTCTCTTGTCTCTTGTCTCTCTCTGTATCTCTCCCTTTGTCTGTCTGTCTGTCTGTCTGTCTTTCCCCGAACGCGAAAACACACACACACATGTAATCATCAAGTGAATGAGGTGATGAATGTGTTCGGTTTATTATTCGGTGGAAGGAATAAATAAACAGCAATACGCCACCGCATGGGGTCTACTGTGCTCCAAAACACTGGTGCGTAATGTACCTGTTGTTCGAGCGCAGGGTATTATTCAGGGTTAACACTGGAGAAGGACTGGATACAACACAGACAGGAGGGTTTACGCAGGAGGGAATTCTGTTTGCAAACATTACTGATGGTCTAGACATTCCAATGACATCTTATGAGACCAGCCAAATTTTAGATTTTGTCAATAAATTATGAAGATCTAATTAAATGCATTATATGTTAAACTTGTCCTTCCTTTCAATATAAAGGTACTGTCCCCGTCTCCCACTACTTCACCATGTTGTGTTTGTGTGTATGTAGTTGAACATATATGGACTGATGTGTGATGTCTGCATCACCTGTATGAACGGAGGCAGTTTGGCAGTGTGTATCAGGTCTGTAATGGCTTTGCTGCAAATGACTCTGCACACACTTCAAGCTGTGGAGCTTTCTTTACGTTAAAGAAGAAAGTTCACGACAACACGTGCTTTGTTTCAGAGAGGACAGTCGCGTACATGGTGTGTGGACGGTGATTAGATGGTGTGTAGATGGTGTGGATGGTGTGTGCATGGTGTGTAGATAGTGTGTGGATGGTGTGTGGATAGGATAGTGTGTAGATGGTGTGTGGATGGTGTGTGGATGGTACATAGGGACGGTGTGTAGAGGGTGTGTGGATGGTGTGTAGATGGTGTATAACTGGTGTATGTGGATAGTGTATAGATGGTGTATGTGGATGGTGTGTAGACGGTGTGTAGATGGTGTGGATGGTTCTTGGTTGGTGTGTAGATGGAGTGTAGATGGTGTGTAGATGGTATGTCGATGGTGCGTAGACGGTGTGTAGATGGTGTGTCGATGGTGAGGATGGTTTTTGGATGGTGTGTAGATGGAGGGTAGATGCTGTGTAGACGGTGTGTAGATAGTGTGTAAATGGTGTGTGGATGGTATGTAGATGGTGTGTGGATGGTATGTAGATGGTGTGTGGATGGTGTGTAGACGGTGTGTAGATTGTGTGGACGGTTTTTGGATGGTGTGTAGATGGCGTGCAGATGGAGTGTAGATGGTGTGTAGATGGTGTGTGGATCGTGTGTAGATGGAGTGTGGATGGTGTCTAGATGGTGTGTAGACGGTGTGCAGATGGTGTGTAGATGGTGTGTGGATGGTATGTAGATGGTGTGTGGATGGTGTGTAGACGGTGTGAAGATTGTGTGGACGGTTTTTGGATGGTGTGTAGATGGTGTGCAGATAGAGTGTAGATGGTGTGTAGATGGTGTGTGGATCGTGTGTAGATGAAGTGTGGATGGTGTCTAGATGGTGTGTAGACGGTGTGCAGATGGTGTGTAGACGGTGTGTAGATGCTGTGTAGATGGAGTGTGGATGGAGTGTGGATGGTGTGTAGATCAGTGGCGAGCGGTAATCAGTTATAAATGCGGTGCATGCCCAAGGCATTTGAAAATGGCAATATAATTTACTACAGTATAATAATGAATTGAAAATCTATTTTCAAAAAGTAACGTGACCATTATTTACATTAAAACGTGTCATTTAAATATTTGTTTCTCAATGTCTTTGATTGTTTTCTTTTCAAGCGGCAACAGCGGTCTGGTTTTGCGACTCGCATCACCGCGGTCTGCCACATCTATCCTGCTCACGGCGAAGCTGCCAAGCGTTCAGCTTACTTCGCGCATGTGCTATGTGACTCCGAATATGAAAGTATATTGTGAACGTGGGAGTATGGTGGGCAGGAAAGCTGGCTGTGAACCAGCTTATCCGGAAACACACATGCGCAACGCTGCCATCTAGCGAGCTAGTTACTGTAAATTGGCCCTTGTATGTCTTGCTCAGTTAGCTCAGCGCCATACGTTTCAGTACCTGTCACTATGAGCGACAATTCGCATATTATAGAATCGTTATGTCCTGTCCCGTTTTCTCGGAGGACTTTTGAAGAGAAAAGGATGATTACTTCAGGAGGACGTCCAACTTCCGAACTTGGCATCACAAAATCAACGAAGAATTTCGTCCGTCACTTTCAAGCTACCACATACAGACATGACTAGCTGTCTGCCCGAAGGTTAGCAAACTATTCTGTTAGCCATGTCTCCTTTTTTCTACAGAACACAGTCTGGACCACGGCAGGTTATGGCGATTTAAACAGTCTCATACAGCAATGACAGAACACGAGGTGCACCTGCACACACACATTGCAGGGCTCTGTAGTCTCACGCATTGGGCGCGAGACACACGCATTTCAACTCGTTCACTGACACGCCACACCTTGTATTTCTCACGCAGAGACCCAGGGTAACGCCCACCAAGTTGCGCCGCTATTTTTCATAACAGTGGAACAGGTAGGAATCAAGTGGATTCCCCATATGGTTGAGAAGGGCCTGCCACGCAACAGCCAATCAAATTAAAGAATATAGCTGCCGAACAGCCAATCAAATAATATAATTGCTGTATCCGGGTAAGATTTAGATATTCCCGCTACAACAACTTGACAGAAGAGGACAGCTATCTACTAACTTAGTCACAAATCCGAAGTAGGACGACAACGACGTGGGAGAAGACCATATCCTATGCAGTAGTGGATCTAGAGATTTTTTCCTGGGGTGGCAAAGGGGTGGCAAGACTGTGTCCCAGAGGTGGCAGATCCGCGCCTGTGAGGGGGAGGGGGATTCTAAATCGGCGACTTCTGTTTGAGATGAGTTTGGTGCGGGTCTCATTGACCTTCACCATGCATGTACATAAAATATACTTTAAAAACATATTATCTGATTTATAAATGGGGTGGCAACAGGGGTGGCAAGACTGTGTCCCAGAGGTGGCAGCTGCCACCCCTTGCCACCCTGTAGATCCGCCCCTGATCCTATGTGTACAGTAAGTTATCTCATCATTAATGCCGTTGCTGGGGAATATTGTCTCTTTTTACTCTCTATGAATATTGTGTCCAGGCAGTTGGTTTAACCGGAGTGTGTGAACTAGCCTAGCTAGCTTAGGGTGACCAAACGGCCTCTTTTCCCCGGACATGTCCTGGGGGGGGGGGGTCATACATTCATGAAAATGTCCGGTTTTCTGTGGTAGGTTTGCGTGTTGCTGAACTGTTATATATTATACTTTTACCGATCTCAAGCAAGCCAGCTGCTTTATCAGCGATGTTAATGGCAAGAAACTGCTACGTGTTGCCTAGCAACAGGTGCAGAGGAGTCTGTGAGGTGGAGAATCTGCAGCGGTCAGTATTTAAAGTTTAAACATTTCAAACGTCACAGAATTTAAAACGACTCCCCTGAAACTAAACTAAGATACTGATATTATATTAATTTCTGGCGTTAGGTGATGTTAGCTAATTTGCGATTGTTGCTCAGACATGTTGATAATCAAACAACTTTAATGTTGGTGAAAATTCCTTTCAAAAGCAAATGAAGACATCTGATCCTTTTTAAAGAAGAACCAAAGTGTCAGTAACTGTTTACACATGATTAACTGATAATTTTCTGTAATTAATCCAAATATTAATCTTTGAAATTAGTGTGAGATTTATTTACTATTTAATGCCAACCCTTCCTTTTCCATTAGTGGCTCAAGAGCAGAGTTATTATAGTATAAGTGATATTAATGTGCTGCTACTTGTGTTGTAGTAAGACATGAGTATTATTTATAAGCTAAACTAGTCACAGCTTGTCCAACTGATTTGTTTGACTATCAGGCATCATTTTATTCTGAAAATCCTGTCAGCAGCAGCCTGAGCAGCACAGAGACACACAGACAGGTGAGCTGCAGCCTCTCAGGTGAGCTCTGATGTCATAGTGAAAGATTTGAGATCTTAGTTCAGGAGTTGAATGAAAGAAAAATAATACAAAGTTTTTGAGATAGTGTGAGGATCAATGTGGGTCTGTGTCATGAAATACACAAACTGAAAGCCAGAATCTCAGGTGAGGTTAGAAAAGCTCATAGCAGCTGTTACAGAGCAGCAGATTACCTACAGGTTTCTATACATTTATGTTATTATAACATTTCATGTGACAGAGTTATGTTATTTTTAAATATTAAGTGTGGTCTCAGATTTAAGTATTCTATCAAAATAAAATGTAAAAATCAGAGAAAAAGCCATGATAATAATTTAATATGCAGGTCAGCACATGCATATTCATTAGTGAACATGTTGCAAGTGAGACTCTTTATGTGCCTTGAAGAGAAAAGAGAGACAGAGAGCAGTTAAGTTAAAACCAAACCTACACCCACAGGGCCATTAAGCATGTACTTAAATAATATAAATAATAATTTTCTATCCATACAGAGGAGGCCTACTTTAAATATATTCAAATTATAAGGTATCTTTGAGTAAACTCCGAGTATAATTGAAGTATCTCGAGGCTGGAGGCAAAGTGTCCTCTTTTTTTGGAACGCCAAATATGGTCACCCTGAGCTAGCCAGTTGAATCCCTGCAAATTTCAGCAGCTATACTGACACTTGTTTTTTAGTCTTAGTTCAGGACCCATTATTCATAAAGCTTTTCTCTTAGGCCACCACTAAGAGTACTTATAAATTGCACTAAAAGTTTTTTGTTTTTTCTTAAGAGTAATTCATTCATTTCTTAAGAGTAGTTCACTTCATATAATTTACTGTTGTTTTTTTCTGGTTGTTATGAGCTCTCCATTTCCATGGAAATACATTTGGAATATTCAAAAAAGTGAGATTCATAAGCTTGGTGTTTTACTGTAAGACAGATTGTAACCTGACATCAACCCTGTCGTTTGTATTCATAATGCACATGTATACGGGCTTACTGCGCATATTAAGTGACATTCTCCTGTTCTCGTTCAGGTCACTAGTTCTACCTGCACTAAAAAATTATGAATTAAATAAATGTTTTTATTTGTATGAATTTATGTGTCATTTATCAGATCAGACCCCCATCCCCACCCCAACCAAACCCCCACCACCGCCGCTGCCAAAATCTCACTCTGAACTCAGTTCAAAACTTGAAAGCTCTG
Source organism: Lampris incognitus (assembly GCF_029633865.1). Lineage (NCBI taxonomy): Eukaryota > Metazoa > Chordata > Actinopteri > Lampriformes > Lampridae > Lampris > Lampris incognitus. The sequence continues at coordinate 38,548,752 of NC_079213.1, read as the reverse complement.
CACATTGTCTAGTGAAACTTCACACATTTGGCAACACACGAATCCATCATCAGTTGAAAGAGGGCGTGCGAAGCCACAGAGCAACATCACGAGCGCGTTAAAAAACGGACGTATTAGAGACTCGTGGACATCGTTGTGTACCCCAGAACCCAGGAGCAGACATTCCGGGGACAGTCGTGGGGGGGGGGGGGCTCTGACAATCGTGGTAATTATATTGAGCTCGTCAACCTACTCCGGAAATATGATGAGAGGCTAGCCCGTGATTTGGAGACGTGCAGTGTCTTTTCTGGCGTGTCAAGCCACATCCAGCATGATGTGATGGAGTCTGTGGGGAATGTGCTGCTGAATGAAATAACACCTGGAATCAAACACGCAGGCTTTGTAGCCATACTAACTGATGAAACCAACGATGTGTCCAACTTCGTCCAGCTTTCTACAGTGTGGAGGTACGTTACCAAAGAGGGTGTGTGTGTGTGTGTGTGTGTGTGTGTGTGTGTGTGTGTGTGTGTGTGTGTGTGTGTGTGTGTGAGTGTGTGAGTGAGTGAGTGAGTGAGGGGATGCGAGCGTGTCATTTGCAGTGATGGGAGGGGGTTGTAATGGGCGGGCGGTCGTGCGTGCGTGCCCGGGGTGGGGGTGGGGACGAGGTAACATACCCAGCTTCAAAGGTCACTGCTCGCCACTGGTGTAGAAGGAGTGTGGACGGTGAATAGACGGTGTGTAGATGGTGTGCATGGTTTTTGGCTGGTGTGTAGATGCTGTGTTGATAGTGTGTAGACGGTGTGTAGATGGTGTGTAGATGGAGTATAGACAGTGTGTAGATGGTGTGGATGGTTTTTGGATGGTTTGTAGACTGTGTGTAGATGGTGTGTAGATGGAGTGTGGACGGTGTGTAGATGGTGTAGATGGCGTATATATATGGTGTATGTGGATGGTGTGTAGACGGTGTATACATGGTGTGGATGGTTTTTGGATGGTGTGTAGATGGTGTGTAGACGGTGTGTAGATGGTGAAACAGAGCTGTGCATGGCAGGTAAACGCTGCATTAACAAGCTCGGGGAACTGAAACAGAAAGTTCTGGGAGGAATCAGAAGTTCTGGGAGGAACCAGAAGCAGTGACGTCTATTCTTGAAATAGCTGAATTCCTCCCACGGCTGAAGGAAAGTTTCTTTTCCCATGGAATGCCTCGGGGAGCTGCCCGGGGAAGACGAGATGACACAGAAACAACAATTTGCATTTGTACAGAGTAGAGATAATCACCATGCAGTAGTAATACTAACTCAGAAGTTAGGATTGTGTATAAAGCATGGTGTGTATTGTGTATAAAGCAGGGATTGTGTGCAGGGATTGTGTATAAAGCAGTTGTGTCACGTCATCCACATGGTGTCTGAGGCCTTGTTGTTCCTTCACACCAGTACGGGGAACATTACATTAGAGTTTTGGTGTCACGTCATTGTTTTGTTGCTTGGCTTTCATTACAATACACTACACAAACCAGATACTGTGAAGCTTCTTGCACTTTTTCAGCAGTTGTTTTTTCTTCCTTACTTGTTTTGGTGGTAATTTAGATCATAATCATCTCAGCAATTTCTGCACTGACTCACCCCCCAATTGTCACTTGCAAGCATCGGTGGAATCTGAGCCTGCAGTCTGGGACCACCTCACTTCCTATCACCGCCCACCACACACATGCACACACACACACACACACACACACACACACACGTGCCGTGCACACGCACACACACATCAGCCTTGTACAGTGTCTGTTCCTGTTTCTGTTTCACACGTCTGTCAGAACACAAGTTTAGAAAGCATACGACTTATTCTCCAGCAGTTTCTGCAATATTTCCCCACTCACACTCACCCTCCTATTGTCTTTCTGTCATGACCAGTAGACTTGTTTACTTTCTACCACATATCTCATCTACCACAAGAATTTCTCCTTGAGACTATCTCTGGTGAGGTCACCTCCATCTTGTGAGATCTAGTACAGTCCCATGTACTGATAGCTGTTAGCTATTCAGGTGGACAACACAGCAATTACCAACAATATTTTTAAAAAAAAATTAAACTTCCTGCAGAAGGAAGATGAGTTATCTCAGTGTCATTTTCTAGTTTGGAGTTGTCGAAATCTAAATAAAAAATATCGCAGCATGTAAACGTTGGTTGATTCTAATCTAAATAAATGCTTAAATAACATGACAATAAAACCTTTTTTTTTTTGCAGAATGGTGATTCTTACTATGTTGAGTACAGGGTGATGATAAGCAGACATGGCCTTAAAACCCAGCCGAAGAGCCATGAACTTAGAGTCCTTACAAATGTCATGGCTGATGTCCATTACACCCCTGATAACATTGGATACCTTTAATGTCCTTGAAACTAATGTAATAAAACTGTATCATTGAAAAGCCCTTGATTATGGGTTTTTTTCATAATGAGAATAGTTGAGTGTGATTGCAGTTGAATCTTGTTTCTAAAAATAAAAATGTTACTCCATCTCATTATGTAAAATCCCCGGATATTCCTAGCAGAAGGGCTATGTGTAGAAAGTAGGCTAATGTACCAGGGAGAGGCTGGGGAATCCTCTGGAGGAGGTCCTCCTGTGGGAGCAGAGCTGTCTGTCACATGGCCTGCGCACGGCCTCCTACACATCACTGTTCAGAGGAGGACTTCCTGATATTGCATACTCTACGCCGGATCTACCATATGGGCAACCTAGGCTGCGTAAAAAGACCCTCCGCGATGGGAGAAAAAAAATGGCGGGCTCCACAGATACATGACACAAAGCTTGACCCATTCTCTTGATGATTATCCAATCAAAATGAAATAATAGTAGTTTCCAAGAAAATTAAGTCTCATGATCGATTATCGTATTGGTGAGATGGCTGGACAAGTGGTGGCTGGTGAGCAAGCGGCAGTACACTGTATAGATTGGCTAACAGTCAATGTGGGTGGGCATAGAGAGCGCGTGGCTTACTTTGCACAGATTCAAGATCAGTTTTTATTAAGCCAAGTCGAGGTTAAAAACAATGGAATTAATTTTTACCTGACCCACTATCAGTTAGGTTGTATCAGCGAGAAGTGCGCGGCAAGCAGCAGAAAATGGACGGCGTTAACCAAAAGCCCAGCGGGGCTGGCAAAGAGCGAAAATAAATTAATAGGAAATGAAAGAAGCGGCCACAATACAAAATGTCCTGCTAAAGAGTTTTTGTTTTTGTTTTTTTGTTTTTTTTCTTCAAAAAAGCAAAACAAAGTGAAGAAGAGGGCATTCTGATGGAGGATGTTGAGATAGCAAGTAGTAACGATAGCCTGAAAGCGCCTACCATCGGTTGCAGCAAGACACAGTCTCAGCTAGCTAGCAACGAAAACGTTAGTCTGGAAGTCTTTAGCCCCAGCAGCGACACACTGCCTCAGCTAGCTAGCAACGAAAACGTTAGCCTGGAAGTCTTTAGCCCCAGCAGCGACACACTGCCTCAGCTAGCTAGCAATGAAAACATTAGCCTGGAAGTCTTAAGCCCCAGCAGCGACACACTGCCTCAGCTAGCTAGCAATGAAAACGTTAGCCCGGAAGTCTTTAGCCCCAGCAGCGGCACACAGCCTCAGCTAGCTAGCAACAAACACGTCACCCTGGAAGTCTTTAGCCCCAGCGACACACTGCCTCAGCTAGCTAGCAACGAAAACGTTAGCCCGGAGGTCTTTAGCCTCAGCAGCGACACACTACCTCAGCTAGCTAGCAATGATAACGTTAGCCCGGAGGTCTTTAGCCTCAGCAGCGACACTGCCTCTGCTAGGGGTAAAACAGAATAGGGAAAACGACGAAGAAACGGGAGAAGAAACGGACAAAAACGGGTTGACCAAACTGAGCAAAATAAGATAAGACTCCTGCAAACCTGTTGCCAGTTGTGCTGAGGAATGGACTCCAGATGATCTTACCCAACGGTTTTTGTTGCGTTCAGGCTTTTTCTCACACTGCCTGTATCCAACTGCGAGGGAGAGAGGACATTTTCACAACTGAAACGGATAAAAAATGAACTCAGAACAACCATGGGTCAGAAAAGGCTTTCAGCGCTCTCTTTGATGGCCGTCGAGTCTGAGCGTGTGAGGGAGCTGGATTTTGAGGACTTGATCACAGAGTTCGCAAAGAAAAAGTCAAGAAAGAAGAACTTCTAAAGGTAAGAACCATGTATTATGTTGTCTGTGCACTCAGCAATATTATCTGTTGTGATTGTGTGTTGCTATGTGTTTTGTGGGCGAGTTTATTTGATATGCTGTTTGCATAACATGTGTATTGCATCACTGTGATGTGATGCTGCTAAATTGTATTGCAGTCAGTTTGTCAAGTTGATTATATGTTGGTTTTTGCAGTTCTGTGTGAAGTTGCGTAGCCCACTTGATGCGCCTTATTATGCGTTGTTGTAAGCCTAGTCCCAGTCAGTCACATTATTATGTGTCAATAATAACTGGTGTGCTGTCTGCGTGGGTGGTTTTCCACGAACACAAATATTGCCATAGTCTAGAGTCATACACTTTAATCCATTGTTTCCTTGTCTTGTGGTTTCTGAGTGAAATGGCAGTACTTTGTCTTCTGAACTACCTGCTCAGCTGGACTGGTTATTCAGCCTTTGACCAATAGGTGTGTGATTATGGTCTGGTGGATTTGACATTCAAGCTTGACTGGAAACTCAAAATAATTAAGGTGGGGTTTAATGGCTGGGCGTGGTGTGTGTGTATGTGTACGTGTGTGTGTGTGTGGGGGGGGGGTATGAGCTTCAGTCCCCAGGGGCCCCTGGGGGGGTACTAATCCAGCTTTGTACATACTGATTCATTTACAGGATTCATTCAGGATAATTTCGGGGCTATTTGAGTGATATACTTTTTCTAATGACAGCTTTCTTATTGTGATTTGTTGGAGCCTCAACATGAGTTTCTTGACAGCTGACACTTCTACTTGCAGCCCTCTACTGGGATTTAATGTGAGTAGTTTAGAGTTGTTATGAATGTCTTCTGAACGGGTAAGTTGAAGGTGAAAAATGACCTTTTGTGTTTGTTTCAAATGAGGTTAACTTGGAAAAAAAAGTATTCCATGGTATTTTTCTTGTTTTGACAACATATTATATATATCAATCATCCCCGCGACCCTGAGAGCAGGATAAGTGGTTTGGATAATGGATGGATGGATATATGTGTGTGTGTGTGTGTGTGTGTGTGTGTGTGTGTGTGTGTGTGTGTGTGTGTGTGTGTGTGTGTGTGTATGTATATATGTATATATGTGTGTGTGTGTATATATATATATAGATAGATAGATAGATAGATAGATAGATAGATAGATAGATAGATAGATAGATAGATAGATAGATACAGTGCATCCGGAAAGTATTCACACCCCTTCACTTTCCCCACATTTTGTTATGTTACAGCCTTATTCCAAAAGGGATTAAATTCCTTTTTTTCTCTCATCAATCTACACACAATACCCCATAATGACAAAGTGGAAAATGTTTTGCAGAAATTTTTGAAAATTTATTGAAAACAAAAAACTCAAATATTGCATGTACATAAGTATTCACACACTTTGCTATGACACTCAAAATTGAGCTCAGGTTCAACCCTGTTTCCACTGATCATCCTTGAGATGTTTCTACATCTTGATTGGAGTCCACCTCTAGTAAATTCAACTGATTGGACATGATTTGGAAAGGCACACACCTGTCTATATAAGGTCCCACTGTTGACAGTGCATGTCAGAGCAGAAACCAAGCCATGAAGTCAAAGGAATTGTCTGTGGACCTCCAAGACAGGATTGCATCAAGGCGCAGATTTGGGGAAGGGTACAAAAAAATTTCTACAGCTTTGAAGGTCCCGAAGAGCACAGTGGTCTCCATCATTCGTAAATGGAAGAAATTTGGATCCACCAGGACTCTTCCTAGAGCTGGCCACCCAGCCAAACTGAGCAATCGGGGGAGAAGGGCCTTGGTCAGGGAGGTGACCAAGAACCTGATGGTCACTCTGACAGAGCTCCAGCATTCATCTGTGGAGATGGGAGAACCTTCCAGAAGGCCAACCATCTCTGCAGCACTCCACCAATCAGGCCTTTATGGTAGAGTGGCCAGATGGAAGCCTCTGCTCAGTAAAAGGCACATGACAGCCCACTTGGAGTTTGCCAGAAAGCACCTAAAGGACTCTCAGACCATGAGAAACCAGATTCTCTGGTCTGATGAAACCAAGATTGAACTCTTTGGCCTGAATGCCAAACGTCACGTCTGGAGGAAACCAGGTACCTCTCATCACCTTGCTAATACCATCCCTACAGTGAAGCATGGTGGTGGCAGCATCATGCTGTGGGGATGTTTTTCAGCGGCAGGAACTGGGACACTAGTAAGGATCGAGGGAAAGATGAATGGAGCAAAGTACAGAGAGATCCTTGATGAAAACCTTCTCCAGAGCGCTCAGGACCTCAGACTGGGGCAAAGGTTTACCTTTCAACACGACAACGACCCTAAATACACAGCCAAGACAACAAAGGAGTGGCTTCGGGACAAGTCTGTGAATGTCCTTGAGTGGCCCAGCCAGAGCCCAGACTTGAACCCCATTGAACATCTCTGGAAAGACCTGAAAATAGCTGTGCAGCGACGCTCCCCATCTAACCTTACAGAGCTCGAGAGGATCTGCAGAGAAGAATGGGAGAAATACCCCAAATATAGGTATGCTAAGCTTGTAGCTTCATACCCAAGAAGACTTGAGGCTGTAATCGCTGCCAAGGGTGCCTCAACCAAGTACTGAGTAAAGGGTGTGAATACTTACTATGTACATGCAATTATTTCAGTTTTTTATTTTTAATAAATTTGCAAAAATTTCTACAAAACCTTTTTCACTTTTTCATTATGGGGAATTGTATGTAGATTGATGAGAAAAAAAAGGAATTTAATCCATTTTGGAATAAGGCTGTAACATAACAAAATGTGGGGAAAGTGAAGGGGTGTGAATACTTTCCGGATGCACTATAGATAGATAGATAGATAGATAGATAGATAGATAGATAGATAGATAGATAGATAGATAGATAGATAGATAGATAGATAGATAGATAGATAGATAGATAGATAGATAGATAGATAGATAGATAGATAGATAGATAGATAGATAGATAGATAGATAGATAGATAGATAGATAGATAGATAGATAGATAGATAGATAGGTGTGTGTGTGTGTGTGTGTGTGTGTGTGTGTGTGTGTGTGTGTGTGTGTGTGTCTGTCTATCTATCTATCTATCTATCTATCTATCTATCTATCTATCTATCTATCTATCTATCTATCTATCTATCTATCTATCTATCTATCTATCTATATACTATATATACTATATAGATATATATAGATATATATAGATATATAGATATATATATATAGATATATATAGATATAGATATAGATATAGATAGATAGATAGATAGATAGATAGATAGATAGATAGATAGATAGATAGATAGATAGATAGATAGATAGATAGATAGATAGATAGATAGATATGGATATGGATATAGGTATAATAAACCTTTAAAAACCTTTGGAGGTTTACCGGGCACGACCAACTGGGTGGAGACCCCGGGGTAGACTCAGAACTCGCTGGAGGGACTACATGTCCAATCTGGCCTGGGAATGCCTTGGAATCCCCCAGGAGGAGCTGGAGGGTGTTGCTGGAGAGAGGGACGTCTGGAGTGCCCTACTTAGCTTGCTGCCACCACGACCTGATCCTGGAAAAGTGGCTGATGATGAATGAATGAATATAATAAATAATATACATATATAATTGCCTCTTTGCTACAATGTGATTTCCTGCTAAGGACTGTGTTTTTCTTTTTTTTAATTTTCTTTTTTTATGCTGTGCTGTCAGCAGGCTTGGCATATACAACACAGGGAATTTGTATGCCTATGTCATTGCAAATATTTAATTCCACTCCAACCACAAATGAGGAGTGAGACAAAAATCTCTGACAGTATTGTCACATTGTAATATGTTCATGAACAGAAAAACAAAGTATAGATAGTTAAGTGTGTGTCCTGATCTCGGAGCACACTTCCTTTATACCTTGCAGCCCAAACATGTTTATTGTCACAGTCACAAAGGTGTGTACCAAGAGTTTCTCCTCAAACCTGCTTAGAGGAAGTAGTTTATCTTTATTGCTGGACTTTCATCCTAACAGAGTTAATCTGCAGGTGGAGTTCAGGTTCTCCACCTGCAAAGGCCATCTTATATTAAGTATCAAGAACCACTTACAGGGTGTCATGGTGGCGCAATAGTTAGTGAGGTCGCCTTGGGTGGTCATCCCAGGTCGTCCTCTGTGTGGAGTTTGCATGGTCTCCCCGTGTCTGCGTGGGTTTCCTCCGAGGGCTCCAGTTTCCCCCACCATCAAAAGACATGCATGTTAGGGTTAATACTCCTGTCTGTGCCCCTGACCGAGGCATGGCAAGACGAACTGGAGTTGGACCCTGGGTGCTCCACAGTGGCTGTCCACTGCTCCTAGCTACACAGCTAGGATGGCTTAAATGCAGAGAAAGAATTTCCCTACGGGGATCAATAGAGTATATAAAAATAAAAAAAATAAAAAAGAACCCCCCCACTGAACCCCCAGCTGCACTCAGGATCTGTGTTGAGGATGTGCATCAGCTCTTCCAGAGACAGAAGACCAGGAAGGCACCGGGCCTTGATGCTGTGTCACCCTCCTGTCTGAAAGTCTGTGCTGACCAGCTGGCCCCCATCCCCACACTGATCTTCAACAGATCGCTGAAGCTATGTGAAGTCCCCTCCTGCTTCAAGAGCTCCACTATCATCCCAGTCCCCAAGAAACCCTGTATCACAGGAATAAATGACTACAGGCCCATTGCCCTAACGTCTGTGGTCATGAAATTCTTCGAGTGTTTGAGTGACTGGTTTTGGCCCACCTGAAGGAAATCACAGGCCCCCTGCTTGACCCCCTGCAGTTTGCCTACCGAGCAAACAGGTCAGTGAAAGACGCAGTCAGCATGGGATTGCACTACATCTTCCAACACCTTGACTCCCCAGAGACACATGCAAGGATCCTGTTTGTGGACTTCAGCTCAGCATTCAACACCATCATCCCATATATAGTTTCCATCAGTACCCTGTGAGGGCACAGCACCAATGGCGGTTGTTGTTAACCCTGGCCTAGACTAATCCGGTATGCCATTCCTGGTCTTATCATTCCGCATAGTGATTTGGTAGAATTTTACATCGGATGCCCTTCCTGACACAACCACTAATCCTATGGATGGGGGCACAGGATGCTATCCCAGTATTCATGGACTTACGCCCATGCCTGTTGCCCAGGCCAGTGAAACCAAATGATCCAATCCAATTCAATCCAATCCAAACCAATCCAATCCAATCCAATCCAACCAAATCGTATCCCTCCCTACGTTTTGTTCCGCCCTAATATCCTATAGGAAATACGTCACATTACAGGAGATACACTCTGAATGCTGTTTGATATTGTCCTGAACTGAATCAAAAAAAGATAAACACCTTGCCCCCTTTTGTAATTTTTGCACTGCTCCTTCTCAGCTACAGAATTACACTTTAAATCAGATAGTTTGTTTATAAAGTTTTATGTGGACTTACACATGATTATTTATATCTGTGAAATTCTGTGCCATGTTTCTAGGCTATATTGGTTTTGTTCAAGATCTCTTCCCTGTCCTACACCCTCACTAGAAGTATGGGCGATTGTGTCTTACTAGCTGCCCTAAAGCTGTACCCCCGAACGTCACATTAATACACTGTCGATTCCCATAATGCACTGCTAAAAACCTGTCTTCTCTCTGTCGCTTTTAAATATGTAGGGATTTTCAGTTATTTGTTTATTTATTTATATGTATTTCATTCCATTTTTATTTAATTTAATTTAATTATTGTATTTATTTTATTCTCATGTTCTATGCATTTCTTTGTGTGTGTGTGTGTGTGTGTGTGTGTGTGTGTGTGTGTGTGTGTGTGTGTGTGTGTGTGTGTGTGTGTGTGTGTGTGTGTGTGTGTTGCATGCTAAAATTCTGTGGAAAGACGAGGGACTGGTTGGATATGTTTTGATGCAGGTGTGCTACATTGCTGGCACACCAGTGTTGCTCTTAGCAGCTGCTGCCAGGGTGGTGAAGGTGACTAGAGTGCTGCAGTCATTTGAGTGACTGACCCTGCTGGTTCCCTTGTCCTGGAGAGATCCCAGGTCTGTGGAGCACATTGATGTGTTCACTTTAGACGTTTACATGAAGTTAGAAAAAGTGGATTTATTGTGTTATTATGGACTTTTAAAATACATGTAAACGTGTTAGTCCGACTGAAGTCGTACTAAATCGAATTTCTCGAAGTCGGACTAACACACCTAGATAATGCGGTTGGGGATGGATTTACTCTGGCATGTGTAGCGTCAATCGGCCCCGAACTAGCCTAGGCGTTCTGCGCATGCTCCATAGTTCCCGCGGTTCAATAGCAACCAGCTGAAAGGGGGCATATCGCCACCTACCGTACCGGGGTCGGACATGCTTCCGTCAATAAATCGATTCTCCCCTGGTTCTTGTATACTGGGACAACGACAGTAGTCCAATTACATGGCCTAATCGAGCTATAACCGTGGCTCGACTTAACTGTGCATGCAACTGACTGACTGTCAGCCCCGACATGTCTTGCGTCGATGCATTCGGGGGTTGCATGGCTCACTATAAATGCTTCTGCATGACAGAACCCATTAATTCCATGGTAAGTACATGTTCACCATGACAAATGACCAGGACACACACACACACACACAAAAAGCAGATTCTCGTTTGTTGACGGGCTTAATTGACAGGGAATTTATTGTAACAGATCAGTGGATGAGTATCAGCTCCCAATGGAGCAGGCTAATACAAGACCAGAGTAAGGTTTTGGGCTGGGAAGCCTTATTTTATAGCAGGGCTGATGAGTAAAAGCAGCATATATTAAAAAGGGTCCACTACTGAGAGGAGCGGAGCATTATTATGTCTGTTTGTGTACCCTATCATACACAAATGAGGCAGATTTAGCATCACATAGGGCAGTGTGGAGTGGGGTAGGGGCAACATTAGCTGCAGCTGATTGGAAAAATGGATGGAGCTTAATCAAGGAGAGCTGTGCCAGCACCGTGCAGTATGCTAGGGATGTATCAGTCAGCACAGCCAGTGTAATATTCTAGTCAGGGGGGAAGGGGTGAGGGGGACCGGCTGACCTCCCCTCCCCCTCCCCCAACTCCCAGAACAATGGATGGAGCATGTGTTTGGTGGAGCAAATGTGGGAGCCGTGCCACATTTTCCATGCCTACCCTCTTGAGAAGGGGTGGGGGCGAAGCTCAGCCCTGTATCACATGTCTCTAATGACCCAGCATCACTGGCATCAAGTCGGACGACACAGAGAATTCCCTGATAAGGGAAGCAAAGCAAGAACAGGCCATGGTGGGGAAATTGTCTGGAGTAAGCTGTGCTGCAGGAGAAGCCCTTCATCAAAGGGATGATGAAATAGAAAGAGATGTGTTTGGAGGCAAGATCTAGTATACTGTGGGTATGGAGCCAAGGTATGGAATGTAATTCCATCTACATGTATTTTAGCCATACATGGATGCAAATCAGTGTAAAAATAGTTCTGGTGGGATACAACCTATAGATTTGTGTTTTGTTGAATTAAAGAACATTGAAACTGTGATTTACCAGTTAGCTATTTTCCCAAATTGAGTCGTTTTAATCGGGTTAGCTGTGCCCATGCTGCTGCAGCGCCTGATTACTCTGATCTTGCTCATGTGTGTCTGTGACCTCTCTTCAGACTTCATTAGCATGGTTGATGAAGCTCCCAGACGACCCTCTGTCCCCATATGACTGCACCACCATACCCTCCCCAACACACACACACACACACACACACACACGCACACAACACGTATTGAGGATAATCAATTTGCAAATAAGTACTCATGGAGAAATGGCCATAATTACAAAGCTAATGCAGAAATAATTGTATTATTTATTGTCTTATTATGATTTATTCTGACATGACACTTGGTGCAAACAGACATAGGTTATTTTGCCCCCCTCCCCCATCACCCCCAAAGATGAGAAGAAAATCACTAAGGTCTTTTTTTATTATTTCAAAGCATGACGGCTGCAAAGAGTTGGTCATTGAACTGATGTTGGGGGAATAACTGTGATATGGCATCCACTCTATCTAGTAGTGTGTCACCTCTGACTCCTGACCACGACAGAGCTACTCATGGAGCTTATTTTCTGGTGCTCAGCAGCCTCACCCAGTACTGTCCATACAGTGTCTTTGTCCACGTCTGCGTCTAAGTTTCTCTTCGTTTGATGGCTGGGAGAGCTGGTGCCGGATCGGCTGGGAGAGCTTGGTCTCCTGCGTCTTGTGGGCCCCAGGATCATGGCTCTGCCTGGAGCTGTGCCCGAAGAGGAAACACTGAGCACAGTCTGACAGGACGTGGAAGCGGGGCAGGCTAAGCTCACTGCTAGCCCATGCAGACTGGCAGTTCCGACAGTCACCCTGGCTGGCGTTCGTTCTCCTGGACAGTGATTTTTTTTCTTGTTGTTTAGTATGGACATATGTGCTAGTTTGGATATGCGTGTTCTTGTAGTTTTTGGATGTGTTTTTGTCTTTGTGTTGCACTGCTGTGGACTGGGGGAAATTACATATATTTTCATTTCATGTCCGCAAGTGCATGAAATAAAACGACAAAGTGTTTCTGGTTCTGATTCTGAAGTGTTTTTAAGAGAGTAGAATGGGTACGTACCACTGAGGATTAACATGTTGAGACCCCTCTTCTCTGTTTTGCAGTGTTTCATACTCACTTAGTTTTCACAAACCCCCTTTTTTCAAGTTTTGCAATGCCAAAAACACAAGTATGTTTTCCTTGGCTGTCACCAGAGCTGTGTGTGGTGACACACTCAGAACGCCCCTCCCACATAACCTTCTTGCAGGTCTATTCAGCCATGCATTACCACCACTACCACCACACATTGAGCAAGGCAGCACCTGGCGAGCACTAATGTGACTATCTCAGGATCAGCGGAGTTGGCAGATTGTAAAAGGGCATAACAATAGGTTGAACATTGAGGACGTTGAAAACATTACCAGTCATATTATATTAGGGGGTGGAGGGCTGTGTAGCCTAGTCCCCATTATAGAAGGGATTATCACCCCCTGAATCCTATGCTGTTGGCAGTGTGAACTGGGCCTGTAGCAGTCCTGTGACTAACTGATTGATGGCCCGGCCTGCAGCCGGACTCTCTGAATCCCTGCTCCATACTAAAGCAAACACTGTCCTGAAAAACCTATTCTTATTTTTAGTATATGACTACGTTTACATAACGGGCTTGGGTAATAATAGCTCCATCGATCACTGGTGTACCATGACCAAACACTCTGGGAAAGCTGGGATGAGAAAACATCTAATTGTGCCAGAAAGGCTAGCCTCCTCAAATCCCAGGAAGTTGAATCAGTTCATCTGGACATGAAGTTTATTGGATGAAACGTTTCATCACTCATCCAAGTGACTTCTTCAGTCTCATCATAGTCTTAATCATAGCCTCATCATAGCCTCATCATAACTTCCTCAGTCTTTCTTGGCTCACAGCCTACTTGTCAAGACCAAGCTTTCTCTTACACTATTGAATCTCTCCGTAATAGATACATTAACGGATACAGTAATAGATAGTTATATATACAGCAATAGACAGTTACAGATACACTAACAGGTACAGTAATGGATAGTTACAGATACAGTATTAGATACATTAACAGATACAGTTATAGATACAGTAATAGATGCAGTAATAGACACATTAATATAAGTTGTGTTAGGGTTTGTGTAAGACCCCAAGCGCACGACACCAGACAGAGATGGGGTTAGCCGAAAACTGGCGTACTTTATTCCTTACGCGTACAAATAGTCAAACACAGGAAGGCAATGAGCGACAAGAAAAACGGAAAGTCCAAGGGGAAAAACTCGCGGGTAATCCAAAACGGGAACACGGCAGGATACTTCCACGGGGAAACTTTGCAAGGGAAAACATAAACCAAGGGCTGGGGTGAGTTCGGAGAGAAAAGGACCGTGAGGGAAGAGTAGCCGCTACTGCGAGGAGGTTACAACACGAACTGACAACGGGCGCGTGGGAGGCCACCAAACTTAAGCCCAGCCCTGACGGCTAAGCCCGGTCCTGACGAGCTGATTGGCTGCCGGTGCGGGGTGGGCGGGCCATGGCGCGGGGTGAGCGAGCCGTAACAGTACCCCCCCCTCCACGGGAGCCACCAGGCGACTTGCCCGGCTTGTCGGGATGGGAATGATGGAACTCAGTGAGCAGCTCAGGGTCCAGGATGAGCTGGCGGGAGACCCAGCTACGTTCCTCCGGACTGTAGCCCTTCCAGTCCACCAAATACTGGAACCCCCGTCCTCGGCGCCGGACGTCCAGCAGACGGCGGACCTTCCACTGGGGGTGCCCATCCACGATCTCAGGGGGAGGCGGAGCCGGGGCCGGAGGCATCAGAGGACTGTGGGAGACAGGCTTAACCCGCGACACATGAAACACGGGATGGGTCTTCAAGGAAGCCGGAAGCTTCAGACTCACCGCCGCGGGGCTGAGAACCTTCCTGATCTCAAAGGGCCCGACAAACTGGGGGTTCAGCTTCTTCGCGGTGGACTGAAGCGGGAGATCCTTCGAGGACAGCCACACCATTTGGCCTGGTGGGTACGTAGGCGCTGGGGACCGGCGTCGGTTGGCTCCCCGACTGGCGCGCTCAGCTGCCCGGAGCAGAACAGCTCTGGTCACCTCCCAGACGCGACGACACCGGTTCAGTTGGGCCTGCACGGAGGGAACTGCCACTTCCGACTCCTGCGTGGCAAAGAGAGGCGGCTGGTAGCCCAGGGACACCTCAAAAGGTGAGAGGCCGGTGGCAGAGCTGACCAGGGAGTTGATGGCATACTCGACCCAGGGGGGGAACCGGCTCCAGGAGCTGGGCTTCTTGGCGGCCGCGCACCGGAGGGCAGACTCCACGCTCTGGTTCATCCTCTCCGTCTGTCCGTTAGTCTGTGGGTGATAGCCAGAGGAGAGACTAACAGAGGCACCCAACCCCTTACAAAAGGCCCGCCATACCTGGGAGACGAACTGGGGCCCTCGGTCCGAGACGACGTCCAGGGGAAGGCCGTGGAGACGGAACACGTGGCTCGTCAGGAGGTCCGCCGTCTCAGAAGCCGATGGGAGTCTGGGGAGGGCCACCAGGTGCACTCCCTTACTGAAGCGGTCCACCACTGTCAGGATCACAGTGTTACCCTGGGAGGGAGGCAGTCCGGAGACAAAATCCAATGCCACATGGGACCAGGGCCGGCTTGGAGTTGGGAGGGGCTGCAGCAGACCCGCGGGTGCCTGGTGAGAGGCCTTGCTGCGAGCACAGACGGAGCAGGCCCTTACGAAGTCCCTGACGTCGATCCTCATGGTGGGCCACCAGAAACGCCGAGCCAGAAAGGTGAAGGTGCGGTAGACACCCGGGTGGCAAGCAAACTGTCTGGCATGGCCCCACTGGAGAAACCGGGGCCGGACTGCGTCCAGGACGAATAGGTGGCGTGGAGGGACGTGGCTCGGGGCGGGATGGGAGCGCAACGCCTGCCTGACCACGGTCTCGATGCCCCAGGTAACCACGCCAACCACCCTGGCCTCAGGAAGGATGGGAGTCGGCTCCTCTGTAGCTGGCTCCCTCCTCGGGTGTTGTCGGGACAGGGAGTCTGCCTTCGTGTTGCGGGACCCGGGGCGATAAGTCAGCGTGAAGTCAAACCGACTGAGGAAGCTGGCCCACCGTGCCTGCCGACCACTGAGGCGCTTGGTTGCCCCGATGAACGTCAAGTTCTTATGATCAGTCCAGATGGTGAAAGGCTGTTCCGCTCCCTCCAGCCAATGGCGCCACTCCTCCAGAGCAGCCACCACTGCCAGCAGCTCCCGGTTCCCGACATCGTAGTTCTCCTCGGCGGGGAGGAACCGGCGAGAGAAGAAGGCGCATGGGTGGACCTTCTGGTCAGACGCTGACCGCTGGGAGAGGACAGCCCCCAACCCGGTGTCCGAAGCGTCCACCTCTACGATGAACTGCCTCTTGGGGTCGGGGTGGAGCAGGACCGGGGCGCTGGTGAACCTCTCCTTGAGGGACTGGAACGCAGAGCGGGCAGCCGGGGACCAGATGAATGGCTGGGAGGGGGAGGTCAGCCTGGTGAGAGGTTCTGCCACGCCGCTGTAGTTCCGGATGAACCTCCGATAGAAGTTCGCAAACCTGAGGAAGCTCTGTAATTCCTTCCGTGATCTGGGATCGGGCCAGTCCACCACAGCCTGGATCTTGCGGGGGTCGGCTCGGGTCTGTCCCCTCTCAACGACAAAGCCCAGGTAGTCAACGGAAGGGGAATGGAACCGGCACTTCTCTGCCTTGACGAAGAGCCGGTTCCGGAGGAGACGTTCAAGTACCCGGCGGACATGCTGGACATGTTCCTCGAGGGTCCTGGAGAAGATGAGGATGTCATCGAGGTAGACCACCACAAACTCGTCGAGCATGTCGCGGAGAATGTCATTCATGAGAGCCTGGAATACCGCCGGGGCGTTGGTGAGGCCGAACGGCATGACCAGGTACTCATAATGTCCCCGGGGCATCTTAAAGGCTGTCTTCACTCGTCCCCCTTCCGGATCCGGACCAGATGATAGGCACACCGGAGGTCCAGCTTAGTGAAGACTGTAGCCTGGGTGAGGGGCTCAAGGGTGGAACTCATGAGAGGAAGGGGGTACTTGTTTTTGACGGTTATCTCATTGAGTTGGCGATACTCAATGCAGGGTCGGAGGCCCCCGTCCTTCTTCTTCACGAAAAAGAATCCAGCTGCCACCTGGGAGGACGAGGGCCGAATGAGCCCCGCTGCCAAGGACTCGGAGATGTACTCGTCCATCGCAGCTTTCTCGGGGATGGTCAGACTGTACAGACGACTGCTGGGAAGGGGTGCCCCAGAGTGGAGGTCGATAGCACAGTCATAAGGCCGATGAGGAGGAAGAGATTGGGTCCGGGTCTTGCTGAAAACCTCACCTAACTCATGGTACTCAGGGGGAACAGAGGAGAGGTCGGGAGGAGGGGCACTAGGGGCACTAGGGGGGATGGGGCAGGAGCAGCCTGGAGACATTGGGCATGACAGGAGGAGCTCCATTCCATGATGGTACCGGAGGCCCAGAGGCGATGTGTGGCTCATGCTGCACGAACCAGGGGCGCTCTAGGATCACAGGGACTAACGGGGACTGGATGATGTAGAACCGATTACCTGCTATGGTGAGAGAAACTGGCCTTCATGGACCAGGAAGCAGTGGCCCACTGAGCTGCTCGGCCTGTGAGCAGGTTGGTCACGTAAGCGACCCGGGCAGCATCAGACGTGAACATGCTGGGTTGGTGTAGGAAGACCAGCTCATACTGCATGATGAACGTGGCACAGGTCTCAAAGTCACCATCAAATGGTCGTGGGCTGGAGAGGCAGGGCTCCCGGGGAACTGGGTTGAGCCCCACAGGGTTAACCGGGGCAGCGGACCCAGGGGGCGGGTTACCCACGACTCCAGGGGCAGGCTGGCCCGGCGGCTGGATGGTGAGAGCCGCCGTGATGGTTTGCAACTGCCGCAGGAACTCTACTTGTTGGCTCGCCAACGCCGCCTGCTGCCTCGTTAGGTTACCCACACAGGCCTGGAGGGGCTGGACCCGAGTCTGAAGATCTCTCACCGCGGCGGAGGCCGCCTCTAGCTGCTGGCTGTGGGAGTTAGTCAATTGGATCTGTCCGATGAGAGCCGCTCGAAGCGGACTGGCCGGTACGCTCTCTGTGTCGGCTGGGGTCGTAATGGTCAGTTCGTACTGTTAGGGTTTGTGGAAGACCCCAAGCGCACGACACCAGACAGAGATGAGGTTAGCCGAAAACTGGCGTACTTTATTCATTGCTCGTACAAATAGTCAAACACAGGAAGGCAATGTATTGTATTTTTAAATCACGTCAGGACACAGCGCTGTCGCTTGACACAACCTCTCCGTGGCATTCTTTATTTAGACTGACACAGCATCAAAGGCAGACCCGATCAAACAACCAAGAGCCCGCAGGCATCACCAATCGATCCCAGCACAATAGAACAGCACCAAATCAAATGCAGCACTGTCGATGTGTGCATACATAACATCCCCCCCCCCCGGCAGGATTTCAAACATGAAAGGTTGACACAAATCCTCTAGGTGGCCAGGGCGTAAACGTGTGCGAACAGGTCGCGGGGTGGCCTGAGGCTGGGCAGGCCAAGGTGGGGAGGGAGATGGCAGGGGAAGCTGAGGCCCAGAAATGTCTGGGGCCCGTGTAGGAGCTGCATGAAGCACCGGGGCGTCTCGCCATGCTGAGGGAATGGCTATGGTTGTGTCACCAGCTGTGTGTGGCGGAGCTGACACCTTCCGTAGACGACTGGAGTGCCACCGAGTGCCATCGCTGAGGAAGTAAGTGGCTGGGCCCAGCTGACGGGTGACTTGGAGAGGAGAGGACCAGTATGAAGCCATTTTATTGTCCCTGTGGGGCCTGCGGACCCTGACCCAGTCTGACACATTGATGTCTGGCACCCTGGTTCGTTTTGACTGGTCAAACCGTTGCTTCATCCGCGTCTGCTGACGAGTGACTGAGGCTCTGACCCCAGAGGGAGGTGCCTGAGGTGTGGAGGGGCGGAGCCTGTCAAGGGGCATGCACAGTTCCCGGCCTAGCATGAGAGAGGCTGGGGAGACGCCTGTGGTCGAGTGCTGTGTGGCCCGATAGTGCAGCAGAGTGTGACGGATGGCCTGCGTGAAAGAGCACCCTTGGGCCATGTGTGCTCTGAGGCCATTCTTCAGTGACTGGTGAAAACGTTCAACGCCGCCATTGGCCTGGGGGTGGTAGCACGCAGTGCGTATATGACGGATGCCCTTGCTTTCGAGATAAGCAGTGAACTCAGCAGAGACCAGCTGAGGGCCGTTGTCAGTGGTGATGGCCTTTGGGAGGCCCCAGCGAGAGAAAAGAGAGTCCAGGAAGTCGATGATGATCTGTGAGGTCACAGTGCCGGAAGTGGTGAGTTCAGGCCATTTTGAGTGTAGATCGTAGGCAACCACCATGAAGCGTTGGTGGTGGGGAACTCCATGGATCTCACCACAAATGTCCAACTGCAGGTGTTCCCAGGGCTGAGAGGGCCAGGCGAGAGGTTGCAGGGGTGGGGGAGCCTGGTGGCCAGTCTTGCCACTCACAAGGCAGGCAGAACAGTCCTTCACCAGAGCCTCAATATCTCTGTCTATCCCCGGCCACCACACCTGGTCTCGGCAGCGCTGTTTCAGTTTCACAATGCCCAGGTGGCCTTCATGCGCCGTATTCAAAACACGTGCACGGAGAGCAGCTGGGACCACTGTGCAAAACCCACGTGCCACGCAGGTGTCGTTCCAGCAGGAGAGCTCCTGTCTGACTCGGGCGAACGCAGCCAGCTCCTCTGGGACCTTGTGAGGCCAGCCGTTCTGGATGTAGGTGCGGAGCTGGGAGAGGACAGGGTCCTGTTCGGAGGCTGCCCTCAGCTCCTGCAGAGAGACAGTGGCCTGGAGGGGTGTGTGTAGCATTTGGACAATGTCCTTTTCCACACAGTCAGTGTCCGTCTGTGGAGCTGGGGTGGAGACAGAGCGAGAGAGCAGGTCGGCGACAACATTGTCTCTGCCTGGGGTGAACTGCAGGCTGAAGTTGTACTGGCGTAGGCGGTCAGACCAGCGGTGCAGCCTCAGGGGTTTGTGGCCTGTCCCAGATGTGGACAGCAGCGCTGTCAGGGCCTGGTGATCTGTCCTGAGGGTGAAGGAGCGGCCATAGAGGTAGAGGTGCCACCTTTCACAAGCCCAGATACAGGCTAACGCCTCACGCTCACCCACGGAGTACCGCTGCTCGGTCAGGTTGAGGGCACGGGAGGCGAAGGCAATGGGCTTCTCCACACCGTTCTGGGTTTGAGACAGCACGGCCCCTAACACTGTGGCTGATGCGTCACAGGTCACAAAGGTGGAGCAGGAGATGTCGAAGTGAGCCAACACTGGTGGTGAAGTCAGTTGAGTCTTGAGATCACGCACAGCGTCACTGCATGCCTTTGACCACACCCATGGCTCGTCCTTACGCAGCAGCTGGCGCAGGGGGGCTGTGGTCGCAGAGTACTGGGGAAGAAACCTCAGGTAGTAACTTGTCATACCCAGGAAGGAGGCGACCTGGGCGGCCGAGCTGGGCTCAGGGATGGCCTGAATGGCGTCCACGTTGGATTGTAGTGGAGTTACACCGCTCGCTGACAGCCGGAACCCCACGAAGTCGATGGCTGGCACAGAGAGGGACACATTTCTCAGCATTGAGAGTTAGCTTGTGCTTGGACAGGGCTGCGAAGACCATGTTAAGGCGCTTGTCGTGGATTTCACTGGTGGGCCCGTGTACCACTATATCGTCCAGATAAATGGCCACGCCCAGTATGCCAGCCAGCACGGAGACCATGATTTTCTGGAAGCAGCTAGGGGCGGAGCTGAGACCAAAAGGCATCCTGGTGTAGCGAAACACTCCTGCATGTGTCACAAAGGCTGTGAGGTTTCGGCTGCTGGGGTGGAGGGGCACCTGTAAGTACCCCTGTCTGAGGTCGAGCTTGGAGAACACCTCAGAGCCATAGAACTGAGCAGTGAGTTCTTCTGAGGTGGGCAGTGGATACTTATCAGGGACCACTGCCTTATTTACTGCACGTAGATCGACGCAGACACGCAGGCCCCCTGACTTCTTCTTAGCCACCACGAGGTTTGAGACCCAAGGTGACGCGTCCACCGGTTCAATGATGCCAGCTTCCAGCAGTTGTTGCAGCTCGGCGGAGACCCCATCACGGAGAGCCAACGGGATGCGGCGCAGTGGTTGGATGACAGATTTCACAGCAGGGTTGAGGAGAGGTTGATGGGTGAAGGCGGAGAGGCAGCCCAGCCCCATAAACAGCGATGGCCACTTCTGCTGCCAAGGTGTGGCGACAGTCAGGATTGCTGCCCCCCTTGTGTCTAAGAGGAGAACCCCAGAGCGGAGAACAGGTCCAGGCCCATCAGGTTGGCCCCACGGCGTGCCACATGAAAAACTGCATTGGGCACCAGCTTGGTTCCATAGCGGACAGTCAGTTGGAGAGAGCCAACCAGATCGATTTTGGAGTCACCATACCCACAGAGGACAGCTGAGGGTGCGGACAGTGGCAGTGAACCGAAAAATTGACTGTAGGTATCAACATTCAGGAGAGACACACCTGCACCGGTGTCCAACAGCAGGGGGATGCACACATCATTAATGTTGACTGTGCATGATTTGAATGACACTGGCCCAGAGCTCACCTTGTGAATGACGGCGGTTGAAGACTGGGGGGTGTGGCCCTCTGACCCAGCCGGGGAAGATCGACAGACGTTGGCAAAGTGATTGTGCTTACCGCAGCTACGGCATGTCTGGCCACGGGCAGGGCAGTTCTGAGCCCTTGAAACATGAGACCGAGACCCACAGTTACCACAGAACTGTTGAGGGCGGGGCCGAGAACGCCGTCGTTGCAGTTGCAGGACGTCCCCAGTGGAGTCGGCGCCCGCCTCGCTCTGGCTGGGTTGCGTCCCGAGGGGCAGCCGTGAGTAGAGGGAGGAGTCGTTGGCAGCTTGACTGGAGGTGGCCACTTGCTGTGTATTTAGCATAGCAGCACACTCAGCTGCTCCCTCAACCTGTAGTGCGATGGTAATTGCTCTGGACAGCAGCAGATCGTCTTTTTCCAGCAGGAGAGTCTCACGCACCTTTGCGTTGTTGGTGTGTTCGATTAGCTAGTCGCGAACCATCTCGTCCTGAAGCGCGCCAAACTTGCATGAGCTAGCTAGCCCTCGCAAATTAGCTACGTACTGCCGCACAGACTCACCAGGCAGTTGGTGTCGCTGACGGAATATAAATCGCCAAAGGAGGGCACTCTGTGGAGCAGCGAAATGGGTGCTCATAAGTCCCACAGCTTCGGCAAAGCTTGTGACGTTTCCCAGAGTCCCGAGCACACGATGACCCTCTGCTCCCAAGCAGTGTAGCAACAGAGCCGTCTTCCTAGCCTGGCTCACGTCGTCGAGCCCTGAGGCGATGATGTAATTTTCAAAACTATGTAGCCAGCGAGTCCATGGTACCGGAGGCTCGCCAGGTAATGCCAGGAAGGGGGCAGGTGGTGGGAGAGATATCAGCCATCCTCGTCGCCAATATTGTATTTTTAAATCACGTCAGGACACAGCGCTGTTGCTTGACACAACCTCTCCGTGGCATTCTTTATTTAGACTGACACAGCATCAAAGGCAGACCCGATCAAACAACCCAGAGCCCGCAGGCATCACCAGTCGATCCCAGCACAATAGAACAGCACCAAATCAAATGCAGCACTGTCGATGTGTGCATACATAACACAATGAGCGACAAGAAAAACGGAAAGTCCAAGGGGAAAAACTCGCGGGTAATCCAAAACGGGAACACGGCAGGATACTTCCACGGGGAAACTTTGCAAGGGAAAACATAAACCAAGGGCTGGGGTGAGTTCGTAGAGAATAGGACCGTGAGGGAAGAGTAGCCGCTACTGCGAGGAGGTTACAACACGAACTGACAACGGGCGCGTGGGAGGCCACCAAACTTAAGCCCAGCCCTGACGGCTAAGCCCGGCCCTGACGAGCTGATTGGCTGCCGGCGCGGGGTGGGCGGGCCACGGCGTGGGGTGGGCGAGCCGTAACAAGTTGTGTGGGAAGATGGCAACGCGAATTCACGTTCTTAACGGCCTCACACAGTACCGGTATGGGAAGATGGTGACGCGCCACAGGGACCACAGCCCCTGGCTGGAGGCGAATTTACGAATCCTACTATGGCCACGCCAAGACCCGCCCTACTCTGTCTGTGATTGGCTGGGTTGCATGCAACTCAGCTGGACGCTTTAGAACTCTATCGTACCCTCGCTGTTAGCATTCGAAAACGTCACAAAAGAGCTTCTACGCTGCTTCAATGCTGTATTTTGCTTTGTGGAGACGTTTCGTTTGGCTACTAAAGATAAGTTTTTGCTTCCACGTTGACAAGATGCAATGAACCATTCATTTAAGTATATCTGGCCATGGAAGTTGCCGAATTATTTGTTCAT
The DNA here is from genome assembly GCF_029633865.1 of Lampris incognitus. Taxonomy (NCBI): domain Eukaryota; kingdom Metazoa; phylum Chordata; class Actinopteri; order Lampriformes; family Lampridae; genus Lampris; species Lampris incognitus. Next base: position 38,525,519 of record NC_079213.1, on the reverse strand, counting down.
TGCCTTGCTGTTTTTTTTTTTAAATAACTGTAACGTTATGTAGCCTATAGGCTACCCTTTTGACCACATTCTTCATGAGTTATTTCATGTTTATGTGTATGTTTATGTTTAGGCATTTAGCAGACGCTTTTGTCCGAAGCGACATACAAAAATACAACAATCTAAATTAACATCAAATTTAATCAAATTGTGACCTAAATTATTATGTTGTTGAGCCGAAGGAACGGAGAAGACCGTAGGTTCACACTTTAGCCGTGTAGGCAACTTTCTTTAATCCACGGTAAATCAGAGAAACAACAAAACCAAAGGTCGACTGAGCGGAGGCGGCAAGAATAACCAGAAAACTGGCTGGACAACCATAACTTAACCCTGCGTTAACCTGCCAGGGCAACCATGACTTAACCCTTAGTTCCTGGGTTGAATTCTGTCCCCAATACGTGTCCACCACATGAGCCCCCCCAGAATTCGCCCTAGTAATCGAAGTCAGGCAGGCGCGGGGGGACGACAGGCCGTCCGCGGCGGCTCCGGGTAACAGGGGCCGGAGTGTCTCTGGGAGGCATTGACGCGGGCCTGTGGAGGTCGGCCTGAGGAGCAGAAGAGGCAGCGCGGGCCTCCACGGGGGGAGGAGGCGGAGCCGGGGGACGACTGCGACGAGGAGGTTGGGCTAACTCCAACGGCTGCGTCAAGTCCAGGTGTGCGGGTTTAACTCGGTCCACTGAAACATGCTCGGCCGTGCCCCCAAAATCCACCACCAGGTGCTTAGTTCCCCGTTCCAGGACGCGGAAGGGGCCGTCATAAGGGGGTTGCAGAGGGGGGCGGTGAAGGAGGAGAAGGTTAAGGCATCGACCAGACGGCTGTTCTGAATGTCCACTAGCAAACCGTAAGCGCACAAAAAATCAGCTGCGAGGAGGGGAAGCGTTACATTGGCCATGACGAACTCCCACGTGAAACGTTGTCCACCAAAACACAGTTCTACAGACCGCACGCCGTAGGTGTGGATAAGGCTGCCGTCAGCCGTCGCCAACTGGGGGCCCCGCTCCCCGCCCATGATGTCGACGTCAGTAGCAGGGAGCACGCTTCTCTGTGCGCCCGTGTCACAAAGAAATCGCCGACCGGAGATGGTGTCGAGGATGAAGAGTAGCTTGCTCGTATCGCCAACACTCATTGCCACTACTGAGTGTTGGCCCTCTCGTTTCCCGTCGGCCTGTAGTTGCAGGGGGAACGGCACCGTTTAGCTTTCGCACCAAATCGAGCGTGGTACATACAGAGTCCAGAGGGCTTGTAGCGGTCTGATGCTGTGGCGCCACCGTCGGGCCACGCCCGCGATGTCGGCGGGGGGCCAGTGAAGGTAGGAGCCAGCACCCCGGCATGGGAGGAACGTTGTGTAGCGACGAAGAATCGGTCAGCCTCCTTTGCCAGCTCACGGGGATCAGTGATGGTAGAGTTAGCGAGCGCAGTCTGGACGTGGGGCGGCATGTTGCGCAGAAACAGCTCCATAAACAGGAAACATGGCTTTTCTTGACCCAGTAGGTTTAACATCCTGCTCATTAGCTCCGATGGTTTGCCATCTCCCAAGCCCTGAATTGCGAAGAGGCGACGTGCTCTCTCCGTTGTTGACGGTTCAAAAGTTTCAAGGAGGAGATGTTTAAGTGCGGCGTATTTACCATCGGCCGGTGGGTTGGTTATGAAACCGCTTATCCTGGAAGCCGTAGCGCACCCCAGCGCTGCCACTACGTAGTAGTACCTGGTCTCGTCTGCTGTTATGTCTCTGAGCGCGAACTGTGCCTCAGCCTGTGTGAACCACGTAGCCGCGGAAGACTCCCAAAACTCCGGCAGTTTAATTGCAACGGCGTTCGTAGCCATAATGTGTGTGGTTTCAGAAAACGTATCTGAAAACCGACGTCGGGGTCACCAGTGTAGAGCCGAAGGAACGGAGAAGACCGTAGGTTCACACTTTAGCCGTGTATGCAACTTTCTTTAATCCACGGTAAATCAGAGAGACAACAAAACCAAAACTCGACTGAGCGGAGGCGGCAAGAATAACCAGAAAACTGGCTGGACAACCATAACTTAACCATGAGTTAACCTGCCAGGGCAACCATGACTTAACCCTTAGTTCCTGGGTTGAATTCTGTCCCCAATACGTGTCCACCACAATGTGAATTATAAGATAAGAAAAAAAGCTCAAAAATCCCAGGGAATAGGAACAGGTTCTAACACTAGTAACCCTCATTGATGTTGCAGGTGTTAAAATCTATTTTGCAACAAACATCACTCATACAAACCAGATCTTTGGTTGGTCCTCTTCATTGCTGTGGCCTGCCATGATCCATCAGCAACACAGTCATAAGCTACCAACAATACTTATAGATACCAACAATAACAACAAATCTCACCACATATGACCAGGACATTTAACTAGGTAAATATACGGTGAACAGATGTGTCTTCAATCTCCTATTGAAAGACTCTAAACTATCAAGATTTAGTAACTGCAGCAATATGCTCAGTAAAAGTCAGTCCATCATCAATCATTACACTGTGGAGTTAGAAAACAACGAGACAGGAGACGTGAGAGTAGACGTAGTCGAGGTAGTTTACTAGCTCCAACTTTGCATGTCATACCTTCGACAACGACACTGAACTGTGAACCGGAAGCGGAAGTCTATTATCTGACCCCTCGCCTCTTCCCTTAAAGGTACACTGTCCTCTTAGGTGAATGTCTCTAGTTATCTAGATGTGGGTCACCACACAGCCCCCCCCCAGAATTCACCTACACAAAACAATGCAAAACAGCAAAAGCGCAAGTCATGAACATAAAAATAGACTCTACAACAGAACAGTCAATGACATAGTGCAAAGTCACGGGGAAAACAAGTGATGAGTCGGGGGGCGGACCCTGCGGCCATAACGGCTGCGCTTCACAGGAGGGGAAACAGATGGGGCCGAAACCCGGGCCATAGGCGGGGCCAAAGCAGGAACAGAGGCAGGTGCCGGGGCCGACCTAGGAGGGCGTCCCCGCCGCGGGCGTAGGGCCAATTGCATCGGCTCCCCAATGTCCAAGTGAGCGGGCTTGAGACGGTCTATAGCGACCCGCTCCAGCCTGCCCCCCATGTCCACCAAAAAGTTCTTATCCCCCGCCTCCAGGACGAGGAAGGGCCCGTCGTATGGGGGCTGCAGTGGGGACCGATGGCTGTCGTGCCTAATGAAGACGTACCTCGCCGATGGCAGATCCTTGAAGACGTAGGACCGGGGGAGGCAGTGTTGAGACATCGGAACGGGAGCGAAGGCACCGGCAGCGCTCCGGGACGCACTGAGGTGAGAGGCTGCCGACCAGGGAGCCGTAGCATCCAGAAGAAACTCCCCCGGAACTCGCAGGGGCTGGCCATACACCAGCTCAGCGGAGGAGGTCTGGAGGTCTTCCTTCGGGGCCGAACGCAGGCCGAGCATGACCCATGGGAGCCGGTCCATCCAGTCGCAGCCAGTGAGGCTTGCCCGCAGAGCGGCTTTCATGTCCCGATGGAACCGCTCACAAAGTCCGTTGCTCTGCGGGTTGTACGCCGTAGTGCGGTGGATCTTCATCCCCAGGTGCTCAGCGACCGCCGTCCAGAGCTCCGAGGTAAACTGGGAGCCCCGGTCGCTCGTGATGTCACCAGGCGTGCCGAAACGGGCCACCCAGCAGCCGATGAACGCCCGTGCTACCTCTGCTGCCGTCGTGGAGGACAAGGGAATAGCCTCTGGCCACCTGGTGGCCCTGTCCACAATAGTGAGGAGGAACATATAACCACGGGAGGGGGGCAGGGGACCCACCAGGTCAACATTGATGTGGTCAAACTGCCTCTCTGGAACCACAAACAGCGCCAAAGGGGCCTTGGTATGGCGGTGCACCTTGGCGCGTTGGCACGCCACACACGAGCCGGCCCAGGCTCTAACATCCTTACGGAGCCCAGGCCAAACAAACTTGACGCTCACCAGCTTGGTCGAGGCCTTCACTCCCGGGTGGGAAAGGCCGTGGATGGTGTCGAAAACTCGGCGCCGCCAGGAAGTAGGCACCAGGGGGCGCGGTTGACCGGGGGAGATGTCACAGAGGAGGGTGGTGTTGGCCGCGTCGAACGTCACGTCCTCCAGCCGTAGCGCCGTAGGGGTCGACCGGTAGTCTTGAACGGTCGCGTCCTTGGCTTGGTCCGCTGCCATAGCGGCGTAGTCGAGTCCCAAGTGAACGGCGTTAACAACCGCCCGTGAAAGGCAGTCGGCGGCGAAGTTATCCTTGCCCGACACGTGTTGTATCTCCGTGGTAAACTCGGAAACCGCCGCGAGATGGCGCTGCTGACGCCCAGACCACGGTTCTGAGGTTTTGGCCATACAGAACGTCAGCGGTTTGTGGTCCACGAAAGCGGTGAACTGTCGGCCCTCCAATAGGAACCTAAAGTGTCTGGTTGCGAGGAAGAGACCCAGTAGTTCCCTATCAAAGGTGCTGTATTTGCGCTCGCTCTCACGGAGTTGTTTACTGAAGAACGCCAACGGCTGCCAGCCCCCCCCACCCACTGCTCACACACGGCCCCCACGGCGTAGTCGGAGGCATCCGTTGTAAGGGCTATGGGGGCGGCAGGCGACGGGTGAGCTAGCAGCGCAGCGTTGGCCAGCGCGGTCTTGGCGGCCACAAAAGCCTCGTCCATCCCCGAAGACCAGTCCAGCTCGTCCTTAGACTTCTTACCCCGCAGGGCCTCATACAGGGGATGCATGATGTGGGCGGCACGGGGCAGGAAACGGTTATAAAAGTTCACCATGCCCAGGAATTCCTGCAGCGACTGTACAGTGCGGGGGCGGGGGAACATGGTGACAGCCTCAACCCTGGCAGGGAGGGGAACGGCCCCCTGTGGAGTGATGTGGTGCCCGAGGAAGGTGATGGACGACTCCCTGAACTGACACTTAGCTGGGTTGATGATGAGGCCGTGTTCGCTGAGCCTGTCAAACAGCTGTCTGAGGTGCGTCATGTGTTCCTCCACCGACGCGCTGGCCACGAGGATGTCGTCTAAGTACACAAACAAAAATGGCATGTCGCGGAGCACATAATCCATAGGGCGCTGAAACGTCTGCGCCGTCCCTTTAAGGCCGAAAGGCATACGTAAAAACTCAAAGAGCCCAAAGGGTGTGATGACAGCCGTTTTTGGGACATCCAGTGGGTGGACCGGCACTTGGTGATACCCCCGCACTAAGTCGATTTTGGAATAGATGGCAGCGCCCGCCAGGTGGGTAGAGAAATCTTGTATGTGCGGTATGGGGTACCGGTCGGGGGTCGTGGCATTGTTTAGGCGACGGTAGTCCCCGCACGGGCGCCAACCCCCGTTGGCCTTAGTAACCATGTGAAGAGGGGAAGCCCACGGGCTGTCAGAACGGCGGACAATGCCGAGGCGCTCCATAGTCGAAAACTCCTCCCTGGCTATTGCGAGCTTGGCCGAGTCGAGGCGTCGGGCCCGGGCGTAAACTGGGGGGCCCACTGTGGTGATATGATGTTCCACGCCGTGCTTGGCCACCGCCGAGGAGAAGGTGGGTGTGGTGAGCTCGGGGAAATTTGCGAGCAGGCGTTGGTATGGATCCCCGGTGGAGAGTGTGTTAGCGAGGCACAGCGCTCCAGCGCCCCCAAGCGTGCAGGGGTATGACGCAAAAGAGACGGCATCAATCACGCGACAGTTTTTAACATCCACCAGCAGGTTGAAAGCACAGAGGAAATCCGCACCTAGGAGCGGGGTGGATACAGCAGCCATCACAAAGTCCCAGCCGAAACGTCGGCCGCCAAAACACACGTCCACATGTCTGATACCGTACGTCCGAATGGACGTGCCGTTGGCGGCGTCCATCTGGGGGCCGTGACTGTCGGTCATCGTGTCCACAGCTTGTGCTGGTAGTATGCTGCGTTGAGCGCCAGAGTCAACCAGCAGCCGCCGGCCCGACAAGGAGTCTCTGATGAACAACAGCTTGCAGTTACGGCCGGCGCCCATAGCCGTTAACGAGCGCCGGCCTTGGCGTTTCCCTGAACCCTGTAACTGCAGGGTTTGCGACACCGTTTTGCCTTTGCCCCAAACCTGGCATGGTAATAACAGAGCCCGTCGTCAGGTTGGCGGCGGGCTGTCACCGCAGCCGCGGTGTCCATATAGTCGTACACAGGTGGTGGTGGGGCGGTCTGGTGGGGTAGCAGGGCATGCACAAACTGTTGCCGGTTGGCCAGGAAAACCCTGTCTGCTTCAGCAGCCAGAGAACGGTAGTCCTTGGAGGCGGCGAGAGGAGAACTGGCCAGTGCTGTGCGTACAGGTGCGGGGAGCTGCCTCAGAAAAATGTGTGTGAAAAGAAAGGCCGGATCAGCCGATCCTAGCACAGACAGCATTTTTTCCATTAACTCAGACGGTTTGCCGTCGCCGAGGCCATTCGGGGACAGTAAACGGTCTGCCTTCTCCAGCTCCGGCAGTTCAAATAGTTTCAGGAGGAATGTCTTTATAGCATCGTACTTGCCAGCAGCTGGCGGAGCTTCCAACAGTGTCATTGCTCGCGCCGTTGTCGATGCGTCTAACGCCGCCACTACGTGGAAGTACTGCGTTGCATCCTGCGTTATCCCTCTTAGCTGGAACTGGGCTTCCACATGTTGAAACCACGGCCGTGGATTATGCTGCCAAAAGTCGGGTAGCTTCACAGTAGCGGTGTAAATGCTAGCGTTAGCAATAGCCATGTTGTTAGCACCGGCGTCGTCGTTGTCAGACATACTCGTATTAGTAGTTCGATCACGTCGGGGTCACCAATGTGGAGTTAGAAAACAACGAGACAGGAGACGTGAGAGTAGACGTAGTCGAGGTAGTTTACTAGCTCCAACTTTGCATGTCATACCTTCGACAACGACACTGAACTGTGAACCGGAAGCGGAAGTCTATTATCTGACCCCTCGCCTCTTCCCTTAAAGGTACACTGTCCTCTTAGGTGAATGTCTCTAGTTATCTAGATGTGGGTCACCACAACACCCAGATTCCGTGCAGTTTTAGACGAAGTCAGGGAGAGTGAATCAAATTGGACGCTGATCTGCTGGGAAATAGTTGGGTTGCATACAAAATGACATAGCCTAGTTTCTCATTCTTAGAAATTCAAAGTAAATGTAATGAGTAATGTTTACCAAAGCGGTGTTTCAGTTATCATGTGTAATAGTGGCACAAAAAGGTGTTCATATACAAAATATGTAGCCCACTAAGCCTAGTAGCAATACCAAAGGAGTAAGCTACCGAAAAGAAAATGGTTAGGCTACATGATAAAACTCTCTCACTGAATCAATAGCCTGCTTTATCAGTGGAAATCGGAAAGACATTTTCCACTTACCATATTGAGCTATACACTTTGGCTATACCTTCTTCAAAAAGAACAGTTGTTTCTCTATACGTGTATCCTTCTTGAATAGTACGCCTGATTATTTGTGGAAATGTTATAAGGAATAAATTATTATGGTGCCAAGGAAAAAAAAAATCTGGTGTTGAAAATTATTGAAAATGATTTCTCTTTGTCTCAAGAAATTAGTCATGTCGAATTGAGATCTCATGTTTTCAACTCCTTTATTATCACAACGTTACGAACTTACATCAGTGTAATTTGTTCAAGTCTCTTGGGAGATGTCCTCTTTCGCTTAGCTCCTCCAAGCGAAGCGCTAGTCCACCACACACATTTCAAAAGCGCGGTAGTCGAATCAAAGATAGGGGTGACTTGTTGTGACGGACCAATCAGAAATGGAGGCGGGCGTGTCTTTTCGGGGTCTTGGCGTAGCCATAGTAGGATTCGTAAATTCGCTGCCCGGAGTTGCACCCGAGGAGGAAGCTTGGAGGGCGGTCTGACAGGACGCGTAATCGGTGCAGGCTGAGCGAACTGCTAGCCCATGCAGACTGGCGGTTCCGACAGTCATCCTGGCAGGTGTTTGTTCCCTTGGACAGTGATTTTTATTTATTTATTTGTTTATTTATTTATTTATTTATTTATTGGTTCGGATATATGTGTTAGTTTGAATATGTGAGTTCTTGGATGATTTTTTGTGTGCTGCACTGCCGTGGTCTGGGGGAAACGGCATTTCATTTAATTTCATGTGCACAAGTACATGAAATGAAGTGACAAATAAAGTGTTCCTGATCCTGATACAGTTGTAGATACATTAATAGGTACAGTAATAGTAGGAGCAGTAGTAGTAGTAGCAGCTACAGTAATAGAGTCAGCAATAGATACAGTAATAGATACAGTAGTAGATACATTAATACAGATACAATAATAGATACATTAATAGATAACAGTTATAGATACAGTTATAGATACATTAATAGAAACATTAACATATACAGTAATAGATAGTTATAGATACATTAATAGATACATTAACATATACAGTTATAGATACATTAATAGACACAGTTATATATACAGTAATAGATACAGTATAGTTATAGATACATTAATAGATACAGTAATAGATACAGTAATAGAGAGAGGCCTTTAGATTCTTGAACGGATAAGTGTTTCAGAGAGCAGGGGGGTCCGTTTAATTTTTTCCTTGGCAGTTATAAGCTGGTGTACAGATTTTGCAGGAGATACATTCAGGCCGATGTCAATGAAAAGCTCCCATTTAGAACATCAACGTGTTATTTAATGAGTGCACTAGAATCATGCGTCTGACTATACAAATGTGTCACAACAGCTGCAGGAGTCACTTAGTAACTGGTAGTGAGATACAGAAAGAGAGATGGCATCAGTTCAACATGTTTCCGCGTTTCTTCTCAGTTTTTGCCTTTTGTTATGAGAACTGATGGAACAAACCTTCATGACATGAGTTATAGTTCAAGAATAATGTGAAAACTGTCTTAATAAAAAATGAATACAAAGTGATAAAGTAGCCTTATTTCATTGTTTATGAAAAAAATCCTTCTGCTTCCGGTGTGGGAAAATGGCGGCGCAAATTCACATTTACGGCGGCCTCACCCAGTACCGTCCATGCAGTCTTTGTCCACGTCTGCGTCTAAGTTTGGATCAGCTGGGAGACCCTGGTCTGCTGCATCCTGTGGGCCCAGGGACCACGGTCCTGACCAGAGCTGCAACCAAAGGGGAAATAGTAACGGCAGTCTGACAGGACGTGGAAGTGGGGTGGGCTAAGCTAACTGCTAGCCCATGGAGACCGGCGGTTCCGACATTCATCCTCGCTGGTGTCCGTTCCCTTGGACAGTAATTTTTTGTTTAGTTTGGATATATGTGTTAGTTTGGATATGTGTTCTTGTAGTTTTTGGATGTGTTTTTATCTTTGTGTTGTACTGCTGTGGGCTGGGAGAAATGGCATTTCGTTTCATTTGATGTACGCAAGTGCATGAAGTGAAATGACAAATAAAGTGTTCCCGATTCCTGATTATGGACATGTTAATTGTCAAGGCTGTGATAAAATGCTGTCAGAGCAAACGTTTTTTATAGTTTAAAGTTGATGCATTATATACCCCAGTGTTATATTTTTTTGCAGTGCAGTCGCCTTGAAAAGGGATCACGTATCCTCGTGGTGAGGTGCTTATCATCATTATCTGGTGTTCCTCCTCTGAGGCAGTCATGGATGACGAGTGCTGCTCTCCCAGTTGCCAGGCAGAGGTGAGCCGACTACAGAGACCATACAGCCATGTCATTCGTATTCAGACAGTTAATCATAACTGCATACATCACATGCAGTTACAGCCTCGATCCACATCGCCCAACAACTATGACAGCCATGCATTTAACAGAAACCGTAATGTTTATAGGGTCGTCGGACCAGATGGCAAGAAGCAGAGGAGCATGGAGCAAAGATTGACCTGTCACACCCAATCTCCCACCTTCACCATTCACACAGCGTTTCGGGCAGTCATGACATTTCCCCGCCCAATTAAGATGAAATAGAACTTCCGAATCAGAATCAAGTTTATTGGCCATAGGTTCGCACATACATGGAATTTGACTCCAGTCGTGTGGCTCTCTTAGTGTACTTAACATAGAACAGTACAACACAATAGTCTTCACATATATACACAAGGATTGACTTATACAGGTGAAATAAGACTTACATATATATGCCTGAGGTAGATGGACATTACAGAGCGTACTAGTAGCACTAGTATATATACGATGTACAGTACAGTATATACAAATTAGTTGGATTTATTTGACAGTTTTAAGTGTTCATTTGAAAGACTGCCTGCAGAAAGAAACTCTTTTTTATCTGATTGTTTTGGAGTACAGTGCTCTGTAGCGCCTACCAGAGGGCAGGAGTTGGAACAGGTTGTGACGAGGGTGTGATGGGTCTACAGTGATGTTGCATGCCCGTTTTCTGAGTCTGGAGGTATATAAGTCCTTAATGGAGGGCAGGTTGGCACCAGTGATTTTCTCTGCAGACCTAACTGTCCATTGTAGCCTGTCCCTGTCCTGTTTGGTGGCCGATCCATACCAGACAGTGATGGATGTGCAGAAGACAGACTGGATTATTGCAGTGCAGAACTGAATCAACAGTTCCTGAGGCAGGTTGAACTTCCTGAGCTGGCGGAGAAAGTAGATCCTCCCCTGGGCCTTTTTGATGATTGTTAGCACACATCCCTGGGGAAGGGGGCGCCAGTGCTGATTGGTGTTGGATGTGATTTTCCCTAGCCTCACCTGCTGCCTCCTGTCTGTCAGGACGTTTTTAATCCACTTGCAGATGGGGGCTGGTACAGTGAGCTGAGTGAGTCTAGAGTAGAGGTGATCTGGGACGATGGTGTTGAACGCTGAGCTGAAGTCCACAAACAGGACCCTTGCATGTGTCCCTGGGGAGTCAAGGTGTTGGAAGATGTAGTTCAATCCCATGTTGACTGTATCATCCACTGACCTGTTCGCTCAATAGACAAACGGTAGAGGGTCAAGCAGACAGCCAGTGAGTTCCTTCAGGTAGGCCAAAATCAGTCTCTTGAAGGATTTCATGACCACAGACGTCAGGGCAATGGGGCTGTAGTCATTTAATCCTGCTATATGGGGTTTCTTGGGGATCGGGATGATAGTGGAGCTCTTGAAGCAGGAGGGGTCCTCACACAGCTCCAGATCTGTTGAAGATCAGTGTGAAAATGGGAGCCAGCTGGTCAGCACATACTTTCAGACAGGAGGGTGACACGCCATCTGGGCCCAGTGCCTCCCTGGTCTTCTGTCTCTGGAAGAGCTGGCACATGTCCTCAACACAGATCCTGAGTGCGGCTGGGGGTTCAGTGGGGAGGGGAGAGTGGCTGGCAGGGAGTGCAGTTGGTTTTGTGTTGTGCCCGGAGAGGGTGAGAGGTGCAAAACTTTGCTTTTCAAACCTGCAGTACAACCCATTTAGGTCAGTTCATGGTTACCTGCGAGTGACACAGTGGCACAGTGGTTAGCACGGTCACCTCATAGCAAGAAGGTCCTGGGTTCTAACCCTGGGGTAGTCCAACCTCGGGGGTCATCACGGGTCATCCTCTGTGTGGAGTTCACATATTCTCCACGGGTTTCCTCCGGGTGTTTCAGTTTCCTCCCACAGTCCAAAGACATGTAGGTCAGGTGAATCAGCCATGCTAAATTGTCCCTAGGTGTGAATGTGTCGACCTCCAGTTTTTACTCATTGGTCCATTTCCTCAGTTTTAACCAAAGGCTTTGCATATTTTAGTTTCTGCCTGTAGGCTGGGATATGTAAATACTTGGCTAATGCCCATGTGATCTGAGCTGAAAGCCCAGTTCAAACTAATATGGATCCAGACCCCTAAGGAGGACCTTCGGAGTTGGGCAACCGGCTCAGAAACTGAGGTGTACAAATACATTGCCAAATACACATATATCCTATTATCTCATCCCATTAACTTACATCTATAAAACAGTGAAACAGGTGGGGATAGGCTGAAAACTGCTGTGGAGGTTCTTCAAGGTGAGCTGCAGGAATCTGAAATCATGATGATATGACGACAGCACTACTATCACCATTAATTTGACTGGTTAGCTTGAATGCAGAGAGCTAAGACAGCAGTTGTAGATATCCAATACACTACACTGTGACATGTTCCATGAGACTTGATTCATCAGCTCATCTGTCACTGTCCTGTTCCTTTCATTACACCTTCTACCCATTCTAACAATCTTCTACACATTCATTACACCTTCTACCCATTCATTACACCTTCTACCCATTCTACCCATCTTCTACCCATTCATTACACCTTCTACCCACTCTACCCATTCATGACACCTTCTACCCACTCTACCCATCTTCTACCCATTCATTACACCTTCTACCCATTCATTACACCTTCTACCCATTCTGAAATGTCTTGGTGATTTAAATGTAAGAGTGAAGTCAGGCTGCTCATAATGACAAAGCTACGAGGGGATTTCAGATTCATATCCAGGTCCTTGTAGCAATACAAGATGTCCTGCATCAGTCTCTTGAAAAGTCTTATCATGGGTAGTGAGAGGATGAAGGTTGTGGTGCTAGTACACTGACACAACACGTGCTTGCTGTGTGATCAAATGGGTTCTAACAATTTCTATTAGCACTCCCAATTCGATAGAGTGTCAGTATTTAAAGTGTGTACATGTGTACAGTTGTGTGGGTGTGTACAGTTGTGTGAGTGGGCACGTGTGCAGTGGTGTGAGTGTGTACATGTGTACAGTTGTGTGTACTGTTGTGTGGGTGTGTACATGTGTACAGTTGTGTAGGTGTGTACATGCGCACAGTCGTGTGGGTGTGTACATCTGTACAGTTGTGTGGCTGTGTACATGTGTACAGGTGTGTGGGTGTGTACATGTGTACAGGTGTGTGGGTGTGTACATGTGTAGAGTTGTGTGGCTGTGTACATGTGTACATGTGTATGGTTGTGTGGGTGTGTTTGCAAGTTTGTACTTGTGTGAAGGAAAGATGGGAGTCATGTCATTGCTCCACTGACAGTGACATGTAGATTTACCACCCCAAACACACACACACACACACACACACACACACACACACACACACACACACACACACACACACACACTCTCTCTCTCTCTCTCTCTCCCTCCCTCTCTCTCTCTCTCTCTCTCTCTCTCTCTCTCTCTCTCTCTCTCTCTCTCTCTCTCTCTCTCTCTCTCTCTCTCTCTCTCTCACACCCTCTCTCTCACTCTGTCTCACACACACACACACACTCTCTCTCTCTCACACACACACACACACCCACACATACACTCTAACACACTGTCTCATTTTCTCTCTCTCACACACACACACACACACACACACACACACACACACACACACACACATACACTCTCTCTCTCTTTCTCTCTCTCTAACACACTCTCACTCTTGCTCACACTCTCTCTCTCTCTCACACTCACAACACACACACACACACACTCACTCTCTCTAACAAACACTCTCCCACTCTCTAACACACTCTCTCTCGATCTCTCTCTCTCTCATACACACTCTCTCTCTCACACACACACACTCTCACTCTCTCTCACACACTCTCACTCGCTCTCTCACTCTCTCATTCTCTCTAACATACACTCTCTCACTCTCTCTAACACTCGTTCTCTCGCTCTCCCTCACACACACACACACACACTCTCTCACTCTCACACACACTCTCACTCTAACACTGTCTCGTTCTCTCTCTCTCTCATACACACTCACTCTCTCACACACACAAACACACATTCTCTCTAACACACACTCTCTCTCATTCTCTCTCACACACATGCACTCTCTCTCTCACTCTCTTGCTCACAAATTCAAATGGCTTCATTTGCATGACGTAACACTGCCAAAGCAGGTGTTTAAATACTGAAAAGCTCAATAATCGTTGGAAAACATTATTGAAAACAAACACACTACAACAAAGAAACACAACACTGCAAATATACAACACACAGCAAAGAGACATTGTACAAAACAAAACGAACACACTGTCATCAAATAGAACAGCAACAGCGTGTGTTAGGTGACTGTAACTCATTGTGCCTCACATTAAGGCAGGCAGCAACATAGACAGCTGCTAACTTACACTCACTGTGCCTCACTTTATGGCAGGCAGCAACATTCGCAGCTGTTAACTTATACTCATTGTGCCTCACTTTATGGCGGGCAGTAACATGGACTTCTTCTAACTTACAATCACTGTGCCTCACTTTTTGTAAGGCAGCAATATGGACTGCTGCTACCTTACAGTCACTGTCTCTCATTTTATGGCAGGCAGCAACATAGACTGCTGCTAACTTACAATCACTGCGCCTCACTTTACAGCAGGGGGTAACATAGACTGCCACTAACTTACACTCACTGTCTCTCAGTTTATGGCAGAAAGCAACATAGACGGTTGCTAATGAACACTCACTGTGCCTCATTTTACGGCAGGCAGTAACATAGACTGCTGCTAAATGACAATCACTGCCCCTCTCTTTATCGCAGGCAGCAACAAAGACTGGTGCTAACTTACACTTACTGTCCCACACTTTATGGCAGGCAGCAACATAGATGCTGCTAACTTATACTCAATTTCCCTCAGTTTATGGCAGAAAGCAACATAGACGGTTGCTAACTTACACTCACTGTCTCTCACTTTATAGCAGGCAGCAAAATAGACAGCTGCTAACTTACACTTACTGTGCCTCACTTTACGGCAGGCAGTAACATAGACAGCTGGTAACTTACACTTACTGTGCCTCACTTTACGGCAGGCAGTAACATAGTGTGCAGCTATCTTACACCCACTGTGCCTCGCTTTTAGGCAGCAGCAACATAGTCTGCTGCTAACTAACACTTAATCTGCTTCACTTAATGGCAGGCAGCAACATAGACTGCTGCTAACTTACACTCACTGTCCCACACTTTGTGGCAGGCAGCAACATAGAGGCTGCTAACTTATACTCAATTTCCCTCAGTTTATGGCAGAAAGCAACATAGACGGTTGCTAACTTACACTAACTGTGCCTCACTTTACGGCAGGCAGTAACATAGACTGCTGCTAACTTACACTCACTGTGCCACACTGTAAGGCAGGTAGCAACATTGACAGCTGCTAACATACACTCACTGTGCCTCACTTTATGGCAGGCAGCAACATTGCCAGCTGTTAACTTATACTCATTGTGCCTCACTTTTTGGCAGGCAGCAACATAGACTGCTGCTAACTTACATTCACTGTCCCTCACTTTATGTCGGGCAGTAACATGGACTACTTCTAACTTACAGTCACTGTGTCTCACTTTACGGCAGGCAGTAATATAGACTGCTGCTAACTTACACTCACTTTTCCTCACTCTATGGCAGCTGCAATATAGACTGCTGCTAACTTACACTCAGTGTGCCTCACTTTACGGCAGGCAGTAACATAGACTGCCACTAACTTACACCCACTGTCTCTCAGTTTATGGCAGAAAGCAACATAGACGGTTGCTAATGTACACTCACTGTGCCTCATTTTACGGCAGGCAGTAACATAGACTGCTGCTAACTTACACTCACTGTGCCACACTATGCGGCAGGCAGTAATATAGACTGATTCTAACTTACACTCACTGTGCCTCACTTTATAGCAGGCAGCAACATAGACTGCTTCTAACTTACACTCACTGTGCCTCACTTTTTGTTAGGCAGCAACATAGACTGCTGCTAACTTACACTCACTGTCCCTCACTTTATGGCACGCAGTAACATGGACTGCTGCTAACTTACACTCACTGTCCCTCACTTTCTGACAGGCAGCAACATAGACTGCTGCTAACTTACAATCACTGTGCCTCACTTTTTGTTAGGCAGTAATATGGACTGCTGCTACCTTACAGTCACTGGCTCACACTTTACGGCAGGCAGCAACATAGACTGCTGCTAACCTACACTCACTGTGCCTCACTTTACGGCAGGCAGCAACATAGACTGCTGCTAACTTACCACCACTGTTCCTCACTTTATCGCAGGCAGCAACATAGACAGCTGCTAACTAACACTCACTGTCCCTCACTTTCTGACAGGCAGCAACATAGACAGCTGCTACCTTACACTCACTGTGCCTCACTTTTTGTTAGACAGCAACATAGACTGCTGCTACCTTACACTCAGTGTGCCTCACTTTATGGCAGGCAGTAACATAGACTGCTGCTAACTTACACTCACTTTTGCTCACTCTATGGCAGCAGCAACATAGACTGCTGCTATCTTAAACACACTGTGCCTCACTTTACGGCAGGCAGTAACATAGACTGCCACTAACTTACACTCACTGTCTCTCAGTTTATGGCAGAAAGCAACATAGACGGTTGCTAATGAACACTCACTGTGCCTCATTTCACGGCAGGCAGTAACATAGACTGCTGCTAAATGACAATCACTGCCCCTCTCTTTATCGCAGGCAGCAACAAAGACTGGTGCTAACTTATAGTCAATTTCCCTAAGTTTATGGCAGAAAGCAACCTAGACGGTTGCTAATTTACACTCTCTGTGCCTCATTTTACGGCAGGCAGTAACATAGACTGCTGCTAACTTACACTCACTGTGCCACACTATGCAGCAGGCAGTAATATAGACTGATTCTAACTTACACTCACTGTGCCTCACTTTATAGCAGGCAGCAACATAGACTGCTTCTAACTTACACTCACTGTCCCTCACTTTCTGACAGGCAGCAACATAGACAGCTGCTAACTTACAATCACTGTGCCTCACTTTTTGTTAGGCAGCAACATAGACTGCTGCTAACTTACACTCACTGTCCCTCACTTTATGGCAGGCAGTAACATGGACTGCTGCTAACTTACACTCACTGTCCCTCACTTTCTGACAGGCAGCAACATAGACTGCTGCTAACTTACAATCACTGTGCCTCACTTTTTGTTAGGCAGTAATATGGACTGCTGCTACCTTACAGTCACTGTCCCTCACTTTATGGCAGGCAGCAACATAGACTGCTGCTACCTTACACTCAGTGTGCCTCACTTTATGGCAGGCAGTAACATAGACAGCCACTAACTTACACTCACTGTCTCTCAGTTTATGGCAGAAAGCAACATAGACGGTTGCTAATGAACACTCGCTGTGCCTCATTTCACGGCAGGCAGTAACATAGACTGCTGCTAAATGACAATCACTGCCCCTCTCTTTATCGCAGGCAGCAACAAAGACTGGTGCTAACTTACACTCACTGTCCCACACTTTATGGCAGGCAGCAACATAGATGCTGCTAACTTATAGTCAATTTCCCTAAGTTTATGGCAGAAAGCAACCTAGACGGTTGCTAACTTACACTCACTGTGCCTCACTCTATGTCAGGCAGCATATTAGACTGTTGCTAACTTACACTCACTGTGACTCACTTTGCGGCATGCAGGAATATAGACTGCTGGTAACTTACACTTACTGTGCCTCACTTCACTTATACTCAATTTCCCTCAGTTTATGGCAGAAAGCAACCTAGACGGTTGCTAACTTACACTCACTGTCTCTCACTTTATAGCAGGCAGCAAAATAGACAGCTGCTAACTTACACTTACTGTGCCTCACTTTACGGCAGGAAGTAACATAGTCTGCTGCTATTTTACACCCACTGTGCCTCGCTTTAAGGCAGCAGCAACATAGTCTGCTGCTAACTAACACTCAATCTGCTTCACTTAATGGCGGGCAGCAACATAGACTGCCGCTAACTTACACTCACTGTCCCACACTTTGTGGCAGGCAGCAACATAGATGCTGCTAACTTATACTCAATTTCCCTCAGTTTATGGCAGAAAGCAACATAGACGGTTGCTAACTTACACTAACTGTGCCTCACTTTATGGCAGGCAGTAACATAGACTGCTGCTAACTTACACTCACTGTGCCACACTGTAAGGCAGGTAGCAACATTGACAGCTGCTAACATACATTCACTGTGCCTCACTTTATGGCAGGCAGCAACATAGACTGCTGCTAACTTACATTCACTGTCCCTCACTTTATGTCGGGCAGTAACATGGACTACTTCTAACTTACAGTCACTGTGTCTCACTTTACGGCAGGCAGTAATATAGACTGCTGCTAACTTACACTCACTGTGCCTCATTTTACGGCAGGCAGTAACATAGACTGCTGCTAACTTACACTCACTGTGCCACACTATGCGGCAGGCAGTAATATAGACTACTGCAAACTTACACTCACTGTCCCTCAGTTTATGGCAGGCAGTGACATAGACAGCTGCCAACTTAAACTCACTGTGCCTCACTTAACGGCAGGCAGCAACATAGAGTACTGCTAAATTACAATCACTGTCCCTCACTTTATGGCAGCAGCAACATAGACTGCTGCTAACTTACACTCACTGTCCCACACTTTATGGCAGGCAGTAACATAGATGCTGCTAACGTATACTCAATTCCCTCAGTTTATGGCAGGCAGCAACATAGACATTTGCTAACTTACACTAACTGTGCCTCACTTTACGGCAGGCAGTAACATAGACTGCTGCTAACTTACACTTACTGTCCCTCACTTTATGGCGGGCAGTAACATGGACTGCTTCTAACTTACAGTCACTGTGTCTCACTTTACGGTAGGCAGTAACATAGACTGCTGCTAACTTACACTCACTTTTCCTCACTCTATGGCAGCAGCAACATAGACTGCTGCTAACTTACAATCACTGTGCCTAACTGTATGGCAGGCATCAACATAGACTGCTGCTAACTTACACTCACTGTGCCTCACTTTATGGCAGGCAGTAACATAGACTGATTCTAACTTACACTCACTGTGCCTCACTTTATAGCAGGCAGCAACATAGACTGCTTCTAACTTACACTCACTGTCCCTCACTTTCTGACAGTTAACAACGTAGACAGATGCTAACTTACAATCACTGTGCCTCACTTTTTGTTAGGCAGCAACATAGACTGCTGCTAACTTACACTCACTGTCCCTCACTTTATGGCAGGCAGTAACATGGACTGCTGCTAACTTACCACCGCTGTTCCTTACTTTATCGCAGGCAGCAACATAGACACCTGCTAACTTACACTCACTGTGCCTCACTGTATGGCAGGCAGCAACATAGACTGCTGCTAACTTACATTCACTGTGCCTCACTTTATGGCAGGCAGTAACATAGACTGCTGCTAACTTACACTCACTGTCCCTCACTTTATGGCAGGCAGTAACATAGACTGCTGCTAACTTACACTCACTGTCCCTCACTTTATGGGAGGCAACAACATAGATTGTCTCTCACACACACACATCTCTCTTTCTCACACACTCTCTCTCCCTCTCTCTCTTTCACACATCGTCTCTCACTCTCTCTCTCTCTCTCTCTCTCTCTCTCTCTCTCTCTCTCTCTCTCTCTCTCTCTCTCTCTCTCTCTATCTCACACACACACACACAAACACACACACACATACACACACAAACACACACATACATACATACACATTTATTTGATTAGTGCATTTCATCATTGTGGTGACTGTGAGCTACAGTTTACACACCGGAAGCTGCTCATAAAGGAAACTGTTGGCTGGGTTGATGAGCAACCGTACAGTAAGTTTGTATTTATTAGGTTTCACTACAAAACCATGCATCCCCACCACACTGACAGCAGGAGGAGTGGTTCGGATTAGGGATGTAACGGTTACCGGTTTAATGATTAACCACGGTAAAATTCCCGACGGGTAGTATTACCGTTTCAAATTTTAATTATCATTAAAACCGTGTTTGATTACCGCGCTTTGAAAAACTCACGGTAAATACTGTCCAGCATAGTCTCTCAGACGCAGGCGCGCAGGCGCAGCATGCAACGTGGGTTTGTTTTGCCTCAATGAAACACGGAAGGCACAGGCAGTGACGGCGCTCGGGAGATTTTTTTGCCTACTAGAGGCGTTTGGTAACATGAAAGCCCAAGTTTACATTATTGACAAGCTATTAGCAAGTTAGACATGCAAACCATGATATTCTCCCCCATTCTGAAGTCCCCAGTCTAGAGATGTAACGGTATGAAAATTTCATATCACGATTATAGTGACCAAAATTATCACGGTTATCAGTATTATCGCGGTATAGTTAAAATGTGCTGAAAAT
The DNA here is from genome assembly GCF_029633865.1 of Lampris incognitus. Taxonomy (NCBI): domain Eukaryota; kingdom Metazoa; phylum Chordata; class Actinopteri; order Lampriformes; family Lampridae; genus Lampris; species Lampris incognitus. Next base: position 38,505,436 of record NC_079213.1, on the reverse strand, counting down.
GTTCAAAAAGTACTGATACACACACGGAAACAATTTCACCAAGTTTTGTTTTGAAAACCACAAATAAACTTAGCAGCACTATGCACTTTTTGTTTGCATAAACATTAAAATAATAAAAATAAATAAAATAATAACATTCCTGCTAATAACATGCTGTTTTGGTATAGATACGCATATGAAACAGTTTTATTTAGCTCAGTGCTCATGTTGAACATTAGGGCTACTGTCACTTTAAGAAGATCGCAAATTTATGTGTACGTGAACCAGGAAGCGTCTCGATTTGTGAGTGTTGAGTCGGTGGTGATTTTGGAGACTGAAGCTATACAGTTTTCTTACCGTAGCCGTAGTAATAATGTGGCAGTAATAGCCAGCCTTAGTTATAGTTTAGGAAAGTATTATTTGATTACTCCTGTATTAAGATTTCGCTGTGGAACCGGAATAAATTTTCGTTTTGTTATCTTTTTACACCGGAGTCCTGTGGAGGTTTTTTCCTTGCTTTTCCTTAAGAACGTACTACGCACGATTAGCTAACTTTAGCCAGTGGAACGGACTGTCGGCCCTCACAAAGAGTAACGTTTGGTTACATGAAAGCTCAGGTTTACATGATTGACAAGCTATTAGCAAGTTAGACCTGCAAACCATGACATTTTCCCTCATTCCGGCGTCCCCACATCAGGCATTCAGCTAAAAGTTAACTTATGTAGCGAATTCGGGGGACAACGCAACCACAGGAACTGCCGCGGCCGGGAAGCGAACCCGTATCGCCCGCACCGCAGGTGACGTCGCTAACCGCTCGATTAAAGGGTCACATCCGCGAGCCAGCGGCCAGCGTGTCTTCTTATCCATGCACGTTACACTACCCCCTCCTTCGGGATGCGCGTCCCCGCGCTTAAGCATATCAGCTCCTTCACGCCTCAGGGTGCTTACGCTTCCGATGGCCTTACGGTCGCTCCATCCCAATTCTGACACCAATGTAGCGAATTCGGGGGACAACGCAACCACAGGAACTGCCGCGGCCGGGAAGCGAACGCGTATCGCCCGCACCGCAGGAGACATCGCTAACTGCTCGGCTAAAGGGTCAGACCCGCGAGCCAGCGGCCAGCGTGTCTTCTTATCCATGCACGTTACATTATCTTGCATTCGCTGTAAAGTTGTGGATGGTGGTCACGGAGATGACTCATAAGATTAGAAGTGTTGCCCCCTTTCGCAGCGATTTTCTTTCTGCATGTTCTGCAGACAGGGTAACCATCTTCGATCAGTTTTCCCTCAGCACTCTTATAAAAACCAAAATACGACCACACTTCAGACTTAGTCCTCTTAGTAGGCGAAAAAATCTCCCGAACGCCGTCACTGCCTGTGCCTTCCATGTTTCATTGAGGCAAAACAAACCCACGTTGCATGCTGCGCCTGCGCGCCTGCGTCTGAGAGACTATGCTGGACAGTATTTACCGTGAGTTTTTCAAAGCGCGGTAATCAAACATCTTCGATCAATTTTCCCTCAGCACTCTTATAAAAACCAAAATACGACCACACTTCAGACTTAAGGTGAATCCCAATTCCTATCTTAACCCTCAATCTTAACCCTCAGTCTCAAAAATGCGCGCTCCCGCTAAGTGCTAGTGCTGTCCCAATTCTCAGAGTGTTAAATTGAGGGACAAGATTGAGGGCCGTGTAGCCCTCAATTTTAAGATTTTCCAGCACCTCCCTCGGCAGTAAGTGCTATCCCACAATGCCTTGCGTATCAACATTCAAAGCTGGCGGCGAACACCGGCAAGAAGGCGAGCTATAAATGTAAGTATTTTCTTTGTTAATAGAGATCTAAAAATTACGAAAACCACTGTATTATCTTAGTTTAATGTCATTTTATGGATTATATACCGTCGCTGATTTTCAAATTTTTCACATTTAAGGAGGAAGTGCACCTCTGTCTCCACCTTATCTTTCATGCACTGACCACGTGTTCGTTGCTCTTTTAGCAACCACATCTCCCCTTTTCTTTTTTTTAAAATAAATTTATTTCTGATTTTTCCCTTTTTTCTCCCAATTTAGTGGCCAATTGATCCCTATTTTAATTCAAACACCCACCCTGGTATTGCATGCGTTCGCCAACTGCATCTCTCCGGCCGGCAGTCTCGAAGGAAAGCGCCTCCCCACTTTCGTGACAAGGCGAATCCAAGCCGAACCCCTGTTTTTCCGACACACACAGAGACGCATTCACATGACGAACACAAGCCGACTCCGCCCCCCTCCCGAAGACAGCGTTGCCAATGATCGCTGCTTCGTCGAGTCCGGCCATAGTCGGATCTGACGAGACCGGGGCGCGAACCCCAGTCCCCAGTGGGCAACTGCATCGACACCAAGCCGATGCTTAGACCGCTACGCCACCGCGGACACATCTCCCCTTTTCAATGGCTAGACTGTGGTCACTGAGCCTGTATTTGGTGAGGATCTGTCGCTGCTTCCTGTCTCTGACAGTTAAGAGGTGTTCTTCCAAATCATAGTTTGTTTTTAGGGCCCGATAGACTTCTAGTTTGTTTTGAGTTTTGATTTCCGCGTTCCAATGTTTCAGATAATTGTTCTTGCTTTGTTTTATAGCGGATTTATCCTCATGTTTGTTTGGAATGCAGTGCTGGCCTGAGGTTGATTGGTCTTAGTATTTGTTGCTTGTAGTATTTGTATTTGTCTATCTATCTATCTATCTATCTATCTATCTATCTATCTATCTATCTATCAAGTTCAAGGACATAGAGGAACTTTTCTTTCACTTTTCATCTTTTCTTTGACAGACAGTCCAGCTAATATGACATCATAAGGCTGCTCAGCTTGTGGATTTGAACACTCATGCAGATAAAGGTTCTTTATTACTTCTGTAGCTATGTCACAGCTAGGTGTGTGTGTGTGTGTTTTTTTTTTTTTTTTTTTTACAGAATTTTACCTTGATCTGTTGCACAATTTGTTCTGAGAAATACTCTGTGAAACCTAATTTGGTTTCCTCACAGATGATTGGATGAATTCACACACACACACACACACACACACACACACGCACGCACGCACGCACGCACGCACACACACACACACACACACACATACACGCACACACACACACGGTGGAGGAGGAAGTCCCTGCTGCTCTCTGCAGGATGGTGTCAGGTGTCGGTGCCAGTAGAGGGTGTGTCCTACTAACAGACTGCTAACTTTCTCCTGCCGTGTTAACTGCTGTGTGAGCCTGTCTCACAGGTCATGGGTCAGGCATTCCCTCTGTCCGTAGCAACCACCAACCATCAACAAACACAGCGTGCTTGTTTATGGTGTGAGGCAAAAATATAAAAACTGTTTCAGAACAAGCTTCATGCCATGCAGGAGCAGAGCTTGGAGAGGTTGGCTGCATGAATGCATGGTGTTCACAGTTTTCATGGTATTGTAGAGGAGCTCAATCAGGAGTCGTAACAACTTTCTCTTTCGGCTACACAACGTGCACCATTTATTCCTTCACCATAACAAGAACAACCAAAAACCCGCGCAGCGGAAGTGTATCACTGTAAACCCGAACCGAGAAAACAGCAGCTGTAAACAAACGTTCCTACTAGCTCAATAAGGGGAATTATGTATCCCTATAACCACTACACACGTCCCCCCAGAATTCGCCTGGTCAGATGGGGTGCCAAAGCGAGCGACCCAGGTTCCGATGAACGCTCAGGCAACCTCAGGCGCTGTCGTGGATGAAAGCGGGACGGCCTCTGGCCATCGCGTGGTCCTGTCGACCATGGTGAGCAGGTATGTGAAACCACGGGAGGGGGGTAGGGGGCCTACCAGGTCCATATTCACATGGTCGAAACTCCTCTCGGGTACTGTGAAAGGTATCAGGGGCGCTTTGACGTGCCGTAGCACTTTGGAGCGTTGGCACTCCACACAGGTGTCAGCCCATCCCTCACATCCTTTTTGAGTCCATGCCAGACAAACTTTGCCGCCACCAACCTCTGCGAAGGCTTTCTGCCAGGGTGAGACAGCCCATGGACTGCGTCGAAGACCCGCCGCCTCCAAGCAGTCGGAACGACGGGTCGGGGCTGACCCGTAGAGACATCGCATAGGAGTGTGGCGCCGGCGTCGTCGAAAGCCACATCCTCCAACTGCAGCCCTGTGACGGCGGTCCTACATGCCTGCACTCCTGGGTCGGCGGCCCGGTCAGCCGCCATCTGGCTGTAGTCGAGTCCCAGATGGGCGGCTCCAGCGATGGCCCGGGAGACAGTCGGCGACCGGGTTGGACTTCCCAGCGACATGCCTCACGTCGGTGGTAAACTCTGAGATGTAGACCAACTGTCGCTGCTGGCGGGCTGACCACGGCTCTGCCACCTTGGCCATCGCGAACACCAGTGGTTTGTGATCGACGAAAGCCGTGAACTGACGGCCCTCCAGTAGAAAACGAAAGTGCCTAACAGCGAGGAAAAGGCCACGCAGCTCACGATCAAAGGTGCTGTATTTGCGCTCTCGCAGGTTCAACTGCCGGCTGAAGAAGGCAAGCGGCTGCCATGCGCCGCTCAACCACTGCTCATAAACCGCGCCGACAGTGTAGTCCGAAGCATCTGTCGTGATGGCGATGGGCGCTCCAGACACAGGGTGTGCCAGCATCGCCGCGTCAGCCAGGGTGGCCTTCACATCCTTAAAAGCCTCGTCTCTCTCTGCAGACCAGTCCACGGCGTGTTTGGGGGCTGTGCCCTTCAGAGCCTCATATAGGGGGCGAGGAGATCGGCAGCCCGGGGAAGAACTGGTGGTAGAAGGACACCATGCCAATGAACTCCCGGAGGGACTGGGCCGTGTGTGGGCGTAGAAAGTCTGCGACGGCTCCACCTTAGATGGAAGGGGGGGCGCCCCATCCTTGGTGACCCGGTGGCCCAGGAAGTCGATGGTGCTCAGACCAAACTGGCATTTGGCCGGATTAACTATCAACCCATGCAGGCTGAGCCTCTCGAAAAGGGCTCTGAGGTGGGACAAGTGCTCGGACATGGAGGTGCTAGCGACCAGGATGTCATCCAGGTACACAAAGAGGAAAGGCAGGTCCCACAACACTGAGTCCATGGGGCGTTGGAAGGACTGTGCGGCATTCTTGAGCCCAAACGGCATGTGCAGAAACTCGAACAGTCCGAACGGAGTTGTCAAAGCCGTTTTGGGGACATCAGCGGGATGGACGGGCACCTGGTGGTATCCACGGACAAGGTCCACCTTGGAAAAGATCACTTTCCCAGCCAGGTGGGCAGAGAAATCTTGGATGTGAGGGACCGGGTAGCGGTCCGGCGTTGTTGCGTCATTGAGCCGACGGTAGTCACCACATGGACGCCACCCACCGCCAGGCTTAGGCACTATGCGGAGGGGTGAAGCCCACGGGCTGCTGGAGCGGCAGATGATGCCAAGGCGCTCCATGTTCTCAAACTCCACCTTGGCTACAGAGAGCTTGGTCGGGTCGAGGCGCCAAGCTCGGGCGTGCACCGGTGGGCCAGTGGTGACGATGTGGTGGTCAACCCCATGTTTGGTCGTAGATGACGAGAATGTGGGCTGAGTGAGGTCAGGGAACTCAGAGAGAAGATGGAGAAACACGTCCTCGTTGGAGAACATGCTGGACAGCCTGACGGAGCCTGTATCACTGAGTGTACACGCGTGTGAAGCGACGGTGACGGCGTCAATCAGGCGTCGATTCCTGACGTCCACCAGCAGCCCATGAGCACAAAGGAAATCTGCACCGAGAAAGGGAAATGTCTTATTTATGTAAAAGAAAAACAACTTTCAGATAGGCTAGCCTATAGTGACTATAGTTTGTAGATGTACCTATTATGTTATCTCATGTGCCCGAAATTATCAGTTCAAGTTAATTTAAGCTAACATAAACGTCTAGGGGCTACTGTTAGCAAGCGCTAGCTAGTTAGCTAGCTAGTTCGTGAGGGGGTCTGAACTGATAACCCCAAACACAAGTTATAAACTAGATAAGGCTATAATTCATCCGGAAATACTTAAGAAAATCTAACTCAGAAACCCCAAAGGTAAGAAAGGGTGGTGTACTGGGCTAGACAAGCAAGCTGGCTAGCTACACTTGCTTACACGATCATTCATGCTCCGGTCTCCTGGTTGTCAGGAGCAACCGCAAGACAGCAACGAGGTCGGCAATCCCAGTTCGCTGACCCTACCCAAAGACACCAGGGCCAGCAGGAGCGCCACCTTGGCCGACAGCCACTTAACGTCAGCCGATTCCAAAGGCTCGAATGGCGCAGAACACAACGCCGACAGAACCAGGGATAAATCCCAAGTGGCCGTGCGGTCGTTCCGAACACCCTGCCTGTTCCTCACCCCCTTGAGGAACGCCACCATACGGGGGGTGAGAGAAGACAGTGTCGCCACCCAGCCTAGGCATAAAGGCTGAGATCGCTGCCAAGTACCCCTTGATCGTTTCGTAGGCTAAATTGTCAGTCGATCTCTTGTATTCCAAGAACCCCGCAACGTGGGCCAAGGATGCAGACAGAGGTTGCAGGCCCTCTCCCACGCACCACCTAGCAAAAACTCTCCACTTGGAGTCGTATTGCGCCGATGTGCTCGGAGCGCGCGCGGCTTGTATAGTGGCCACCGTGGCCTCATCAAAGCCCTCCTCTCTCAGCCTGGCCCTCTCAGAAGCCAGGCCGCCAGTTGGAACCCCGCTAGAAGGGGCTCCTGTTGGATAATCCCGTCTGCCTGCGTCAGAGCGTCCAGCCACATCGGGAGGAGGAACTGTGGCGCGCGCACCATGGAAACCATGTTCGGAAACCACGGCGCGCCTGGGTTGTTGGGAGCCACCAGGATCACCGACGCGCCCGTGCATCTGATCCGTTCCACCACCGCCGGTATCAGACCCAGAGGGAGAAAAGCATAGAGCAGCTCGCGTGGCCACGGCTCGATGCCCAGCGCATTCACCCCCATAGGCGGGTTGTCGCTCGGGCAGAGCGAATACCATCGTGCGCATTTGGCGTTCCTCTTGGAACGCAAACAAGTCCACCTGCGCCACTCCGAACCTCGCCCAGATCATCTCCACGATAAGAGGATTGAGGGACCAGTTGTCCCAGCTGTGCCCGCCGCGCGACATGATGTCTGCTGCCTCGTTCTGGCTGCCAGGCACATGAACTGCCCGAATGGACTGCGCGTTCTGAGGCACCCAACTCCACAGGTCATAGGCTAACGCACGGCACGCAGCCGACCGCGTCCCGCCCTGCCTGTTGATATACGCCACCGTAGTGGTACTGTCCGACCTGACCAGAATGTGTCGATGTCGTAGGAGGGGAGCGAAATGACGCACCGCCAACAGCACTGGCTCCAGCTCCAGCGCGTTGATGTGCGCATTGTGACTCACGGGCCATACTCCACTGATTGTGCCGTGGCCACAGATCGCACCCCAACCTCCCAGGGATGCGTCCGTGAATAGAATCACCTCCTCCGATCTGGGTCCGAGGGGAACCCCAACCCTGGATCTGCAGGCCTCTGCCCAGTGATCCAGGTCCAAGCTCACCCCCTCCGGGACCACTAACCTGTGCCGTTGGCGCAGCCGGCGGAACCGGCCCCCTCGAATAAGCCAACACTGGAGTCTCCTCATAAAAATCAGACCCAGAGGCACCACCTGGTGAGCAGAGGACATGATGCCCAGGAGCCGCCGCAGTTGACCTACTGTCACCGACCGGCCCGGGGCAAAACTGGCAAGAAGGTCCTCTAACCCCTGCCACCGCTCCTCCGAGACGGAAGCCAGCATCCTCCCTGAGTCCAACGCTAATCCCAGATAGGTGGTTTCGCGTGACGGCCAGGGAGCGCTCTTCTTCCAGTTTACCGTGAGACCCAGGTCTGACAGGTGCGAGACCAGGCGACTCGTGCGTTCCATAGCCAGCCGGTGATCTGGGGCTATCAGAAGCAGATCGTCCAAGTAGTAGGCTATAACGTAACCCTGGGCGAATAGCGGAGTGAGAGCCGCCTTGACGCACATCGAAAAGACCCGTGGGGCCAAACTGTAGCCGAACGGGAGGACTTTGTACTCGTAACACGTTCCCTGAAACGCGAACCTGAGATATTTCCAGTGGTGACCCACTATCGGGACATGGAAATATGCGTCCTTGAGGTCCACAGATGTGAACCAGGCTCCGCTCGATATCATGGCTAGGAGCTGGGGGACCGTCAGCATGTGGAATGATTCTTTGCGCACCCAAGTATTGAACCATTTCAGATCTAGAATCGGCCGCATGCCCCCCGATTTTTTGGGCACGAGGAAATATCTCGAATAAACCCCTATTTCCTCTGTGCCTCTCTCCATCACCTGTATCGCGTCTTTCGACAGCATCTCCAATATTTCCTGCCGCAACACCTCTGCTTCGGCAGGTGAATGGATCAGCGTCTGACGTATGCCCGTGTAAGGGGGAGGACCCTGCTCGAACCGAATCTCGTGCCCATGCCTGACCGTCCGGAGGATCCACTCTGGTACACCCGGCAGCGCCTGCCAGCGTGCGTGATGGGGAGACAGAGGGCGCGTGACGCGTTGTGTCTTGCTGTCGAGAAATCGGCCGTATCGCTGCCATTCCGGTCCAACCTCCGAGCTCTCCACGGAAGTGTTGAGAGGCTCCCACGGCGGACCGCGTCCCATATGGGGAGCGAATATGTGCAGGATTTTGCCCAACAGAAGGTGGGAGCGCGGAAAAATCAGCATCAGCATGCGCGCGCCCAGCACCCTCTCCGACTGGCCACAGACAGCGAGTCATGCGCTCCGGTAACCCTGCTTTACGCACGGGAAAACCCAGCGCGTAACTCTGGACGCCTGTCTGATGGGATAAACTAATTTCATTCCCATCTGACAGCTCATGATTATCCGAGACAGGCATAGATACAGATTTCAACAACCCACTCGGACACGGAGGTGCTAGCGACCAGGATGTCATCCAGGTACACAAAGAGGAAAGGCAGGTCCCGCAACACTGAGTCCATGAGGCGTTGGAAGGACTGCGCGGCGTTCTTGAGCCCAAACGGCATGCGCAGGAACTCGAAAAGTCCGAACGGAGTTGTCACAGCCGTTTTGGGGACATCAGCGGGACGGACGGGCACCTGGTGGTATCCACGGACGAGGTCCACCTTGGAAAAGATCACTTTCCCAGCCAGGTGGGCGGAGAAATCTTGGATGTGAGGGACCAGGTAGCGGTCCGGTGTTGTTGCGTCATTGAGCCGACGGTAGTCACCACATGGACGCCAGCCACCGCCAGGCTTAGGCACTATGTGGAGGGGTGAAGCCCACGGGCTGCTGGAGCGGCGGATGATGCCGAGGCGCTCCATGTTCTCAAACTCCGCCTTGGCGACAGAGAGCTTGGTCGGGTCGAGGCGCCGAGCTCGGGCGTGCATCGGCGGGCCAGTGGTGACGATGTGGTGCTCAACCCCATGTTTGGTCGTAGATGACGAGAATGTGGGCTGAGTGAGGTCAGGGAACTCAGAGAGAAGATGGAGAAACACGTCCTCGTTGGAGAACATGCTGGACAGCCTGACGGAGCCTGTATCGCTGAGTGCACACGCGTGTGAAGTGAAGGTGACGGCGTCAATCAGGCGTCGATTCCTGCCACGTCGGCGGTGACAAAATCCCAGCTGAACCGCTGTCCATTAAAACACATGTCAATGTGCCTCGTGCCGTACGTACAGATAGAGCTGCCCTTAGCAGCTTCCATGGGAGGGCCGTGAGCGCCCGACAGGGCGTCCACCCTCGATGCAGGTACGACACTCCTCTGCGCCCCAGTGTCGCAAAGGAAACGCCGCCGCGAGATGGAGTCTTGCAGGAAAAGTAGCCTGTTGTCCTCCACGCCGACGCCCATGGCCACTAGTGAGCGCCGGCCTTGGCGTTTCCCGACGAGCTGAAATTGCACGGGGAGTTGCACTTTTTCACCCTGGCCCCGAACTTTGCATGGTAAAAGCACAGGCCGGGCTCCTGTCTCCGACCGGGGGTTGCCGCGGCGACCCCCATTGAGTCACCAGGTGTTGGCGTGTGGGGGTGGGCGCGGACGCGCAGTGCTGCTGTTGGCTGGCCAGGAAGAACTTGTCAGCTTCTTCAGCTAGCTAGCGGCAATCGGTAATGCTGGTGTTAGCCAAAGTGGCCCGCACCTGAGCAGGCAGTTGTCGCAGAAACAGTTGGACAAAGAGGAAATCCGGTGTGTGCGCCGGTCCCAGCAGATTCAGCATTTTGTCCATGAGCTCGGATGGCTTGCTGTCACCCAAGCCTTGCAGAGAAAAGAGACGGTGGGCCCTCTCGGCGTCGGAAAGTTCAAAAATCTTCAAGAGGTGATCTTTGAGTCCCTTGTATTTGTCTGCCGCCGGAGGATTTGTAAGGAGACTCACCACTCTAGTTGCAGTCGAACACCCGAGCGCCGATACCACGTAGTAGTATTTAGTAGCGTCATCTGTTAATTTGCGGATAGCAAACTGCGCTTCCGCCTGGGCGAACCATGTCGTTGCCGATGACTCCAAGAACTCTGGCAATTTGAGAGAAACCGCGTTGATTTCGTCAACCATGTTCGTTCGAGTCTCTGATAAATACCAAGAGACAAACGCCGGGGTCACCAGTGTAGAGGGGCTCAAGCAGGAGTCGTGACAACTTTCTCTTTCGGCTACACAACGTGCACCATTTATTCCTTCCACCATTACAACAACAACAAAAGCCCCCGCAGCGGAAGTGTATCACTGCAAACCTGAACTGAGAAAACAGCAGCTGTAAACCAATGTTCCTACTAGCTCAATAAGAGGAATTATGTATCCCCATAACCACTACAACTTCAACATTAACATGTCTTCACGTCTTTTTTTTGGTTTACATTCACGTTTTTTTTTCCCAATTAGGAAGGTGTGTAGACTGCCAGCCTTCCAGTGAGATCAGAGCGCATTCTTGCTCTGTTTTTATCTCACTACGAACTCACAAAGTCTTTCAGATGAACAGGAGCCTTCCTTGCCCTCCCGGAGCAGCGTAGTTCAGATGGAGGCTCTGCTCTCACGTCCGGCAGTATGTCAGCGGGAGATTGTTCAGGAACTCCTTCAGGAGCGGTCACTGTCTCACTGACTGGAGCGGTGGCAACAGAGTCCTCATGCAAGGCCTCAGATGCATGTCCTGGATCTTGTAGGCTGGTTGGCTCTGTAGTCCACTTAAACGCGGTTGTGTTGTTGATTGTCATTGCATGACGCTTCCTGATTTGGTCGACGTGTCATCTCATTCCGTGTCCATTTCCTGTCTTTCCTCCTGTATATGAGATGGGTCCCGTGCTTCCCTCAATGACTGCGGGTATCCACTTTGGTCTGTGGCTGTAGTTTCAGAACGTCATCGCCAGGAGAAAAACTCTGCGACTTGCTGTGTGCATCATGTTGTTCTTTCTGCTTGAATTGCTTCTGACAGATCTTGGTCTTCACGTCTAGCAGCAGTAAATCCATTGTGGAACGTAATCTCCTGGCTATGAGCACTTCAGCTGGTGACAAGCCCATTGTTGTTTGTGGTGTGATTATGTAGTTAAACAGGAATCTGGCTAGTCATGTCTCCGCGGTGTCTCCTTTCATCTTTTTCATTCCTTCTTTGAATGTTTGCACCGCTCTTTCTGCCAGGCCGTTTGATGCTGGGCGGAGTTGGGCAGATGTTACATGCTGTATGCCATTTTGTTGCAGGAACGCCTCGAACTCCGCACTTTTGAAGCATGCTCCATTATCAGGTACGAGCATCTGGGGCACGCCATGTGTGCTGAAGCACTGTATGAGCTTTTCAATTGTTGCTTAACTCGTTGCTGTACTGGTAGGATACACATCTATCCATTTAGAGTGTGAGTCTACGATGACAAGGAACATCTTTCCTAGGAAGGGGCCTGCATAATCGATATGAAGTTGGCTCCACGGCATGTCAGGCCACTCCTATGGGTGTAGTGGCGCACAGGCTGTAGACCTCCTGTTTTCTTGACATCACTGACTGGACTGCATTTCCTGTTCAATCGCCATATCCATACCCGGCCACCATATGTATGAGCATGCTAGGCCCTTCATTCTTGATATGCCAGGGTGCATGTGGTGTAGCTGTTTCAGTATAGACTTCCTTCCTCTCGTAGGGATAACCACTCCTGCGCCCCACAGCACACATCCATCTTCACACTCAATTCCAGTCCTCTCTGACTGTATGGTCTGTATGACGGGTCCAGCTCTTTTGGCCATCCTTTCAGGCACCATTCATGTATTTGGGAGAGCGTTTCGTCCTTGGCCGTCCACTGCTTTACCTGTGCTGTTGTGATTGGTGGTTCGTCCATCACCTCTAGCATGAGCACTTGGTCTGTGTCATCCTCCTCCTCCATCTGGGGCAGCGGCAGCCTGCTCAGTGCGTCTGCGTTTGTGTGATCTTTACCTGGCTTATAAACCATTTTGCTCTAGTATGCTCTCAGCAGCACTGGCCACCTCTGCACTCTGGGTGACCCCATCGGGGGCAATGATTTCTTCTCATGAAATAGCGAGATCAATGGCTTGTGGTCAGTGCAGATTGTGAATGTCCGTCCATAGATGTACTTATGAAACCGCTTAATCCCAAACATTATCGCCAACCCTTCTTTGTTGAGCTGTGAGTAATATTTCTCCGCTGGTGTCAGCATGCATGACATGAACCCCAATGGCTTCTCACTTCCATCTTCCATCACGTGACAGCATGGCTCCAATTCCGTATCGTGAGGCATCACATGACAGCAGTAATTCCTTGTCAGCTGAGTAATGACCTAGAACTTTGGCTGATTGGAGCAACAGCTTTGACCTCTGAAATGCTTCTTCTTGTTCTCTGTTCCAGGCCCATGGCACATCTTTTCTCAGCAGCTGATGTAATGGGGCTAGGCATGTGGCAAGGTTATGCAGGAATTTGTTGTAATAATTTAATAACCCCAAATAAGCTTTCAGCTCAGCCAGTGTTTGGGGATGGGGCTTCCACTATGGCTCTCACCTTGCTCTCCATCGGATGTAAGCCTTCAGCATCTACCTTGTGGCCTAGGTACTTGACTTCATCCTGTAGGAACACACACCTACTTCTGTGGAGTCGCAGGCCAGCTTCTTTCAGTCGTCGGAGTACTTCATCCAGCGTTCTCAGGTGCTCTGCTTCATCTCTCCCGGTCAGTAGAATGTCATCCAAATACACAGCTACCCGGGGCAGGCCCTGCAGCAGGCTCTCCATCGTTCTTTGGAAGATTGCAGGTGCTGACGAAACTCCGAATGGTAAACTATTGTAGGTGAAAAGGCCTCTGTGTGTATTCACTGTTAGGTACCTTTTGGATTTCTCATCCAACCCAATAGAGTGTATGCATTGATGTCACTTTCCCACTGGAACACGCCCCTCAGTCGCAGTGAGTGGGAAAACATCCCGCAACATGGCTGCTTCTAGTAGGGGAAACAGGGAAACCGGGATTATAACACAATATTATCTGCTTAAATAAAAGGAAGTTGGACTTGACAGTGACCCGTACAGCTTACCAAATAACCAGTGGTCCATGGACATTAAAATCTGGCCACAAATCGAGTTTCCTGATATTTATATGTACTTGATTTCCACGCCAGGGAAATAAACAAAGCAAAGCCTGAAGGTATACAAAAGTCTTGATGCTTGGTCGTACTTCAAGGCGGGATTTGTTGGTGAAATTAAAGTGACGAGGATACTGATGGGCATGCTGGTTGTATGTGGACAGGTTTGTACAAATATTTATTTTATTTTATTAAGTTACAACTGTAAAAACTGTAACGATAAGCCAACCATTCTCCTCTTTGTTTGTAGAACACAACACAAGGACGTTTTTTTTAAAAAAAATATGCTGACAAAAACTCATGAAAAATGCTAAATATTTAATTGATGAATAGTCAATACAGTGTATGACTTTATGATTTTACCATTTAACGTTACCCAAAAATCCAACATAGCCTAACGTTAGCCTACCTGACACAAAATGGGAACTGCAAATCCACGATTCGGTACTTGGATTCCAGTTGTTTCTGCAAATTGCAGCGATCAATTTGTTTCTCTTTACCTTATTGTTCGGTAGTCTGTAAAAAGATAACTCCGAGTTCTTGTGAAATCTATTAGTGCAGTCTATCGCACAACAGCTCTTTCCCATTTTAGATGCATTTTCACTGTATTCAAGCTGGACGTTAATGCTACCACTCAGTCTTTTTGCCACTCAGTGCCACGTAGACCATTCATTTGTTGGTAGGCGTGGCTTAAGTCAAGTTTGGAGGACTGTTTCCCTCCCTCCAATGTGTTGAAAAGGTCGTCGACACGGGGAATCGGGTATTGCTCTAGTGAGGAGGCGGTGTTTACTGTTAATTTGTAGTCGCCGCATGTCCTGACTGAACCATTCTGCTTGAGAACAGGAATGATGGGCAGCGTACTTGACTGGTGATATTATGCCCTCCTTCAACAGTCTGTCTAGCTCTTCTTCCACCTTGGCCCTCATGGCGTATGGGACAGAGCGCGGATGACAGAATTTGGGGCGGGCTTAAGCAGACAAGCAAATCATTGCTTTCATGCCTTTCAGCATGCATAATTCTTTTTTGAAAACGTCCTAATTTTTAATGAGCACCTCCTGTTATTTCAGCGCCTCTGTTCTCATGTGCTTAATTTCATCTCACTTCAGCTTTATGGCCTACAGCCACCCTCCTCCTAGTAAACTAGGATCCTGCACCTTTCACCACCACCAGGGGTAATGTCTTCACTTGCTGTGCATAGTTCACTTCCACTTCTGCCACACCAACTACACTAATTTTCTCCTGTGTGTGACTTCAGTCTGAGTTTGGTTTGTTTTATTTGATTCAGGAGACGGATGATTTGTGACTGTAAGAAAGGACAGCTCCATTGGACCACTTTGCTATTTGACTGTCGCTGCGGTTTCTTTCTTCGCTGCTGTTTCTTCTGCACTCTGTTGAGCACCCATCACCCAGTTTCCCCTCGTCGTTCCCCCTCTAAATGTTCCCTGGATCTGTGAGTACTGAGCATGTGCTTTTATTTAGCTTGTGTGACCAAGTGAAGCGGCCACTACAGTTTCTAGGCCTCTACGCTCCCAAGCCACGACCCAGGCCTGCAACAGGGGTTTGGTTTACAAGTGGGTTTACCATAGGTTGTGGAGTGAGTGTGTGGGCCTATGATTGATATTTCATATTATTTTGTGTTTATTCATATTTGTGATTTAGTCCTATTTGTCTTTATTCATGTGATTTTGAGAAATTGTTTTATGTAAATGAATAGCCTACCATAATTTGGCATTACATTTAAAGAAACCTTGTGTCATAGCTCGTAGGTAATTCATGTTTAATAACTATTAAAATGATGGATAAACATTAGGACAAGAGACAAAGCAACAGTCTAAATGCTATATCTTTATTATATATCCTAAATTTATTTGGAGGCACAACCAGCTATTTTAGTTTAAAGTAGAGTAGCATTAAAATAGTTTAAAAGCATACAGGTAATAGCGCCATTTAGTTTGAAACCTTACCCAGGCCCCACCCACAGTACTACTACACATAGCAGATTTTCATACCACCACATGGGATGGGTGTTACACCTGTATAACAGCGGAGCATGACTACATCAGTTTGCACCTGGAGATAAAGTTCTCGTATTACTTCCAACGTCTAGCTCCAAATTACTCGGGAAGTGGCAAGGACCCTTTGTAGTAGCCCCATCGTCCTCGTGCACAAGAGAGAGAGAGAGAGAGCGGGGTCAATGAGAGAGGGAGTTAAGGAAGCATGAGTTTGTGTCAATGTGAACATGATGTGGGGAAATAAATTGTCTTTTGGATGGGTTTTTGTAAGATTGAAGATAAGGTACCAATCTCCAGTACAGAGTGTCATCTGTGGGAGCCTCACCATACACGGCCAAATAAATACCCTGCCAATAGCCTGAAGAAGGGCAGCACATGTGTTCTTCGCTACTAGTCCAGCTGCAAAAAGACTGTGAAATGAGGGTGATGAAATAGTTATTAACTTCAACTCCTGCGGTCACTTCTATAAGCTTCTTTAGTCCATGCACACTGTTCTAAAGTGACAAAGCCAGTGTTCATTTCCTTCACCTCTCTTTCAAACCATCTATCTTCTCCGTCCATAATGTGTACATTGCTGTCTTCGATGGAGTGTGTCTTCTCCTTTAAGTGTAGATAGACTGCTGAGTTTGTCCTGAGGAGTTTGGCCTTCTGTGTTGGGCCATCCATTTGTGTAGTGGTTGTTTGGTTTCTCCTATGTATTGACCCTTTGCACGTGACGTCACGTCCAACTCACGGGGGATATGAACGCCATGACGGACGGCAGGAAGTGATAGACCGGGAAATTCAAAAGCGAACAACAAAAACAAAGAAAATATTGCGACGGATGAGTAGCTATTATAGTTTAAATTTAAGAGATGGCTACCAATAGTCAGAGTAATGTTGTGGAGTTGTCCTGTGAAGTGAGTCACCTTGTAGGATGGCACAAAGAGCGATATGTGGAGAAGCTAGCGATAGTAGGGTTAGCTACCAACCCGTACCTTCTTCCTACCGATGTGTTCACGGATCTAGCAAAATCGTCCAGTCTGCCCGAGTTCAATCCACACGATCTGTACCACTATGTTACCAATGGAGTGTCCCCATACACAGGTGCTGACCTAAAAGCATACAAAAGTCTGGATGCTTACCAGTTCTTTGTAGCTGGTTGGGTTACAGAATCGCGGTGCTACGCTCACAGCAGGGGGATGTACCTCATAATGGCAAAGGTAAGACATAGCTAGCCAGCTGTGTATGTTTTTAACCTGTTTCCCCTAGGATGCCATCAAAACTCAAATCGACTGTAACCAAAAGCAGCTCATACTTTCCTTGCCATTTCATATGAGGTTACACAGTCTTGCCATCTAGCTAGCATTTGGGTCATTCCACAGAAATTGTTAAGTTTGAGTCCACAACATTCAAAGGGGACAAGGAGGCATAATAAAACTGTCAGTAATGTTTTCAGTGTCTGAAGCCACTGATTTAAGTGGTTAAAATGAAGCAAAATACAATTAAATAATAAATATACAACTTGTATATTTTTAGCTGTTTTTGTTAAATTACAATCATTTTCTCATGTCCACTCTGACCATTTCTCACATTCATGTAAGGTAACACTTAAAAAAATATCACATAAATCTCAGACTTTTATTGTTTATATATATATATATATATAATTATTATTATTATTATATATTCTATGTATTTTAACCAAAAATTGTTCATTTTTAATTTAATCAACACATTTCATATGAAGAGGGAAGCATTTTTGCTCATAATAACAATAAAAGTCTGAGATTTATGTGATATTTTTTAAGTGTTACCTTACATGTATGTGAGAAATGGTCAGAGTGGACATGAGAAAATGATTGTAATTTAACAAAAACAGCTAAAAATATACACATTTAATTGTATTTTGCTTCATGCTAACCAGTACACTTGAATCAGTGGCTTCAGACACTGGAAATATTACTGAAAGTTTTATTATGCCTCCTTGTCCCCTTTGAATGTTGTGGACTCAAACTTAACACTTTCCATGGAATGACCCAAATGCTAGCTAGATGGCAAGACTGTGTAACCTGCTATGAAATGGCAAGGAAAGTATGAGCTGCTTTTGGTTACAGTCGATTTGGGTTTTGATGGCATCCTAGGGGAAACAGGTTAAAAACATACACAGCTGGCTAGCTATGTCTTACCTTTGCCATTATGAGGTACATCCCCCTGCTGTGAGCGTAGTGTTACACTTTTAAGAATGACGCGATGGCCGGTTCTTGTGTAGCACATTCATTTTTCTTTTTATTTCTGTTGGAACATAAACAAACAACATCAGTCCTGGCGTCTGTGTCTTATTCGTGCGTCTGACGTCTCACTCTACTAGTCACAGGCGTCAGTCACCGATACCTTACACCTACAGCTAGTGACAGGCGTCTAGCAACACACATATTACATATTAAACAAACCAAAAACACTCAAAATACAGCCATGTGATCATGTCACAAACACCTTTGTAGCAACTTTGTACTTTGTGTATTTATATCCAATGTATTTATATCTCTTTAACCCAATGGTCACAAAACATAACAATGAACTTGAATACTGTAGCCGTGTGATGTAAAGGGGACCTCTTATTTTGTAACAGGAAACGATATACAGTTTTCCTGGCCAACAATTAGTCAGAGCCGCAGTGAAAGCGGGCTTTTACGGTTAGCAACTGTTATTAGCTTCCACTGGTTTACACATCAATTGAGAAGAGTTCACAACACACCTTAGCATGGGCTAACTAGAAAACACCCTCATTGATCGTTGTTTCATTCGCTATTGTACATTTCTTTCACACACAGTTTCATAGTTCGTTTCCAATGTTATCGATTAGACGGATCCGCCCGGGTAGCGGGAATAACCAAACCGCCTTTATCAAGTCCGTCTACATTCAAAGCTAGTTAGTTACTACACATCGCACTCACAGTCTAAGACCTTAGCAGTTATTATCTCGCTTTCATATATTGTTCTGTTTCTGATATCTGATTATCTTACCTGTTGGAACATAAACAAACAACATCAGTCCTGGCGTCTGTGTCTTATTCGTGCGTCTGACGTCTCACTCTACTAGTGACAGGCGTCACGTCACCGATACCTTACACCTACAGCTCCCCCTGTTGACCATGTGTTCCAACCATTTAAGACAGAACCAGAAATACTAGAAAATAATAGAAATCACATGAACAACATTGAAGCAGTAATTTTAACATATTTTAAAGTCTTTCGCTTTTTTTATAAGGAGTTTTAATTTTAAATGGGGGGCAAGATATTGTTGCGGGACAGCTCCCTGACAGACAGACAGTCTGACTAAAGTAACGCGAGACCCTGTTAGCCAATGAGAAGAGACTTAGGAATGCGTGCGTGCTGCCTATTGTTATCCATTGCACAGCACAGCGTGAGTTAGTTGTTATAGTGGTTTACAGACTGTCACACAGTGTTAGCTTAGCATAACGTGTTAGCGATCAGACGTAACATTCCTGACTCCTACACCTCGACTGAGCTGACGCTAGACAGTGACTAACCAGCGACGACCATAATAGAACCAGTAAGAGTGATTACCAGCCCCCAGAGAGAGATCAGAGTGTGCAGCCAGTGACAGTGCGAGTGTCTGCAGAGTGAGACCATCCCAGCCAGGCTAGCCAGCGTCCGTCATCGTCTGCAGACTGCAGGAGCAGTGCAAGGTGGGTTGCTAAACCCGTAGCCTAGCCCGGCTAATTAACGCCAGAGACTGTGTTGTCGCACCATAATTCCCAGCCTCCAACTACTTAATATAAGAACATCTAAACCCAGTCCCGCGACAAGTGGTGTCAGAAGTGGGATAATTGGATTGCATTCTGTCTCCATACAGAATAGCGGTGCTATTGCTATTTACGTTAGCGTCCTTGCTAACTAGCAACCGGCTAATTACGTGCAGTAGCACTTTATCAAGGCCATCGTTGCATGTGATCTAGATGATGTTGGAACCTACTGAGGAGATCGAGCACGTGGAGCACGGTGCTGTAGGGGGGGGAGAGGATAGCGCTGTGGAAAGCGAAATGGAAAAGCAGATGTGTCGTCTAGCCCAAATGTTTGAGCGGTCCCTCCTTAACCAAGAAAAGCAGGAACAATCAATGGAGGAGGTGAAGTGCATGCTTAAAGGGGTACTTGTCGGGCGAGTTGTGCCACATCCCCAACCTCCCGCTGTGCAGCAATTGAGCACGGGACTCCACCCGCTCCATAGTTCCCCGCAGCCATTCAATGGCTATCAGGAGGGCTTTGATAGTGGCCATGGAGCCAGTCATAGCATTACAACATTGGAGGTGCAGGACATGGAGTTAACTACTCCACTGGTCCCCCGTCCAGACGGACCGGATGTGAGACCCCGTGAATATGCTTTGCCCCCGGGAATGGAGAATGTCGGCCCAGTAGCGGATGGCCGCAACAGAAGTCACCATCCCAAACCCCTTGTCACCAGTACTCCAGCGGAGCGTAAAGGGGGAGCGCCAAACCCGACATCGACGGCCACCGGCGCGACGCAGTCCGACCTAAATGCTGACATCAAGGAGTTGAAAGCCGAGGTAGCGGCGCTGCTGCAGGAAATGCGGCGTTCCTGGAAACCGTCCCCCCCGCAGCTGACATCCGACACAGCCGAACAGAAGAAGGAGGAACGGGGCAGAACTCTAGAGCGGCCGGCGAGCAGCACTAATGGGCAGCGGCGTTACCAATCACCGAGTCCGGGCGCCACCCCTAGAGGCTCCTGTTACCAGTGTGGAGGCCAGGGCCACTTCCAACGAGACTGCACCTCCCGCTCACCGAGCCCTCACGTCAAGGAAAAGGCGGATAGCCAGCCAGCACCCCGCATAAACCGAGCAGCAGGAGATGGTCCTAGTCTGGTAGTGCCCATCACGGTCAACAAACTGGAACTCAAGTGCGTTGTGGACACCGGCGCGGAGGCGACCGTCATGTCTGAAGACACCTTCCGTCAGCTGGAGCTAGCTGGTCAGCCAAGTGTGGGGACTGCCGTCCTGAGGAACGCGGAGGAGGGGAAAGAAATGACCGAGACTCCGAAGTATAGAGTCACCATCCGCTTGGGCCGTAAGACCAAGGACTGGGACGTCTACGTCGCACCCATCCGCGACCCCTTTCTCCTGGGTCTGGACTTTATGCTAGCCGCCAGAGTCACAGTTTCGGTCGGAGGACAAGTACACGTTGATGGAGAACCGATCGGCACTGTCGTCATAGGCAGGTCGCTAGGAGAGTACACGGTTTCCAGAGTACTGCTGGAGTGCCCCTCGACTTTACCAGCGGAGAGCGAACGCGACGTCTGGGGTCTAGTGGAAGGCCCAAAGCCAGGAATTTCTGCCGTCCTGGAGCCCACTGGCCTTGCAGAAGGAGTCTCTTCAGGCAGTGTAGTAGTCGACGTTGCCAAGAGAGTCCCTGTGCGACTATGCAACTTGTCGCCCCGCGAAGTGACCCTAAGGAGAGGTGTTTGCTTGGGCGTGTTGGTTGAGGCAGAGGAAACCCCGTCCCTAGAGCCGAACCCCACGAACCCGGCGGAGAAGGAACAAGTGTCAGTGCGACGGCTGGAGTCCGCAACAGCCTTGGATCTACCAGACCATCTGTCATCCCTGTATGCAGCCGCCAGTAAGGAGCTCGAAGAGGGGCAGCAGAGAGCCCTACTGCAGCTTCTGGTCAAGCACAAGGAGGTCTTTGCAGCAGCAAACGACGACCTGGGCTGTTTTGATGCTGTCCAGCACCGCATCGACACCGGAGAGGGACGCCCAGTACGCCAGGCAACGCGCCGCACACCGCTGGGGTTCCAGCAAGAGGAGGAACAGCACCTCCAGGAAATGCTGAAGGCTGGAGTGATAACGCCATCGACGTCTGAGTGGGCTTCACCTGTGGTCTGGGTGAGGAAGAAAGATGGAGGCGTTCGATGGTGTATCGACTACCGAAGACTCAATGAACTGACACTGAAGGACGCGTACCCGCTTCCAAGGATTGAAGAGTGTCTGGACACCCTGGAAGGCGCAACCGTGTTCTCCACGTTAGACATGCAGAGTGGATACTGGCAAATTGGAGTCCATCCTGCTGACCGATGCAAGACGGCCTTCATTACTCGCTATGGCCTGTACGAGTACGCCCGAATGCCTTTCGGACTCTGCAACGCGCCAGGCACCTTCCAGAGGGCCATGGAGGTTGTCCTGCGCGGGTTGCAGTGGAAGAGCCTCCTCGTGTACCTAGATGACGTCATCGTCATTGGCCGCAGTGTTGAAGATGGGTTGAAGAACCTGGCCATCGTCCTCGAGCGGGTCCAAGCCAGCGGGCTCAAGCTCAAGCCCCATGAAAGCCCCACGAAAGCCCCACGAAAGCCCCATGAAAGCCCCACGAGCGCCCAGGTGTCTCCCTCCTTGTCTCCGCCCTTGGCTGCCAGCAGTTCTCCAGGGGAGCCGACCACTACTCGACGCCGAGAGGCCGCAGCCCGTGTTCCAGGCGGGCAGTCTTCCGCCCCTGACCCAGAGGGAGCCGAAGCAGACGTTGCTGAGCCCCTGCCCCTCCCCACCACTAGACGGGGCAGACCAGTCCGGCCGCCTGCCTGGCTCCGGGACTCTGTTCGAGACTGATCTTGACGGACGTGACTAGTTGACTTAGGGGGTTACTAGGCTAGTCACAGGAGTCCTACTTTAATAGTGACCACCCAACCAGTTTATTTTGACGCCCTTAGTTCCAGGCCTAGTTGTGTGCCGGGTGTTTTGTCCCGGGTGTAATTCCGACTCTAGTTCCCAGAGTTATTTTATCTTTATGTTGAAGGGACTCAACAATCTAAAGGGGGGGTAGTGTTGCGGGACAGCTCCCTGACAGACAGACAGTCTGACTAAAGTAACGCGAGACCCTGTTAGCCAATGAGAAGAGACTTAGGAATGCGTGCGTGCTGCCTATTGTTATCCATTGCACAGCACAGCGTGAGTTAGTTGTTATAGTGGTTTACAGACTGTCACACAGTGTTAGCTTAGCATAACGTGTTAGCGATCAGACGTAACATTCCTGACTCCTACACCTCGACTGAGCTGACGCTAGACAGTGACTAACCAGCAACGACCATAATAGAACCAGTAAGAGTGATTACCAGCCCCCAGAGAGAGATCAGAGTGTGCAGCCAGTGACAGTGCGAGTGTCTGCAGAGTGAGACCATCCCAGCCAGGCTAGCCAGCGTCCGTCATCGTCTGCAGACTGCAGGAGCAGTGCAAGGTGGGTTGCTAAACCCGTAGCCTAGCCCGGCTAATTAACGCCAGAGACTGTGTTGTCGCACCATAATTCCCAGCCTCCAACTACTTAATATAAGAACATCTAAACCCAGTCCCGCGACAATATTTTAATCTTGTTCATGCCAATGTCTATGAAAACACTCAGTGCCACAGTAGCACCGCGATTCTGTAACCCAACCAGCTACAAAGAACTGGTAAGCATCCAGACTTTTGTATGCTTTTAGGTCAGCACCTGTGTATGGGGACACTCCAATGGTAACATAGTGGTACAGATCGTGTGGATTGAACTCGGGCAAACTGAGCGAGTTTGCTAGATCCGTGAACACATCGGTAGGAAGAAGGTACGGGTCGGTAGCTAACCCTGCTATCGCCAGCTTCTCCACATATCACCCTTTGTGCCGTCCTACAAGGTGACTCACCTCACAGGACAACTCCACAACATTACTCTGACTATTGGTAGCAATCACATAAATTTAAACTATAATAGCTACTCATCCGTCGCAATATTTTCTTTGTTTTTGTTGTTCGCTTTTGAATTTCCCGGTCTATCACTTCCTGCCGTCCGTCATGGCGCAGTCTCCCTCGTCACGTGATAATTGTGATGTGTCTGCAAAGGGTGAATAGGTCAGTGCAATCCTCATTGCATTGTTCAGCATACACCAGATTGCTTTTCCGGATGTGTGGTACACGGTCTTTGGGATGAACCAGTCTTTGTCGGAGTGTTTTGCTGGGTTTGAAGTATACCGGGATGCGGTGTTTGTTGAAAATTCTCCTGAGTTTCCCGGAGACCCCAGAAACATACGGCATGACTGTGCTATTCCTTCTCTTCCTTTTCTCCTCGTCGCTCACCTGGTTGGTCTTTTTGGAACGTGTTGCAGTTTTCACAAAGGTCCAATTGGGGTAGCCGCAGGTTTTTAAAGCTCCCCTCAGGTGTTTTGTGTTCTTCTCGTTGGGCCCGAGTGCTGTTTGGCACATTGTCAGCTCTGTGTTGCAAAGTTCTGATGACGCTCAGTTTGTGTTCCAGCGGGTGGTGTGAGTCGAAAAGTAGATATTGGTCTGTGTGTGTAGGTTTCCTGTAAACCCCAATGTGGGAGGCTCCTGTCTTCCCCAATGTGGACGTCACAGTCCAAGAAGGGCAAACTGTGTTCTTTACATCTTCCCTTGTGAACTTAATGTTCTTGTCCACAGAGTTGATGTGTTTGGTAAACGCTTGCACTTCTTGTGTTTGGATTTTGACCCATGTGTCGTCCACATATCTGAACCAGTGGCTCGGAGGTGTTCCTCTGAAGGAGTTCAGGGCCCTGTGTTCTACCTCTTCCATATATAAGTTGGTCACAATGGGCGATACTGGTGAGCCCATTGCACAGCCGTGTCTGTCTGTAAAACTGGCCCCTGGATTGGAAATATGTAGTGTTCAGGCAAAGGTCCAGTAGTTGGCAAATCTGGTCTGGGCTGAGGTTGGTCCTATTGTGGAGTGTGTCATCCCATAGCAAACGTTGCCTCACAGTTTCCAAAGCCTCCATGGTTGGGATGCTGGTGAATAACTAGGTCACGTCGTAGGATCCCATGGTTTCATTCGGTTCCAGTTTTATGCCTTGCACCTTATCCATGAAGTCAATGGAGTTTCGGATATGGTGAGGTGTTTCGCCCACTAAAGGGGTCAAGATGTTGGCTATATGTTTGGCAATGTTGTACGTGACCGAGTTTATGCTGCTGACGATGGTCCTGATGGGGGTTCCATCTTCATGGATCTTAGGGAGTCCATATATGCATGGAATGTTATCTTGTGGGTAGAGACGGTGGTATTGTATCCGATCAATGGTTCCTCCTTTCTGTAGTTTCTGTAGGTGCTCTATTATTCTCCTCTCACGAGTAGGATCGCGTCTCAGAGGTTCATAGGTGTCGGTCTCGCTGAGTAATGACGTGATCTTGGCGTGGTAGTCTGTTGTGTTGAGGATAACCGTGCATCTCCCCTTATCTGCTGGAAGGATAGTGATGTTTTCGTCCTTGCTCAGGGCTGTCACGGCTTTCCTTTCCTCCATGGTTAGCTTGGAACGAGGGAGTTTTGCATTGGACAGAGCTGCTGATACCTTTAACCAAAGCTGTTCCGCCTCGGTTTCCGTTAGCTTGTTTTTCCTTATGGCTGATTCTGTGGATGTGATGAGGTCAACTATAGGTAGTTGTTTGGGTGTCATGGCGAAGTTCAGTCCTTTGGCTAAGACCTCCTTCTCTGATTGGGAAAGTACCTTGTCCGACAGATTTTTTTTATCCATCTGTTCTGCGTTCCGTTTTGTGTGGGATGTTCTGTCTTTTGTCTCCAGGTAAGTATATCTGCTTGTCTAGTGTTGTTGGTTCGTCGCTGTAAGTTTTGAAAATTCCTTGTCAGTCTTTCTTTGGTTTTGTGGTGTTGAGATAGTTGGGCTTTCTTGGTGAAATCAGCGATCCTCTCCGAGACTGCACCAGGCAAGTGGGATGCTATTTGCTGGAGTAGTTGGTCAGATTTCTCCTTCACCCATTCAATAGTGAAATGGACCTGTCTCACTCTTTTAGTCCATGGGCCAGAGCCCAAAATTTCCTATTTCGGTACACTCAAGGTGGCAAAACTTACTTATAATTTTTGAAAGGATCCATGTCTGTAGATGATATTTTGGTATGATAACCATTCCTGAGTGGCAGCTGTATCACAGTTATCAGCTCATGAAGTTAACCACCCCCTAAAGTAAATTGCATTTTAGACGCTGGTGCATATCCTGGTTTAGCCTCATGGTCAGGACATTTTTCAATGTTCTATAATATTGTCTTTGGTATCATTTTAAAGGGGACCTTCTTAGCTTTCATTCAAGCCCTGTTGTGGATATTTCTCACAAATATAGAGGTCACTTGAGCTCTTCAACCCGTCAATAACACACATCTTTCTGCAATTTTCGCCTAAACTATATACTTTCTTTTAGCCCTGTGGCATCTAGGAATATCAGGGACACAAAACACAAAAACTGGAATACTCACAGGTCTGTAAAGATTCAGGAAATGTATAATATACCCATACTATTTCATTGTGTGAGGTGATTGTGAACCTTAAATTAGAAGGGCATTATTACTAAGAAACTAACTAGACCAAAGCCAGTTAGTCCATGGGTCAGACCAGATATCGATATCACCCAAGGTGACACAACTTCACTGGTGCCATTTTATTTGGTACACTAACAGAAGTGAAATAATACATGATAACCTTTCCAAATGAGCAGCTATTTCATTTTTCTTTCAGGAAACCTGTTTCTGTGCCTCTCACGATTGTGTATTTGCCCAGATTTTTACAAATATAGCATTTCAACACCCCTGGTACTGATTAGCCTAGCTTAAACTCTGGGACAGTTCTTAGTTGGCCAACAACCAAGGATAACCAGTACTGTGTACTTCCATTCATTGTGCTAAGCTAGGCTAACATGCAGCCAGATAGCTTTCTACTAAACACATATAGAGGAAACTGGTATCTATCTTCTTGTCTCACTCTGGAGAAGATTGTAAGCTAATTTCCCATAATGTTAGCATGTTCTTTTAATGTATATGTTAATATGATTAGTTAAAGTGGCTACGAGGAACTTTCATCTTGTGTTGATTTTAGCGACCTCATGTGGACAAAATACAGCTGTTGCATAGCAACTAGGTAATGTATCTATTTGTGGCTATGTAAGATAAATAATGGTAATATGACGCTGGTGAAGCAAAGTAAACTATGTTTTAGTAGTGTTCACACACCTAAGTTACATGTATTTGTTTGTATGTGGCAGGTGAAAACTGACTGAATATGGCCACTGGTGAACAAGCAAGTTTTTACCCAATACCAAAGCGCCCACGGGTGGAGTGCATTATCCACTGTTCTGATGATACAGATAAGCTGGTTTCACTACAAAGTGTCAACTCATGGAGAACTCTGCTCAGGGCAGCTCAGATACGAAATCATGCACCAGTTTTGAAACTGGCAAAATACATTCCTGAGGGACAGATTCCAGCAATCTACTACCACAGAAAGTGTCGCAGTATCTTCACTATGAAGCAAATTCTTGATGGCCTCCTTGCAAAAGAAAAGAAAAGTTGTGTCTCTGCTGAAGAGAAACAATCTAAGAGAGTAGCTCGACATACTCCAAGTACATCTAGGACTTATGATGCAGAGTGCATATTTTGTCAGAAAAACAGCAAATATTCCAAGAGACAGAATACGAGAGAAGTACTGGTGCAGTGTCGAGAACTGCGAGCTGATGCAAAGATCAGGAGTGCAGCCACAAAGAAAAGGGACAGCAGAATCCTTGCCATTGTGAGTAGAGACCTTTTAGCAGCTGAAGGGCACTACCACAGGTCATGCTATAGACTTTAAACCAAAGAAGAGGTTTCCAAAGGAGAGGTTGCCAGCAATGAAGATGATGATACTGCAGCCCAGTATGAAGCTGCTGTGAATAAGGCATACAATGAGCTGTTCCTCTTCATCAGGATGGAGCTTTTTGGCAATCCTCAAGTGATGACAATGACTGATCTCTCTTCTAGACTGGTAGCTTCAATGAACTCCCAAGGCATTGCCCAAGTCAAGGAATCAACCAAGAAGCACATAAGGCGAAACCTGGAGAGTGGGTTTGCTGGAGCCTTGCAGATATTCCCTGATGAGAAAGGAAAATTCCTCCTCTATCCTGATAACTTGTCCATGAGGGAACTTGCCAAAGAAAATCAGTCTCTCAAAAGGGAGCTGCAGACCCTGAAAAGTGTCAGTGCACAAGATGTTATAGCCAAAGCAGCCATCAAATTGAGAGCAGACATTAAAAGTCAAGATGTTCCTCAAACCTGGCCGCCTGAAGTCAAACCAGAAGCAGAATGTCCTACCATTCCAGAGTCGCTCATTATCTTCCTGTACTCTCTACTCACAGGCTCAAATGATCCTGATCATGCATCCCAGAGAGTGCAGTGCCTTCTGCAGTCATTTGGCCATGACATAGTATATGCAGTGACATGTGGAAATACCAAGCTTTCCAAGCACATTGTTCTGCCATTCAGTGTCAAATCGTTGACAGGAAATGTAGAGTTGATAAACATCCTCAACCGACTTGGTCACAGTGTGTCCTATTCACAGATGGAAGAGATCAACACTGCCCTGTGTCTCCAGAAACTCTCATCATCAGGGAGTGGCATTGCCCTTCCAGCTAACATCCATCCTGGCATATTCACCACTTTAGCCTGGGACAATATCGACCGTCTTGAAGAAACTGTCAGTGGTGAGGGAACATCTCACAGAGTCAATGGGATTGCTGTGCAAGCAAAGCCAGTCAACCCACTTCCTGTCCAACCCATGCCCACTGTTCCCAAAACAAAGAAGAGAAGCATTGATGGACCCCCACCAATGTTACCAACTTACAATGCTGGACAACGGGTAGGGCCACCACAAAGCAAAAAGTCAGATGCCGATACTGCAGCCAATACTAAGCTTGCCAGAGAGAAAAACCTTCTTTGGGTCCTAGCACGCATGTCACAACAAGAAGAACAGTCAGTCAGCAGCTGGACAGGCTTCAACATCCTGACTCGAGGAGAGATGACGGTCATCCCCGACAATATAGGCTATCTGCCTACCATCAATGCTCCAGATTGTATGTGTCTTTGACCAAGCCCTGTATGTGAAGGCTGTCGAGATCACATGGAAACACCATGACAAGTTCCATGATATCATCGTTAGGCTTGGGGTATTCCACACCATTTGCACACTGCTGGCAATAATAGGAAAGCGTTTCCAAGATGCTGGACTCAAAGACCTCTGCATTGAGTCTGGCATGATTGCAGAAGGCTCAATTGCTGGTGTTATGGATGGCCGCAAGTACAACAGGGCAGTGCGACTACACAAGCTCCTGTATGAGGCTCTCATGCGACTGACCTTGAATGGTTTCCTGTCCTGGTTGGAAGAAACTCACAGGAATGACATGGTTCACCTGAATGAGACACTGAAGACCATTGACAGCCTTGGGAAAGAAGTCTCACAACATGCTTTGAAGGAGGTCCTCGAGAACAGCTCTTGTACACGCATCATGGATCTATTTGAAGTCTACCGTGAGTTCCTTAGAGGTGGAAACGGCAGCCTCTCGAACTTCTGGATGTCCTGTTTGGACATGGTTGAAATCTTGTTGGGGCTCATCCGAGCATCCAGAGAGGGAGACTGGATGCTACACTTGGCTAGCATTCGAGCAATGATCCCATGGTGCTTTGCTTATGACAGGATGAATTATGCATGCTACCTCCCCTACTACTACGCCCAGATGTCTGAGCTGCCCATCACACACCCAGTTGTGTACACAGAATTCATGGAAGGAGGCTTCTCAGTCCAACTGGGCTCCACCAATCCCTTTGGCCAAATCCCTGTTGACCAAGCTATAGAAGAAACGGTGAACAAAGACACCCAAACAGCTGGAGGGACAAATGGATTCAGCTTGAAGCCAGGAGCTGTGACCAAATATTATCTCACAGCTGAGTATAGAAGCATGTACCTCAGACAGCTGAGAGACCTGACAGGTCAAGGCAGGTGCAAATGGCCTCATCCAGATCTACAGAGTCCAAGGATCAAGAGAGATGAAGCAGATGTCCAGTCTCTCATGGACCTTATGGAGAATAACTGGCTCAATCCTATGTCCCCTGATGAGACTGATTTGGTTAGCCTCTCCACTGGCAACATGGCTCCACCTGATGTGACCATAGATCTCTTGAGAGCTCTTGAGAAAGGAGAAGAGGCCTACCAAGCATTCCAGCAAACAAGGTTAGATGCAGACCCACCACCTGTGAAATTCCACGACAAGATGACCAAGCAAAGTCTGAAAACATTCTCCAATGTCAGCACAAAACAAGCTCATGGAAAGAAAGCACAGGATGTGGTTCTGAAGGCAGATAGAAACCTTTTCAGTCACATGATCCTGGTGGCTGAAAGCAGGAAGGTGAATCTGAAGGATGTCCTTGCCTACCCATTGGGCCCACTACCATGGGCACTGGCAAATGCTGATGGGTCCTTACGAAAAACAAACAAGGCTGCACTTGCCAGAGAGCTTGAAAAGAATGTATCTCCTGCAGAAGACATCCCAATCCCATCTACTTCCATCATTGATGGGATGAGCCTGGTCCAAAAAATGAATGGCAACAACAAAACCTTTGCACAGGTGGCAGAGTCAGCCTTGACCCAGGTCTTCCATGAGGGAGCACAGAGTGGGAGGATTAATGTTGTTTTTGATGTCTATCACCAGACTTCGATCAAAGATGCTGAACGACTGAACCGGGGTGGAGACATCACTCTCCAGTACAAGAATCTTGCAGGGGGACACCACGTCCAGCAGTGGAGAAAATTTCTGTGCAGTTCCTCCAACAAGACCAGTCTCATCAAGTTTCTGGTGGAAGAGTGGAAACTCCCACGATACAGAGCTATGCTGCATGGCAAGGTGTTGTACATGACCTGTGAGGAAACGTGCTACAAGTTGACAGAAGATGGGTGTGAGGAAGCAGCAGAACTGCACTCCACACATGAAGAAGCTGACACCCGTCTGCTCCTGCATGCATTGCATGCAGCAAATGCGGGCTCAAAGTCAGTTATCATCACAGCTGAGGACACTGATGTCATGGTGCTTTGTCTTGGCTTCCAGAAGGACATCACCTGTCCCATCTACCAGAAGTGTGGGACTCAGAACCGCACACGGTTTGTCGACATCACCAAACTGGCAAGTTCACTTGGAGACAGCATCTGTGACAGCCTAATTGGCTTACATGCCTTCACAGGCTGCGACACTGTCAGTCCATTCGCTGGTCGAGGGAAGCTGAATGCCCTGAAGATAGTGAGAAAGCACACTTCCTGCCAAGAGACTTTTAGTCAACTGGGACAGACATGGAATGTGAGTGATGAGCTGTTCCAGAAAATTGAGCAGTTCACCTGTCGGATGTATGTTGCTAATAGCAGCACTGCTGAGGTGAACAAACTGCGTTACCAGCTCTTCTGCACCAAAAGGGGAGAGGTTGAGTCCAGCCAGCTGCCACCATGTAGAGACTGTCTCTTTATGCATGTTCAACGAGCCAACTATCAGGCAGCAATATGGAGGGGCTGTCTGCAGGCTAACCCTGTGGTGCCAAGCCCTACTGAGTACGGATGGACAGACGATGAAGGCAAGCTGGCCATTTACTGGATGCGCTCCCCACCTGCACCAGATGTGGTCTTGGAAATGCTAACATGCAAGTGTGTGCATTCATGCAAAATGCCAAGCTGCATGTGCCTGTCAAATGGACTTCCATGCACAGACATGTGCAGGTTACAGACCTGCAGTAACCAAAAACAGCAGGATGGTCCAGAACTGGACTTTGAACTTGGGGAGTCAGATGATGAGAGAAACGAGCAGTTTGATGAATGACAGTGTGAAGATTCTGATGGTATTACTGTGGTAGTAGTCTATTGATGCACAGGATGTTGATTCTGGACTTGGTTACCCAGAGCTTGATAACAATAATGTAACCATATTCACATATACCCATTACCCTACCCATTACCATTATATATACCCACTAATGATATGGGATTACATGTATCATTGACTAAGTATATGTAAATGTCAATGTTGTTTAAAATATTAAAATAGTTAATTACCTCACTATGGTATTCCTTTTTATCATGTATTTTGATTGTGTATTTAAACAAATGTATAGAGACCAGTTTGTGACCTAACTGGCTTTGGTCTAGTTCTCATTTAAGGCTCACAATCACCTCACACAATGAAATAGTATGGGTATATTATACATTTTCTGAATCTTTACAGTCCTGTGAGTATTCCAGTTTTTGTGTTTTGTGTCCCTGGTATTCCTAGATGCCACAGGGCTAAAAGAAAGTATATAGTTTTGGCGAAAATTGCAGAAAGATGTGTGTTATTGACGGGTTGAAGAGCTCAAGTGACCTCTATATTTGTGAGAAATATCCACAACAGGGCTTGAATGAAAGCTAAGAAGGTCCCCTTTAAAATGATACCAAAGACAATATTAAAGAACATTGAAAAATGTCCTGACCATGAGGCTAAACCAGGATATGCACCAGCGTCTAAAATGCAATTTAGTTTAGCGGGTGGTTAACTTCATGAGCTGATAACTGTGATACAGCTGCCACTCAGGAATGGTTATCATACCAAAATATCATCTACAGACATGGATCCTTTCAAAAATTATAAGTAAGTTTTGCCACCTTGAGTGTACCGAAATATCGTCTGGCCCATGGACTATTTCATTCAGGAGTTGATTCTGTGTCTTCTCTATGATTATGTCTGCTCTATGTCCTTTCATTGTGGTACACAGGCGCAGGCTAGTGGGTATGAGCCTGTGTTGTCTGCATCTCAGATTAAATCGCAAGTGATTTCTGTAGTCTGCAGTCTTCCCACCATCCTTTCATATTCCCTCACCATTTTAAGGGTGGCAGACCCAAATTGTTCCGCAACATGTCTGTGAATGTTCTTATTCATCCAGGTCATGGTTATCCAAAGGAGTTGAATCAAGTGCAACTGGACTTGGTATATATCCATGAAGACGTTTCGCCTCTCATCCAAGAGGCTTCCTCAGTTCGTGCCTATCTGACTACACCAAGCTAGTCTGACTGGCTGGTGATGAGACTCAGAATTCACCCTCTAGGAGTCGTTGTCAGAGCTATTGATATGCGTGGTTCTTTGTGATCCGATGTTTACCAACGCCCGTCGCTAACAGAGCCATAGATACGAGTGGCTCTTTTGTGTACCGATGTTTGGCCGCGCCCGTCGTTATCGGAGCTATTGATGTGCGTGGCTCTCCTGTGCTCCGATGTCCAGCCGCTCCCGTCGCCATCGGAGCTATTGATTTGCATTTGTTTAGCAGCGACGGTCGTTGGGGGTGGTAGTTTCGACTTCATTATTCAGTGGTCATGAGAGTCGTTGGAGCCGTTAGTGACCGACTGTTGTTCTTGAAGGCTAGGCTTCTTGAGTCTCCTGGGTAGAGATGAAAGGACGGCATTGTAACTAACGGCTCCAACGACTCTCATGATCACTGAATAATAAAGTCGAAACTAACACCCCCAACGACCGTCGCTGCTCCTTTGGATATTTCCAACAACCAAATTCAGGAAAACCTCATGAAAAAATACAAAAATTTCATATATAAGAAATAGGAGTTTCTATACACATTTAAGTTTCCTATATGCACAAGTGCAAAACAAAGAAAGGAGCTGGTATGAATAAAATATCTCACCAGTGCACTATACACTTAATTTGTTTTATGTTTTATTTTCTCGCTCCAGCCAAAATCGTTTGATTTTTTTTCTGAATGCCAATTAAGGCTCGAGTTAGGTCCTACTTAATTGTGCTGTTTCAAATAAAGGATAGTAATGCAGGCTTGATGGTAGTGTGGCTGATTATACTTTTAACCTTGTGCCACCTGAAGAAATCCGGGCCATGAAACTAAATGAATAATACTTTTTAATGTGCCCTTGGTAGGTACAGTACGCACAATGAATATGAAAAACAGTACTGACCCCCCAGAAAAAAACTGTAGGTTACTTCCATAACCCCGGTTCTCTGAGTAGCATGAGTGAGTGAGACATTGAAACGAATGCTATGAAAGAGAACCTTGTCTGTCCTGGGTTTAAAAACAGAAGAAGTGGCATTGCAGCAGAGAGATATGTGTCCTGTTATCCTGTGAATATTTCATTGGGCATCAAACATGAAGACAAAAGTGGAGAGATGGAGGTATGCACTGGAGAGAAGAGGAATGAAAGTCAGTAGGAGCAAGACAGAATACCTATGCGTGAATGAGAGGGAGGACAGTGGAATGGTGAGGATGCAAGGTGTAGAGGTGATGAATGTGGATGAGTTTAAATACTTGGGGTCAACTGTCCAAAATAACGGGGAGTGCAGAAGAGAGGTGAAGAAGAACGTGCAGGCAGGGTGGAGTGGGTGGAGAAGAGTGTCAGGAGTGATTTGTGACAGAAGGGTACCAGCAAGAGTTAAATGGAAGGTTTACAAGGTGGTAGTGAGACCAGCTATGTTATATGGTTTGGAGACAGTGGCACTGGTGAAAAGACAGGAGGTTGAGCTGGAGGTAGCAGAGTTGAAGATGCTAAGATTTTCGTTGGGAGTGATGCAGAAGGACAGGATTAGGAACGAGTATATTAGAGGGACAGCTCAGGTTGGATGGTTTGGAGACAAAGCAAGAGAGACATGTGTGAAGGAGAGATGCTCGGTATATTGGGAGATGGATGCTGAATATGGAGCTGTCAGGGAAGAGGAGAAGAGGGAGGCCAAAGAGGAGGTTTATGGATGTGGTGAGAGAGGACATGCAGGTGGCTGGTGTGACAGAGGAAGATGCAGAGGACAGGAAGAGATGGAAATAGACGATCCACTGTGGCGCCTGCTAACGGGAGCAGCCGAAAGTAGTAGTAGCAGTAGTAGATCAAACAAAGACCTTTTTTTTGTTTTAAAATGAAAATTTTGCAAAGCCAGACACCAATAAGAGATAAGCACTTGGGCTGCAGACTACCACGTCTCCTCCGATACATGTGGAGTCACCAGCCATGTGAGGAGTTTCACCAGGGGCACATAGCACGTGGGAGGATCACACTATTCCCCCCGGTTCCCCCTCCCCCCCGAACAGGCACCCCGACCGACCAGAGGAAGCACTAGTGCAGCGACCAGGACACAAACCCACATCCAGCTTCCCACCCACAGACACGTCCAACTGTGTCTGTAGGGACGCCCGACCAAGCCGGAGTTAACATAGGGATTCAAACAGGCGATCCCCATGTTGGCAGGCAACTGAATAGGCTGTCACGCTACCCAGACACCCCTGGTTCACTGGAAACCTGTGGAAAATAATTAGTTAGCTCCTAGAGCAGGGGTGCCCAACTCCAGGCCTCGAGGGCCGCAGTGTCTGCAGGTATTTGTTCCAACCATGCACTATACCACCTGACTTAACTAATTAGCTCACCTCTTGGACCAAGGAGGGAAAGGAATTAGTTAAATCAGACAGTGTTGTGCATGGTTGCAACATATACCTGCAGACACTGTGGCCCTCGATGCCTGGAGTTGGGCACCCCTGTCCGACAGGGTTTGTGGCATTTGTTTGACTCTTTGCAATGCGATAACCAAGACTTCCTGTTGGCAACCCCACCCCTCTGTAAGACAGACAGCTTGTCACCCCACTTCTAACATTAGCTATGCATAAAAGATGTGAATGACTTTGCAACATGGTTGGATGATGAGTTATATGAGGAAGATGCAGAGGACAGGAAGAGATGGAAATGGACGATCCACTGTGGCGCCTGCTAATGGGAGCAGCCGAAAGTAGTAGTAGCAGTAGTAGATCAAACAAAGACCTTTTTTTTGTTTTAAAATGAAAATTTTGCAAAGCCAGACACCAATAAGAGATAAGCACTTGGGCTGCAGACTACCACGTCTCCTCCGATACATGTGGAGTCACCAGCCATGTGAGGAGTTTCACCAGGGGCACATAGCACGTGGGAGGATCACACTATTCCCCCCAGTTCCCCCTCCCCCCCGAACAGGCACCCCGACCGACCAGAGGAGGCACTAGTGCAGCGACCAGGACACAAACCCACATCCAGCTTCCCACCCACAGACACGTCCAACTGTGTCTGTAGGGATGCCCGACCAAGCCGGAGTTAACATTGGGATTCAAACAGGCGATCCCCATGTTGGCAGGCAACTGAATAGGCTGTCATGCTACCCAGACACCCCTAACTGAGATTTAAACATTTATCCATGCAAACATTATCACAATCTAAGAAACAGGAAACCCTTACTTAAAGTTGTTTTTTTTTTTTTTTACTTTTGGCAGGCATCGCCCATCAACAGGTAATCATTTTTTTGTTCTCATCGTTTCCCTTCCTATGTGACTGAAGTTCCATGGATAAATGCTCTGTTTGCCGTAACCAAAATAGAGGTGAAGCTGATCACAGCTGTCCAAAGTCTCCATGTGCTTTACAACTTTCACCAAAGGGTATGCACAAAGATAAATGTTTGAAAAGCAGTGCATGGTGAGAAGTTTCTACTATCTTCCATCGGTGTTGATGGTAAGTGAAGTGATACTATTACATTTTGTAGAATTTTTAATGATATTTGCAGTTTAAAATTAAAATATTTGCCATTGATCCAAATCTTTGTGGCTATATGACTAATAATAAAAATATACCTGGGAACTTTCAGCATCGCCCATAGTAAGTGAAAACTCAGTGTCTTGACAACCAAGTTGATGTCTGGGTGAATGCAGCGGAATGTACCATATAATGTACCATATAATGTACCATACAAATGTTCCTACGTTAAATGTACTTATTGTAAGTCGCTTTGGATAAAAGTGTCGGCTAAATGACTGTAATGCAATGTAATCTAATATAATGTACCATACAGATGTACCATATAATGTACCATACAAATTTACCCTATAGTGTACCATACAAATGTACCATGTAACGTACCATACACATGTACCAGACAAATGTACCATACAATGTACCATACAGATATACACTACCGTTCAAAAGTTTGGGATCACCCAAACAATTTTGTGTTTTCCAAGAAAAGTCACACTTATTCACCACCATATGTTGTGAAATGAATAGAAAATAGAGTCAAGACATTGACAAGGTTAGAAATAATGATTTGTATTTGAAATAAGATTTTTTTTACATCAAACTTTGCTTTCGTCAAAGAATCCTCCATTTGCAGCAATTACAGCATTGCAGACCTTTGGCATTCTAGCTGTTAATTTGTTGAGGTAATCTGGAGAAATTGCACCCCACGCTTCCAGAAGCAGCTCCCACAAGTTGGATTGGTTGGATGGGCACTTCTTTGAGCAGATTGAGTTTCTGGAGCATCACATTTGTGGGGTCAATTAAACGCTCAAAATGGCCAGAAAAAGAGAACTTTCATCTGAAACTCGACAGTCTATTCTTGTTCTTAGAAATGAAGGCTATTCCATGCGAGAAATTGCTAAGAAATTGAAGATTTCCTACACCGGTGTGTACTACTCCCTTCAGAGGACAGCACAAACAGGCTCTAACCAGAGTAGAAAAAGAAGTGGGAGGCCGCGTTGCACAACTGAGCAAGAAGATAAGTACATTAGAGTCTCTAGTTTGAGAAACAGACGCCTCACAGGTCCCCAACTGGCATCTTCATTAAATAGTACCTGTTAGAGCCTGTTTGTGCTGTCCTCTGAAGGGAGTAGTACACACCGGTGTAGGAAATCTTCAATTTCTTAGCAATTTCTCGCATGGAAT
Organism: Lampris incognitus; assembly: GCF_029633865.1. Lineage (NCBI taxonomy): Eukaryota > Metazoa > Chordata > Actinopteri > Lampriformes > Lampridae > Lampris > Lampris incognitus. The sequence continues at coordinate 38,468,324 of NC_079213.1, read as the reverse complement.
AGCCTTCATTTCTAAGAACAAGAATAGACTGTCGAGTTTCAGATGAAAGTTCTCTTTTTCTGGCCATTTTGAGCGTTTAATTGACCCCACAAATGTGATGCTCCAGAAACTCAATCTGCTCAAAGAAGTGCCCATCCAACCAATCCAACTTGTGGGAGCTGCTTCTGGAAGCGTGGGGTGCAATTTCTCCAGATTACCTCAACAAATTAACAGCTAGAATGCCAAAGGTCTGCAATGCTGTAATTGCTGCAAATGGAGGATTCTTTGACGAAAGCAAAGTTTGATGTAAAAAAAATCTTATTTCAAATACAAATCATTATTTCTAACCTTGTCAATGTCTTGACTCTATTTTCTATTCATTTCACAACATATGGTGGTGAATAAGTGTGACTTTTCATGGAAAACACAAAATTGTTTGGGTGATCCCAAACTTTTGAACGGTAGTGTACCATACAAATGTACCACATAATGTACCATATAATGTACCATACAGATGTACCATACAAATGTACCATATAGGATCCGGATGCCTGTCCCAGTTTGGACTTCTTTTGTACTCAACCTACTCAGCCTGTGTTTTACAAAACAACGATATGAGTAAGACTGTGCAGCATCAGGTCATGGGGGCAGCCATCAGTATGGGACACCGGTTTAAATGCAAACAGCAAGGTGTTGTCGTTCTACCAGTCAGTTAAATCCCCCATGGGAAGTACAAATTTAATGCTGCAACTTGTGCTCAAAGTGAGACTGAGCACCGGGTTACTTTTGTGTGACTTTTAAGAGAAGTGATACACTCCTGACTCTTTCTGTTCTTCTGTGCTAGACCATCCCACGATCACCCCCACACAAAATCCTACACCGGCCTACACCTTTTTATAGAGTAAAGGAAGCAGTATGCTCAAAACCAAGCAAAACTTTTCAAACAAAATTAAAGCAAAAGATGAATAAAAGACAAACAAAAAGTGATGCGTGTTAGCACAGCAGGAACACTGGTTTGAATGGGGAGTCAGAGGCCATCAATGTGAAGAGGGAATGACCATCCCTGAATTGGGGGGGGGGCTAAGAGTACATCTGTCACCATCTTACATTGCTGTGATTGCAATTATTCCCCAATCCTCTGAGAACAGAACACATGACCATTGTAACTCTAGTTAATGGTCATGGCAATTAATATTTGAAACCAATCGTTGGTTTCATTCGTTATGCCACTGTATTGTTTATAAGGGTGGGGACACCTGCAGTCACTGTATTGTTTATAAGGGTGGGGGTATCTGCAGTCACTGTATTGTTTATAAGGGTGGGGACACCTGCAGTCACTGTATTGTTTATAAGGGTGAGATACCTGCAGTCACTGTATGGTTTATAAGGGTGGGGACACCTGCAGTCACTGTATTGTTTATAACGGTGGGGGTACCTGCAGTCACTGTATTTTTTATAAGGGTGGGGTACCTGCAGTCAGTTGAGACTGAAGAGGTCACTTAGATGATGATGAAACGTTTCTCTCAATAAATGTTGTGTCCAGATGAACTGATTCACTTTTCTGTGATAGATTGTTTAACACAATCTTGGAAAATGAGGGGATGCCTGAGGAGTGGAGAAGAAGCAACTGGTACCGATTTTCAAGAACAAGGGTGATATGCAGAACTGTAGCAACTACAGAGGTATAAAGTTGATCAGCCACAGCATGAAGATATAGGAAAGAGTAACAGAAGCTAGGTTAGGGGGAGATGTGATGATCAGCGAGCAGCAGTATGGTTTCATGCCATGAAAGCGCACCACAGATGTGATGTTTGCTTTGAGAATGTTGATGGAGAAGTATAGAGAAGGTCAGAAGGAGTTACATTGTGTCTTTGTAGATTTAGAGAAAGCATATGACAGGGTGCCAAGAGAGGAGGTGTGGTATTGTATGAGGAAGTCGGGAGTTGCAGAGAAGTATGTAGGAGTGGTGCAGGATATGTATGAGGGAAGTGTGACAATGGTGTGGTTGGAATGACGGATGGATTCAAGGTGGAGGCGGGATTACATCAATGATTGGCTCGGAGCCCTTTCTTGTTTGCAATGGTGATGGACAGGTTGACGGACGAGATCAGACAGGAGTCTCCGTGGACTATGATGTTTGCAGATGACATTGTGATCTGTAGCAAGAGTAGGGTGCAGGTGGAGGAGAGCATGGAGAGGTGGAGGTATGCACTGGAGAGAAGAGGAATGAAAGTCAGTAGGAGCAAGATGGAATACATATGCATGAGCGAAAGGGAGGACAGTGGAATGGTGAGGATGCAAGGAGTAGAGGTGACGAAGGCGTATGAGTTTAAATACTTGGGATCAACTGCTCAAAGTAACGGGGAGTGCAGAAGAGAGGTGAAGAAGAGAGTGCAGGCAGGGTGGGTGGGTGGCGAAGTAAATGAGTGATTTGCTGCAGAAGGGTACCAGCAAGAGTTAAAGGGAAGGTTTACGAGATGGTAGTGAGACCAGCTATGTTATATGGTTTGGAGACAGTGGCACTGATGAAAAGACAGGAGGTGGAGCTGGAGGTGGCAGAGTTGAAGTTGCTAAGATTTTCATTGGGAGTGGAAGGACAAGATTAGGAATGATTATATTAGAGGAACAGCTCAGGTTGGATGGTTTGGAGACAAAGCAAGAGAGGCACCATCTTCCCACTTTGCTTACGGTGTGGGAAGATGGCAGCGCAAATTTACATTTGCAGCAGCCTCACCCAGTACCGTCTTTGTCCACGTCTGCATCTAAGGTGGTCTTTGTTTGATGACTGGGAGAGCTGGTGCTGGACCAGCTGGGAGAGCTTGGTCTGCTGCGTCCTGTGGGTCTAGGGACCACGGCCCTGTCTGGAGCTGTGCCCAAAGAGGTAACATTGAGGGCAGTCTGACAGGATGTGGAAGTGGGCCAGGCTAAGCCAACTGCTAGCTCATGTACACCGGCAGTTCTGATAACACCGAGGGTGGTCTGGTGGCAGCCTCACCTAGCCTTGACTGTGTGTTTTTAGTGTTATCGTGTGGAGTGCGGGGAGGTGTGTCAAAGGTTTCTGGCTGGGAGATCTAGCACTGGATCGAATGGGGGAGCTTTTTCTGCTGCATCCTGTGGGCCCAAGGACCACGGCCCTGACCGGAGCTGCGGCCAAAGAGGAAACACCGTGGGTGGTCTGACAGGATGCGGAAGCAGGGCAGGCTAAGCTAACTGCTAGCCCATGCAGACTGGCAGTTCTGACAGTAATCATAGCTGGTGTTCGTTCTCCTCGACAGTGATTTTTTTTTGTTTTAGTTTGGATATACACTCACTGGCCACTTTATTAGGTACACCTTGCTAGTACCGGGTTGGACCCCCTTTTGCCTTCAGAACTGCCTTAATCCTTCGTGGCATAGATTCAACAAGGTACTGGAAACATTCCTCAGAGAGTTTGGTCCATATTGACATGATAGCATCACGCAGTTGCTGCAGATTTGTCAGCTGCACATCCATGATGCGAATCTCCCGGTCCACCACATCCCAAAGGTGCTCTATTGGATTGAGATCTGGTGACTGTGGAGGCCATTTGAGTACAGTGAACTCATTGTCATGTTGAAGAAACCAGTCTGAGATGATTCGAGCTTTATGACATGGCGCGTTATCCTGCTGGAAGTAGCCATCAGAAGATGGGAACACTGTGGTCATAAAGGGATGGACATGGTCAGCAACAATACTCAGGTAGGCTGTGGCGTTGACACGATGCTCAATTGGTACTAAGGGGCCCAAAGTGTGCCAAGAAAATATCCCCCACACCATTACACCACCACCAGCAGCCTGAACCGTTGATACAAGCAGGATGGATCCATGCTTTCATGTTGTTGACGCCAAATTCTGACCCTACCATCCGAATGTCGCAGCAGAAATCGAGACTCATCAGACCAGGCAACAGTTTTCCAATCTTCTATTGTCCAATTTTGGTGAGCCTGTGCGAATTGTAGCCTCAGTTTCCTGTTCTTAGCTGACAGGAGTGGCACCCGGTGTGGTCTTCTGCTGCTATAGCCCATCTGCCTCAAGGTTCGACGTGTTGTGCGTTCAGAGATGCTCTTCTGCATACCTCAGTTGTAATGAGTGGTTATTTGAGTTACTGTTGCCTTTCTGTCAGCTCGAACCAGTCTGGCCATTCTACTCTGACCTCTGGCATCAACAAGGCATTTTCGCCCACAGAACTGCCACTCACTGGATATTTTCTCTTTTTCAGACCATTCTCTGTAAACCCTAGAGATGGTTGTGCGGGAAAATCCCAGTAGATCAGCAGTTTCTGAAATACTCAGACCAGCCCGTCTGGCACCAACAACCATGCCACGTTCAAAGTCACTTAAATCACCTTTCTTCCCCATTCTGATGCTCGGTTTGAACTGCAGCAGATCGTCTTGACTATGTCTACATGCCTAAAAGCATTGAGTTGCTGCCATGTGATTGGCTGATTAGAAATTTGTGTTAACGAGCAGTTGGACAGGTGTGCCTAATAAAGTGGCCGGTGAGTGTATGTGTTCTTGTAGTTCTTGTAGTTTTTGGATATGTGTGTTTGTCTTTGTGTTGCACTGCTGTGTGGGCTGGGGAAATATGTTTTGTTTCATTTCATGTGTACAACTGCATGAAATGAAATGACAAATAAATTGTTTCTGATTTCTGATTCTTAAGATTGAGATGGTTTGGACATGTGTGGAGGAGAGATGCTGGGTATATTGGGAGAAGGATGCTGAATGTGGAGCTGCCAGGGAAGAGGAGACGAGGAAGACCAAAGAGGAGGTTTATGGATGTGGTGAGGGAGGACATACAGGTGGCTGGTGTGAGAGGAAGATGCAGAGGACAGGAAGCGATGGAAACGAGTCATCCATCGGCTGTGGTGACTCCTAACTGGAACAGCCAAAAGTAGTAGTAGTAGTAGTAGTAGTAGTAGTAGTAGTAGTAGTAGTAGATGAGCATCATAACCAATCAGCATCAGTTATTTGAACTCATGTTCACATGAGGCCAATTGTAGGTCAGGCTGTCAGAAAAACTAGTGTTGCATACCAATTAATATGGGCTCTATACTGAAATTTTACATGGGGATATTTTGGCTCTGTAATGAACAATTTTAGCACAATAGACTGTCAGTCATTCTGAGTGAAATATGCACTCCCTGACTCACCAACGCCTAGCAGCTAAGGCTATATTGCAGGTTCACTGGAAACCTGTGGAAAATAATTAGTTAGCTCCTAGAGCAGGGGTGCCCAACTCCAGGCCTCGAGGGCCGCAGTGTCTGCAGGTATTTGTTCCAACCATGCACTATACCACCTGACTTAACTAATTAGCTCACCTCTTGGACCAAGGAGGGAAAGGAATTAGTTAAATCAGGCAGTGTTGTGCATGGTTGCAACATATACCTGCAGACACTGTGGCCCTCGATGCCTGGAGTTGGGCACCCCTGTCCTACAGGGTTTGTGGCATTTGTTTGACTCTTTGCAATGTGATAACCAAGACTTCCTGTTGGCAACCCCACCCCTCTCTAAGACAGACAGCTTTTCACCCCACCTCTAACATTAGCTATGCATAAAAGATGTGAATGACTTTGCAACATGGTTGGATGAAGAGTTATATGAACTAATTTGATTGAAGAATGAAGAATGCTTGAGTCAGGTATGACTGAAGGATGACAGGAACAGGAACTAAGGAGATAGGACCAAACAGCTGCAGCTGCTAGGGAGCTGTCATAGAGCATGTCTACAATTTCACCAAAAGCCCTCGGTGTTCTCCTTAAGTGTGTTGGAGAGATAGATGATTGTACAGTTGCACTTTGACTGCACCCAAGGTAAAGTGTCACTAACACTGAACCCACATTCTAGAGGCCAATAAAAAATTGCTACATTGCCACCTTCTTGATGATCTCATCAGGAGTGGAAAACCCCTAGTGTGGTCACAGCCTGTAGGAGTCAAGAAACTGTTAGAGTAGAAGAATGGATGGTTGATCCTCATTGGTGATATCCTGGAGTGCACATAAATAATCCTTCCTCCGTCAGCCCAAGCTGATTGAGGAGCACATCCTCAGGAGTTAGTCGTCATCCTGGAGGGAATGACGCAGACAGGGACTTGCTTCCTTCACCTACCCTGTGTGCAGATGAAGGACAGGCTACTTCCATTTTGACAATCGCTGCTACCCACCCATCAACACAGTTGAAAACTACCAAAGGATTATTGCTCATATCAGACTGGTGTAACCAGTCTCTTCAGCTCTAAGTGAGAGTCTTGGCTCATGTGCTCATGTCTGTATGACCAAGGCTCTATGCACTTCCACAAAGAGGAAAAGATGGAAAACAAACAAAACGATTTAAGGAAATTCAAACTAGTTCAGTGGCCTGTTACATTTGCCCCTCCAAGACAGCCAAAGACGCTGGGAAGGAGACATGTAGGGCGGAACATCTGCTGACTAGTCCATAAATATCTGTCTCCATTACAAAATATTGACCAGCCCAACAAAGGAACTGGCCCCAAAATAACTTACTGAATGGACTTCTGTGTATCAAGTGGCTGTGCTGCATACAGGTATACTGCAGAGGTCAGGGCATGAAACTTATCACAACTTTGTGCCCTCCCTCCCTTTTCTTTCCCTTTCTTTCCTTTTATCTTTCTTTCTTTCTCTATCTATCTCTCTCTCTATCTCTCTCTCTAGCTCTCTATCTGTCTGTCTGTCTGTCTGTCTCTCTCTCTCTCTCTCTCTCTCTCTCTCTCTCTCTCTCTCTCTCTCTCTCTCTCTATATATATATATCTGTCTGTCTGTTTAGCACTTAATTTTGTTTCTGCATGTCCTTTCCCTTAGTCTTGTTTTACACTTTCTTTTTGTCCTCACAGACTGAAACTTAAGCTGTCTGTTCTCTCTCATGCAGATCATTAGTCAACATGTGAAACCGTGGCTACTTATTTGATGAAGTCAAAAGAGTTTTTTTTTACTCCCACAAAAGCCTTCCTGATCCCCACAAGAACCTTCCTGGTCCCCACAAGAACCTCCATGATCCAATAAACACACAGGTGTGTTTCCTTGAACAATAATGTTTTACCAGGTGGTTAGTTTTAAAAAAAAAAAATTCTGATTTTTCCCTTTTTCTCCCAATTTAGTGGCCAATCGATCCCTATTTTTGTTCAAACACCCACCCTCGTACTACATGTGTTCACCAACTGCACCTCTTCGGCCGGCAGTCTCGAAGGAGACGCCTCTTTCGTGGCGAGGCGAATCCAGGCCGAATCACTGCTCCCCCCCCCCCACACACACACACACACAGACGCAGTCATGTGACGAACACAAGCCGACTCCGCCCCCCTCCCGAAGACAGCGCTGCCAATTATTGCTGCTTCATCGAGTCCGGCCATAGTCGGACCTGACGAGACCGAGGCGCGAACCCCGGTCCCCAGTGGGCAACTGCATCGACACAAAGCCGATACTTAGACCGCTACACCACCGCGGACCCTAGGTGGTTAGTTTTTGGACCACATTACAAGCTAAATATTTTTTGATGGACAAGATGTTGTCCAGAAGCCCTCATAGTATGGCAGTAACATTTCAAGGCAGAAAAGTGTGTTTGTGCCTTAATATGTTTTCTTTTTGGATTTGCTTTGTGTTTCTTATCATTCACCTTAAAGTCAGGGACTTTGCCATCAGCTGAAAGGCAGTCAAGCCATCCGTGTGCTGGCACTCAGCTGGGAGAGTCGATAATCCATCCCAGTTCCGTCTCCCAGCCTCATTTTCTTTGCACTCTGGGAATTCGGCCCCATAAATCCCAAGAGCTAATCAACTCCCGAAGGGGAACAATTAATAGTTGGGGCTGGGACGATGGAGGAAGTTAAGGTTAATGGTGCACTTCTCGTGTGCATAATATCATGTCAGATGGGTGAATGGATGACTCACTGAATACCTTTTCAGTGAGTCATCCAGTGAGGAGAATCTGGTGAAGGTGCTGACTGCTATCCATTTTATATTAGCACCACAATGGGCCACAAATGGTGCTCTTTAGAATAGTGTCTTTCCCTAACGGGTGACTTGACATGGAAGTGACTGATTATGTATCCTAACGTGATGACAGTTGCACGTACTGACCTGGGCTTTGGGGGACTGGAACTGAGGCAAGACAGGATGTCTAGGATGAGGGAGCAGCTTCAATCTGCAAACACAAGTAAACAGGGAATAGGCAAAGAAAAGTAGTGCACAAAAATATTCTGGAGTAAGACCTTTCCATGTCCTCCTGTCTCTTTGCGGTCTGTAGCATTACTTCAGTGTATTTGTGTGTTTGTTTCTTTTTTGCTGATATAAATCGTAGAGAGAAATTAGATGCTATATTCAGAGGGACACGTCAACAGGGACCACGGCCCTGCCTGGAGCTGCACCCGAGGAGGAAACATGGAGGGCGGTCTGACAGGACACCTAATTGGGGCAGGCTAAGCTAACTGCTAGGCCATGCAGACCGACGGCTCCGACAGTCATCCTGGCTGGCGTTTGTTCCCTTGCACAGTGATTTTTTGTTTTGTCTTTTGGATTTATGTGTTAGTTTGGATATGTGTGTTAGTTTGAATATGTGTTCTTGTAGTTCTTGAATATGTTTTTGTCTGTAAGTTGTACTGATGTGGGCTAGGGGAAATGGCATTTCATTTCACTTCATGTGTGCAAGTATATGAGGTGAAATGACAAACAAAGTGTTCCTGATTCCTGACGTCATCTCTTTTGTGACTGTAATAAAGATAGTGGAAGCAAATGGCCCACCCAGGCTAACCGTTAAATAGCTTAGGGCATATCTTCCTCTGTTTAGAGTTCATAATTATTGGTGGCAGAGAGACACTTTGCAGCTGATCAAATGGCTGCCCTTTGTCTTTCCAGGTGGGCAAAATAACAAAGAGAGGGAACTGGAGAATACAAAAAAGGGCTGACAGCAGGAAACATAGTCAAAGATAAATGAGTGAAATAACTGAGAGCAAAAGCGTCAGAAAGAAATAAAAATGTCTTCACGCTGTCACCAAACAGTGTGACTTAAGTTACCAAAGGTCAGAGGGAGCTGCGGGTGGAATCACTGAGTGTCTCCTGGAGGAAGGGGCAGAATTAGAGAAATATTCATGGGGTGGCAAGAGGGTGGTAGGGAGACTTTAATGGGTGGCAGGATATATATATAACATTTTTTTTCTCCTCCGGAAACCATTAGCAGCTGATGAGTGCGTGATGCACGAAACAAGCTTGTACTGCTATGTATTAAAAGTTTTTTTTTTCCTACATCTATATATAAAATTATCCACTTTAATGCAGCACCAACTCCGATGGGCAAGGCCATGTCATCCGCCTGTCTAACAGATGTCTCCTCAAACAGATCCTACTACTCCCAGCTGAAGGAAGTACTTTGAGCTCCCGGCGTGAAAAAGAAACATTTCAAGGACATTATCAAGACCAGTCTGACAAAATTCAACATCACATTGAGCAACTGGGAACACATTGCACTGGATAGGTGCTCCTGAAAGATATCTATGCAGACAGGAGCCGCATGTCATGAAATTTAACTCCACTGTACCACAGAGAAAAAGTGACAGCACCACAAGGAGAGAGAGAAAAGGGCTCAACCACCACCACTTTCCCCTGTCCACACTGCACCAAAGTGTGTAGATCACGGATCAGCCTCTACAACCATTTGAAGATCCACAAGTAGACAAACTAACAGAGAGGACTTTCATACTCACTTCGAGCGACCGCCGATGATGATTATGGTAGACCCCTGTCTCAACCGATCTAGGCCTGAGTGCCTGTTCTTGTGCTGATATTATCAGAGCCTCTGTGCTGTCTTTCAGTCCAGCCTTTTCAATCCAATGGCAGGATTTCTCGACATTAGCTATGTCTTCTATCTGTCAATGCTAGTATATCCCATGGAGGCGCTTGATTTCCATGATACCTCCTTCTTCCTCCACACTCTGTCTTCTGCTGCCTGAGGTACTCACTCAGCAGTTCATCCTGGGGGGGCCCTCTTTCTGATGTACTCATGGATGTTCCTTGTTTCATCCTGGATAATGGCCCTGACACTCACTAACCCTTGGCCCCCATCTTTCACTTATCGTACAGTCTCTGGCTGCTGGACTTTGGGTGGAACCATCGGTGCATTGTGAGGAGTTTCCATGTCCCGATATCTGTGGCCTTTATCTCCCGTTTTGTCCAGCTTATTATCACAGCTGGGTATCTGATGACTGGTAGGGCATAGATCTTATTCTTCCCATTGAGCTGGTTCCATATTTGGCTATACTCTGGAGGTATTTGGCTATAGCTGACCTCCTTGCTGCCTCCTCATGGTTTCTATTTGACTGTGGAATACCCAGGCACTTGTAACAGTCCTGTATTTCTGTTATCCTACCATCTGGTAAATCAACCCCATCAGTGCTCACCACCATTGCTCTTTTTGCCATCATTTAACCGCACTTGTCCAGTCTAAATGGCATCCCTATGTCGTCACTGTAGAACCAGGTAAGGTAGATATGCGAGTCAATGTCTCACTCATTCCTGGCATACAGCTTGATGTCATCCATGTATAGGAGGTGGCTAATGGTAACTCCACTTCTGAACCTGTATCCATATCCATTCTTTCTGATGAGGGGTTCAGGCCTATTCAGAACAGAAGCAGGGATAGTGCATCACCTTGGTATAGGCCACATTTGATGGTTACCTGTGTGATTGTCTTTGAGTTAGCCTCTAGTTTTGTTTTCCACTGCCGCATTGAGTTCTTGATGAGGGCTATTAGTGTCCTGTTGACTTTGTATAGTGCCAAGCACTCCAGTAACCAGGTGCGGGGCATTGAATCATAGGCAATCTTATAGTTTAACCCAGGCTGTGCTCAGGTTAGTGTGTCTGATCTTAGAGTCTTGGGTGACTGCTGTATCAACCAGTAGCTGATGCTTTGACCCTCTGGTGTTGTCCCCAGTTCCTTTCTGAGTTTTGCTCATGCATTGACTCATGTGCCCATTCAGCTTAGCTGCTATGATGCCTGACAGGATCTTCTATGTTGTGGAGAGGCAGGTTATCGGTCGGTAGTTTGAAGGTGTTGTACCTTTGTGGGGATCCTTCATGATCAGTATTGTTCTCTCCTATGCTAGTCAGTCAGGGCCTCCCTTATGGACAGCTTGCTATACTTTTTCAACCAGTGCCTGTCTTTCATCACACCTTACTCCACCTCTGTTAACTGGCTAACATCTCTCCATGCTGCTTTGATCTTGGCTTCCAGCCTTCTCTTCCAGTGTCCTGTTGGTGACCTGTGTCACTGTGTCACTAATCTTGTACCCAAGTATCTCCTGGATTATGGTTGCAGTGGCATATACAACCTCAGTGGTCTCTGTTATGGTGACAGTTGAGATATTGCCTAAGGCTGTGTTCACATCCACAAGCAGGTTTTTTGTGATGGTGCTTTGTCACTGAATCATGGAAACCATGCCCAGGAAATGACTGTCTTTAGCCTGGCCATGATTACCATTTGAAACTCAGTAGATTCAGCTGTCCTGGCTAGTAGGATTGTTTCAGCTGGTTAGGGTCTGTCCTTGTGTATCTCCTGCTTACTGGACAGCCATTCAAGATGCTGAACTGTATGGTCACCCTGTTGGAGCCTCTCCATTCCGAGTCGTGATAGTAGCTTCCTTCTATTGATGTTCGAGCACTGAGCTACTAGCTGATACTGAGTCAGTGTGGAAATAGGTCTTCTGCTGGTCCACAGTTCCCACATTCGCTTCATAGACCCCTTCTCCAGGGGCTGCAATTATAGTAGCATTTCATCAGTTCCAGGTTCTCGGCCCTTGCCCATGAACGTCTGTTCCATTAACCCATTTCTTATCAGTTTGCCCTGGTTCCTCAACACCTGACATGGACCTTGTTAACCCGGGTGACGTCAGAACTGGTATGACTCTTCATCTATTCATGTTACTCTCACTCGTATCCATTATCCAAACAGCTTATCCGCCTCTCAGGGTCGCGGGGATGCTGGAGCCTATCCCAGCAATCATTGGGTGGCAGGTGGGGAGACACCCTGGACAGGCTGCCAGGCCATCACAGCCCCGCATAAACATGCACATGCACACACACACACACACACACACAAACACACCTAGGAACAATTTAGTATGGCTGAATCCCCTGACCTACATGTCTTTGGACTGTGGGAGGAAACCCACGCAGACACAGGGTGAACATGCAAACTCCACACAGAGGATGCCCCGGGACGACCCCCCCAAGGCAAGGTTGGACTCATGAATTAGATTGTCCAAACTGCGGTGGCAGCCGGGGTGGAAAGGCATTTTTTTTAGGGGTGGCAACTGCCCCATGCCACCCTGGCAGATCCACCCCTGCCTGGAGGTGAAGCCCTGTCTCTCTGTCGGCCACCTGATACCTCTGAGACACTGCGTATCTAACTGTTACTCAGCAGTTGTACTCCCGCATGTGCCCCCCAGCCCCCAGCTGAATATAGCACAAACAAATATTTGTCCCTCATACTAACACACTGCTGCTTCCCAACGATATGAGTTTGCAGGGGTTTTTTTGCAGGGGTTTGAGAACTGATGACTTCACCCTTAAGGGAGTGTGTGTGTGTGTATGTGTGTGTGTGACCAATTAGGCCCAATTTATACTCCAAATGTCGGCTAGCAGACAGATGTCTCTCTACAATTTTGATGTCATGAGAGACACTTTTTGTGTCTCCCAGGGCTGTCTTGTACACGACACATTTTCTTATGTCGGCTAGCAGATATGCTAGCCGACATTTGGAGCATAAATTGGGCTTTAGAGATTGTACCTGTCAGAGTAAGGACATTTTTACAAAGTGAGGACTTTTTGTCAAGTCCTTGCTTCTTTAAGGGTCTACTTTTGGGCTAGAACTTGGATTTTGGGTTGGGATTAGGATTAGGTTAAGGTTAGAGTAAAATTTAAGGTTAGGATCAGGTTAAGGTTAAAGTAAAGTTTATGGTGAGAGTAAAATGTGTTAGGGTTACAGTAAAGGTTAAGGTTAGAGTAAAGGTTAAGGTTAGGATTAGGTTAAGGTTATAATAAATGTTAAGGTTAGAGTAAAGTCCAGGGTTAGGGTAAAGGTTAAGGTTAGGGTAAAGGTTAAGGTTAGAGTAAAGGTCAGGGTTAGCGTAAAGGTTAAGGTTAGGGTAAATGTTAAGGTTAGAGTAAAAGTTAAGGTTAGAATTAGGTTAATATTAGAGTAAAGCTTAAGGTTAGGTTAAAGGTTAAGGTTAGGGTAAAGGTTAAGGTTAGAGTAAAGGTTAATGTTAGAGTAAAGGTCAGGGTTAGGGTAAAGGTTAAGGTTAAGGTCAGGATTAAGTTAAGGTTAGGGTAAAGGTTACGGTTAGGATTAGGTTAAAGTTGGGGTAAAGGGTAAGGTTCAATTAAAGATTAAGGTTAGAGTAAAGGTTAAGGTTAGGGTAAAGTTTAAGGTTAGAGTACAGGTTAAGGTTAGAGTAAAGGTTAGGTTTTGGGTAAGGGTTGAGGTAAGGATTAGGTTTGTTGTGGGTCGGAGAGGAACAAGTGCAGGGGTCCGGCAGGGTCAAGCCCGTAGGCACGTTTATTTCTATTCAGGGAAGGGAAATGCGGGATGTGTATGGTGCAACTAGTCCTGGATGTGAGGTGTGTAAAAGACTGTGTGTCTGTGTGCAGGGCGAGTGTGGTGCGTGTGTGCAGGAATGTAAATGACTGGAGGGTGTTTGTGCGTGTTGGTGAAGCGCAAATCCAGGAGTAGGGGTTCTGCGGGAGGCAGCATGGGAGCACAAGGGAGGGGTCCGAGGAACACAAGGGACGCGAGAAAGACAGAGCCCGAGAAGCACCGGCACCGGGGGGTTTGTACTAGATGGCACAATCTGGCAACGATTGCACGTCAGCGTCCTCTCTTATAGCTGGCTGCAGATTGGCTTCAGGTACGCTGATCACCGATGAGCCTCTGGTGCGTAGCTGCGTTCTCAACGAGCGCGCTGATTGAACCCTGCTGGTAGACTCAGGCGGAGACGCGCCTGGACCACAACAGTACCCCCCTCCTACGGGAGCCACCGGGCGACCGTCCAGGGGCATCAGGGTGTTCCAAGTAGAAGTCCGACAGGAAGGCGGGGTCGGCGATGTAAGACCAGGGCACCCAGCTCTGGTCTTCCAGACTGTAGCCCTCCCAGTCCACCAGGTACTGGAAGCCCCTCCCATGGCGGTGGACACGCAACAGCTTCCGGACCAGCCAGACCGGGTCGCCATCCTGGAGTACACGGGGAGGAGGCGGGGCTGCGACAGGTGGGGCGAGGGCACTGACAGACACAGGCTTCAGCTTGGAAACATGAAACACGGGATGTGCATGAAGAGAAGGAGGGAGAGACAAACGCACCGCAGTGGGGTTGATGATCCTCTCCACAGTGTAGGGTCCCACGTAGCGAGCGGCGAGCTTGCGAGAGGTCGTCGGGATGGGAAGGTCCTTGGCCAGGAGCCAGACACGCTGACCAGGCTGGTAGACCGGGGCTGGGAGGCAACGCCGGTTAGAGGAGCGTTGGGACCGGTCGTTGGCTCGCAGCAGGGCAGCACGAGCAGACCTCCACATGCGGCGGCATCGGCGGAGATGATCCCTGGCTGACGGGACCGCCACCTCAGTCTCTTGCTGGGGAAACACGGGGGGCTGGTAGCCCAGTGAACATTCAAAAGGAGACATTCCAGTGGCAGAGCTAGTCATGGTGTTGTGAGCATACTCAACCCAGGCCAGGTGCTTGCTCCAGGTCGAGGGGCTGCTGGTGGTCACACATCTCAGGGCAGACTCCAGGCTCTGGTTGGTGCGCTCCGCCTGTCCGTTTGTCTGAGGGTGGTAACCAGAAGAGAGACTGACCGTGGCCCCAATTCCCCTACAGAAGGTCTGCCACACCTGGGAAGAGAACTCGGAACCCCGGTCAGAAACAATGTCCAGGGGAATGCCATGGAGACGGACCACGTGGACAACCAGCAGTTCGGCGGTCTCGGCGGAGGACAGGAGCCTGGGGAGCGCCACAAAATGGGCCTGCTTGGAAAAACGGTCGACAATGGTAAGTATGACTGTGTTACCCTGAGAGACCGGGAGTCCAGTCACGAAGTCCAGGGAGATGTGTGACCAGGGGTGACTGGGGACCGGGAGGGGATGCAGGAGACCAGCAGGGGAGCGATGGGAGGTCTTACTCTGGGCGCAGGTGATACATGCCGCCACAAACTCCCGAATGTCAGCCTCCATGGTAGGCCACCAGAAGTGCCCCGGAGGAAGGACAGTGTCCTGGAAGCGCCAGGGTGGCAGGTGAAGTGGCTGGAGTGGCCCCACTCGAGAACCCTGGAGCGTACAGGGGCAGGCAAAAACACACGGTTAGGGGGAACGTTACCAGGGCTGGGGTGAGTTCGCTGGGCGGTCCTGACCAGAGAGTCGATGGCCCAGGTGACGACGCCCACAGCACGGGTCGGAGGCAAGATGGTGTCCAGGGCACCCTCCTGGGTGCCATCCTTCGTAGATGCCCCCGGGTGGAGCTGAGAGAGTACATCTGCTCTGGAATTCTGTGACCCTGGACGATAGGACAGCATAAAATTGAACCGGCTAAAGAATTGCGCCCAGCAGGCCTGGCGGTCACTCACCCATTTAGCTGACCGGATGTACACCAGGTTCCGGTGGTCCGACCACACCAGGAAGGGCTGCTCCGCCCCCTCGAGCCAGTCTCTCCATTCTGCCAGGGCGGCGTGGACGGCCAGCAGCTCCCAGTCGCCGACGTCATAGTTGCGCTCAGCTGGTGTGAGGCGCCGGGAGAAAAAGGCGCAGGGGTGCAGACGGTGATCCTCTGCTGAGCGTTGCGAGAGGACCACCCCCAACCCAGAGTCAGAGGCGTCCACCTCCACCACGAACTGGCGGGTAGGATCCGGGTGGGTGAGCACCGGAGCCTCGGAGAACCTGCTCTTGAGGTCTGTAAAGGCGGTCTGATCCTCCGGGGTCCAGTCAAACTGGCGGAGGGTGGAGGTGAGGGCTGAGAGGGGCGCGGCGATGCGGCTGTAGTCCTTGATGAACTTCCTGTAGAAGCCAGCAAAACCCAGGAAGCATTGCAGCTCTGACCGGTTCTGGGGTCTGGGCCACTCCAACACTGCCTCGACCTTCTTAGGGTCGGTCCGAATGCGCCCCGCCTCCACAATGTGGCCAAGAAACTCCAGTGAGGGGGTGTGAAAAGCGCACTTCTCCGCCTTGACAAACAGGCGGTTCTCCAGAAGGTGCTGCAACACCAGGCGAATGTGTTGGATGTGTTCGTTGAGAGAGCGGGAAAAAACTAGAATGTCGTCCAAATAAACCACAACGAAAACACTGATCATGTCCCGGAGCACATCATTAACAAGGGTCTGGAAAATTTCAGGGGCGTTTGTGAGGCCGAAAGGCATAACTAAGTACTCGAAATGTCCCAGATGTGTATTGAAAGCAGTCTTCCACTCGTCTCCTTCTCTGATGCGGACGAGATGGTAAGCACTGTGTAAATCAAGCTTGGAAAAAATGGTGGCAGCAGAGAGGGGTTCAAACGTGGAGCTCATGAGGGGTAATTGATAGTGGTTCTTAACCGAGATGTCATTAAGTTGTCGGTAATCAATACAGGGGCGGAGCGTGCCATCCTTCTTACCAACAAAGAAGAATCCGGCCGCCATTGGGGAGTCGGAGGGGCGAATGATCCCGGAGGCGAGTGAGTCGGTGATGTACTCCTGCATGGCCTTCTTCTCCGGAAGGGTGATGTTATACAGCCTCCCGGGTGGAATGCGGGCACCAAGGAGGAGCTCAATAGCGCAGTCGTAGGGGCGGTGTGGAGGGAGAGAGAGCGCCTTGGTCTTGATGAAGGCAGCCGCAAGGTCATGATAAACCTCGGGCACATCGGAGAGGTCTGGAGGAGGAGGCTCAGCCTTAGGAGCCCCAGGAGGATAGGAGGCAGAGCGGAGACAGTTCGCGTGGCACGCAACACTCCACCCGATGATCCGAGCGGAGGACCAGGCGATGTTGGGGTCATGCCTCTGCAACCAAGGCCTCCCGAGAACCAGTGGTGAGGAGGGAGCAGTGTACACAAGGAGGCGGATTGTCTCGACATGGTTGCCCGAGACTGTTAGCTTGAGAGGCTCAGTGGTGTGGGTGATGCGACAGAGAGCGTGTCCATCCAGCGAGCGGGTCTCAATAGGGGTCTCCAGCAGGGTGAGACTGATGCGAGCCTGCTGAGCTAGGGCACTGTCGATGAAACTCTCGTCGGCTCCAGAGTCGATAAAGGCGCCGATAGGCAGAGACTGCTGACCCCAGGTGAGAGACGCAGGGAATAAAGGAGAGGGGGGTGGCTTGTTCTGGGGCAGAGTCATGCAGCTTACTAGTAGCCCCTCCCCTAGTAAGCTCGGCCTTTTGGGCATGTGGTACAGTCCCGAATGAAGTGTCCGGCCTGCCCACAGTACAAACAGAGCCGGCCTCGCATGCGCTGTTCGCGCTCAGCCCCGGTGAGGCGTGACCGAGCCACCTCCATGGGCTCCACCCCAGGCTCAGGTGGTCGTGGCGAGGGAGTGGGTGGAGCTGCTGGTGCTGGCTGGGGATCCCGGAAAGGGCGAGGTGACTGGTGGGTACCCCAGGGAGGGGTGAGGGACTGGCGCTGAGCTCGAGCGCTTTCGTCTCACCTTGCCTGGAGGCGTTGGTCCATCTTCAGAGCCAGGCCGATTAACTCATTGCAGGTCGCCGGCCAGTCTCTAAAAAGTCCATCCTTGACCTCCTCGCTTAACCCTCGCCTGTATGCACTCAGCAGGGCCTCGTCATTTCAACGGCACTCTGCGGCCAGGACTCGGAAATCAACGGTGTATTCGGCCACCGAACGAGAGCCCTGTTTGATGGTGTGGAGACGGGCGGTGGCGTCACAGCCACCAATGGGGTGATCGAACACACTCGTGAATTCCCCGAAAAAGGCTGCATAATCAGAAGACATGGCGGGTTTCTGGTCTAGGGCAGCCGTGGCCCATCTGAGGGCCTTACCCATAAGCAGGGACATGATAAAGGCGACCCTAGCGCCGTCTGAAGTGTAACGGCTGGGCTGGTGGTGGAATACCAGCTCGCACTGGACTAAGAAGCCACGGCAGAGCTCAAACTCACCCTCATAGGACTTCGGGGGGGTTAGCTTGGGTTCTCTATGAGCGGGCCCGAGAACTGGAGCTGGGGCTGGTCCTGAGCCAGGTTGGTCCGCTTGAGGCGCGGGTTGCGGTGGGCTTATCGTCACGTCCAGGCGATCCAGCCGAGCGAGGACCTGAGCGAAGGTGGCGGTGAGACGGTTCTCCAGCGCCGTCATCCGTGTGTCCTGTTGTTGGACTGCTGCGTTGAGTCCTACGATGAGCGGAGGATCGCCAGATCCACTGGGAGTAGCCGCCGGAGTTGCTGCTGGAGTTCCTGCTGGACCCGGTTCCGTCGTGGCCAGATTGTACCGTTGTGGGTCGGAAAGGAACCAGTGCAGGGGTCCGGCAGGGTCAAGCCCGTAGGCACGTTTATTTCTGTTCAGGGAAGGGAAATGCGGGATGTGTATGGTGCAACTAGTCCTGGATGTGAGGTGTGTAAAAGACTGTGTGTCTGTGTGCAGGGCGAGTGTGGTGCGTGTGTGCAGGAATGTAAATGACTGGAGGGTGTTTGTGCGTGTTGGTGAAGCGCAAATCCAGGACTAGGGGTTCTGCGGGAGGCAGCGTGGGAGCACAAGGGAGGGGTCCGAGGAACACAAGGGACACGAGAAAGACGGAGCCCGAGAAGCACCGGGATGGCACAATCTGGCAACGACTGCACGTCTGCGTCCTCTCTTATAGCTGGCTGCAGATTGGCTTCAGGTGCACTGATCACTGATGAGCTTCTGGTGCGTAGCTGCGTTCTCAACGAGCGCGCTGATTGAACCCTGCTGGTAGATTCAGGCGGAGACGCGCCTTACGTCTGGACCACAACAAGGTTAAGTTTAGAGTAAATGTTAAGGTTAAGGTCAGGGTAAAGGTTAAGTTTAGGGTTAAGGTCAAGGTTAGGATTAGGTTAAGGTTAGAATAAAGGTTAAGGTTAGAGTAAAGGTCAGGTTTAGCGTAAAGGTTAAGGTTAGTGTAAAGGTTAAGGTTAGAGTAAAGGTTAAGGTTAAGGTTAGGATTACGTTAATGTTAGAGTAAAGCTTAAGGTTAGGGTAAAGGATAAGGTTAGAGTAAAGGTCAGGGTTATGGTAAAGGTTAAGGTTAAGGGTAGGATTAAGTTAAGGTTAGGGTAAAGGTTACGGTTAGCATTAGGTTAAGGTTAGGGTAAATGGTAAGGCTCAATTAAATATTAAGGTTAGAGTAAAGGTTAAGGTTAGGGTAAAGCGTAAAGTTCAAGTATAAGGTTAAGGTTAGAGTAAAGGTTAAGGTTAGAGTAAAGGTTAAGGTTAGAGTAAAGGTTAAGGTTAGAGTAAATGTTAAGGTTAGGGTAAAGGTTAAGGTTAGAGTAAAGGTTAAGATTAGGGTAAAAGTTAAGGTTAAAGATTAAAGTTAGATTAAAGGTTAGCGTTAGAGTAAAGGTCAGCGTTAGAGTAAACGTTAAGGTTAGGGTATAGGTTAAGGTTAGAGTAAAGGTTAGGGTTAGAGTAAAGGTTAGGTAGGGTTAGAGTAAAGGTTAAGGTTAGACTAAAGGTTAGGGTTAGAGTAAAGATTAAGCTTAGAGTAAAGGTTAGGGTAAAAGTTATGGTTAGAGTAAAGATTAAGCTTAGAGTAAAGATTAAGTTTAGAATAAAGGTTAAGATTAAAGTAAAGGTTAGAGTGAAGGTTAGGGTTAGAGTAAAGGTTAAGGTTAGAGTAAAGGTTAGGTAGGGTTAGAGTAAAGGTTAAGGTTAGAGTGAAGGTTAGGGTTAGAGTAAAGGTTAAGGTTAAGGTAAAGGTTAAGGTTAGAGTAAAGGTTAGGGTTAGAGTAAAGGTTAATGTTAGAGTAAAGTTTAGGGTTAGCGTAAAGGTTAAAGTTAGGATCAGGGTAAGGGTAGTGTAGAGGCTAAGCGCAGTGCTTTAAGCCACTGAGGCGCTACTGCTCGGTTTGACCTAATCGACGCACATTTCACACTACCACGTTTGTAAACAAAGTAGAATCGAACGATACAAACTGCTGTGTGAACACTTGGTCCATTTATTGTTCTTTGGCAACAATCCAGCAATAATCCATTGAACATGTAAACGCTACACAAGTGTGTGAGTAGTGGTCGAAAACTGTTTGCCCTCCGTGCAGCAACACCTAACAAACAACAGGTGAGAACGTACCTATGTGTTCCCCATAAAGTGGGAGGAGCAAACACCTTGACCCAATTAACCAATTGGAGGAGCAAAACATAAATCCAAAGGGACACCCTGAATTTGGTTCTTACAACACCGTCCCCTAATTGTTCGAGGCATCAAGCCACAACAATTCAAGACAAAAGAGGCCAAATTCACAACCAAAACAGGAGAATCAAATGAATATGATTAATCAACCTCTTGCACCAAACACCACTTTGCTATGGGTCTTTTTACATTGTTAGTTTTGGTTTGTAGAGTGACAGAACACACCAGACCACCTTTATCTGGGAAAACCTCCAGCACTTTGCCAAGAGGCCAGGATCCTCGTGGGGCTGCAGCAGGCACGGCTCCAGGCTTTCAGTTTTGGCTGGGCCAGGCCAATTATGGATGGGCCTGTAATTCCCTAGGGGGGTCTGGGGGCATGCTCCCCCTGCAGAAAAATGTTCAATATTGACCATTTAAATGCATCAATTTGGTGCATTTTGAAACCAAAATCGAGCTAGATAGAATAACAAATTTAATCACAAAAACCCCTCATAATTTTCATGCAATACTGACAAAATGATCCAAAATGTTAAAAATTACTCAGTGCAAAATATATATTGCTTTAACAGCAGCAGTATCATCACTTGCCAACGTTGAAAGCCAGTGAGTGACCATTTTGAACTATAATTCTATCACTGACCGACCAATAGAGGGCGCAACAGGTCTGTGACCAAGCAACCACAGCCCAATCAAAGGCCCTGTCCCAATACCCACCCTACTCGCTACCTTGAGTGGTGCAGTTAGGTATTACAGCGTTGCGTAGGGCATGCAAAGTCCCCTTTGGGAAGGAGGTTTAAATGAATTGAATTGGGACGCCTGAGTAACACGAGCAGAGCAGCGAGCCAGTATTCAGAACTCGCTCATAACGTTATCTGTCATGTAAAGACATGCTACTAGAGTTCATTATCAATCACAGTCTACAAATCTCTATGATCACAAGACAATGGGCTATGCTAGATGATTTCATTAACACCGAGTTTTTTTCGATTTCATAAAGGCACATAGAGAAGATGCATTAAACAATTTATTGTCGTCACAGAGTAGGCCTCCTGTAGTGATGCACATCGGCCTTTCTTTTTTTACATGGCTCAGCCTCAGACCATCTAGCAACAAAGTCGGCTGCATTACAAAGGCATTTCATGGTATGGCAGTTGGAACTAACCCAGCCTATCCCGCCGGCGTCGAACATCACATCACGTGTCTCATGAACTTGCTTACGCATGAACATCAACATGTAAAATTATGTTTATAAAAACTTTTTAGCACAAAATCATGCGATTATGGCTGATTTCGAATCATTTATGACTAAATGAAAATTTGTAAAAAATAATATATAAGTTAGGGTTAGCGTAAAGTTATATATAAGTTATATATATTTTTGGGTAGGAAAATTGTAGGGTGGGTCTAGTGAAAAGTGGGCGGGCCTAGGACCGTCAGGCCCACCCATAACGCCGTGCCTGGGCTGCAGGATCCATAATCACCACCACGTCCCCAATCTTCAGACTTATTTTCCTTCCATTCCACTTCTGTCTCTCCTGTAGCAACGGCAAATATTCCCGGATCCATCGCTTCCAGAATAAATCTGAAAGGCATTGCACCTGCCTCCAACGTCGGTTTGCATACATGTCGGATGAGTCAAACAGCCCAGGTGGCATGGCTGGCTTACCCTTCAGCAGGAGCAGATGGTTCGGTGTCAAAGGCTCCAAGTCGCTTGGATCATCAGACAGTTTTGTGAGTGGACGATCATTAAGAATGGATTCCCCCTCACACATGATTGTGTGGAGCCCGTCATCATCCACCACTTGCTGGTGCAGGACTGAGCTGAGGATGCGTCTTACTGAACGAATCAGACGTTCCCATGCCCCGCCATGGTGCGAGCCCCCTGGTGGATTAAACTGCCACTTGATACCAGCTGAAGTGAGAGCTTCTTTGATGCGATCGTTATCCAATGCAGAGAGCGCCTCCCTCAGCTCCCTTTCTGCACCATGGAAGTTGGTTCCATTGTCTGACTTCATGAGGACCACTTGACCTCTTCTACTTATGAACCTACGCAATGCATTTATGCAAACGTCCGTCTCCAAAGAGCTTGCCACCTCCTAATGGACTGCTCTACTGACCAAGCAGGTAAAGATCACTCCATACCGCTTGTAGATGGTTCTGCCCTTCTTCACTTCCAGAGGTCCAAAGTAATCGACCCCGACGTTAGTAAACGGGGGAGATCTGGGGCGATTCGTTCTTTAGGAAGATCAGCCATCTTCTGCTCTACAGACTTTCCATGATGTCACCTGCAGAAACTGCATTTTGAGATCACACTCCTCACAGCTGAATTGGCACACGTAGTCCAGAACTTCCTCCTCACTGCCGAAAATATGTGGCTTCGTCCACTGTGACCCAATAACTGATGAGTATCTTTGAGGATGAGCTTGGAAATGTACTGACCCTTGGAGAGGATGAGCGGATGTTTAATCTCTGAGGGCATAGCTCCTTTGCTTAATCTTCCCCCTACTCTCAGGAGCCCATCCTCCGCGACTGGATCCAGCTTGTAGATGGAACTCTGTTCTGGCTTACTGTTACCTTAGACAGCAAAGAGGAAAGCTCGTCTTGAAACATCTGCTTCTGACAATAACGAACAATGGCCAACTCAGCCTCCGACATCTCACTTGGTGCCAAGGATTTTGTCCTCTGTGTGCTCACGGCCTTTTGCCTTCCCACTCCATCTCCAAAGGCCTTCCTTCTCCGACTGCGTTCCAACAAGATGGCTTTCAATCTGAGGAACCAGGCTACAGATGCCACGAGCTTTCTCCAGTCGGAGAAGTAGGTAAGAAGATGATCAGTGGCGCTGGATGGCTCACTACCAATGACATTCACCAAGACATCCTTCTTGACCTCCGGCTCATCTGACGTCACCTTGATGTCAGTGCCATAGCTGGCTGGCCACTCTTCCTCAGGACCCCAGGGAAACTCCGGACCTTCGAGCCAACTGCGATCCTTGAGAAAGTCTGGCGCTGTTATTCCTCTGGATACAATGTCTGCTGGGTTCTCTTTGGTTCCCCACGTGCCTCCTCATGATCTCCATAAACTTTAGATCCTCTCTCGACGCCTACTTTTCCTCAGACGGTACTTCATTGAAGTCGTGATCATACCGATTCTTCAGCATAAGCTCCAAGTTAGAAACTGAAATTCTATTCACCGCAACAGAAGGCAGTGCCATGTTACGGTTGCTGACATCCCCACTTCCATTCAGAGGACCATTGATGACCCATCCCAACACTGTCCTTATAGCGTACGGGCCATCTCCTTGGCTGTTAACAGTTTCCCAAGGCTCCAATAACCTGGGAGCGTTACTTCCAATTAACATGTCAATGTTAGCCTTTATGGTGGGAATTGGGATCTTTGACAGATGTGGCCACTTTTTCACATCTGCAGCCACTACAACATTATCTGTAGTTGCCGGCATCTTCCTCTGTGTGAGTGTTTCGGGGAGGGGATAGAAGTTATTTTCATTCAAAGCAGACACCTCCAGGCCAGCTAAGGAGTAAGCAGAAACAACCTTCTCCTGTCCCATGATTGTCAAAAGGAAATGAGTTCTTTTTCCAACCATGTTCAATTTCTGCATGAGATCTTCTGAACAGAAAGTGGCCGAGCTTCCTGGATCCAAGAATGCGTAGGTCTGTATAACTCTACTTCCCCTTGTGGCCTTGACCTGAACTGGAACGATGGGAAGAATACAACAGTCTTTTCCGTCCCCTGTTTGAGCACATGTCCCAGAAGGAGACGTCACAACTGCAGCTGATGGTTGAGAGACTGATGCTCCACCTGCTGGTGGGGAGGCAGGTGATGGTGGAGAGGCTGATGCTCCAACTGCTGATTCCTCCATATTAGTCTTGTTGATGTGAAGCACAGTGAGGTGTTGCTGTTCACAGACAGCACAGACCAAGCGTTTACTGCAATCGCGGCTTATATTTCCAGTGCTTAAGCATCCAAAGCAAATGCCCTTCTCCTTTAAAAGGCTGATTTTATCTTTGTGCCTTTTACCTTTAAATTGTTGGCATTTCTCAAGAGGATGAGTGCGTAAACAGCAGTGGCAAGATGGCGTGTCTTGCTTCATTGAGCTATTGGTTGGTGGCTTGTCTTCACCAGAATCCTTCTGTGTCACAGTAGTAAAGCTACTGCCTTTGTACTTTGACTGTGTTGGCTGTACAATAAACTTGTTGGAAACGGCACTTGATGGTGATACACCGTCAATATCACCAAAGATGGGGTCAGACAGCATTTTCACATGCTTCTCCATGAACCTGACCAGGTGCTCAAAATGAGCTTTCTTGAGAACTTTCCATTATGTCATAAACTTTATTTCTCCACCTCTCTCTGAGCTTATATGGAAGTTTTGAAATGACCATCCTCATGTTAGTTGGCAAATCCAACTCCTGCATGTACTCAAGTTCACCCATCACATTGCAACATCCCCATAAGAACAAAGCATAAGCCTGCAAGGCTTTGGCATCCTCAGATTTTATTGTTGGCCAAGCTAGTGCCTTTGCTATATAAGCAGTGGCAATCGTGTACTTGTTTCCAAAGTATTCCTCAAGAAGGCACTTTGCCTGGCTGTAGCCCCGCTCAGGAGCCATGTGCTGACAGCTTTGAACCAATTCCTTTGGCTGTCCTCTGGTAAACTGCTCCAGATAATACAAACAATCAGCTTCACTAGCTTTGTCCTCCACAAGTTGCTCAAATGCTCTAATGAAGGCTTGATACTGTAATGGGTCCTTCAAATACAAGAATGTCTCGTGTGGGCAGCGACAACATCATCTGCTGGTAGACAAGAGGGGCTGTGATTTCATTTTGTTTATGTACACTGCTCAAAAAATAAAGGGAACACATAAGCAATGCAATGTAGCTCCAAGTCAATCACACTTTTGAGATATCAACCTGTCCAGTTAGGAAGCAACACTGATTTGTGAATCAATTTCACCTGTTGGTAAATTGTCTATTTTCCACCAGGTGGAAATTAGACATGCATGCTCCTGTTGCCCGTTTCATTGGAAACGAGACATTTTTCTTTGGCCTACAATCCACTGCTGGTGGTTGGCGTGCCAGTGACCAATCCTGTGGGTGCGAGGTCTGCGCAAAAGGTCTATATGGCTTGACAGTAGGGTCAAGGGTGTAAGCAGGTTTCATTTTCCTCTTTTGCTTTTCACAATTAGCGTTCATGCCATTAGAGGAGACTCGAGAACCACCTGCTTCCAAGACACTCAGTTTAGCAGTAGTTACTGCAAGCTCCGCTTCCAATCCCATCTGTTGCTTTTTCCTCTTTAATTGTTGCTCCTGTTCCTCCAGTTTGTGCAGCTCCTGTAAGGCCGTCATGCGCGCAAGAAGTACAGCCTTCTCTCCTGCTGCTTTCGTTACTGATGAAGTATTTGACCTGTTCGTGTCACTTTTGTTTGAGGGACGAATATTGGACACACTGTCCTCTGGATTAATTTAATTTTCATCACCATGAAATTCACCTTTGTCACAGTTAAGTTCACCTTGATTTTCAACATTGCGATCATTTCTATCAGAACCATATTGTATCTTGTTTTTCAACCACAATTCTATTTTACGGAAAAATTCATCATTGAACAACATTTTGGCTCGAAACCACACTTCATGTTTCTCATGTTCTGCTGGTGGCAATAAAGACATTAAAGAATCATGTGTACACCTTATGTCGTCACAACATTCAATAAATTCATCAAAAGCTTGTTGCACCTGTGAAACATTGCCATTTGACAGTAAACCTTGTATCATGTGTCTAAGATTACAAGCTTTAGTTAGATTTGATTTTCAAGCTTTTTGCAATCTGTCCAATTTATTACACAAGGCTTTGGGGGTAAGTGTAATCACCCGTTTGGGCCTGATAACGTAATCGGTACTGTTTGTTGTACCAGACGCAACCGGCTCATTTGCGTCCGCGAGCAGTGGCTTGTCCATGCCTCCACTCGCGCTCGTAGTGACGGTCAACAGTTCGCAACAAACACCGCGAAAGTTTGTTTATCCGCTTCGCGACCGATGCATCGGAATTACACAATATTGTGTGCATACGTACTACAGATGGCCAAACGTTGGTAGCGCGCTACACATACCTCCCCAAAGATGAAGATGATCCTGTCACCGGCTCCTTCTCGTCTACTGCCCGTTCTGTTGTATCCGAAACCGCAGACCCAAGTGCAGTCAGCCTGTGAGCAGATGAGAAGCAGCCGGGAGGTAGTAGGATATTCCATTCAAACGCACGGTTCACTTTTCTGGCTACGGTGCTCCATTGCCGTCCAGACTCGCGAACACTTGACACGCCGTGGGTTTGTCTTCAAACCAGCTTCTTTGGCAACGTTTTCGACTTGTTGTAGAGGCTAAGCCCAGTGCTTTAAGCCACTGAGGCGCTACTGCTCGGTTTGACCTAATCGACGCACATTTCACACTACCACGTTTGTAAACAAAGTAGAATCGAACGATACAAACTGCTGTGCGAACACTTGGTCCATTTATTGTTCTTCGGCAATAATCCATTGAACATGTAAACGCTACACAAGTGTGTGAGTAGTGGTCGAAAACTGTTTGCCCTCCGTGCAGCAACACCTAACAAACAACAGGTGAGGTCCTACCTATGTGTTCCCCATAAAGTGGGAGGAGCAAACACCTTGACCAAATTAACCAATTGGAGGAGCAAAACATAGACCCAAAGGGACACCCTGAATTTGGCTCTTACAGTTAGGGTAAAGGGTTAAGGTTAGGGTAAAGGTTAAGGTTAGGGTAAAGGTTAAGGCATGTAGGTCTGATGGTTAAGGTTTGGGTTAAACGCTAGGGAATCAAAGTAGGCAGTAATGAGGGGTCCTCACAAAGATAGAAGTACAACAATGTGTGTGTGTGTGTGTGTGTGTGTGTGTGTGTGTGTGTGTGTGTGTGTGTGTGTGTGTGTGTGTGTGTGTGTGTGTGTGTGTGTTTGTGTGTGTTCTCCTGGATCACCAACTTGCCGTGATGGAGAAGCTTGCATGTACCAATGATCTCAAGAGCTATGCCGTCTGGAGCTTTGCTCCTGGTAGGATCACCCAAGGTGGACAGGTCAAGGGGGAGGTTCCAAATGAAGTGCGAGCCAACAAAGACCTCAATGGTGGAACTGGTGGAAGATATCTCCTGGTCACAATGGCAGTGAAGGTGGATGAAGGCTCAAACAGAGGGTGGTCCCCAGTCGTCTTGGTTCTCCATGCCATTGGACTGTGGCCACCTCCTGCCAAGGACGGTGTGGTTTCTGCAGGAGCTTCAGCCTATCCATGTAGGAAGCTGTCACGTGCTTCTTCTGTATGAAGCTGTCTTCCCATTATGTGGCTCCAGGATTGAGCTCTATGCCCACCTGAAGACCCAGAGGGACCCAGAGGGAGGATGGTCATACTCGACCCCGAGTGAGCGACGATGATGGTGATGATGATGATGATGTGTGTGTGTTAGGTTAAGATTAGGGTAAAGGTTAGGATTAGGTTAAGGTTAGGGTAAGGGGTAAGGTTAGGTAAAGGTTAAGGTTCAAGTAAAGATTAAGGTTAGAGTATAGGTTAAGGCTAGGGTAAAGTTTAGGGTTAGAGTTAAGGTTAAGGTTAGGGTAAAGGTTAAGGTTAGGATTAGGTTAAAGTTAGAGTTAAGGTTAGGGTAAAGGTTAAGGTTAGGGTAAAAGTAAAGGTTAGAGTAAAGGTTAAGGTTAGGGTAAAAATTACAGTTAGAGTAAAGATTAAGGTTAGAGTAAAGGTTAGGTTAAAAGTTACAGTTAGAGTAAAGATTAAGGTTAGAGTAAAGATTAAGGTTAATAAAGGTTAAGGTTAGAATAAAGGTTAAGGTTAGAGTAAAGGTTAGGGTTAGCGTAAAGGTTAAGGTTAGGATTAGATTAAGGTTAGGGTAAAGGTTAAGATTAGGATTAGGTTAAGGTTAGGGTAAAGGGTAAGGTTAGAGTAAAGGTTAAGGTTAGGTAAAGGTTAAGGTTCAAGTAAAGATTAAGGTTAGAGTAAAGATTAAGTTTAGAGTAAAGGTTAAGGTCAGGGTAAAGGTTAAGGTTAGGGTAAAGGTTAAGGTTAGTAAAGGTTAAGGTTAGAGTAAAGGTTAAGGTTAGAGTAAAGGTTAGGGTTAGCATAAAGGTTAAGGTTAGGATTAGATTAAGGTTAGGGTAAAGGTTAAGATTAGGATTAGGTTAAGGTTAGGGTAAAGGGTAAGGTTAGAGTAAAGGTTAAGGTTAGGTAAAGGTTAAGATTCAAGTAAAGATTAAGGTTAGAGTAAAGATTAAGTTTAGAGTAAAGGTTAGGGTTGGAGTAAAGGTTAAGGTCAGGGTAAAGGTTAAGGTTAGGGTAAAGGTTAAGGCATGTAGGTCTGATGGTTAAGGTTTGGGTTAAAAGCCAGGGAATCAAAGTAGTCAGTAATGAGGAGTCCTCACAAAGATAGAAGTACAACAATGTGTGTGTGTGTGTGTGTGTGTGTGTGTGTTTGTGTGTGTGTGTGTGCTGTCCCCAGATCATAGCTTGGCAGCCAGCTAAACTCAATTCCCTCTATCAAAGACTCTGAAGAAACGTCTTGATTCCACAGGTTTAATGATAGACAGGATCAGGTGAAACTGTATGAATACATAGAATGCAAATTGTAAATACAACTCTAAATACTTGTAAATGAATCTACATGAAATAAACTATTATGAATGACATAGCCTTTCTCCTTTTTAACGTATTAACTCTTATTTATGAATTGCAACTTATGACTTTATGAATTTTACATGAATTATGTATATAAACATAGCTATTTATCTGTATCATCCTCCGTTTTTAGTGAACTATGAAATGAACCATGAGATGACGTCACGTGAGCTAGCTTGCTAGCAACGAAAGCTACAGCCAGACAACATGTCTATTTTAACAGTCTGAAACATCAAAATGAAGGGATAATAACGTTTACCAAGAATAATCAGATGCATATCTAAATCAACAACAAGATACATACCAACAATGCAACGTGTAGGTACAAGATGTATGATGATCGACGATACCTAATAGGACCACGTTATGACTGAAGACTTTCCCAACTTTCTACTGAATGAACTGAGCTCCGTCATAGAGAATCATGGGAACGTTTTCCTATTGTACACAGTTCCTACTTTCTGCCACTAGACGGCGCAAATGGACCGACAATGAAACTCTTAAAAGCAAATAATGAAGCATACTCCAGTGGTCACATAATGAACAGAATGGCACATAATGCAATAAAAAAAAAATACTGTCTTATAACAGCACACTCCCCGCCTGACGTGATTGAACGCCACTCAACAACATAGTCGATGCCTAAACTACATTGGGGGAAGGAGGAGCACTATCTCTGAGATAGGCCTAAGAAGAAGTTTATTTCCTCCTGGACATTTGACCTTTACTTCCACCTTTCGGATCCTCCCATCTTTACTGGGAAAGACCTGAGTCACCAGTCCGAAAGGCCATTCGTTTCTTGGTGCTTGGCTGTCCTTAAGGAGGACAACAGATCCTGACTTAATGTTAGCCTGGATTGACTGCCATTCCGACGTGCTTGTAGAGTGGGGAGGAATTGTTTCCTCCATCTGTCCCAGAACGTGTTGGACAGGTGTTGGACTTGTCGCCATTGTTGCTTAAAAAGATCAGAAGCCCCATACTCGCCAGCAGGGGCAGAAAGAATGTCCACTTTCTGTGTAAGAAGAGCAGCTGGGGTAAGTATGAACGGGTCGTTGGGGTCGGTAGACACAGGGACGAGTGGCCTAGCATTGATAATGGCTGCCACTTCTGACATGAAGGTCACGAGCACTTCATGCGTGAGTTTGTTGTTCTTCATCTGCAGGAACATAGAATCCAAGATTCTCCGTGCAAGACCTATCATCCGCTCCCATGAGCCACCGAAGTGAGACGCGTGCGGAGGGTTGAAGGTCCAGCTGCAGCCATGTTCTGTCAGGTAAGTCTCCACAGCTGTCATGTCAATGTTTGAAGGTATTTTTAATTTGTTGCAGGCACCAATGAAATTGGTCCCACGGTCCGAGCGAATGTGTTTCACTGGACCTCGGACTGCGAGGAAGCGTCTTAGCGCGTTGATAAAACTGGATGTGTCAAGGGACTCGATTACTTCTATATGGACAGCCCTGACGCCCATACAGGTAAATATCACAGCCCACCGTTTGTTTTCAGTAGAGCGGCCTCTAGTTTGCCGTGAGGAGACAGTCCATGGGCCGAACACATCGAGCCCAACGTTGGTGAATGGGGGATCGGTCGAGAGACGATCATGTGGAAGGTCAGCCATTTTTTGAACAGGGAGGGGCGCTCGAAGCCTTCTGCAGATGACACATTGGTGAATGAGGCTGCTCACTTTCCTTTTACCACCAACTACCCAGAAGCCAGCTGTGCGTACAGCGCCTTCTGTGTAGAGACGTCCTTGGTGGTGAGTCTGTTCATGGTGATGTCTTATTACCAGGGCTGCGATGTGATGATTTCCTGGGATGATCACAGGGTTCATTTCATTGTGAGTGAGGCTGGAGTTGTGAATGCGCCCGCCGACTCTCAGAAGTCCATGATCGTCGATGACAGGGTCCAGATTTTTGATCGGACTGCTCTTTGGAAGAATTTCCTGATTTCTGATGCACTTGATAAGCGTAGACTTCTTCTTGGACTGTTTTGATGATGATATTCTGAGCTTGAAGAGAGTCCTGCACTTTGCATTGTGGCTGACTTGAGGATTTGATGAAGGAACGAGCAAGGCGCAGAAGAGCGGTAATGGCTCGTGTTAGTGACTTCCAAGAAGACAACTTGGAAAAGCGCTGAGAGCCCAGACGCTCAGGATGAGTTGTGGTGGTCAAGGCAGACACCACAGGACGAATGTCGGGGTCTGACTGGGGATCAACAAGATCGTAAGTGTTCTTAGGCAGACTCTCTTCTGGTTTGTACAAGAACGCAGGACAGGTGAACCAGTTGGTGTGCATCAAGCGGTCTGCAGAGACGAATCTCGTGCCATGGTCTGCCGGATTCTGTTCGGTGGGAACGAAGTTCCACTGGTCGGGATGAGAAGATCGACGGATGCGCTGGACTCTGTTATTCACATAAACGTAAAAACTTCTAGTCTCATTGGTGATGTAATAAAACAAATACTGTCTTATAACAGCACAGTGTGTGTGTGTGTGTGTGTGTGTGTGTGTGTGTGTGTGTGTGTGTGTGTGTGTGCTATTACCCTTTCAACATGCGTTGATCCTGTTCGTCAACCTACAACATCAAAATGCTGATGAGCTTTAATGACTCCCCCCAGTAGAAACAGAATTGTTGTGGTAAAAAATAGATTGTGGCGGACACTAGGGGCTATGCCTCTCACCCAGCAGGGCTGTGAGCTGGGGGTGTGGTTGTTCCTGTTTCAGTTTTGTTTTGGAACTGAGGAATAAAGTTCAAACTCGCCTTCGTCTCCTATGTTTTTCCTCATCCTGCCACACTGGTGATCCCGAAATGAACATGTTTGGAGCAGAAGAAGAGTGTGAATCCACTTCGGCCACGCCGCCCCAACTCTCACAGCCGGCCGTTCTCGCCGCGGCTGTGAAGCTCCCAGAGTTCTGGCAGAGCGACCCGGCTTCGTGGTTCCAGCATGTTGAGGCGCTGTTCCACCTGCGTGGAATCTCCGCGGACGACTCCATATACTATTTGGTCGTCGCTGCGCTGGACCAGCAGTCCACACGCCGGGCCATGCAGCTGTTGCGCGCCCCTCCGCAACACGGTAAATACGTCGCCCTCAAACACCTTCTTCTCCGGAGGTAAAGCCTATCTGCCGCAGAGAGGGCAGATAGGATCCTTTCCCTATCCGGTTTGGGCGACGGGACGGCTGTGGATCTCATGGACAATATGCTGTCGCTGCTAGGCTCGGATGAAGGTGGGTTCCTTTTCCCGCACGTTTTCTGCGCCAGCTCCCGTCTTCTGTGCGCGCGGTTTTGGCTAACTCCCCGTGTCTGGCCGCTGGTGACTGCCGAGGTTTGGCTGAGGAGGCTGATCGGGTCCTGCTGGCTACCAGACGGTTCTCTGTGCAGAGTGTGGCATCGGAGCCTCTGCAGCCGGCGTCGGAGGACGCGGACCCGGCAGTGGTGGCTGGAGTGACTGCCCGGAGACGGCGCGGGAGCGACCTCTGTTTCTTCCACCAGCAATTCGGCGGCAAGGCGAGGCGCTGCGTCCCTCCGTGCACGTTTGAGGGGCCGGGAAACTCCAAGGCCCGCGCTCAGTAGCAGCTGTGGGCGCTGGCGGACGTAGTGAGCTGCTCTTTATTAAGGACTCAATGTCAGGAAGACGGTTTCTGGTGGACTCCCGCTCGCAAAAGAGCCTACTCCCTCCAGCTAGCACAGACATGTCAGCTGAAGGCGGCGGCCCACAGTTGAGTGCAGCTAACGGTTCGTCCATTGCGACGTTTGGCACAAAGTTGGTGACTGTTTGTTTCCACGGGCGCCATTTCGAGTGGGACTTTGTAGTCGCCTCCATTACTGTTCCTATTATCGGCACGGATTTTCTCTGTGCTAATGGTCTGCTGGTTGATGTTGCAAACCGCCGTTTAATTGATGCTGTGTCTTTCGCCACTTATCCGTGCGAGACAGGGGGAACCGGGCCGTTAACACACGCTAACTTTTTAGCATTAGGTGATGTTTTTCAACGTTTGCTGGCGGATTTTCCATGGGTGACTACGGCTGCCTTTTCCACCGCGGTTACTAAACACGGGGTAGAACATTTCATTCCCACTCTGGGACCGCCAGTTTTTGCGCGCGCGCGGCGCCTCGACGCGGTAAAATTGGCTACAGCTGAGGAGGAGTTCGCCATCATGGAGCGTCTGGGTATAGTGAGGCGTTCCAATAGCCCGTTGGCCTCGCCGTTTCACATGGTGCCCAAGGCGGATGGGTCGTGGCGGCCTTGCGGCGACTTTCGCCGCCTGAACGACGTCACCGCCAATGACCGCTATCCCATCCCACACATGCAGGACTTTTCCATACGCCTGGCAGGTACCACTATTTTCTCTAAGGTGGACCTGGTGCGCGGCTATCATCAGGTTCCCGTGCGCGCAGAGGACGTGCCCAAGACCGCAGAGATCACCCCATTTGGGATTTTTTGAGTTCATGCGCATGCCTTTTGGCTTGAAGGGGGCAGCGCAAACCTTTCAGAGGCTGATGGACTCGGTGTTGCGTGACCTTGCTTTCGTGTTCGTGTATCTCGACGATATATTAGTGGCCAGTCCGTTAGCTGAAGAGCACCTGGCGCACCTGAAACAGGTTTTCCGTCGTCTGGACGAACACGGCCTGATAGTCAACCCGGCAAGTGTCAGTTTGGACTGCCGGTGATTGACTTCTTGGGTCACCGCATTTCGCCGCAAGGCGCGGTCCCGTTGCCTTCTAAGTTGCAAGCGGTGGCGGAATTTCCCCGCCCAGTCTCTGTTAAGGCATTGCAGGAATTCTTGGGCATGGTGAATTTCTATAACCTTTTCCTTCCTCGCGCTGCCCACCTCCTTCATCCACTTTACGAAGCCCTGCGGCTTAAGAAGGCTAACGACCATGTCGACTGGACTCCAGAACGGGTCCAGGCCTTTGACGGAGCTAAGTGCGCCCTGGCTAACGCTGCCCTCCTCGCCCATCCCACACCCACGGCGTCCATAGCTTTAACAACCGACGCGTCTGACATAGCCGTGGGGGCTGTGGTTGAACAGCGTGTGGCGAATGCGTGGCAGCCACTTGCATTTTTTAGCCACAAACTGCAAGATAGCGAGCGCAAGTACAGGGTTTTTGACTGGGAGTTGCTGGCACTGCGCCTTGCAACCCGTCATTTCCGCTTCCTGCTGGAGGGTTGCTCCTTCACGGCTTATGTGGATCATAAACCGCTGACTTTCGCCATGTCCAAGGTGACTGAGTCGTGGTCTGCTCGTCAGCAGCGCCACCTGGCGTCCATCTCTGAGTTCACAACGGACATTCAGCATGTGGCCGGGAAGTCCAACCCTGTTGCTGATTGTCTGTCACGTGTGCTTGTGTGTCCTGTGCACCTCGGTGTGGATTTCTCCACTATGGCTGCCGACCAGCCCAGCGACCTTTAACCAACTTTCTTTGTACCTCCACCATGTCACCTCACTCCTACGAGGTGACATGGAGGGGATCTGTGTCGGAGCCTCGCAGACTGACTA
The DNA here is from genome assembly GCF_029633865.1 of Lampris incognitus. Classification (NCBI taxonomy): domain Eukaryota; kingdom Metazoa; phylum Chordata; class Actinopteri; order Lampriformes; family Lampridae; genus Lampris; species Lampris incognitus. The sequence goes on along the minus strand of NC_079213.1, from coordinate 38,433,811 downwards.
CAGGCATTTCATGAGGTTCGGTTCTGGGTCCTCTCCTTTTCTCCCTGTACACGACGTCCCTTGGTTCTGTTATTTGCTCGCATGACTTCTCTTACCATTGTTATGCCGATGACACCCAGCTGATCTTGTCCTTTCCTCCCTCTGACACACAAATAGAGACACGCATTGCTGCGTGCTTGACTGGACAAGACGGAGCTGATGTTCCTCCCGGGGAAAGGTTGCCCGGACTAAGACCTGGCCATCACCTGGCGACACCGTGGGGACGCCAACTGTTGTTGCATCAGTTGCTTGCTCCTGCAAATTTCTCTTCTATAACATCAGGAGGATTCGCCCATTCCTCACTGACGAGATGGCACAGGTGCTCATCCAGGCTCTGGTCATCTCCCAGCTGACTACAGCGGCTCCCTGCCTTCTGGCGCTCCGGCATCGGCCATCAGACCTTTGGAGCTTGTTCAGAAAGCTGCAGCTCATCTTGTGTTCAACCGCCCTAAGTTCTCCCCCACAACTCCCCTTTTCATGTCCCTACACTGGCTCCCAGTAGCTGCTCGCATTCAGTTTAAGACTCTGGTGCTAGCCTACAGGGCAGTGAAAGGAACAGCTCCTTCCTATCCCCAGGCCATGGTCAAGCCCTACACCCGGCTACTTCACTCTGCTGCCTCGGGATGCCTGGTTGCCCCGTCGCTCAGAGGCCCCTGCTGCCGATCAGCCCGGTCACAGCTCTTTTCTGTCCTGCCCCACAGTGGTGGAATGAATTCCCCACTGATGTCAGGACAGCGGAGTCACTGCCCATCTTTTGGCACAGGTTGAAAACTCACCTCTTCAAGAACTACTACCCTGTTGCTTGCTCTTAGCACGTATTGTATTCACTCATTTTAAAAAAAAACCTCTTTCTTGCGCTTTTACTTTAGCGCTGGTGTTGCTCTGAGATACCTGTTTAGAGAGAAGATGCACTTATGACCTCTGATGACTAGTAGTTCTCCTGATTTCCTACGTTAAATGATGCTCTTATTGTAAAGTCGCTTTGGATAAAAGCGTCGGCTAAATGACTGTAATGTAATATTAAAGTAAACCAAATAATTCTGCACTTAAGATAAATTACTCATGTAAAATGCAGGTCTAATCTACAGGCTGACATATTTATTTGAGATGACCCCAATCAACAGAATGTCCTCAGCAGAGAAAGGTCTCCACATGCCCTCTCTGATGGAATCACATCTGTTCTTTCAAACCTGCATCATCACATGCACGCAAGTTTCACTGTATGTCACCAAACACTCACACTTGCATGTTACGAATGTGGGACATGCCAGTAATCTCACACCCCACACCATGGCAAACACACTCCACGCCACGGCATGGGAGTGTGTATGCTTTGAAACAGAGACGCTTGATTGCTGCATAAATATACTGTGTGCACTGTGGTCTGAAGACCGTTTGATTAGACGCTATATTCATATTACAAGAGCTCCAATGTCAGATCCAGACAATGAAAGGAGATGCCAGAGATTTGTGCAAATATAGTCGATGGCCAAGTGCATCATATAATATGATGTGACCAGGACTGTCTTCCGCTGCATCATCTCTCTCTCTCTCTCTCTCTCTCTCTCTCTCTCTCTCTCTCTCTCTCTCTCTCTCTCTCTCTCTCTCTCTCTCTCTCTCTCTCTCTCTCTCTCTCTCTCGGTGGACTTCAAAATACCCCTGGCCAGAGGAATTGTTGGACCTTTTCTTGTGTCTTACGAAATGATGGTACAGCAGCAATTGATATACAGCCCACCTGGTCGTAGCCGAGGGTGGAGGTATGTAAGCTGAACCGCTCATGAAGGCAAACAGTGATAATAGTGTCAGCTCTCATAGCAGCACCATGCATTTCTTTGTTTGAGCCTCAGGTGTTGTGAGGCAGTGGTGCTGGTGCACTCCCCCCAAAAGCCACAGATTTGCGATGGCATATGTTACAAATTATAATGAACAAGACCCCCACGCCCCCACTTCTTAGACGGAGAAGATGAGTATCACAAGCCAAGGACATCTCTACATTGAATACACATACTACTTAACAATTCTCTATAGAAATGCGAGAAAGGGTGTGGGAAGATGGCGGCGTGAATTCATGTTTGCATCGGTCTCACCCAGTACTGTCCATGCAGTGTCTTTGTCCACGTCTGCGTCTAAGTTTGTCTTCGTTTGATAGGAGAGCTGGTGCTGGATCAGCCGGGAGAGCTTGGTCTTCTGTCCTGTGGGTCCAGGGACCACGGCCCTGGATGGAGCTGTGCCCGAAGAGGAAACACCGAGGGCGGTCTGACAGGACGCAGAAGCAGAGCAGGCTAAGCTAACTGCTAGCCCATGCAGACTGGCAGTTCCGATAACACCGATGGTGGTTTGTTGTAGGCGGCCTCGCCTAGCTTTGGCTGTGTTTTTAGTGTCGTTGTGTGGAGTGCGGGGAGGTGTGTCGAAGGTGTCTGGCTGGGAGAGTTGGTGTCGGATCAGCTGGGGGAGCCTGGTCTGCTGCATCCTGTGGGCCCAAGGACCACGGCCCTGACTGGAGCGGCCTGTGCCCAAAGAGGAAACTAATTGCATGGAGACCGGCAATTCCCACAGTCATCCTGTCTGGCGTTTGTTCTCCTGGACAGGGATATTTTTAAAAAAAATTTTTAGTTTAGATATATGTGTGAGTTTAGATATATGTGTTAGTTTGGATATGTGTGTTAGTTTAGATATATGTGTTAGTTTGGATATATGTGTTAGTTTGGATATGTGTGTTATTTTGGATATATGTGTTAGTGTGGATATGTGTGTTAGTTTGGATATATGTGTTAGTTTGGATATGTGTTTTAGTGTGGATATGTGTGTTAGTTTAGATATGTGTGTTAGTGTGGATATGTGTGTTAGTTTAGATATGTGTGTTAGTGTGGATATGTGTGTTAGTTTAGATATATGTGTTAGTTTGGATATATGTGTTAGTGTGGATATGTGTGTTAGTTTAGATATATGTGTTAGTTTGGATATATGTGTTAGTTTGGATAGGTGTGTTATTTTGGATATATGTGTTAGTGTGGATATGTGTGTTAGTTTGGATATATGTGTTAGTTTGGATATGTGTGTTAGTGTGGATATGTGTGTTAGTTTAGATATGTGTGTTAGTGTGGATATGTGTGTTAGTTTAGATATGTGTGTTAGTGTGGATATGTGTGTTAGTTTAGATATATGTGTTAGTTTGGATATATGTGTTAGTGTGGATATGTGTGTTAGTTTAGATATATGTTAGTTTGGATATATGTGTTAGTTTGGATATGTGTGTTATTTTGGATATATGTGTTAGTGTGGATATGTGTGTTAGTTTGGATATATGTGTTAGTTTGGATATGTGTGTTAGTGTGGATATGTGTGTTAGTTTAGATATGTGTGTTAGTGTGGATATGTGTGTTAGTTTAGATACATATGTGTGTTAGTTTAGATATGTGTGTTAGTGTGGATATGTGTGTTAGTTTAGATATATGTGTTAGTTTGGATATGTGTGTTAGTTTAGATATGTGTGTTAGTATGAATATATGTGTTAGTTTGGATATGTGTGTTAGTTTAGGAATGTGTGTTAGTTTAGATATATGTGTTAGTTTGGATATGTGCGTTAGTGTGGATATGTGTGTTAGTTTAGATATGTGTGTTAGTGTGGATATGTGTGTTAGTTTGGATACGTGTGTTATTTTGGATATGTGTGTTAGTTTGGATGTATATGTTCGTAGTTCTAGTTTTTGCATGTGTTTGTGTTGCACTGCTGTGGGCTGAGGGAAACCATGTGTCATTTCAGTACATGTGTGCAGTGCATGAAATGAAACAGTGTTTCTGATTCTGACAAAGCTCATCATGGCCCATGTTCTTTAGACTATGTTGTCATCATGAAGCAGGGTTTTAACAGCAAAGGTGAGCAACACCACCAACTGTTTAGGGTGGTGGGTTGTAGCGGGTGGGTGTTGGCAGACAGCAGAGCAGGATCAGAAGTGGATAACTGAATCCTTCCTCCTGTCATTTATACGTTACCCTCCTTAACCTCCTCTTTCGGTGTAGCAGCTCCTATGTGGGACATTATCATGAGCACCCCATTAATCAGACGCTGATGCCTTGTGGGTGCCCTCTCTTGTGGGTGCCCTCTCCGCAGGTCATTTTTTCAGGTGCTGCATTCTGCTGCTGTACTGTAGTGTAGTGTTGACCGCAGTGACTTTGGTTTTGTTCTTTTGTCAGCAGAAGAAGCAGGAAGCGTTTTAAGGATATGAAGCATCACTGCTCCATGCAAGAAAGGCGGCCATGCTGCGTGCATGTCAGCAGGATGTATGCCAGCGTTACGACATGCACACAGCACACAGACCAGTGTGCATTAGACACACACAGCACACACACCAGTGTGCATTAGACACACAACACACAGACCAGTGTGCATTAGAAACACAACACACAGACCAGTGTGCATAGACACACAGCACACAGACCAGCGTGCATTAGACACACACAGCACATAGACCAGTGTGCATTAGACACACAACACACAGACCAGTGTGCATTAGACACACAACACACAGACCAGTGTGCATTAGGCTGCATCCTCCACACACATCTGGTGCATCATGGACTTGAGAAAAACCAGCCTCAGCACTTCCATGAAGGATTATGGGTGGGTACCTCCGAGGTTGCCACAAGAAGGAATGTACTGTATGTTGACAGCCCCGGGGACAGGTGCAGCAAGCAACCCAATTCTTTAGTATAGCACCTCCTGCCTACACATTCCCATCATGCCTTTCACTGTGGGGCTAACAATGCAGGGAATACTATGACTGAGACTGCTCCTCAATGTCATGCTAACAGATCACACACACACACACACACACACATGCATGCATACATATACACGCATGCACACACACACCACACACACACACACACACACACACACACACACACACACACACAGACATACACACACACGCACACATACACACACACTTTCTCCCTGTCTTCCCTATCCCTGCCATGACTAACAACAACAACAATGACGGATTGAGCATTGTGGATGGAGCATTGTGAATGGAGCATCTGGATGGAGCATTGTGGGTGGAGCATTGTGGTTGGAACATTGTGGGTGGAGCATTGTGGGTGGACAAAGCGAGGTTTGGCACTCAGCTTTGCAGCAGCTCAACAGAGCAGTGAGGTGTCTGTGGTCAAGTGGAGATAATGTAATGATGTGTAACAAGGCCATGATGATTTGCATGACTGGTTTGGCATGATGTAGTTCATTAGCCCAACCAAGAGGGGACATGCTTTGTTTTGTCTGTCCTCTGCTTCTGGCACAGGGCCGCCAGCTGGTGCAGGCAGCCATGGAAAACGTCTGCGTTTAAGAATCTAAATCTTATCGAAGGGTACATCCACATTGGTAGTTAGGATGGGAATCAAACCCAGGACCCTCCACTGCGCAAAAACACACAGCGCAGCAGACCAGGCTCTCCCACGTTTGCCGCGGCCTCACCCAGTACCGTCGATGCAGTGTCTTTGTCCACGTCTGCGTGTAAATTTTTGTCTTGGTTTGTTGGCTGGGAGAGCTGGCGCTGGACCAGCTGGGAAAGCCTGGTCTGCTGCGCTGTGGGCCCAGGAACCGCGGCCCTTGCCCGGAGCTGCAACCGAGGAGGAAACACCAAGGGTGGTCTGACAGGATGCGGAAGCGGGGCAAGCTAAGCTAACTGCTAGCCCATGCAGACTGGCGATCAGACAGTCCATCCTGGCTGGTGTTTGTTCCCTTGGACAGTGATTTTTTATTTTTATTTTTTGGTTGGGATATATGTGTTTGAATATGTGTGATCTTGTAGTTGTTGAATGTGTTTTTGTTACTGCTGTGGGCTGAGGGAAACAGCATTTATTTAATTCATGTGCGCAAGTACATGAGGTGAAAAGACAAATAAAGTGTTCCTGATCCTGATTCCTGATTCCTGATATATATATATATATATATATATATATATATATATATATATATATATATATATATATATATATATTATACTACTCAATAGAGTTACAGGGAAAAAAAAGTTTTATACATAGCAGTACAGGCCTGTTTTGTGCGTCTCGCACTCATCAGCTGCTAATGTGGTTCAGCAAAGAATCATACATCCTACGTTGCCCAGCGTCACGCCCCTAATTTGGGTTGGACAGTGACCAATCAGATGGGGAACCATTCAAACTATAAACAACCAATGGGGTAGGTACTTATGATGCACAGCAACCAATGGAGGGGTAGAAACATTAAAACCAATGGGACAGGGCTTGTTTTGAAAAGCATTTAGGGGCCAGGGCACTGTTGAAATGACATATGTTAAAAAATATAACAAGGTAATTTATGTAAATCATATAGTGGGGTGGTGTTGGGGCGCAGTTGGAAGGACAGGCAGTTAAAATATATATTTTTTTTTAAAAAACCTCTAATAGATGACATATGTGTATCATCTAATGGGGGGGGTAATAAAGACGTTTTACTTATAGTTACAAATGAGATACTTTTTTGGTGTCTACAGCTGGTGGCCAATTCATTTCTATTATTCAAGTTGGACATATCAGGTCTGCAAATAATAAAATACTTTTCTGCCAAGCACAGGTTACATCTTTTACCTCTAACTGAATATGCACTACTCTTTGCAAGGATTTCACGAGACAGAGTAAGTGATATTCCAATGACCAAATGTGGCAGCTTAAGGCCGTTGCATTTTTTGCATGCTCATTTCTGAAGCTACTCATATGGGTCTTAAACCTCATTTTAAAAGGGCCCTCTGTTAATCCCACGTAAGTGTCCACATTGCAGTTGTCTTCTCTCGTCAACAATGCCTGGTAGATGATTCCCCTCTGTCTGGCATTTTTCCTTCAAGAGGACACAATGTCTTAGTGCGGCAGTTGCAGTTGGAGGTGTTTGGTTGTGGTGAGGGGGGTCTGTGTCTGGCTATGATGCGTGTGTTGTGGATGAAATAACCTGCTGAACATCTGGCCTGCAGCTGTAGCTCATTTTGACTGTGTTTCTGTTGAATATCTTTCTCAGCTGATGGTCTGGGGGTAAAGCACTCATCCAAAAGCTTGAAAAATAGTTTTCCAAATATTAGAGGCCACACGGTGTCGCTGTAGGAGGCTTATACCAGGTGATGTTCCGCCTTCTGCTGCGTTTTTTGTTGTTGTTGCTGGCTGTCGCTAGTTGGTGGTGGATTGTACTTAAGTCTGAAATCATATCCACATGTTTGTAAGGCTTCCTGGTATGGGGGGGGGGGCTTCTTCGTTAAAGATGGCTTCGCTGGATGATAAACATGAGAGTCTCTTGTTTATGCTCACTGGATATTTTTCCAGATAGAGGGCGGATGGCTGCTTCCTCTGTGGATGTATTGCAGTATATTGTTGGGCTTCATGTATGGGCTGTATGTACAATTTCTAAGGTCTAATGAGATGTCGAGGAAGTCAGTCTGGTTCTGTTAGCCTCAACTGAAATGTTTAGATCCATTGTTGTGAATATACTGCACATTTTCTTTTTATTCTCTCCACTTCTCTTGCCGGTTCGTTGCTGGCTGCCAGCCCCATCTACTCTATATAGCCCCACGTTGATGTCCAGGACCTGTAGTTGGGACAACAAGTACAAGCCCACTAGCTCACAAGTCTCTGCCCTGTTGAAGCTGCCCATGGTCACATCAAATTTGCTGTTACCTTGCTTCTGCCATGAGATTCTCTTGTGGTAAAAGACTGACTCTTTGTCGTGAGCTATTATGTCTCTGTTTTGGTGGGATATTTTGGTGTATGTTTCCCCATCTGATTGGTTGCTGTCCAACCAAAATTAGGGGCGTGACGCTGGGTAACGTAAACTGTATGATTCTTTGTTTGATCACATTAGCAGCTGATGAGTGCACGGCGCACGAAACAGGCCTGGACTGCAATGTATTAAAATCTTTTCCTGTATTCGTGTTGACATTCCACTCCTCATTAGTTGAGCGCTCACAACACCATTGACGGAAAAAAAAAATGCTATATATATATATATATATATATATAGACAGTTGATGATTGCTTATGGCATGAAACAGTCTTGTAATTGTCTCGTAAAGAATTTACTTGACTCACTGGATTATATATAGTATATATTTATATATATATAATGTGTGTGTGTGTGTGTGTGTGTGTGTGTATGGTTGCAGGGGCTGGAGTCTATCCCAGCATGCACTGGGCAGAATGCAGAGGGACAGTCATGGACAGGTCATCATCCATCACATGGACCAAACACACAGTCAGTCCAACACCATCACACCAAGGGGCAGTTCAGAGACTCCATTTCATTTTGCAGTGCGAGGGATACTAGAGTACACCCGTAGGAAATCCACTTGAAGAGAAAATACACACTCCTGGGAGTAAACCTGAGACCCTTCTACTGTGAAGAATCAGTATTAGCCACGGAGCCACTTACACACCCATTTAGTCTGTACATTTCCTTTTCACATGTGTGGTATGTAGAAAGGCCATATTGTTACTTAATTTACTTTAGAAATATTCTCATTAAAATAATCATGGACTCACAACGTTCCCTCGAAATTGAAATATTTCATTCCCCTCATCCACACGCTTCTGTACCTCCGTCATCTCCACTCTGCATGGCATCCTGTCAGCTCTCCTTTCCTCCACTGCTGTCCTATCCTCCCCTGCTGTCCTCTCCTCCATGGCCCTCCACTGCTGTCCTCTTCCTCCACTGCTCTCCTCTCCTCCACTGCTGTCCTCTCCTCCACTGCTCTCTTCTCCTCCACTGCCCCCCTCTCCTCCACGGCTCTCTTCTCCTCAACTGCTCCCTCTCCTCCATGGCTCTCCTCTCCTCCACTGCTCCCCTCTCCTCCATGGCTCTCCTCTCATCCACTGCTCCCCTCTCTCCATGGCTCTCCTCTCCTCCACTGCTCCCCTCTCCTCCACTGCTCTCCGCCCACCTGCCCATATTATAAACCTGAGACAAGTAGGTAATTATCAAAAAAGAACAAACCTCCAAAACAAAACAAAAACAAACAAAAACCACAAGTGCATGGTTAATTGTTTTACCTACACGTGTGCTTGCAGGGACAGCAGTTACTTATGATGTATTCATTTAGCCATTCGATCGACTTCTCATACATAATGACTAGTGTATGTTTCAACCATATGGATAAAGTGTAATTTAAATGTAAATAGAGTGATTATACTCCACAAATCCATGCACTCTGGTCAGGTTTTGTTATTTCTTTACTTGCCTGCTCTCAAAATCAATCACCACAAGGCAGCCTGAGAGTTTAAATTCCAGCCACGGTGTGTTGTCATCTGCAGAATGTCAGCACACTATTCAACACAAATCATGGTCAGGCAGTCAGTCCTCCTCTGACACTGGAGTTTTACAGTGTCCATCTCATAGAGTTGCAAATAAAGACCGCCTAACTGCTTTTACCTACATGGCAGGTCATTCAGTATTACAGCTGGACCTTTTTTACTGGGTCTTCCCACAAAGGGTGGTGTTACAGCACAGCTCACAACACACATTACAGTAGACAGGTAAAGGTGCAGGTAAAGGTGCAGGTGAATGTGTAGGTGAAGTTGAATGTGCAGGTGCAGGTAAAAGTGCAGGTAAAGGGCCACATAAAGGTGCAGATGAAGGTGCAGGTAAAGGTGCAGGTAAAGGTTCAGATAAAGGGGCAGGTAAAGGTGCACATAAAGTACAGCTAAAGATGCAGGTGAAGGTGCAGATAAAGATACAAGTGAAGGTGCACATACAGTACAGATAAAGATACAGGTGAAGGTGCAGATAAAGGTACAGGTGAAGGTGCTGGTAAAGGTGCAGGTGAAGGTACAGGTGAAGGTGCAGGTGAAGGTGCAGGACACACTATAGTACACCGGTGAAAAATAACTTGAATGCCTTTAATGTTTCCTTTAATTGCAGCCGACATAATCTGTAGCATTTCTTTGGCCAACAACAGATGTGAGTAATTAGCCACTCAACCGGTAGAAAATAAAAACTGCATGCAGAGCTGCATGATACGTCCCTTCCTTCCAACAGGGAGGAAATGAGCACGTTTTATTCACATGTTTAAAATCTGTTGTCTCTTGTCAAAATGACAAGGGTGTTATTTTTTAACCATTGTATGATTTTAAAAGGCGTTACACAAAATGACCATTCTAACCATTTTGGTAAGCACAAATCGCAAATGACTGCAAAGCTGTTATCTGAAAAGCATCGACTGTCATGAGTTTAATTATGTAAACAGATCAGTAAACAATCCATCACCTCCATCACCTCCATCCAGCGTTCCTTCTTCTGTCCACTTCACTGAGCTGGCTCAGATAGGGACTGATCATAGTGAATTTCACATCATTTTACCTGTGTTTACCTCCACCCATCAGGTGTCCGGTAGCTTTATTCCAGAGGCGACTTGAAGTTGTTGTCTGAGAGCTTGCCCTGCACATTATGAGCATGGTACAAACCTGTCCCTTGTCCTCGACTCTTGCCCTCTTTCCTCTAAGGAGCTTTGCATGTCAGATCACTTTAGGAGGCTGCCCTGACAGCCTCATCGTCTGACCCCCCCCCTGCCCCCCGCGTCTCCCTCTGTGCGCCAGATACAAAGTGGCTATGATTGCCTTTAATCCACCACAAGGCCACACGAGCACCATCCTCTGCAAAAACGTCATTGGAGAGACTCTCTGAACACAGCAACACCAGAGGAGCAGTTTTTCAGCACCAGAGGAGCAGTCAGCACCAGAGGAGCAGTCTTTCAGGACCAGAGGAGCAGTCTTTCAGCACCAGAGGAGCAGTTTTTCAGAGCCCCTGTGTACTTCCCAGAGTCGTTCCAGAGAATGATAACTTAGTAAATAAAGAAGCCTTCTTTATGCTAGCGGGGATCTGACCTGACCCTGCATCTGTAAAACAACTATGACCCCCATAGACCTCCTTTTGAGGATGACATGCGCTTAAATGCTGAGGCGGTCACTGACCAATCGGTGGTCATCCCTCATCCACTTTAAGTTATCCGTCTGTCACATCAGTCTCCCTTCTCAGCAAGGTCTCTGTCAGACTGATGATGATGGACCTGGGCAGTGCCCCAGGCCACACGGCTCCAGGTTGGTCCTGTCAGGCCAGCTCAGCTCATTAAAGGCCACACTGCTGTGACTCAACACAGGAGAGCTGTAGAGAACATGCAGCTCTTAGGCAGGGGTTGTTTGATTAAAATGACAAAAGCACCTCATCCCTACGAGCACCTTCATCAGCCGAGGTTCTCAGGGATCAGAAACACTTCAGTTGTCGTTTCATTTCATGTAACAAAGTATCGTTTCCGCATTTCACAGCAGTGCAACATAAAGACAGTAACTCCTATCCAGAAACTACAAGAACTTCAAAAACACACATACTAACTAACACATATATCCAAACTAACACACATATCTACACTAACACACATATCTAAACTAACACATATATCTAAACTAACAAATATATCCAAACTAACACACATATCTAAACTAACACATATATCTCAACTAACACACATATAAACTAACACATATATCTAAACTAACACATACTAAACTAACACACATCTAAACTAACACATATATCCAAACTAACACACATATCTAAAGTAAGACACATATCTAAACCAACAAATACGTATATCCAAACTAACACACATATATAAACTAACACACATATCCAAACTAACACATATATCTAAACTAACACACATCTAAACTAACACACATATATAAACTAACACACATATCCAAACTAACACATATGTATGTCTTAGTTTAGATATATTTGTTAGTTTAGATATATGTGTTAGTTTTGATGTATGTGTTGGTTTAGATATATGTGTTAGTGTAGATATGTGTGTCAGTTTAGATATTTGTGTTAGTTTGGATATATGTGTTAATTTAGATGTGTGTTAGTTTAGATATTTGTGTTAGTTTGGATATATTTGTTGGTTTAGATATGTGTCTTACTTTAGATATGTGTGTTAGTTTGGATATATGTGTTAGTTTAGATGTGTGTTAGTTTACATATGTGTGTTAGTTTAGATGTGTGTTAGTTTAAATATATTTGTTACTTTAGATATGTGTGTTAGTTTGGATATATTTGTTGGTTTAGATATGTGTGTTAGTTTAGATATGTGTGTTAGTTTAGATATATGTGTTAGTTTAGATATATGTATTAGTTTCGATATATGTGTTGGTTTAGATATACACTACCGTTCAAAAGTTTGGGATCACATTGAAATGTCCATATTTTTGAAGGAAAAGCACTGTACTGTTCAATGAAGATAACTTTAAACTAGTCTTGACTTTAAAGAAATACACTCTATACATTACTAATGTGGTAAATGACTATTCTAGCTGCAAATGTCTGGTTTTTGGTGCAATATCTACATAGGTGTATAGAGGCCCATTTCAAGCAACTATCACTCCAGTGTTCTAATGGTACAATGTGTTTGCTCATTGGCTCAGAAGGCTAATTGATGATTAGAAAACCCTTGTGCAATCATGTTCACACATCTGAAAACAGTTTAGTTCGTTACAGAAGCTACAAAACTGACCTTCCTTTGAGCAGATTGAGTTTCTGGAGCATCACATTTGTGGGGTCAATTAAACGCTCAAAATGGCCAGAAAAAGAGAACTTTCATCTGAAACTCGACAGTCTATTCTTGTTCTTAGAAATGAAGGCTATTCCATGCGAGAAATTGCTAAGAAATTGAAGATTTCCTACACCGGTGTGTACTACTCCCTTCAGAGGACAGCACAAACAGGCTCTAACCAGAGTAGAAAAAGAAGTGGGAGGCCACGTTGCACAACTGAGCAAGAAGATAAGTACATTAGAGTCTCTAGTTTGAGAAACAGACGCCTCACAGGTCCCCAACTGGCATCTTCATTAAATAGTACCCGCAAAACACCAGTGTCAACATCTACAGTGAAGAGGCGGCTGCGGGATTCTGGGCTTCAGGGCAGAGTGGCAAAGAAAAAGCCATATCTGAGACTGACCAATAAAAGAAAAAGATTAAGATGGGCAAAAGAACACAGACATTGGACAGAGGAAGACTGGAAAAAAGTGTTGTGGACGGATGAATCCAAGTTTGAGGTGTTTGGATCACAAAGAAGAACGTTTGTGAGACGCAGAACAAATGAAAAGATGCTGGAAGAATGCCTGACGCCATCTGTTAAGCATGGTGGAGGTAATGTGATGGTCTGGGGTTGCTTTGGTGCTGGTAAGGTGGGAGATTTGTACAGGGTAAAAGGGATTCTGAATAAGGAAGGCTATCACTCCATTTTGCAACGCCATGCCATACCCAGTGGACAGCGCTTGATTGGAGCCAATTTCATCCTACAACAGGACAATGACCCTAAACACACCTCCAAATTGTGCAAGAACTATTTAGAGCAGAAGCAGGCAGCTGGTATTCTATCGGTAATGGAGTGGCCAGCGCAGTCACCAGATCTGAACCCCATTGAGCTGTTGTGGGAGCAGCTTGACCGTATGGTACGCAAGAAGTGCCCATCCAACCAATCCAACTTGTGGGAGCTGCTTCTGGAAGCGTGGGGTGCAATTTCTCCAGATTACCTCAACAAATTAACAGCTAGAATGCCAAAGGTCTGCAATGCTGTAATTGCTGCAAATGGAGGATTCTTTGACGAAAGCAAAGTTTGATGTAAAAAAAATCTTATTTCAAATACAAATCATTATTTCTAACCTTGTCAATGTCGTGACTCTATTTTCTATTCATTTCACAACATATGGTGGTGAATAAGTGTGACTTTTCATGGAAAACACAAAATTGTTTGGGTGATCCCAAACTTTTGAACGGTAGTGTATGTGTAAGTGTAGATATGTGTGTCAGTTTACGTATGTGTGTTAGTTTGGATATATGTGTTAATTTAGATGTGTGTTAGTTTAGATATGTGTGTTGGTTTGGATATATCTGTTAATTTATATATGTGTGTTAATATTGATATTTTTTTATATATGTGTTGGTTTAGATATATGTGTTAGTGTAGATATTTGTGTTAGTTTAGATATGTGTGTTAGTTTGGATATATGTTTTGGTTTAGATATATGTGTTAGTGTAGATATGTGTGTTAGTTTAGATATGTGTTAGTTTAGATATATGTGTTAGTTTAGATATTTGTATTAGTTTGGATACAAGTGTTGGTTTAGATATGTGTGTTAGTTTAGATATGTGTGTTAGTTTATATATGTGTCTTAGTTTAGATGTGTGTTAGTTTAGATATGTTTGTTATTTTGGATATTTGTGTTAGTTTATATATGTGTGTTAGTTTGGATATATGTGTATGTTTGATATGTGTGTTAGTTTAGATGTGTGTTAGTTCAGATATGTGTGTTAGTTTGGATATATGTGTTTGTTTAGATATGTGTGTTAGTTTATATATGGGTCTTAGTTTAGATGTGTGTTAATTTAGATATGTGTGTTAGTTTGTATATATGTATTAGTTTAGAAAAATGTTCATGTGTTAGTTTGTATATATGTGTTAGTTTGGATATATGTGTTAGTTTAGATATGTGTGTTAGTTTAGATATGTTTGCAAGTTTGGATATACACTCACTGGCCACTTTATTAGGTACACCTTGCTAGTACCGGGTTGGACCCCCTTTTGCCTCAGAACTGCCTTAATCCTTCGTGGCATAGATTCAACAAGGTACTGGAAACATTCCTCAGAGAGTTTGGTCCATATTGACATGATAGCATCACGCAGTTGCTGCAGATTTGTCGGCTGCACATCCATGATGCGAATCTCCCTGTCCACCACATCCCAAAGGTGCTCTATTGGATTGAGATCTGGTGACTGTGGAGGCCATTTGAGTACAGTGAACTCATTGTCATGTTCAAGAAACCAGTCTGAGATGATTCGAGCTTTATGACATTGCGCGTTATCCTGCTGGAAGTAGCCATCAGAAGATGGGAACACTGTGGTCATAAAGGGATGGACATGGTCAGCAACAATACTCAGGTAGGCTGTGGCGTTGACACGATGCTCAATTGGTACTAAGGGGCCCAAAGTGTGCCAGGAAAATATCCCCCACACCATTACACCACCACCACCAGCCTGAACCATTGATACAAGGCAGGATGGATCCATGCTTTCATGGTGTTGACGCCAAATTCTGACCCTACCATCCGAATGTCGCAGCAGAAATCGAGACTCATCAGACCAGGCAACGCTTTTCCAATCTTCTATTGTCCAATTTTGGTGAGCCTGTGCGAATTGTAGCCTCAGTTTCCTGTTCTTAGCTGACAGGAGTGGCACCCGGTGTGGTCTTCTGCTGCTGTAGCCCATCTGCCTCAAGGTTCGACGTGTTGTGCGTTCAGAGATGCTCTTCTGCATACCTCGGTTGTAATGAGTGGTTATTTGAGTTACTGTTGCCTTTCTATCAGCTCGAACCAGTCTGGCCATCCTCCTCTGACCTCTGGCATCAACAAGGCATTTTCGCCCACAGAACTGCCGCTCACTGGATATTTTCTCTTTTTCGGACCATTCTCTGTAAACCCTAGAGATGGTTGTGCGTGAAAATCCCAGTAGATCAGCAGTTTCTGAAATACTCAGACCAGCCCGTCTGGCACCAACAACCATGCCACGTTCAAAGTCACTTAAATCACCTTTCTTCCCCATTCTGATGCTCGGTTTGAACTGCAGCAGATCGTCTTGACCATGTCTACATGCCTAAATGCATTGAGTTGCTGCCATGTGATTGGCTGATTAGAAATTTGCGTTAACGAGCAGTTGGACAGGTGTGCCTAATAAAGTGGCCGGTGAGTGTATCTAAACTAACACATATATCCAAAATAACAAACATATCTAAAGTAACACACATCTAAACTAACACACATATCTAAATTAACACATATATCCAAACTAACACAGATATCCAAACTAACACATAAACATTTTTCTAAACTAACACATATATACAAACTAACACACATATCTACACTACCGTTCAAAAGTTTGGGATCACCCAAACAATTTCGTGTTTTCCATGAAAAGTCACACTTATTCACCACCATATGTTGTGAAATGAATAGAAAATAGAGTCAAGACATTGACAAGGTTAGAAATAATGATTTGTATTTGAAATAAAATTTTTTTTACATCAAACTTTGCTTTCGTCAAAGAATCCTCCATTTGCAGCAATTACAGCATTGCAGGCCTTTGGCATTCTAGCTGTTAATTTGTTGAGGTAATCTGGAGAAATTGCACCCCACGCTTCCAGAAGCAGCTCCCACAAGTTGGATTGGTTGGATGGGCACTTCTTTGAGCAGATTGAGTTTCTGGAGCATCACATTTGTGGGGTCAATTAAACGCTCAAAATGGCCAGAAAAAGAGAACTTTCATCTGAAACTCGACAGTCTATTCTTGTTCTTAGAAATGAAGGCTATTCCATGTGAGAAATTGCTAAGAAATTGAAGATTTCCTACACCGGTGTGTACTACTCCCTTCAGAGGACAGCACAAACAGGCTCTAACAGGTACTATTTAATGAAGATGCCAGTTGGGGACCTGTGAGGCGTCTGTTTCTCAAACTAGAGACTCTAATGTACTTATCTTCTTGCTCAGTTGTGCAACGCGGCCTCCCACTTCTTTTTCTACTCTGGTTAGAGCCTGTTTGTGCTGTCCTCTGAAGGGAGTAGTACACACCGGTGTAGGAAATCTTCAATTTCTTAGCAAATGTGATGCTCCAGAAACTCAATCTGCTCAAAGAAGTGCCCATCCAACCAATCCAACTTGTGGGAGCTGCCTCTGGAAGCGTGGGGTGCAATTTCTCCAGATTACCTCAACAAATTAACAGCTAGAATGCCAAAGGTCTGCAATGCTGTAATTGCTGCAAATGGAGGATTCTTTGACGAAAGCAAAGTTTGATGTAAAAAAAATCTTATTTCAAATACAAATCATTATTTCTAACCTTGTCAATGTCTTGACTCTATTTTCTATTCATTTCACAACATATGGTGGTGAATAAGTGTGACTTTTCATGGAAAACACAAAATTGTTTGGGTGACCCCAAACTTTTGAACGGTAGTGTACATTAACACACATCTAAACTAAGACACATATATAAACTAACACACAGTAGTAGTAGTAGTAGAACCAGTAGTAGTAGTAGTTGAACCAGTAGTAGTTTTAGTAGTAGGACTAGTAGTAGTTGTAATGGTATTAGGACTAGTACGACTAGTAGTAGTAGTAGTAATAGTAGTATTATCTTATTCTAGCTGTAGCTGTTTTTCACTTAGTGTGTCCTTAAATATTTCTTGTTGCCTAGCTGTTTTGACTTAGTTATCCTTTTAGCTTATAAATATATTCCTTGGTAACTTGTTGTTTGCAGTTTTATTACTATTGTGTGAGGTTTGACAGAGTTTTACAGTGTATGTCTTTGGCCAATTGGATGTTAAGTGGCTAGGATGTGGCCTGCCCTCCTGGCAGACAATTAGCAATCAGTGTTCTTTAAATCACTGCTGCTACGTGGAAGCATCAGGCAAACAAGCCTAGGTTGAATGAAGGCAAGCGCGACTTTTTCAAGCCAAGACTTCGTTAAGTACGGACTGCTCTTTTTAGATCAGGTCAGTCATCTGTATTTTGTGTACCTAGTGTAGACTATGTGTTTCCTTCTCATTCCTGTCCTTTCCTCTTCCCGGTGCTGGCATAGACGTTGGGTCACTCCTAGGCGCTGTGACCCTACCAATTTCATCTATCCCACTCTCTCCACTCACGTTGAGCAAGTGGTGACGGGAGGGCTCTGAAATTGCCAGTCTGTGGTGCCGAAAGCTGAGTTTATCTCAGGCTACGCATCCTTGCTCTCCCCCAACTTTCTTGCTCTAACTGAGACTTGGATCATGCCAGAAAACACTACCAGACCCGCATCTCTGTTTGATGTGTACTCTTTTTCTCACACTCCCAGAGCTGGGAGGCGGGGTGGTGGTACTGGCCTGCTAATCTCACTGAAATGGAAATACACTCTTGTTTCCATTCCACAATTTTCCCTGCCCTCTTTTGAATTTCATGCTGTTACTGTCTCTTATCCAGTCAAATTCACCATTGTGGTTGTGTAACGCCCACCAGGCCCCCTTGGTGAGTTTCTGGAGGAGCTTGACACACTTGTCTCACACTTCCCTGTTGATGACTCTGCACTTATCCTTCTCGGTGACTTCAACATCCACACTAACAAGCTAAATCCTCTTCTCTCTTTCCTTTCCTCTTTTGACCGTCACCTCTCATCCTCTCCTCCTACCCACAAGGCTTGCAACCAGCTGGACCTTATCTTTACTAGACACTGTCCTATTGCCAATCTCTCTGTTACTCCCCTCCAGCTCTCTGACCACTATTCCATGTCCTACTCTCTCCCTCTCTCAGCCCCTTCCCCTATCCACATGGTTTTCACCCGTAGACACCTCCGCTCTCTCTCTGCCACCGATCTTTCTTCCTCTGTTACCTCTATCCTCCCTACACCTGAATCTTTCTCTCTCCTACCCCCTGACACTGCTACTGATCTTCTTCTCTCTATCCTCTCCTCTTCTCTGGACAATCTCTGTCCCCTCACCTCCAAGCCTGCATGCCCAACTCCACCAGCCCCTTGGCTGACCAACTCAGTGCGTACTGACAGACGGAGCCTGAGAGTGGCAGAGTGCAAATGGAGAAAAGGCAAACTCCCAGAGGACCTTCTCAACTTCCAATCTCTTTTTTCCACTTTCTCCTCCTCCCTTTCTGCTGCTAAGGCTGCCTTCTATCGCTCTAAAATCCTATCCTCTGTCTCTAATCCTAAGAAACTCTTTGAAACCTTCTCTACACTTCTTCAACCCCCACCTACTTCCTCCCTTCTCCCTGATGACTTCGCTAACTTCTTTGACAAGAAGGTAAACGACATCAGATCCTCCTTTTCTCACCACCCGGTAAGCACTGCTTGCACTGACCCTCCCTCACATCTCCACGTCCCACCCTATCCCACCTCGCTCCCCTCTCCCCCGACGAGGTTCTAAACACATCCAGTCGCCCCACCACATGCTCTCTTGACCCGGTCCCCTCCCCTCTTCTTCACTCTATAGCAGCTGAACTCCTTCCCTATCTAACCCACCTCATCAACACCTCCCTCCAGGCAGGATGCTTTCCATCTGCCTTCAAGACTGCTAGAGTCACCCCCCTTCTCAAGAAACCATCACTTAGCCCCTCTGACGTCAAAAACTACAGACCGGTTTTCCTTCTACCCTATCTATCCAAAACTTTCAAACGTGATGGATTTAACCAACTTTCTTAGTAACTCCACTAGAACAACCTCCTTGGACCCCAACCACTCTGGGTTCAGGGTGGGTCACTTGACAGAGACGGCTCTCCTTGCAGTGACTGAATCACTGTGCTCTGTGAATGAGAACTCTCTCTCCTCTGTCCTGATACTCCTGGACCTGTTAGCTACGTTTGAGACAGTGAACCTCCAGATCCTCCTCTCTACCCTCGAGGGGCTGGGTGTCACAAGCTCTGCACTCTCAATATTTGCAACCTACCTGATGGGTCGCTCCTACCAGGTGACATGGAAAGGATCTGTGTCGGAGCCTCACAGACTGACTACAGGTATTCCACAGGGTTCGGTTCTGGGTCCTCTCCTTTTTTCCCTGTACACGACATCCCTGGGTTCTGTTATTCGCTCGCATGACTTCTCTTACCAGTGTTATGCCGATGACACCCAGCTGATCTTGTCCTTTCCGCCCTCTGACACTCAATTAGAGACAGCATTGCTGTGTGCTTGACAGACATCTCGGAGTGGATGGCGACACACCACCTGGACAAGACGGAGCTGATGTTCCTCCCGGGGAAAGGTTGCCTTCACCGAGACCTGGCCATCACCACTGACAACACTGTGGTGACGCCAACTCGGACTGTTCATCAGGAGGATTCGTCCATTCCTCACCGACGAGACGGCACACGTGCTCATCCCGGCTCTGGTCATCTCCCGGCTGGACTACGGCAACTCCCTCCTTGCTGGCGCTTCGGCCATCAGACCTCTGGAGCTTGTTCAGAAAGCTGCAGCTCGTCTGGTGTTCAACCGCCCTAAGTTCTCCCACACAACTCCCCTTTTCATGTCCCTACACTGGCTCCCAGTAGCTGCTCGCATCCAGTTTAAGACTGATGCTAACCTACAGGGCAGTGAAAGGAACAGCTCCTTCCTATCTCCAGGCCATGGTCAAGCCCTACACCCCCACCCGACCACTTCGCTCTGCTGCCTCAGGACGTCTGGTTGCCCCGTCGCTCAGAGGCCCTTGCTGCCGATCGACCCGGTCATGGCTCTTTTCTGTCCTGGCCCCACAGTGGTGGAATGAACTCCCCACTGATGTCAGGACAGCAGAGTCACTGCCCATCTTTCGGCGCAGATTGAAAACTCACCTCTTCAAGAACTACTACCCTGTTACTTGTTCTTAGCACTTATTGTAGGCACTCGTTTAAAAAAAAATCTCTTTCTTTCACTTTTACTTTAGCACTAGTTTTGCTCTTAGATGCCTGTTTAGATGCACTTATGACCTCTGATGACTTGTAGTTCTCCTGATTTCCTACATTAAATGCACTTATTGTAAGTCACTTTGGATAAAAGCGTCGGCTAAATGATTGTAATGTAGTAGTAGTAGTAGTAGTAGGAGGAGGACTAGCAGTAGTAGCAATAGAAGTAGTAGATCCAGTGAAGAGCAGTCAGGGGATACTGTTTTAATTCTGACAACACAACCAATAAAAATAAAACAACACTTGTTTCTGATTCTTGATCACGATATGATGATGATCGGTGCTGACATATATGAAAATGTGCTCTCAATTGTAGAATTAAATTTTTATTTTTGTATTAACACAGGCAAACTTCATGAGTACATACGGGTACTGTGTGACGGACAATGATAACAGCCAATGAAATGCGTTGAGATTGGCATGTGGTCTGTGCGTATATAACAGTGCATCTGTCAATCAAGTCCCTTTTTCTACGCTTGATTCCGGTAAGAGAGGAACTGACGCCCCATTGTGTATTTATTCCTCCGTAAAGTTAAAAAATATTTCTGTCTAGCACTGGGTATACACTCCTGAATCGCTGAACAATTCAACTCTGACAACAGGTTATGGGCCCAGAGTTACCCAGAAATGGTTATCAAGCGATTTGCAACGTACTGCGTGTGTCGGTTAGCATGCTAGCACCTTGAGTAGAAGGGTCTCCGAGTCAAATAGCAGGGGCGAAAGACCCAGGATGGAAAGATCGAGTAGCCGTTGGTCTCGACTAGTCTTTGACGGAGACGAAAAGAGCTATGAACTGTGGGAGATGAAAATGTTGGGCCATATGCGGTTACAAGGGCTAAAGGACACTATTTTAAATGAGCCTACTGACGATGATGGACGGGCAGTAGATGGAGCGAGAAATGCCGAGGTATATGCGGAGCTAATCCAGTTTCTGGATGATAAACGTTTGTCGCTGGTAATGCGGGAAGCAGCGGACGATGGGCGGAAAGTGCTGAAAATGATGAGAGACTATTATGCAGGTAAAGGGAAGCCGCTTATAATTAGCCTGTATACAGAACTGACTTCACTTCAAAAGCCGAGCACTGAGAGTGTGACTGAATACGTTATACGCGCAGAGACAGCCATCACCGCATTGAGAAACGCTGGTTATCCAAAGGAGTTGAATCAAGTGCAACTGGACTTGGTATATATCCGTGAAGACGTTTCGCCTCTCATCCAAGAGGCTTCCTCAGTTCGTGCCTTTCTGATTAGACAAAGCTAGTCTGACTGGCTGGTGATGAGACTCAGAATTTATACTCTAGGAGGCGTTGTCAGAGCTATTGATATGCGTGGCTCTTTGTGATCCGATGTTTACCAACGCCCGTCGCTAACAGAGCCATAGATATGAGTGGCTCTTTTGTGTACCGATGTTATGCCGCGCCCGTCGTTATCGGAGCTATTGATATGTATTTGTTTAGCAGCGACGGTCATGAGGGGGGTTAGTTTCGACTTCATTATTCAGTAGTCATGTGAGTCGGAGCCGTTAGTGACCGACTGTTGTTCTTGGAGGCTAGGTTTCTTGAGTCTCCTGGGTGGAGATGAAAGGACGGCATTGTAAGTAGGAGATAGGTGGTGTCGCAGACCTCCTCCTCTGTTGAGGGATGGTTTTTCCAGTTTCGCATAGATGGCTTCCTTCACTCTTTCAAACCATCTATCTTCTCTGTCCAAAATGTGTACGTTGCTGTCCTCGAAGGAGTGTGTCTTCTCCTTTAGGTGTAGTTCGACTGCTGAGTCTTGTCCTGAGGAGTTTGGCCTTCTGTGTTGGGCCATCCGTTTGTGTAGTAGTTGTTTGGTTTCTCCTATGGACAGGTCAGTGCAATTCTCATCGCATTGTACAGCATACACCAGATTGCTTTTCCGGGTGTGTGGTACACGGTCTTTGGGGTGAACCAGTTTTTTGTCGGACTGTGTTGCTGGGTTTGAAGTATACCGGGATGAGGTGTTTGTTGAAAATTATCCTGAGTTTCTCGGAGACCCCAGAAACATATGGGATGACTGTGCTATTCCTTCTCTATCTTTTCTCCTCGTCGCTCACCTGGTTGGTCTTTTTGGAACATGTTGCAGTTTTCACAAATGTCCAACTGGGGTAGCCACAGGTTTTTAAAGCTCCCCTCGGGTGTTTGTGTTCTTCTCGTTGGGCCTGAGTGCTGCTGGGCACATTGTCAGCTCTGTGTTGCAAAGTTCTGATGATGCTTAGTTTGTGTTCCAGCGGGTGTTGTGAGTCGAATAGTAGATATTGATCTGTGTGTGTAGGTTTCCTGTAAACCCCCAATGTGGAGGCTCCTGTCTTCCTCAATGTTGACGTCACAGTCCAAGAAGGGCAAACTGTTGTTCTTTACGTCTTCCCTTGTGAACTTAATGTTCTTGTCCACTGAGTTGATGTGTTTGGTAAATGCTTGCACCTCTTGTGTTTGGATTTTGACCCATATGTCGTCCACATATGTGAACCAGTGGCTCGGAGGTGTTCCTCTGAAGGAGTTCAGGGCCCTGTGTTCTACCTCTTCCATATATAAGTTGGCCACAATGGGCTATACTGGTGAGCCCATTGCACAGCCGTGGTTCTGTCTGTAGAACTGGCCCCTGAATTGGAAATATGTAGTGTTCAGGCAAAGGTCCAGTAGTTGGCAAATCTGGTCTGGGCTGAGGTTGGTCCTATTGTGGAGAGTGTCATCCCGTAGCAAACATTGCCTCACAGTTTCCAAAGCCTCCATGGTTGGGATGCAGGTGAATAACGAGGTCACGTCGTGGGATACCATGGTTTCATCCAGTTCCAGTTTTACGCCTTGGACCTTGTCCACGAAGTCAATGAAGCTTTGGATATGGTGAGGTGTTTCGCCCACTAAAGGGGTCAAGATGTTGGCTATATGTTTGGCAATGTTGTATGTGACCAAGTTTATGCTGCTGACGATGGGCCTGAGGGGGGTCCCATCTTTATGGATCTTAGGGAGTCCATATATGCATGGAATGTTATCTTGTGGGTAGAGACGGTGGTATGGATGAATGAGAACATTCACAGACAAGAAACGCTGGTGAGACATTGAGTGATGGGCTGTTAGTAGCAATTAATTTGAAAGGACTACCAGAATCATTCAAACTGTTTGCTA
This sequence comes from Lampris incognitus, assembly GCF_029633865.1. Lineage (NCBI taxonomy): Eukaryota > Metazoa > Chordata > Actinopteri > Lampriformes > Lampridae > Lampris > Lampris incognitus. The sequence goes on along the minus strand of NC_079213.1, from coordinate 38,410,119 downwards.
TTCATGTCACACAAAGTGATGTGTCAGTGCCTTTTGCCGAATTCAAAACGAAACTACGGTGCTACAAGGACACTGAGAAAATGCGCGCAACAGCATCCGACGACAACGTCATGAAGGCGCGAATGCAGCCGAGTGCGAGACCCGCTCTGCCGAGTGATGGTGATCGGGGAGCCGAGAGTGCGGACATAGTGTGCTTCAGATGTGGTCTGAAAGGACACAAAGCCAGAGCATGTCAACGCAAGCAGTGGTGTAGTCAGTGCAAAAGCACCACACATCGGGATGCAACCTGCAGACGGAGGCAGCGGCGAGACGACGCGCGACAAGTGTCCGAGGAGGCGAGCAGCAAGGCGTATGCATTCCTGACGAGCGACGGGGACGCGGAGATCCAGCCAGGGCGCGGTGTCAAGATGAGAAGTGTGATGGTGGACACGGGAGCAACTTCACATATCATCACGGATATAGCAAAGTTAAAGAAATTCGACGACAGGTTCCAGGCCGATACACACTGCGTGGAATTGGCTGATGGCACAAGGAGCAACGGAATCGCAAAGCGCAGAGGAGACGCGGAGGTGTGCTTGATCGACAGCAGAGGCCGACGCCACAACACGACGCTGAGACGGGCGTTGTACAGCCCCTCATACCCGCATTACATCGTTTCTGTGAAAGCAGCTACTGCCAGCGGAGCGACCGTAATCTTCAGGGAAGGAAAAAACGTTCTACGAGACAGAGACGGTACACAATTCCGCATGCATGAGCATAACAGACTATACTACTTGCACACAGTAAATGATGAATGTGATGACCAATGTAAAGTGTGTTTTGATATACAGACATGGCATGAGATCCTAGGGCACTGTAATTACGATGATGTTCAGAAATTACAAAATGTTGTTGATGGTATGACAATCAAGGGCAAAGTAGACAAACCTACCCTACATTGCGAAGTGTGCACTCAGGGAAAATATATCCAAACTAGGAATAGGGAGCCTGATGTGAGAGCCAAAGCAGCTCTAGAGTTGGTACACACAGATCTAACGGGACCAATAGACCCAGAGTCCAGAGGCGGGTATAGGTTTGTGTTATCATTCACTGATGATTATTCCAATGCAGTGTTCGTGTACTTTCTAAAAAATAAGAATGACACGGTGCATGCACCAGAGTAGTTTCTTGCTGACACAGCCCCATACGGGAAAATTAAATGTATCAGATCTGACAGTGGTACAGAATTCATGGGAAAGTATTACCAGGCACTACTCAGCAGGAATGCAATTAGGCATGAGACCTCGGCACCATACTCACCACACCAGAATGGTACAGCTGGGCGAAACTGGCGAACCCTGTTTGACATGGCAAGGTGTATGCTAATAGAGAGCGAGTTGCCAAAAGTGTTATGTACCTATGCAGTGCAGACAGCGGCTGTAGTGAGGAAGAGATGCTTTTGCAATCGCACAAAACAGACACCTTACTTAATGTTGACAGGAAAACGGCCTAACATTTCTAGGATGCAAAAGTTTGGGTCAGTGTATTATGCCTATAAGCATGACAAGAGAAAACTTGACTCGAGGTGTGAGAAAGAAATCTTTGTCGGGTACGACAAGAATAGTCCAGCCTACATGGTCTATTATCCTGACAATGGGAAAGTGCAGAAGCACAGACTGCTTAAGTTTGTGACAAAAACGATTGCAGAGTAGCAGACACAGACTGACATGATGCCTGATGACGATGACTTCGAGGTGCAGAATAGGGCTAGCAAGACCAGGAAAAATACTGATATGAGTCCAGGATGTACTCAGAGCCAGGTCCCAGTAACTAGGCCTGAGGTGAACAGCCAAACACAGACGGAGGAGCCCAGCCATGGGCCTACACGATACCCATCTAGAGTGAGGAAGAAACCAGGTTATTTAAGTGAATATGTATCTGGTGAGGAGAGTGATGATCAGGTACTGACGAACATAGATTACTGTTACAGACTGATGTATAATGTACCCCTAACATCCAAGGAAGCGGTAACCTCAACTAACTCAAAGGAATGGATTAATGCAATGGATGATGGAATGTAATCGCTCAGAGAAAATTACACATTTACCCTGACCACCTTACCTGAGGGTAAGAATGCAGTGGGGGGTAGATGGGTCTATGCGATTAAGAATGATGTTGATGGATCTGACAAATACAAGGCACGTTATGTAGCTAAGGGATACAGTCCAAAGATGGGTGTAGACTATGAGGAGACATTTTCTCCTACTGCTAACTTGACCAGTATCAGAGAGCTGATGCAAAAAACAATGCAGGAAAACCTGATTTTACATCAGATGGATGTGAAAACTGCCTGCCTACATGCACCAATAGATTGCGAGATTTTCATAGAACAACCAGTGGGTTACGAGGTGAAATTTAGTACAGTTGGTGTATAAGCTAGAAAAGTCATTATATGGGTTAAAACAGTCAGGCAGGAACTGGAACAAAATGTCGCATGAGTATCTGAACGAAAATTAGTTTTGGAAAATACAGCTGATCATTGTGTTTACACAAGGGAAACAGAAAATGAGAAAGTGATAATTATAATATGGGTTGATGACTTGATTATTGCTGCCAGTGATGAAAATGCACTGAAGGTTGTAAAGGAGATGCTCACAGCAAAATTCAAGATGAAAGATTTGGGTAAATTGAAACATTTTCTCGGTATCGATTTTGACCAGTGTGATGAATGTGTGAAAATGTCACAGAAGAGGCATGTGGAAAAAATGCCAGAACGGTTTGACATGCAAGATTGTAAACCTAGAGCAACACCCTTTGAACAAAAATTGAACTACACTAATGATGCTGAAATGTTGAGTGATGCCAGAAAATAGTACAGAGAGATAGTAGGTAGCCTAATCTATCTCACTACATGTACGAGACCCGATCTAAGTTTTGTAGTAAGTAAATTGTCACAGTACTTTACCGAGCCAACAGAAAAGCAACGGATTACTGTAAAATATGTACTGAGATATCTGAAAGGCACAACTGACAAAGAGTTGTGTTACAGGAAATGTGACGATGAGAAACTATGGCTACAAGCGTACAGTGATGCAGATTGGGCGGCTGACGTAACTGATAGACTCAGCACAACTGGTTATTGTATACGCCTAAATGAAAATGGTCCTTTGGTTTCTTGGAAAACCAAAATGCAGCCCACTGTTGCACTGTCCACTTGTGAGGCAGAGTATATGGCGCTAGCCACACCTACACAAGAGTTTATGTACCAACTACAACTACTAGAAGGTACTGACAGATGTCAGTACGCACCACCTAAGGTCTATTAGGATAACCATGGTGCAATAGCGTTGACAAAGAATCCTCTAAGCAGACAGAGATGTAAGCACGTTGACATAAAGTATCACTTTTGTAAGGTCAACTGTGAATGATGGAAAAATAAGTCTGGAGTATTGCTCAACAGACCAGATGGAAGCAGATGTGATGACGAAACCCGTAACCAAATTTAAGTTGGTTAAGTTTGCAAAGTTTATGTATGGAGAGTAACCATGTAAGTGAAAGGTTACATGATGCAAGGTAGAAAACCTTATGATGTTTTGAGTTAAGAAGATGAACAATATGAGAGCAAGTGGTGGTGTTGACATATATGAAATGTGTGCTCTCGATTGTAGAAGTAAATCTATTTTTGTATTAAAACAGGCAAACTTCATGAGTACATACGGGTACTGTGTGATGGACAATGATAACAACCAATGAAATGCGCTGAGATTGACACGTCGTCTGTGCGTATATAACAGTGCATCTGTCAATAAAGTCCCTTTTTCTACAAACCCCAATTCCAATGACATTGGGACGTTGTGTAAAACGTAAATAAACACAGAATACTGTGGTGATACACAAATGAGGGTAGATTAACGAGGGGCTGCTGCTCCTTTAAGGCGGACATTTAGAGTGCTGACATAGGCATTGCAGAGGGTTTCCGGGGTTAGCCATGTTTGCAGCAGCCTAGCGGTTAGCTGGTTGCCAGGAGAGATTGTGCTGTATCGGTGTTGTTTTTGTGGCGAGTAAATGGAATGGACTCGACTCGATCTGTCCGTCTCCTCATTCCTGCACTCCCACATTGGTGACCCCGCACGTTGACAATGAACATGTCGACCCAAAGCGATGACGACACCGCTCCGGCTCCGAGTGATGGTAACGGTATGGCTCATGTTAGCGCTAGCGTCTCAGCAGCGACGGTGAAGTTGCCCGAGTTTTGACAGCACAGTCCCCGGCCATGGTTTCAGCACATTGAAGCACAGTTCGACCTGGGAGGAATAACGCGGGATGTTACGAGGTATTTCCATGTGGTGGCGGTGTTGGATGCCCAGACGACGGCCCGAGCTATGGGGCTACTGGAAGCCCCCCGGCTGTGGGAAAATACGGCGCACTCAAGGCTTCCTTTTGCAGCTCTTCGAGCTATCAGAGATGGAGAAGGCGGATCGCCTGTTGTCACTCAACGGACTCGGCGATAGCAAACCTTCTGAGCTGCTGGAGAAGATGTTGGCCGTTTTGGGCTCGGCGGACCCCTCCTTCATTTTCACCCATATTTTTCTGCGGCAGCTCCCAGCACCTGTGCGCACTGCGCTAGCCAGCTCCCCCCTCTTCTCCACCGAAGACTACCGCACTCTGGGTGCGGAAGCGGACAGGATTTTCCTTGCCAACCGGCAGCAGTTCGTTCATGCGATGCTTCCCACCCAGACCTCGCCCCCGCCTCTGGAGGGCGCAGCGGGCACCGCGACTGCGGTGGCTGCCCGCCGCCAGCGTGACAGTGGGTTGTGTTATACCACAACAGGTTTGGTGCCAGGGCCAAATAGTGTCGCCCGCCATGCAGCTTCAGCGTCCAGGGAAACGCCAGGGCCGGCGCTGTTATTTATCAAGGACGCCTTATCTGGCCGGCGGCTGCTGGTCGATTCGGGCGCTCAGCGTAGCATCCTGCCTGCATCGGCCGCGGACACCATGGCCGGCGGTCAAGGCCCCCGGTTGGATGCCGCGAACGGCACGTCCATACGCACCTACGTATGTGGAAGTGTGTTTCGGCGGGCGGCGTTTCGGCTGGGACTTCGTTATGACCTCGGTGTCGGTTCCCCTCCTGGGCGTGGACTTCCTGTGCGCCTTCAGGCTGCTGGTGGTTGTTACAAACTGTCGCTTGATCGATGCTCTCTCTTTCGCTACATACCCGTGCACACTGGGAGGTGCAGGGACGCTCGGCCTGTCAAACATGCTCGTCGCCGGAGACACGTATCAACGACTGCTCGCAGAGTTCCCTGACCTCACCACACCTATGTTCTCCTCAGCGGTGGCCAAGCACGGCGTGGAGAACCATATTGCCACCAACGGCCCCCCGGTCTACGCACGTGCTCGGCGCCTCGACTCTGCTAAGCTCGCGATCACCAGGGAGGAGTTGGCCACAATGGAACGCCTCAGCATTGTGCGCCGCTCGGACAGCCTGTGGGCCTCCCCCCTGCACATGGTTTCGAAGGCTGACGGCGGCTGGCGCCCCTGCGGCGATTTTCGTCGCCTTAACAATGCCACAACCCCTGACCGGTACCCCGTTCCGCACATACAGGACTTCTCCGCCCACATGGCGGGGGCCACCATCTTTTCCAAAGTAGATTTGGTGCCGGGCTACCACCAGGTACCGGTCCACCCTCGGGACGTGCCCAAGACAGCGGCCATCACGCCATTTGGACTCTTCGAGTTCCTGCGGATGCCCTTCGGTCTCAAGGGGGCAGAGCAGACGTTCCAGCAGCTGATGGACTCTGTGTTACGGGATATGCCGATCTTGTTTGTTTACTTGGATGACATTCTCGTGGCCAGCGCATCTGCGGAGGAGCACCTGACACAGCTCCGGCAGTTGTTCTAGCGGCTCAGTATACATGGACTTATAGTCAACCCAGCCAAGTGCCAGTTTGGCCTGTCATCCATCGACTTCCTCGGCCACCGCATCTCCCCGCAAGGAGCCGTTCCGCTTCCTGCCAGAGTGGACGCCGTCACCAGTTTTCCACGCCCCCGCACTGTGAAGTCCCTGCAGGAAATCTTGGGCATGGTGAGCTTTTATAATAGGTTTATTCCCCACGCAGCTCAGCGCATGCGGCCCTTGTACGAGACGAGGCCCTGTGGGGCAAGGAAGCCAAGGACGAGGTAGACTGGTCCTCGGGGATGGACGTGGCTTTCGACGACGCCAAGGCTGCGCTGGCCAATGCCGCTTTCCTGGCGCACCCGTCTCCCACTGCCCCGATTGCCCTCACGACCGACGCCTCTGACTATGCGGTCGGGGCAGTGAGCGAGCAATGGGTTGTCGGCGCCTGGCAGCCCCTTGCCTTCTTTAGCAAACAGCTTAAGGACAAAGAGCGGAAGTACAGCACCTTCGACCGGGAGCTCCTGGGTCTCTTCCTCGCCTCCTGACACTTCAGGTTCCTGTTGGAATGCCGCCGTTTCTCTGCCTTCGTCGACCACAAGCCGCTGACTTTTGCCATGGCCAAGACCTCCGAGCCGTGGTCTGGGCGCCAACAGCGTCAGCTCTCTGCCATCTCGGAGTTTACCACGGACATCCGGCACGTGGCTGGCAAGGACAAGTTGGTCGATGACTGCCTCTCCCGGGCAGTGGCAGGGTCCGTTCACTTGGGACTCGATTACGCTGCCATGGCTGCAGACCAAGCCGCTGACGTGGATATCCAGGCCTATAGGACGGCTGCTACGGTGTTGCGGTTGGAGGATGTGGTGTTTGACAGCGCCAACGCCACACTCCTCTGCGACGTTTCCATGGGCCAGCCCCGCCCCATGGTGCCCATCAGCTGGTGGCGCCGTGTTTTTGACGTTATGCATGGCCTTTCCCACCCGGGTGTGAAGGCGTTCACTAAGCTGGTGGGGGCCAAGTTCGTCTGGCTCGGCCTCAGGAAGGATGTCAAGGCCTGGGCTGACTCCTGCATGGCATGCCAGCGTTCCAAAGTACACCGTCATACCAAAGCCCCCTTGGCGCCATTCCTGCTGCCCGAGAGGCGTTTTGACCATGTGAATGTGGACCTGGTAGGCCCCCTGCCCCCCTCCCACGGGTTCACTCACCTTCTCACCATGGTGGACAGGACCACCAGGTGGCCGGAAGCTTTTCCCCTGTCATCAACCACGTCTACTGAGGTGGCCCGTGCATTCATCGGGTCATGGGTGGCCCGTTTTGGCACGCCGGCTGACCTCAACTCTGACAGGGGCCAGCAGTTCACGTCGGAGCTCTGGACTGCAGTCATGGAGGGGCTGGAGGTGAAGCTCCACCGCACCACAGCAAACAACCCGCGGGGCAACGGACTTTGTGAGCGGTTTCATCGGTCTATGAAGGCCGCTCTTCGTGCCAGCCTCACGGACAGCAACTGGGTTTATCGCCTGCCGTGGGTCATGCTCGGCCTTCGCTCTGCCCCCAAGGAAGACCTCCAATCCTCGTCTGCCAAGCTGGTTTACAGCCAGCCGCTGCGTGTCCCGGGTGAGTTTCTGCCAGACGCTGTGGCCCCCTGGTCAGCAGCTTCTCATCGGGCTGTGGCCCGGGACAGTGCCAACGCTTTCGCTCCGATCCCTACATCTCACCACTGCCTCCCTCAGTCCTACGTCCCCAAAGATCTGCTTACGGCCAGGTACGTCTTCATCTGCAACGACAGCCACCGTACCCCCCTGCAGACCCCCTACGACGGGCCCTTCCACGTCCTGGAAGCGGGGCCTAAGAACTTTGTGGTGGACATGGGGGGCAAGCCGGAGCGGGTCTCGGTGGACCGTCTCAAGCCTGCCCATTTGGACCTAGGTGGGCCGCTCGAAGTGGCCCTGCCCTCACGGCGTGGACGCCCCCCTTCTCAGGCCCCTGGCCCAGCCTCGGCCCCTGCCAGGGCTCTGGCTCTGTCCCCTGACCCCGCCCCCATACCCATTCGCCGCAGCCGTTTTGGCCGCCTGGTCCGCTCCCCGAGATGTTGACGGTTTCACTGAGGACTGTTCACCTTTTGGCTGTTTGTGTTTCGCTGAGTACCGTTGTGTTGCATTTTTTCGTGATGGTGAATTCTGGGGGGGCCTGTGTGGTGATACACAAATGAGGGTAGATTCACCAGGGGCTACTGCTCCTTTAAGGCGGACATTTAGAGTGCTGACGTAGGCACTGCAGAGGGTTTCCGGGATGAGCCATGTTTGCAGCAGCCTAGCGGTTAGCAGGTTGCTGTTATGGCTCGCTCACCCCGCGCCGTGGCCCGCCCACCCCGCGCCGGCAGCCAATCGGCTCGTCAGGGCCGGGCTTAGTCATCAGGGCTGGGCTTAAGTTTTTGTGGCCTCCCACGTGCCCGTTGTCAGTTCGTGTTGTAACCTCCCCGCACCCGCAGTAGCGGCTACTCTCCTCCCACGTCCTTTTCTCTACGAACTCATCCCAGCCCTTGGTTCATGTTTTCCCCTTGCAAAGTTTCCCCGTGAAAGTATCCTGCCGTGTTCCCGTTTGGATTACCCGCGAGTTTTTTCCCCCTTGGACTTTCCGTTTTTTCCTTGTCGCTCATTGCCTTCCTATGTTTAACTATTTGTACGCGTAAGGAATAAAGTACGCCAGTTTTCGGCTAACTCCATCTCTGTCTGGTGTCGTGCGCTTGGGGTATTCCACAAACCCTGCCACGAGAGATTGTGATGTATTGGTGTTGTTTTTTGTGGCGAGTAAACGGAATTGACTCGATTCGATCTCTCCATCTCCTCATTCCTGCACTCGTACAATACAATGATTTGCAAATCCTTTTCGACCTATATTTAATTGAATACACTGCAAAGACAAGATATTTAATGTTCAAACTGATTAACTTTGTTTTTTTTGCAAATATTCACTCATTTTGAATTTGATGCCTGCAACACGTTCCAAAAAAGCTGGGACAGGGGCATGTTCACCACTGTGTTACATCACCTTTCCTTTTAACAACACTCAATAAGCATTTGGGAACTGAGGACACAAATTTTTGAAGCTTTGTAGGTGGAATTCTTTCCCATTCTTCCTTGATGTATGACTTCAGTTGCTCAACAGTCCGGGGTCTCCATTGTCGCATTTTGTGCTTCATAATGCGCCACACATTTTCAATGGGAGACAGGTCTGGACTGCAGGCAGGCCAGTCTAGTACCCGAACTCTTTTACTGCGAAGCCACACTGTTGTAACACGTGCAGAATGTGGCTGAGCATTGTCTTGCTGAAATAAGCAGGGACGTCCCTGGAAAGATGTCGCTTGGATGGCAGCATATGTTGCTCCTACCTTTCAGCATTAATGGTGCCTTCACAGATGTGCAAGTTAACCATGCCATGGGCACTAACACACCCCCATACCATCACAGATGCTGGCTTTTGAACTTTGCGCTGATAACAATCTGGATGGTCCTCTTCCTCTTTAGCCCGGAGGACACGACATCCATGATTTCCAAAAACAATGTGAAATGTGGACTCGTCAGACCACGGCACACTTTTCCACTTTGCGTCAGTCCATCTCAGATGAGCTCGGGCCCAGAGAAGCTGGGGGCGTTTCTGGGTGTTGTTGATATATGGCTTTCACTTTGCATGGGAGAGTTTTAACTTGCACTTGTAGATGTAGCGACGAACTGTGTTAAGTGACGATGGTTTTCCAAAGTGTTCCTGAGCCCACGTGGTAATATCCTTTACAGAATGATGTCGGTTTTTAATGCAGTGCCGCCTGAGGGGTCGAAGGTCACGAGCATTTAATGTTGGTTTTCGGCCTTGCCGCTTACGTGCAGAGATTTCTCCAGATTCTCTGAATCGTTTGATGATATTATGGGCTGTAGATGATGAAATCCCTAAATTCCTTGCAATTGTACATTGAGAAACGTTGTTCTTAAACTGTTGGACTATTTGCTCACGCAGTTGTTCACAAAGTGGTGAACCTCGCCCCATCCTTGCTTGTGAACGACTGAGCCTTTTGGAGATTCTCCTTTTATACCCAATCATGACACTCACCTGTTTCCAATTAACCTGTTCACCTGTGGAATGTTCCAAACAGGTGTTTTTTGGGCATTCCTCAACTTTCCCAGTCTTTTGTTGCCCCTGTCCCCGCTTCTTTGGAACGTGTTGCAGGCATCAAATTCAAAATGAGTGAATATTTGCAAAACACAATAAAGTTTATCAGTTTGAACATTAAATATCTTGTCTTTGTAGTGTATTCAATTGAATATAGGTCGAAAAGGATTTGCAAATCATTGTATTCCGTTTTTATTCACGTTTTACACAACGTCCCAACTTCATTGGAATTGGAGTTTGTACGGTGTTTCCGGTAAGAGAAGAACTGATGCCCCACCGTGTATTTATTCCTCCGTAAAGTTAACAATTATTTCGGTGTAGCACTTGGTATACACGCCAGAATCGCTGAACAATTCAACTTTGACAACAATCGGTCAGGTGTTTTGAGTGGCAATGTATTTCACACATGCTAGATAGTGAGCAGGGGCTCCCCTCCTCTTTACTCAGTATACAGCCCGCACACTGCACAGAGGAATAGAAGCTACTTTCTGCTAGCTTTCTGCTTTCATGTAGGTTAACATAAACATCATGGATAACAGAAGCTACTTTCGGCTAGCTAGCTGTTTTAATGAAGGTTAAGATAAACATCATGGATAACAGAAGCTCCTTTCTGTTAGCTAGCTGCTTTCACGTAGGTTAGGATAAACATCATGGATAACAGAAGCTACTTTCTGCTAGCTAGCTGCTTTCACATAGGTTAAGATAAACATCATGGCTAACAGAAGCTAATTTATGCTAGCTAGCTGTTTTCACGTAGGTTAAGATAAACATCATGGATAACAGAAGCTACTTTCTGCTAGCTAGCAGCATTCATGTAGGTTAAGATAAACATTATGGATAACAGAAGCTACTTTCTGCTAGCTAGCTATTTTAATCAAGGTTACGATAGACATCATGGATAACAGAACCTACTTTCTGCTAGCTAGCTGCTTTCATGTAGTGTCATGTGCATAAACGACAGGCAAGGGAGTCGCGATTAATAACGTGCTTTATTCAGCCATCTGCTTCCAGTCCCCAACCCGGACAATCCCCAGAATGCCCCAGTACAGAACCGCGCTAAAACATATGGTTGCGTGCCCCTCCTCTTACGTACACAGCATGCTGGGCACTGTAGTTCTCATCACATCTCCCTCCTTTTAAAGAACATGTATGTTCCAATGGAAACAATAACATTGCTAGATTATAAAACATAGCAACAGCAATACCATATTAGCGATTTGCTAATTAACAGCATAACCAGCTAGCAATGACGACATGCACTTCAAAATTCAAAAATTAACCTGAAGGGTGGGGTAGACTGCCCAGCCCTTCGACTGAGTGTGGGGATTATTCTGCCCCATTGCTCACTCAGTATCTAAACATCATACCGCTTAGGGGGTTTTACAACTCTGCCACTGGAGGTGATGGTGAACCCAGAGGGCCTTGCTGGCAGTCCGGCTCCGTGGGAGTGCTCGATGAGGTGGCGACCGGTGGGCTGAGTTGTTCCTGCTGCAAGTCATTGCTGTCTCTGGCTGGTTGGGTTGCAACAGTTGCAGGGGCAGGCACGGATTGCAGGTGCCTGCTGTTCCATCTGAAGACAGCCCCGTCTTCCGTACGCACCGTGTAGGAGCGTGGTTCCCCTGAGGGATTCACCACGACTGCGGGCATGTTCCACCCCTTTTGCCCGTCTAGTTTGACTCGTACCCTCTCACCTGAGTGCAGTTTGGTTAGGGCACGTGCAGTGTCTCCTGTCGAAGAAAAACTTATAAGCCTCTTTTGCCCTTCTGTCATTCTTCTCCACCTCCTTGTGGTCGAAGAGCTGTGGCTGGAGTTTCCTCTCCAGCACAGGCATGTTGGTGCGGATCTGGCGGCCGGTCATGAGCTGCGCGGGGCTCGCACCTGTGGCAGCTATTGTTGTGGCGCGGTAGCACATCAGCGCTAGGTGAGGGTCAGGCTGCCGCAAAATTCTTTTGGCCGTCCCGACGGCCCTTTCGGCAGCTCCATTTGCCTGGGGGAAGTGGGGGCTGCAGGTTGTATGGCGGAAATCATAGTTCCTACAAAACTGCCTAAATTCGGCTGACGTAAACTGTGTGGCATTGTCACTAATGAGTTCCCCAGGGACACCCCATCGTGCAAACATACCTTTCAGCTGCTCAATCACCTGTAGACTGGAGGTGGTCCGTAGCTGGGCGATCTCAATGTCCCTGGAATAATAATCAACCACTACCAGGTAGTTTTTTCCATCCTGCTCGCAAAGGTCTGCCCCAATCTTGTGCCATGGGCCGGGCGGCAGTGGTGTTGTACGTAGGGGCTCTTTGTACTGTGAGGGCTTATTGATTTGGCAGAATGTGCACTGTGTAACTTTCCGGTAAATGTCCGATCCGATGCTGGGCCACCAGACAGACATCATGGCTCTTTCACGACACTTTGTAAGGCCTTGGTGCCCTTCGTGAATCCTGTGTAGGATGTCTTCCTGATACGCGGGGGGAATTACAATCCTTTCTTGGTACAGGAGCAGCCCGTCTGCCTCGGACAGCGATGCCCTCGCAGCGTGGTAGCCATGCAGATAAAAGGGCACGTGCCTCGGCCATCCCTCTCTGGTGTACCCGATCACCCTCTGCATTGTGTCGTCCTGATGCGTGGCCTGCTTTAACATGTCCAGCTTCGTGCTCGACACGGGTTTGGTTTCGATCACAGCTTCGACATGCGCACGCATATCCCCGTCTGTGTCTGCCCCGCGGCCGTCGTGGAGTGGGTTCCTGGAAAGGGCGTCGGCCACCACCAGCTGTGAACCCGGAACATACACTGCTCTGGGGTTAAAACGCATTAGACGAATTAGAAGCCGCTGGCATCTCGGCGGCACTTTGTCCAGATCATATGCATTAATGAGGGGGGCCAGGGGCTTGTGGTCTGTCTGTAAGCTAAACTCAGCTAAGCCTAACAGATAACGGGAAAACCGCTCACAGGCCCACACCCCTGCAAGGCATTCCTTCTCTAACTGAGAGTATCTCTTCTCTGCATCTATGAGAGTTCTGGAGCAGAAGGCAACAGGCTGAACTTTGTCCCCCTGAACCTGCAACAGTGCTGCCCCCAGCCCGTAAGTACTAGCATCCGCGCTCACAATGGTGGGCCTTGCTACATCATAGTATGCCAGGGCCGGAGTGGAAGACAACATTGCTTTTACCTTGGTGAAGGCTTGCTGTTGGGGCTCCCCCCACTGGCACTCTGCGTCTTTCTTCAGCAGCTCACTCACCAGGTTTAGCACTGATGCCAGTTCGGGTAGAAACCTCCCCAGATAATTTACCATACCCGGCCACTGTCTCACCTGAGGGACATTCTCGGGGCTCTGCATGTCTGAGATGGCCTTCACCTTGCCTGGATCTGGTTTGATGCCGTCTTTGCTGATGATGTGCCCGAAATATTGCAACTCACTCCTGCTGAAGCGGCATTTCTCCCGGTTGAGCTTCAGCCCCGATGTTTTGATTGTCTGCAGTACCGCCTCCAAGTTTCTATCGTGCTCGTTCTGGTCCTTGCCGTACACGAGTATGTCATCCATGACGACGACCGTGCCCTTGTGGTCTCTCAGCAGAATGCACATTTCCCTCTGGAAGATCTCCGGTGCCGATGTGATGCCGAACGGGAGCCGCTGAAAACAGAACCAGCCTCTGGGAGTAATGAAAGTGGTTAGTTTTACACATCTGGGATCTAGCGGAATTTGCCAGAAGCCAGACGATGCGTCTAGCGTTGTAAAAACCCCTGCCCCTGCTAACTTGGGCATAATGTCCTCCAGCGTGGGAAGCATAAACCGCTCGCGCTTAACAGCCTGGTTTAACCGCTTTAGGCCCACACAGATCCGTATCTTGCCGTTCTTTTTGACTACGGGCACCATGGGTGTGCACCACTCTGTGGGCTCGGTCACTTCTGTGATGATCCCCAAAGACTGCATGCGTTGCATGCTGCGTGGCGTGCTGAGGGCATAAGGCTGTATATTGGGCTTAAGCTCAATCATGACAGATTCACAATTAAGCAATCCAATGTCCCCGAAAACATCCTCGCTAACCTGATCTGTTCTAAAAACTAGGCCCATTTCACATGCAGCTCTGCGACTCAATAGATTGTTGGCATTTGGCCCTTTTATCACAAAAATCACAATTTTGTGCATCTTCCCCCGTCTCCCCGTGCACGCCACAAATTTCCCCGCACACTGCATGCAGTAATCCCCCTGGGCTTCTCAGGTCGATTGATGTTTTAACCAGCTGTGGCCGTTCAGGCAGTGACCTATATGCAGTCTGTGACATGGTGGTGATGTCCGCCCCCGTATCGATTTTAAAATTAACCAACTTGCCGCAGATCGGTAACTCCACTTGCCACTTTTTCTCAAAATCCATCCCCTCTATGCAACCGAGGAAGTAGGGGCGGCTTTCACTTTCCGCTTCGCCCTCATACGCATCATCCCGGTAAACGACCTCCCTCACTTCTCTGGTTTTGCATACGGCAGCAAAATGTCCCAGCTTGTCGCATTTCCTGCAACGCCTGTTGCGTGCAGGGCATTCCTGCTGCTGCCTGTGCACGCGATTATATCGGGGGCAGGCTATTTTGGGCCGCTGTGCGTTTCCGTTGCCCTTATTGTAGTGGTTGCTAGCGTTACTGCGGTCGCGGTTGGTATTGGCGCCCTGTGCTTTGCTAACTGCATTCAGTTCAGCTGTAATTCCTTCCGCATTTTGCTGTTTAACCAGTTCGAACTGACGGGCCATTTGCACCGCTTTTCCTAGCGTGAGCTCATCTTCCATCTGCAACTTCTGTGACACGTCTCGGTCAGCAACTCCGATCACAACTCTATCACGAATTTGCACTTCCTTTAATGCCCCGAACTCGCAGTGTTCTGCCAACTCATATAAACTCCTCACAAAGGCCTCGACAGTCTCTCCAGCTCTCTGCGAGCGCTGGTGAAAACATGCACGTTCGTGGATTACATTTCTCCGTGGTACGAAATGCTCGTTGAGTTTACTGACCACCCTGTCATAATCGTTAGCGTGAGAAGCCTCTTCGAACGTAAATGAATTAAAAATAGCTTCTGCATCGTTCCCCATTGCGTATATCAAGGAATTGACTTGGATCTCACCGTCCTCCGCATTTAGCTTGGTTGCTAGTCGAAACCGGGAAAACCTCTGAATCCAAATCGGCCATGCCGCCGGTTGCGTGAAATCAAATGCCTCGGGGGGATTAAATGTTGCCATTCCTCGTCTCACCGGACCTACTCCGTTCCCGATTATTGAGGTAAGTGGATTCGAAGATCTTCTGACACCATGTCATGTGCATAAACGACAGGCAAGGGAGTCGCGATTAATAACGTGCTTTATTCAGCCATCTGCTTCCAGTCCCCGACCCGGACAATCCTCAGAATGCCCCAGTACAGAACCGCGCTAAAACATATGGTTGCGTGCCCCTCCTCTTACGTACACAGCATTCTGGACACTGTGGTTCTCATCACATGTAGGTTAAGATAAACAGCATGGATAACAGAAGCTACTTTCTGCTAGCTAGCTGCTTTCATGTAGGTTAAGATAAACATCATGGTGAAACAAGCAGTTTGCTTAAGTTTGTCACAAAAAGGCGTGAGGAGCAGGAGAAAGAAAATGCAGCTCAGGTTCAGGCATCATTCTCAACTCACCTCCAACACCATGCCCCGTCATCTCCTGCAGTCATCATCACACATAAGCTGATTTACAGTTTCAAGTCAAGTGAATTTTATTTGTGTAGCCCAATATCACAAATTTAAAATTTGCCTCAAGGGGCTTTACAGCAACACAACATCCTGTCCTTAGACTCTCGCATCAGATAAGGAACAACTCCCTAAAAATACCTTCAACAGGGAGAAAAAATAGGAAGAAACCTCAGGGGGAGCAACACTGTAGTAGCCTATTGCCTGTTTCAATATCATTGCTTATTGTTTATAGTTTATTGGTTCCGATTTCGGTGTGGGAAGATGGCAGCATTAATTCACATTTGCAGTAGCTTCACCCATCATCGTTGTGGGACGACGGCGGCGCGAACTTGCATTTGCGGCAGCCTTGCCCAGTGCAGTCTATGCGATGTCTTTGTCCACGTGTGCGTCTAAGTTTGTTAAGCCCTCGTTTGATGGCTGGGGGAGCTGGCGCTGGATCGGCTGGGAAGCTTGGTCTGCTGCGTCCTTTGGGCCCAGGGACTGCGGCCCTGACCGGAGCTGTGCCCGAAGAGGTACCACCGAGGGGGGTGTGATGGGACGCGGAAGCGGGACAGGCTAAGTTAACTGCTAGTGCATGCAGACCGGCAGTTCCGATAATACCGAGGGTGGTCTGGCGGCGGCCTCACCTGGCGTTGACTGTGTTTTTGGTGCCATCCTGTGGAATGCGGGGAGGTGTGTCCAAGGTGTCTGGCTGGGAGAGCTGGCGTTGGACGGCTGCGGGAGCCTGGTCTGCTGCGTCCGGTGGGCGCAGGGACCACGGCCCTGACCGGAGCTGCACCTGAGGAGGAAACACCAAAGGCGGTCTGACAGGAAGCAGAAGCGGGGCAGGCTAAGCTAACTGCTACCCCATGCAGACCGGCAGTTCCGACAGTCTTCCTGGCTTGTGCTCGTTCTCCTGGACAGTGGAATTTTTGGACTGTATTGCACGTTACGCTACCCCCCTCCTTCGGGAAGTGCGTCCGCGCGCATCCCACTTCTGACACCAATATAGCTAATTCGGGGGGGGGGGGTCCGGGAACCGCCACTGCATGTGGAATAGCACCCCCTGCTTTAAACAAACATGCACAACCAAAACCCTATAGGGCCTTTCTGACAGACGACCTAGGTGAGGTGAGGTAGTCTGGACATCAATCGCGAGCGGGCTCGCTCAGGTCCCATGCTCTAGCGGTGCTAAATGCCGTCGGTCGTTGTGCGCTCCGAGTGCTGAAGGCGCTGCGGGAGCCATCGGTGTTGGACCCACGCACGCGCGCCCACACACACACACACACACACACACACACACACACACACACACACACACACACACACACACACACACACACACACACCTAGAGACAATTTAGTAAGGCCGACCTGACCTCACTTGACTTGTCTTTGGACTGTGGGAGGAAACCGGAGCACCCGGAGGAAACCCACGTTGACACCGGGAGAACATGCAAACTCCATACAAAGGACGACCCGGGATGACCCACAAGGTTGGACTACCCCGGGGGTCGAACCCAGGACCTTCTTGCTGTGAGGTGACCACGCTAACCACTGCCCCACAGTGCCGCCCTATTTTGGCTCATGTATTTCAGAACATATTAAGTATGACTGGTCTTGGACGGGCAAGGCCCATCTGATTTTCTCTGTGCCCACCCACACTGATGTCTGCCTATACGCTACAGCTTTACACAAAGTAGTGGCCAGAAAGCTGTCACTAAAACTAACTGTCCTTGCTGTACATAGGAATCCAGCAATCCATGTGTTTTATGAGACGGCCATAAATGAGGTTGCTCTACAAACACAGAACAGGACACGACTACACCTGTTCTGTGCAACAAAATAATATACTGTTAATCATTACATAGTCCATGATATCATGTGTTACTTGAGTTTGCTGTTAGCAAACACAATGAGTTCAACAACTTATTTGTTGATGTGGAGTCACTCTGTCTTACATCCCAAACTATCAGGTGAGTTAACAGGAAGACGTACCACCCCTCAGGCAACAAACAGTGATGTACATCACATTATTATTATTATGACATTACTATTATCATAGCATTATCATTATCATAACAGTGTTGTACATCATATCCTCACAACATCATTCTTATCATAACATTACTATAACAGTGTTGTACATCATATCCTCACAACATTATTATTATTATAACTTTACTATTATCATAGCATTATTATAACAGTGTTGTACATCATATACTCACATTATTATTATAACAGTGTTGTACATCATACTCGCATTATTATTATTATTATTATTATTACATTATTATCATAACAGTGTTGTACATCATATCTTCACATCATTATTATCATAAAATTATTATGATCATAACAGTGTTGTACGTCATATCCCCAGAACATTATTATTATTATTATTATCATAACATTATTATTATTATAACATTATCATAACATTATTATTATCAGAACATTATTATTATTATTATTATTATTATTATTATTGTTATAATGACATCATTATTATTATTATTATTATAACATCATTATTATTATTATCATTATTATCATAAGTGTTGTACACATTATCCTCAGAACATGAAGACACTGCAGTCTGATTCTGGTGCACCTTTGCTAACCATCCTGAAACATGCAAGCCTCTAGGTGGCGTTATTCAAAGCAATTCATCCTTAAACGTCGAATCCTTAGGACTTTTTTGTGTAAAACGTAAAGCCGGACTCAATCAATCATATAATAAAATAAATAAAAACATTCAGCAGCAATCTGTTTTCGTTTCTAAACGACTAATGAAGTCTCGTCTAACATTGCTTTTAATTTCGGAGCAGGATACAATAAAACGAATGCAACAAAGTGGCAACTTCTAAACTTCTGGCTGGCGAAGCTAAACTGTCAGTATGTAACCCCTTCTTCACTGGCGGGCAACGCCAAGCACATTTAAACAAGACAACATTCTAATGCTACCAGTTACTAAAGTGTTACAATAACGTCCAATGGCACAACAGGATCCTGAGTTCTCAGCGGTGGGATGGAGAGCTGGCCGAACACCACCAATGACAATAATAGTGATAAATGATAATAGAAATAATTAACCGAGATGATTATCAATTTAGTAGCGCGGTGCCTCCACTGAGAAAATACTACACTTACCTAAGGCTAGTGAATGGTGTATCTTCCCAGAATGTAACAAACCTGTGGTTAAGGTAGATCTTATAACCCTGCTGTGTACTGGAGTACGGTACACGCTTATTAAAAGTAAATGAGCTGCCAATACACCCGAAATATAATTAATAATAATAGGATTTATTTGATAATACTGAGAGAGAGAGAGAGAGAGAGAGAGAGAGAGAGAGAGAGAGAGAGAGAGAGGGGGGGGGGGGGAAAACAAGAGTACCACCCTAGTGCAGCATTGTTGATCAAATAAACATTAATTAAAATTACACAGGGTGTGACAACCGTTCACAATAAACAGAAAGAAAGTACCAAAGGAATACAAAAATACCCAGCGCTTTTTGTTGGGGCCCGTTGGTGCACATTAAAGCGCAGAGCAAGGCAGCCACCACTACGATGCCCAGGCGACAAGACAAAAGTGAGTGTGTGTGTGTCAGTATAAGTGATCTTTTCGGGTTACTCACAACCCTTCGCTCCCACGACCGGGAGGCTGTGTGCAATCCAGAGGATGGAAAGGCGCAGTGCTAGCCGTCGGCTCCCCGGCAGGGCCTCCACCCGCAAGATGGCCACAGGTCGCAACGTTCCGAAAACCCTGGCGACGACAATGGTCCTCCGGTGGGAAACGAAGCAATCAGACCCAAAACAAACCCCACCAGCAAGCACACGACCGTGGGCCAATCGCAACACTCCGGTCCTCAAATGCGGGCCCAGTACAAGGCTGTGTACAAAGTCTCCGCGAAACGGGCACTCAGACGGGGCCGCAGAGAGAGAAAAAAAATGGACCTCTCTCTTTGGAGTCCTGCTGCGAATAAAAAACCTCCTCCCTTCCCGCGAGGAGATCGACCGTTGCGAACCCCGCGATTTCGCCGGCAAAACAACTCCACACCACATCATTGGCCAACCACAAAATTCAAACACAAATACACAGAACAAATACACTCCATTGATCCACATGTTTGGAAACCACAACCCCCCAGGAAATGTTTAAGACACAAAGCATGCTGGTAAATGAAGTACCACAAAGTATGTACAAAATATTTTTAGATTTTAGAGGTCCTTACACTCTCCCCCCACCAAATAAACAGTATGCCCCCATGCTGAGTCACACAGGCATTAAGAGAAGAAAGAACCCAATAAATAAACAAAAAAACTCACCCACCAACCCCACCAAATAAATAACATGTCCTCCCCATACCAGGTCACATACTTACTACGGTGAAGAAGGAAGAAAAGAAAAGAACATAAAGAAATTACCAAAACAACAGACATAGTCTAGCACTCAGAAACTAGCTATGAGTGCAATGGCAGGAGTGCATGGCATAAGCACAGGTGTGGGTGCGCATGTGTTGCAACAGGAGTATGGGCTACACCACCAGGCATGAGGCTGCACTGGCGCCATGTGTGATGCGACTACATGGTTTGTACCCTGGAATCCTAACTCTCCATACACTAACCTATCAGGAGGTTTCCTCGTCCGTTGAGACCTTCGTACTGCAGGTAAAGACTCTGAAAAAACTACATCAGAGGCATTTGGAAGGGGAGCATCAAAACTACAGTGCTGGTTAACAGGGTCTTCAACCTCCACTATACCGTGTGAGCTGACAGTAGGTTGCATCTCTTCGGGAACACTAACCCTCTCACTAGGTGAATGTACTGGACTAGAACCTCTGCCTGCAATGGCGACACAAGGCGCTGCGGAGTCTAACTCCATCACAGGCTGCACATCCTGGAGGTTTACACACAGAGGGGCGTTTTGCACTGCATCCTCAGCATAACAGCCAAACTCAGACTTGGAATCGCTATTTGAGAAACTGAACCGTTCCTGAGTCACAGCAGTTGGATCTTCAGGTTCAACGACTCTACGCTTATCCTTGGCTCTTCTACGCCTGACAGCTCTAGGGCTGGGAGCAGGAGTGGTGTCAGCCACAGAACCCAATCTTACCTCCTGTCCCAAAGGCAAGATGTGGTTACGGTGCATCACTTTCACTGGCCCATCATTCACAGGTTTAAGGCGGTACACAGGAAGATCAGCCAGCCGCCCATCCACCACATAAGGACAGGAGCTCCACCGGTCTGCAAGCTTATGCTTCCCTTTCAAACCTAGATTCCGAATCAAAACCCGATCCCCAGGACTCAGTCTATGATAACGGATTTTCTGGTCATAACGCTCCTTGTTGCTCTGGTTCATCTTATCCGCGGAAGCTTGCGCTAGCTGATAAGCAGTTTGCAACTCCTCTTTCATCTTTGCCACATATTTCATATGTGACGCAGATTACGTGTCATCAGACGAAACACCAAAACAAACGTCTATAGGGAGCCGAGCTTCCCGACCAAACATCAAGAAATAGGGTGAGTACCCAGTAGCCTTATTAGGTGTGCAATTATATGCATGCACCAGGTGTGCAATGTGCTGGCTCCATTTAGACTTCTCATGAGACTCCAGAGTACCTAACATATCCAACAGGGTCCTGTTGAATCTCTCAGGTTGAGGATCACCCTGTGGGTGGTAAGGAGACGTCCTAGACTTCTTTACACCCAACATGGACAACATCTCAGTCACTAGCCGACTTTCAAAATCTCAACCCTGGTCAGAATGTACACGCGTAGGCAAGCCATAATGGATAAAATACCTCTCCCACAGAGTCTTTGCCACCGTGACAGCTGTCTGGTCCTTGGTGGGAAAAGCCTGGGCATAGCGTGTGAAGTGATCAGTGACCACCTGCACATTGCAGACATTCCGAGAGTCAGGCTCAATCGAAAGAAAGTCGACGCAAACTAGATCCATGGGCCCAGAACTCTGGATGTGGGAGAGAGGAGCAGCTCTTTGAGGAAGAGTCTTCCGCTTGATGCAGCGTTCACAGGACTTTCAATACCGTTCAACATCAAGTTTCATGCGAGGCCAATGAAACCTGTCCCTCACCAAGCTATATGACTTGTCAAACCCCAGATGACCAATGTCATCATGTAGCATCTTACAGACAAGACTGTGAAAACGCTTTGGCAGGAGCAGCTGCTTAACATGCTGGTCCCCCTTTTTAACTGTCCTATACAGCAACCCTCCTTCAATAGAAAACTTGTCCCACTCACTTTTCAAGAGCCTAAAATCTGGGTGCCTAGTCTGGATACTGCCAGCAGTTTTCTTCAGACTAATGGCATGCCACACCTCTCCTATGAAAGGATCTGTCTTCTGAGCCTCCTGAAGCTCAGCAGAACTGAAAGAGGGCATCTGATCAGTCGCTACCATAGCAACATTACAGAACACTTTCGGAATGGCTGACTCATGATTACCAATCTGCTTGACAACACAGGGGAACGAGGAACAACCTGATCGCTGTAAGGACACCACCTGACAAATGGCTCGGACACCAGGCGCTGGAATTTCTTGCCACTCATCATCAGGGGACAGACTGATGTGAGGGTGTCTCGACAGCACGTCTGCATCAACGTTTCGCCGCCCCGGCCTATACTTCAAGCTGAAGCTGTAGGTGGACAAGGCTGACAACCAACGGTGACCAGTGGCATCCAGCTTAGCTGACGTAGTTATATAAGTCAGCGGGTTATTGTCAGTCCTGACCTCCAAAGTGGCCCCATAAAGATAGTCATGCAGCCAGTCAACAATAGCCCACTTCAAAGCTAAAAACTCCAGCTTATGAGCTGGATAATTCTTTTCCGAAGGGGAAAGACTACGGCTGATGAAAGCTACTGGGCGCAAACCGTCAACATGCTCCTGATACAGGACACCACCTAAACCATCCAAGCTCGCATCAACATGCAACACATATGGCTTTTGGGGGTCTGCAAAAGCCAGCACCGGAGCCTGAGTAAGCCTCATCTTCAACTCCTGAAAAGCAGACTCACACAGGTCGCTCCATCTGGGACCAAATGGCTCAGAGGGCCGAAAAGAAGGTTTTGAGTCCGGGGTCTGAGAACTCACTGGTTTCTTCTTGACACGCGATGGGCAGCCTTGCAGCAACTCATTCAAGGGTCGACACAGTGTGGAAAAACCCTTCACAAAGTGACGGTAATAACCGCAAAAACACAGAAATGACCGCAGCTCAGTCACCGTCTGAGGTCGAGACCAAGAAACAACAGCAGCTATCTTGGAAGGGTCAGTGGCTATACCGTCCTGTGAAACTATGTGCCCAACATAGTTCACCGATGTCCTGCCAAACTGACATTTGTCCAGAGATAGTTTCAGACCCTCATCTCTCAACCTGTCCAGGACATTAAGGAGCCGTTCCTCATGCTGCTCTAATGTGTGTCCGAACACAATCAAGTTATCTAGGTACACCAGAACTTCCAGGAAATTCATGTACCCGACAGTCCGCTCCATGACTCTCTGAAATGTGGCGGGGCCACCACAGATTCCCTGAGGCATCCTCTCAAACTGATAGAACCCCAAAGGACAGATGAAGGCGGTTTTCTCCTTATCAGCCTCACTCATGGGAATCTGGTAGTAACCAGATCTTAAGTCCAAAACAGAGAACCACTTGCTGCCAGAGAGGCAATGGAGGGCGTCCTCAATTCTGGGAACCGTGTATTGGTCAGGGATGGTCCGCTTGTTAAGCGTTCTATAGTCCACACACATCCTGACCTTTCCAGACTTCTTGCGCACAACTACAATACACGAGGCGTACGGACTCCTGGATTCTGAGATGATGCCGTTCTCTTTAAGCTCTTGCAAATGCCTTCGCACATCCTCTAAATCCGCTGGGGCCAAGCGGCGAGACCTCTCTCGAAAAGGCCGTGCATCATTTAACCTAATATCATGCATGGTGCTTTTGGAACAGTCCACTTCCCACTCATGACAGGAAAACACATCTTTTCGCTGCATCATCTTCTCACAGAGGCGCCACTTGGCCTCCTCTGGCACAGAAGAAGTGCCAAAGTCAAAAGAAGAAGGGCTGAGCACACCGACATCCTCGGAGCGGCTAGTGGACGGAACCTGCGGCACTACTTCAACTGGAAAGAGGTGAGCGAGGGGACTTCCTCTCTTCACCACTAATTCCCTAGAGGAAACATTCCTTACGGTTACTGTAATATGCCGACTAGACACAACAGAGACAGGATGAACTTCAGGCCTCACTTGTAGCTCAGGGACAGACGATTCATCACTGGTAACAGCCTGGTCTACAAGCACAGAACCCTCACTACAGGTACCATGTAATTTAGGCATGCCGGAAAGCTGCAACACCTGGCCAGGCTGCAGGACAACAGGTTTAGGCTTTGTAAACCACACAGTGTCATGCTTGTCCACACAATCTTGCATGATACCAGTGTGTTGGAGGGACTCAAAAGCCTTTTTAATGACCGGGTGTATTCTCAGAGTGCTGAGAAACCGGTCTCCTGCCTGTTCCCTACAAGAAGCAAACAACTTTCTCACTACCTGAGTGTTTGTGCCAACCAAAATAGCTATCCCCTGTTTGGTCTGAGGGTCGGGACACAAAAGAGCTAGGGTGTCTACCACCTGAGGCACTCCAGTAACAGCCCCAGTAAACTCAAGCCTGAGAGACAAGTAGCCATCATATGGGTATTTGTGAGAGCTCAAACCCCATATTTCAAGATTTTCCACTGGCTGCAGAGTCAAATGTTTCAAATGCACATCATAAAAGCTGTGATACAAGATAGTGACCTGGGAACCACTATCAAGAAGAGCTTTGGCATAAATCCCCTCTATCTGCACAGGTACCTCGGTAGAGGGCCCCACTAAGCCAGCCGGTAGGGGTGACTGGCTGACTTTAATTTGAGGTAAGCGTTGGGTGGAACGGATTTTGTGTGATGGAGCTCGACGCCGTTCCGTCACTGAGTTCTGCTGAAGTTTCCCTGTGGCAGTGACCCTTTTGATCAGCTTCTGATTCACCAGTATGAGGTTCTCAGAATGCGTACACTCTCGCTTGGTGTGACCATCCTCCCCACACTTTTTGCAAAATATGCCAAGCAAAGAAGATAAAGCAGCAGACTTGGGAAAGGTCGAGGAAACAACCCTCGGGGAAACAGTGGTCTCTAAGCTCTGGCCCAGTGCAGTCTGCGGGGCTGGCATTTCAGGAGTCAGGGTAGCAGCACTCAAAACTCTACTCACTAAAGCTGTCAGTTCCTTGACTTCATTCCTTAGACTATCCACCTCAGATGCCACCGGATTCACAGCCACCTGGGGAAAAGCAGCAGTCACACGTGCACGAGGAACCGCAGTGGCAGCAACAGAAAGCTTAGTGTTTTCTCTCACACTTGCCCAATGCTCCTCTTCTCGGATTTCTCGCATCAGCTGAGAGAAAGTAGGTGGATCTTGTAAGGTATGCATCATTCGCACACGTAAAGCCACCAAGTCAGTGGTAAGGGCACCCTTGAAGAGCTGCTCCATGCGTGCATGATTCAAGTCAGCAGGACCAATCCCTCCTCTCACAAGAACATGGTGGAGGAGTTTCTCCAAGCGATAGAGGTAAGCAGACAGTCTCTCTCCATCTTCCTGGAATGTATGGCGAAACGATGCCATAAGATCTGCCCCACTTTCAGTGGACCCATATACAATGTCAAGAGCAGCTAAATACTCAGTAGCCGTGGAAGAGGGATTACTGACCTTCAAGAACCTCACGATGTCTGCAGCAGGCCGATGCAAGCTTTCAACAATGCATTGCCTCTTTGCAGCGTCTGCACACTGCCATTCAGTGATCATCTGAGTAGCCTGTTCCATCCAGGAATCATATTCCTCCTCACCAGGGGGAACAGGTCGCAAACCTGAAAACAACCTCAGCTTCCTATAACTAGGTGCATCAGATGGGGCCTGATTACAGCGGTCAACCAGCTTGCCTATGACATTGACTAAATCCGTGCTCACATCAGGTGTAGGAGGCTGGGTCCCCATGACAACAGCCTTAACATCACCCATTGACTTACCCTCCTGCTGTAACAATGCCAACAGCTTGGCCTCAAATGCATCCCCTTCAGGGACAGTGTTAGCATACGGCAAGCTACTCAGAGCATGAACAGACCAGGGTTCCGCTTCACCTACAATTTCCACCACACGAGGTAAAGAAACGGGCTCTAAAGCAGCAGAAGTCTCCACTAGAATGAACATTCGCCTACCAGTCTTGTCGCTACGGCAACCACGTATCCCGAGTGCGACCCAAAACTTTGACTGTATCCAGTACACGGCTCACAATATCATTTCTGACATTCAGTGGCACTTTGCTAAGCAAAATAGCATGAGACACATCCACATTCTCCTCACGGCTCCACTCGACAGCCTGACTGAGCTCCATGCTAACTGTCTTAAATTACCACAACAAACAACAATAAACAGTAAACTACCTACTAAAGTTAGTAAAACAGGAAAATCCCAGCGGTGCCTCCACAATGTAACCCCTTCTTCACTGGCGGGCAATGCCAAGCACATTTAAACAAGACAACATTCTAATGCTACCAGTTACTAAAGTGTTACAATAATGTCCAATGGCGCAACAGGATCCGGAGTTCCCAGCGGTGGGATGGTGAGCTGGCTGAACCTCCTGTGTACTAGTAGGCCAGTGCCACCAATGACAATAATAGTGATAAATGATAATAGAAATAATTAACCGAGATGATTATCAATTTAGTAGCGCGGTGCCTCCACTGGGAAAATACTACACTTACCTAAAGATAGTGAATGGTGTATCTTCCCAGAATGTAACAAACCTGTGGTTAAGGTAGATCTTATAACCCTGCTGTGTACTGGAGTACGGTACAAGCTTATTACCAGCACTCTAAAAGTAAATGAGCTGCCAATACACCCGAAATATAATTAATAATAATAGGATTTATTTGATAATACTGAGAGAGAGAGAGAGAGAGAGAGAGAGAGAGAGAGAGAGAGGGGGGGGGGGGAAACAAGAGTACCACCCTAGTGCAGTATTGTTGATCAAATAAACAATTAAAATTACACAGGGTGTGACAACCGTTCACAATAAATAGAAAGAAAGTACCAAAAGAATACAAAAATACCCAGCGCTTTCTGTTGGGGCCCGTTGGTGCACATTAAAGCAGTTCTCTGAGCGCAGAGCAAGGCAGCCACCACTACGATGCCCAGGCGACAAGACAAAAGTGTGTGTGTGTGTGTGTCAGTATAAGTGATCTTTTCGGGTTACTCACAACCCTTCGCTCCCACGACCCGGAGGCTGTGTGCAGTCCAGAGAATGGAAAGGCGCAGTGCTAGCCGTCGGCTCCCCGGCAGGGCCTCCACCCGCAAGATGGCCACAGGTCGCAACGTTCCGAAAACCCTGGCGACGACAATGGTCCTCCGGTGGGAAACACACGACCGTGGGCCAATGGCAACACTCCGGTCCTCAAATGCGGGCCCAGTACACGGCTGTGTACAAAGTCTCCGCGAAACGGGCACTCAGTCGGGGCCGCAGAGAGAGGAAAAAAATGGATCTCTCTCTTTGGAGTCCTGCTGCGAATAAAAAACCTCCTCCCTTCCCGCGAGGACATCGACCGTTGCGAACCCCGCGATTTCGCGGGCAAAACAACTCCACACCACATCATTGGCCAACCACAAAATTCAAACACAAATACACAGAACAAATACACTCCATTGGTCCACATGGAAACCACACCCACACAGGATAAATGTTTAAGACAAAAAGCATGCTGGTAAATGAAGTACCACAAAGTATGTACAAAAGATTTTTAGATTTTAGAGGTCCTTACAAGTATATACCAGCAGAGAGAACAAGACAGAAGCGAAACTGTCAGTATATATTAGCAGAGAGAACAACACAGAAGCTAAACTGTCAGTAAACATCGGGATACAAAGAGCCATGGACATCTATAGCTCTGACAACAACAACTCCAAGAGGATAAATTCTGAGTCTCATCACCAGCCAGTCAGACTAGCTTCATCTAGTCAGAAAGGCACGAACTGAGGAAGCCTCTTGGATGAGAGGCGAAAAGTCTTCACGGATATAGTATATACCAAGTCCAGTTGCACTTGATTCAACTCCTTTGGATAAGACAGAAGCTAAGCTGTCTGTATATATCAGCAGAGTGAACATGACAGAAGCTAAACTGTCAGTATATGTCAGCGGAGAGAACAAGACAGAAGCTAAACTGTCAGTATATATCAGCAGAGAGAACAAGACAGAAGTTTAGCTGTCAATATATATCAGAAGAGAGAACAAGACAGAAAGAAAACTGTCAGTATATATCAGCAGAAAGAACAAGACAGAAGCTAAACTGTCAGTATATATCAGCGGAAAGAACAAGACAGAAGCTAAACTGTCAGTATCTGAAGACAGAACAAGAGAGAAGCTAAACTGTCAGTATATATCAGCAGAGAGAAACTAAACTGTAAGTATACATATATCAGCGGAGAGAACAAGACAGAAGCTAAACTGTTAGTGTATATCAGCAGAGAGAACAAGACAGAAGCTAAACTGTCAGTATACACTCACTGGCCACTTTATTAGTTACACCTTGCTAGTACCGGGTTGGACCCCATTTTGCTTTGACAACTGCCTTAATCCTTCGTGGCATAGATTCAACAAGGTACTGGAAACATTCCTCAGAGAGTTTGGTCCATATTGACATGATAGCATCACGCAGTTGCTGCAGATTTGTCGGCTGCACATCAATGATGCGAATCTCTCGGTCCACCACATCCCAAAGGTGCTCTATTGGATTGAGATCTGGTGACTGTGGAGGCCATTTGAGTACAGTGAACTCATTGTCATGTTCAAGAAACCAGTCTGAGATGATTCGAGCTTTATGACATGGCGCGTTATCCTGCTGGAAATAGCCATCAGAAGATGGGAACACTGTGATCATAAAGGGATGGACATGGTCAGCAACAATACTCAGGTAGGCTGTGGCGTTGACATGATGCTCAATTGGTACTAAGGGGCCCAAAGTGTGCCAAGAAAATATCCCCCACACCATTACACCACCACCACCAGCCTGAACCGTTGATACAAGGCAGGATGAAACCATGCTTTCATGTTGTTGACGCCAAATTCTGACCCTACCATCCGAATGTTGCAGCAGAAATCGAGACTCATCAGACCTGGCAACGTTTTTCCAATCTTCTATTGTCCAATTCTGGTGAGCCTGTGCGAATTGTAGCCTCAGTTTCCTGTTCTTAGCTGATAGGAGTGGCACCCGGTGTGGTCTTCTGCTGCTGTAGCCCATCTGCCTCAAGGTTCGACGTGTTGTGCGTTCAGAGATGCTCTTCTACATACCTCGGTTGTAATGAGTGGTTATTTGAGTTACTGTTGCCTTTCTATCAGCTCGAACCTGTCTGGCCATTCTCCTCTGACCTCTGGCATCAACAAGGCATTTTCGCCCACAGAACTGCCGCTCACTGGATATTTTCTCTTTTTCGGACCATTCTCTGTAAACCCTAGAGATGGTTGTGCGTGAAAATCCCAGTAGAGAAGCAGTTTCTGAAATACTCAGACCAGCCCGTCTGGCACCAACAACCATGCCACGTTCAAAGTCACTTAAATCACCTTTCTTCCCCATTCTGATGCTCGGTTTGAACTGCAGCAGATCGTCTTGACCATGTCTACATGCCTAAATGCATTGAGTTGCTGCCATGTGATTGGCTGATTAGAAATTTGCGTTAACGAGCAGTTGGACAGGTGTGCCTAATAAAGTGGCCGGTGAGTGTATACTGACAGTTTAGCTTTTGTCTTGTTCTCTCTGCTGATATATACAGACAGTTTAGCTAATGTCTTGTTCACTCTGCTGATATATACAGACAGTTTAGCTTCTGCCTTGTTCTCTCTGCTGTTATATACTGACAGTTTAGTTTCTGTCTTATTCTCTCTGCTGATAAATACTGACATTTAAGTTTCTGCCTTGTTCTCTCTGCTGATATATACTGACAGTTTTCTTTCTGTCTTGTTCTCTCTTCTGATATATATTGACAGCTAAGCTTCCGTCTTGTTCTCTCTGCTGATTTATACTGACAGTTTAGCTTCTGTCTTGTTCACTCTGCTGATATATACAGACAGTTTAGCTTCTGCCTTGTTCTCTCTGCTGTTATATACTGACAGTTTAGCTTCTGTCCTGTTCACTCTGCTGATATATACAGACAGATTAGCTTCTGCCTTGTTCTCTCTGCTGATATATACTGACAGTTTAGCTTCTGTCTTATTCTCTCTGCTGATGTACGTATACTGAGAGTTTAGCTTCTTTCTTATTCTCTCTGCTGATATATACTGACCGTTTAGCTTCTGTCTTTTTCTCTCTGCTGATATATACTGACAGTTTAGCTCCTGACTTGTTGTCTCTGCTGATATATACTGACAGTTTAGCGTTTGTCTTGTTCACTCTGCTGATATATACTGACAGTTTTCCTTCTGTCCTGTTCACTCTGCTGATATATACTGACAGTTTAGCTTCTGTCTTGTTCTCTCTGCTGATAAATAGTGACAGTTTAGCGTTTGTCTTGTTCTCTCTGCTGATATATACTAACAGTTTTGCTTCTGTCCTGTTCACTCTGCTGATATATACAGACAGTTTAGCTTCTGCCTTGTTCTCTCTGCTGATATATACTAACAGTTTAGCTTCTGTCTTGTTCACTCTGCTGATATATACTGACAGTTTTCCTTCTGTCTTATTCTCTCTGCTGATATATACTAATAGTTTAGCTTGTGTCTTGTTCACTCTGCAGATATATACTGACAATTTTCCTTCTGTCTTGTTCTCTCTTCTGATATATACTGACAGTTTAGCTTCTGTCTTGTTCTCTCTGCTGATATATACTGACAGTTGCGCGTCTGTCTTGTTCTCTCTGCTGATATATACTGACAGTTTAGCTTCTGCTCTCTGCTGATGTACGTATACTGACAGTTTAGCTTCTTTCTTATTCTCTCTGCTGATATATACTGACAGTTGCGCTTCTGTCTTGTTCTCTCTGCTGATATATACTGACAGTTTAGCTTCTGTCTTGTTCACTCTGCTGACATATACTGACAGTTTTCCTTCTGTCTTGTTCTCTCTGCTGATATATACAGACAGATTAGCTTCTGCCTTGTTCTCTCTGCTGATATATACTGACAGTTGCGCTTCTGTCTCGTTCTCTCTGCTGATATATACTGACAGTTTAGCTTCTGTCTTTTTCTCTCTGCTGATATATACACACAGTTTAGCTTCTGCCTTGTTCTCTCTGCTGTTATATACTAACAGTTTAGCTTCTGTCTTTTTCACTCTGCTGATATATACTGACAGTTTTCCTTCTGTCTTATTCTCTCTGCTGATATATACTGACAGTTTAGCTTCTGTCTTTTTCTCTCTGCCGATATATACTGACAGTTTAGCTTCTGTCTTATCCAAAGGAGTTGAATCAAGTGCAACTGGACTTGGTATATATATCCGTGAAGACGTTACGTTACGTTAAGCTAGTCTGACTGGCTGGTGATGAGACTCAGAATTTATCCTCTTAGAGTTGTTGTCAGAGCTATAGATGTCCATGGCTCTTTGTATCCCGATGTTTGCTGACAGGTTAGGTTCTGTCGTGTTCTCTCTGCTGATATATACTGACAGTTTAGGTTCTGTCGTGTTCTCTCTGCTGATATATACTGACAGTTTAGTTTCTGTCTTGTTATCTCTGCTGATATATACTGACAGTTTTCCTTCTGTCTTGTTCTCTCTGCTGATCTATACTAACAGTTTACCTTCTGTCCTGTTCACTCTGCTGATATATACAGACAGATTAGCTTCTGCCTTGTTCTCTCTGCTGATATATACTGACAGTTTAGCTTCTGTCTTGTTCTCTCTGCTGATATATACTAACAGTTTAGCTTCTGTCTTGTTCACTCTGCTGATATATACCGACAATTTTCCTTCTGTCTTGTTCTCTCTTCTGATATATACTGGCAGTTTAGCTTCTGTCTTGTTCTCTCTGCTGATATATACTGACAGTTTAGGTTCTGTCGTGTTCTCTCTGCTGATATATACTGACAGTTTAGTTTCTGTCTTGTTATCTCTGCTGATATATACTGACAGTTTTCCTTCTGTCTTATTCTCTCTGCTGATATATACTGACAGTTTAGCTTCTGTCTTATTCTCTCTGCTGATGTACGTATACTGAGAGTTTAGCTTCTTTGTTATTCTCTCTGCTGATATATACTGGCAGTTTAGCTTCTGTCTTGTTCTGTCTGCTGATATATACTGACAGTTTTCTTTCTGTCTTGTTCTCTCTTCTGATATACATTGACAGCTAAGCTTCCATCTTGTTCTCTCTGCTGATATATACTGACAGTTTTCCTTCTATCTTGTTCTCTCTGCTGATATATACTGACAGTTTAGCTTCTGTCTTGTTGTCTCTGCTGATAAATAGTGACAGTTTAGCATTTGTCTTGTTCTCTCTGCTGATATATACTAACAGTTTTGCTTCTGTCCTGTTCACTCTGCTGATATATACAGACAGATTAGCTTCTGCCTTGTTCTCTCTGCTGATATATACTGACAGTTTAGCTTCTGTCTTATTCTCTCTGCTGATGTACGTATACTGAGAGTTTAGCTTCTTTCTTATTCTCTCTGCTGATATATACTGACAGTTGCGCTTCTGTCTCGTTCTCTCTGCTGATATATACTGACAGTTTAGCTTCTGTCTTTTTCTCTCTGCTGATATATACTGACGGTTTAGCTCCTGACTTGTCTCTGCTGATATATACTGACAGTTTAGCGTTTGTACTGTTCACTCTGCTGATATATACTGACAGTTTAGCTTCTGTCTTGTTCTCTCTGCTGATATATACTAACAGTTTAGCTTCTGTCTTGTTCACTCTGCTGATATATACTGACAGTTTTCCTTCTGTGTTGTTCTCTCTGCTGATATATACTGACAGTTGCGCGTCTGTCTTGTTCTCTCTGCTGATATATACAGACAGATTAGCTTCTGTCTTGTTCTCTCTGCTGATATATACTGACAGATTAGCTTCTGCCTTGTTCTCTCTGCTGATATATACTGACAGTTGCGCTTCTGTCTCGTTCTCTCTGCTGATATATACTGACAGTTTAGCTTCTGTCTTTTTCTCTCTGCTGATATATACTGACAGTTGCGCTTCTGTCTCGTTCTCTCTGCTGATATATACTGACAGTTTAGCTTCTGTCTTTTTCTCTCTGCTGATATATACTGACAGTTTAGCTTCTGTCTTATCCAAAGGAGTTGAATCAAGTGCAACTGGACTTGGTATATATATCCGTGAAGACGTTACGTTACGTTAAGCTAGTCTGACTGGCTGGTGATGAGACTCAGAATTTATCCTCTTAGAGTTGTTGTCAGAGCTATAGATGTCCATGGCTCTTTGTATCCCGATGTTTGCTGACAGTTTAGGTTCTGTCGTGTTCTCTCTGCTGATATATACTGACAGTTTAGGTTCTGTCGTGTTCTCTCTGCTGATATATACTGACAGTTTAGTTTCTGTCTTGTTATCTCTGCTGATATATACTGACAGTTTTCCTTCTGTCTTGTTCTCTCTGCTGATATATACTAACAGTTTCCCTTCTGTCCTGTTCACTCTGCTGATATATACAGACAGATTAGCTTCTGCCTTGTTCTCTCTGCTGATATATACTGACAGTTTAGCTTCTGTCTTGTTCTCTCTGCTGATATATACTAACAGTTTAGCTTCTGTCTTGTTCACTCTGCTGATATATACCGACAATTTTCCTTCTGTCTTGTTCTCTCTTCTGATATATACTGGCAGTTTAGCCTCTGTCTTGTTCTCTCTGCTGATATATACTGACAGTTTAGGTTCTGTTGTGTTCTCTCTGCTGATATATACTGACAGTTTAGTTTCTGTCTTGTTATCTCTGCTGATATATACTGACAGTTTTCCTTCTGTCTTATTCTCTCTGCTGATATATACTGACAGTTTAGCTTCTGTCTTATTCTCTCTGCTGATGTACGTATACTGAGAGTTTAGCTTCTTTCTTATTCTCTCTGCTGATATATACTGGCAGTTTAGCTTCTGTCTTGTTCTGTCTGCTGATATATACTGACGGTTTTCTTTCTGTCTTGTTCTCTCTTCTGATATACATTGACAGCTAAGCTTCCATCTTGTTCTCTCTGCTGATATATACTGACAGTTTTCCTTCTATCTTGTTCTCTCTGCTGATATATACAGACAGTTTAGCTTCTGTCTTGTTGTCTCTGCTGATAAATAGACAGTTTAGCATTTGTCTTGTTCTCTCTGCTGATATATACTAACAGTTTTGCTTCTGTCCTGTTCAATCTGCTGATATATACAGACAGTTTACCTTCTGCCTTGTTCTCTCTGCTGTTATATACTAACAGTTTAGCTTCTGTCTTGTTCACTCTGCTGATATATACTGACAGTTTTCCTTCTGTCTTGTTCTCTCTTCTGATATATACTGACAGTTTAGCTTCTGTCTTATTCTCTCTGCTGATGTACGTATACTGAGAGTTTAGCTTCTTTCTTATTCTCTCTGCTGATATATACTGACAGTTGCGCTTCTGTCTCGTTCTCTCTGCTGATATATACTGACAGTTTAGCTTCTGTCTTTTTCTCTCTGCTGATATATACTGACAGTTTAGCTCCTGACTTGTCTCTGCTGATATATACTGACAGTTTAGCGTTTGTCCTGTTCACTCTGCTGATATATACAGACAGATTAGCTTCTGTCTTGTTCTCTCTGCTGATATATACTGACAGTTTAGCTTCTGTCTTTTTCTCTCTGCTGATATATACTGACAGTTTAGCTTCTGTCTTATCCAAAGGAGTTGAATCAAGTGCAACTGGACTTGGTATATATATCCGTGAAGACGTTACGTTACGTTAAGCTAGTCTGACTGGCTGGTGATGAGACTCAGAATTTATCCTCTTAGAGTTGTTGTCAGAGCTATAGATGTCCATGGCTCTTTGTATCCCGATGTTTGCTGACAGTTTAGGTTCTGTCGTGTTCTCTCTGCTGATATATACTGACAGTTTAGGTTCTGTCGTGTTCTCTCTGCTGATATATACTGACAGTTTAGTTTCTGTCTTGTTATCTCTGCTGATATATACTGACAGTTTTCCTTCTGTCTTGTTCTCTCTGCTGATATATACTAACAGTTTCCCTTCTGTCCTGTTCACTCTGCTGATATATACAGACAGATTAGCTTCTGCCTTGTTCTCTCTGCTGATATATACTGACAGTTTAGCTTCTGTCTTGTTCTCTCTGCTGATATATACTAACAGTTTAGCTTCTGTCTTGTTCACTCTGCTGATATATACCGACAATTTTCCTTCTGTCTTGTTCTCTCTTCTGATATATACTGGCAGTTTAGCCTCTGTCTTGTTCTCTCTGCTGATATATACTGACAGTTTAGGTTCTGTTGTGTTCTCTCTGCTGATATATACTGACAGTTTAGTTTCTGTCTTGTTATCTCTGCTGATATATACTGACAGTTTTCCTTCTGTCTTATTCTCTCTGCTGATATATACTGACAGTTTAGCTTCTGTCTTATTCTCTCTGCTGATATACGTATACTGAGAGTTTAGCTTCTTTCTTATTCTCTCTGCTGATATATACTGGCAGTTTAGCTTCTGTCTTGTTCTGTCTGCTGATATATACTGACGGTTTTCTTTCTGTCTTGTTCTCTCTTCTGATATACATTGACAGCTAAGCTTCCATCTTGTTCTCTCTGCTGACATATACTGACAGTTTTCCTTCTATCTTGTTCTCTCTGCTGATATATACAGACAGTTTAGCTTCTGTCTTGTTGTCTCTGCTGATAAATAGACAGTTTAGCATTTGTCTTGTTCTCTCTGCTGATATATACTAACAGTTTTGCTTCTGTCCTGTTCAATCTGCTGATATATACAGACAGTTTACCTTCTGCCTTGTTCTCTCTGCTGTTATATACTAACAGTTTAGCTTCTGTCTTGTTCACTCTGCTGATATATACTGACAGTTTTCCTTCTGTCTTGTTCTCTCTTCTGATATATACTGACAGTTTAGCTTCTGTCTTATTCTCTCTGCTGATGTACGTATACTGAGAGTTTAGCTTCTTTCTTATTCTCTCTGCTGATATATACTGACAGTTGCGCTTCTGTCTCGTTCTCTCTGCTGATATATACTGACAGTTTAGCTTCTGTCTTTTTCTCTCTGCTGATATATACTGACAGTTTAGCTCCTGACTTGTCTCTGCTGATATATACTGACAGTTTAGCGTTTGTCCTGTTCACTCTGCTGATATATACAGACAGATTAGCTTCTGCCTTGTTCTCTCTGCTGATGTATACTGACAGTTGCGCTTCTGTCTCGTTCTCTCTGCTGATATACTGACAGTTTAGCTTCTGTCTTTTTCTCTCTGCTGCTATATACAGACAGTTTAGCTTCTGCCTTGTTCTCTCTGCTGTTATATACTAACAGTTTAGCTTCTGTCTTTTTCACTCTGCTGATTTACTGACAGTTGCGCTTCTGTCTCGTTCTCTCTGCTGATATATACTGACAGTTTAGCTTCTGTCTTTTTCTCTCTTCTGATATATACTGACAGTTTAGCTTCTGTCTTATCCAAAGGAGTTGAATCAAGTGCAACTGGACTTGGTATATATATCCGTGAAGACGTTACGTTACGTTAAGCTAGTCTGACTGGCTGGTGATGAGACTCAGAATTTATCCTCTTAGAGTTGTTGTCAGAGCTATAGATGTCCATGGCTCTTTGTATCCCGATGTTTGCTGACAGTTAGGTTCTGTCGTGTTCTCTCTGCTGATATATACTGACAGTTTAGGTTCTGTCGTGTTCTCTCTGCTGATATATACTGACAGTTTAGTTTCTGTCTTGTTATCTCTGCTGATATATACGGACAGTTTTCCTTCTGTCTTGTTCTCTCTGCTGATCTATACTAACAGTTTACCTTCTGTCCTGTTCACTCTGCTGATATATACAGACAGATTAGCTTCTGCCTTGTTCTCTCTGCTGATATATACTGACAGTTTAGCTTCTGTCTTGTTCTCTCTGCTGATATATACTAACAGTTTAGCTTCTGTCTTGTTCACTCTGCTGATATATACCGACAATTTTCCTTCTGTCTTGTTCTCTCTTCTGATATATACTGGCAGTTTAGCTTCTGTCTTGTTCTCTCTTCTGATATGTACTGACAGTTTAGGTTCTGTCGTGTTCTCTCTGCTGATATATACTGACAGTTTAGTTTCTGTCTTGTTATCTCTGCTGATATATACTGACAGTTTTCCTTCTGTCTTATTCTCTCTGCTGATATATACTGACAGTTTAGCTTCTGTCTTATTCTCTCTGCTGATGTACGTATACTGAGAGTTTAGCTTCTTTCTTATTCTCTCTGCTGATATATACTGGCAGTTTAGCTTCTGTCTTGTTCTGTCTGCTGATATATACTGACAGTTTTCTTTCTGTCTTGTTCTCTCTTCTGATATACATTGACAGCTAAGCTTCCATCTTGTTCTCTCTGCTGATATATACTGACAGTTTTCCTTCTATCTTGTTCTCTCTGCTGATATATACTGACAGTTTAGCTTCTGTCTTGTTGTCTCTGCTGATAAATAGTGACAGTTTAGCATTTGTCTTGTTCTCTCTGCTGATATATACTAACAGTTTTGCTTCTGTCCTGTTCACTCTGCAAATATATACAGACAGATTAGCTTCTGCCTTGTTCTCTCTGCTGATGTACGTATACTGAGAGTTTAGCTTCTGTCTTATTCTCTCTGCTGATGTACGTATACTGAGAGTTTAGCTTCTTTCTTATTCTCTCTGCTGATATATACTGACAGTTGCGCTTCTGTCTCGTTCTCTCTGCTGATATATACTGACAGTTTAGCTTCTGTCTTTTTCTCTCTGCTGATATATACTGACCGTTTAGCTCCTGACTTGTCTCTGCTGATATATACTGACAGTTTAGCATTTGTACTGTTCACTCTGCTGATATATACTGACAGTTTAGCTTCTGTCTTGTTCTCTCTGCTGATATATACTAACAGTTTAGCTTCTGTCTTGTTCACACTGCTGATATATACTGACAGTTTTCCTTCTGTGTTGTTCTCTCTGCTGATATATACTGACAGTTGCGCGTCTGTCTTGTTCTCTCTGCTGATATATACAGACAGATTAGCTTCTGCCTTGTTCTCTCTGCTGATATATACTGACAGTTTTCCTTCTGTCTTGTTCTCTCTGCTGATATATACAGACAGATTAGCTTCTGTCTTGTTCACTCTGCTGATATATACTGACAGTTTTCCTTCTGTCTTATTCTCTCTGCTGATATATACTAATAGTTTAGCTTGTGTCTTGTTCCCTCTGCAGATATATACTGACAATTTTCCTTCTGTCTTGTTCTCTCTTCTGATATATACTGACAGTTTAGCTTCTGTCTTGTTCTCTCTGCTGATATATACTGACAGTTGCGCGTCTGTCTTGTTCTCTCTGCTGATGTATACTGACAGTTTAGCTTCTGCTCTCTGCTGATGTACGTATACTGACAGTTTAGCTTCTTTCTTATTCTCTCTGCTGATATATACTGACAGTTGCGCTTCTGTCTTGTTCTCTCTGCTTATATATACTGACAGTTTAGCTTCTGTCTTGTTCACTCTGCTGATATATACTGACAGTTTTCCTTCTGTCTTGTTCTCTCTGCTGATATATACAGACAGATTAGCTTCTGCCTTGTTCTCTCTGCTGATATATACTGACAGTTGCGCTTCTGTCTCGTTCTCTCTGCTGATATATACTGACAGTTTAGCTTCTGTCTTTTTCTCTCTGCTGATATATACACACAGTTTAGCTTCTGCCTTGTTCTCTCTGCTGTTATATACTAACAGTTTAGCTTCTGTCTTTTTCACTCTGCTGATATATACTGACAGTTTTCCTTCTGTCTTATTCTCT
Organism: Lampris incognitus; assembly: GCF_029633865.1. Lineage (NCBI taxonomy): Eukaryota > Metazoa > Chordata > Actinopteri > Lampriformes > Lampridae > Lampris > Lampris incognitus. Next base: position 38,371,386 of record NC_079213.1, on the reverse strand, counting down.
CTGCTGATATATACTGACAGTTTAGCTTCTGTCTTTTTCTCTCTGCCGATATATACTGACAGTTTAGCTTCTGTCTTATCCAAAGGAGTTGAATCAAGTGCAACTGGACTTGGTATATATATCCGTGAAGACGTTACGTTACGTTAAGCTAGTCTGACTGGCTGGTGATGAGACTCAGAATTTATCCTCTTAGAGTTGTTGTCAGAGCTATAGATGTCCATGGCTCTTTGTATCCCGATGTTTGCTGACAGGTTAGGTTCTGTCGTGTTCTCTCTGCTGATATATACTGACAGTTTAGGTTCTGTCGTGTTCTCTCTGCTGATATATACTGACAGTTTAGTTTCTGTCTTGTTATCTCTGCTGATATATACTGACAGTTTTCCTTCTGTCTTGTTCTCTCTGCTGATCTATACTAACAGTTTACCTTCTGTCCTTTTCACTCTGCTGATATATACAGACAGATTAGCTTCTGCCTTGTTCTCTCTGCTGATATATACTGACAGATTAGCTTCTGTCTTGTTCTCTCTGCTGATATATACTAACAGTTTAGCTTCTGTCTTGTTCACTCTGCTGATATATACCGACAATTTTCCTTCTGTCTTGTTCTCTCTTCTGATATATACTGGCAGTTTAGCTTCTGTCTTGTTCTCTCTGCTGATATATACTGACAGTTTAGGTTCTGTCGTGTTCTCTCTGCTGATATATACTGACAGTTTAGTTTCTGTCTTGTTATCTCTGCTGATATATACTGACAGTTTTCCTTCTGTCTTATTCTCTCTGCTGATATATACTGACAGTTTAGCTTCTGTCTTATTCTCTCTGCTGATGTACGTATACTGAGAGTTTAGCTTCTTTGTTATTCTCTCTGCTGATATATACTGGCAGTTTAGCTTCTGTCTTGTTCTGTCTGCTGATATATACTGACAGTTTTCTTTCTGTCTTGTTCTCTCTTCTGATATACATTGACAGCTAAGCTTCCATCTTGTTCTCTCTGCTGATATATACTGACAGTTTTCCTTCTATCTTGTTCTCTCTGCTGATATATACTGACAGTTTAGCTTCTGTCTTGTTGTCTCTGCTGATAAATAGTGACAGTTTAGCATTTGTCTTGTTCTCTCTGCTGATATATACTGACAGTTTAG